>NC_045760.1:21936500-22602000 GCF_009193385.2 Nasonia vitripennis
GGGAAACGGTAGCAAGAAACGCGGAAATTCTCATAAAAGTGGCGGAGTATACAGGGTTAGAAGTGAGTGAATCAAAAACAAAGTACATCATTGTGGATAAACTAGGCATTTGCAGAGGGGAGGGAGATCTCAGAGTTGGGAATTTTACTTTTGAAAAGGTTAGAGAATTCAGGTATCTGGGTACGACCATAAATGATAGAAACGAGATTAATGTCGAAATAAATAAGAGATTCCATTCGGGTAATGCTTGCTTCTACGCCGTGAGTAATTTACTTAAGTCGAGGCTGTTGTCTAAAAATGTTAAAATAAGAAAATACAGGACAATAATACTGCCGGTGGTTCTGTACGGGTGCGAATGCGGGTGAGAAGACTACACAATGATGAATTACACAATCTGTACTTGTCACCAAATATTAACAGAATAATAAAATCACGCAGTTTGGGATGGGCAGGGCACGTAGCGAGAATAGGAGACGACCGTATGGCAGCGCGTGTCATGAAGGGCAAGCCGATGGTAACGCGACCTCTAGGTAGACCTAGACGCAGATGGGAGGACAACGTAAAAGCGGATCTAGTAGAAATAGGACGGGTGGGTGTCGATCGGAGGGGTGCATCTTGGGTGGGGTTGACTCAAGACAGGGCAGCGTGGAAGGCTTGCGTAGATGAGGCGATAAACTTTTGAGTTGCCAAATGCCACTTGATAAAAAAAATAGGGTTCTCATAACCCCATAAAATCATGAATTTTCTTAAAACATTCTGAACTTCCATTAGCGAGTTATAAGGTTTAACAGAAATAGTAATTTTAAGTTGAAAATTACTAAAATTACATAAAATATCCGTTTTTTTTTTGCTTAAAAACGAGTCATCGAAATATGGTATTTAAAATATTAAGGTTTAATTTTTTTAATGAAATTATATGATTTGATATTGTGACAGGCGCTTCTTCGGTAAAATCATTATGATTAAAAGTATTTTGAAAATAATCAATATACTGTATATTTGAACAATATTTTATCTACTAAAACTATAAATTTTGTTGGACAATAAAAATATTTAAAAATAAAAAAATTGAAACCTTGATATATTAAGAATCATAGAGGTTTGAAAGCTGCACAATGAACTTAGCCAAAACAAATATAATATCTACTTCTTCCCAAAATCTCAAGTGCAATAAAGCCTTTTTACGACCGTAATCGGGGCACAAAAAAACTCATTTTTTTCAGTTTTCGATTTATTATCGAAAAAATAAGTAGTGAAATCACTTGAAATTTTAATGAGATATAGTTTGACACATGACCCACCAAAACGATTTTTTTCGTAAGGTTACGATGTTTAGTTTCAGAGATATGAATTTTTAAAGAAAAATCACCTTTGTCATATTATCTGCCGAACAATGCCGCCAATCCCGAGGACCAAACGAGAAGAAGTAGATAATTTTATTCACTTTTAAATGCATTTTAGCTAGATTGTTTGTAACAATAAAATGATTGAGAAAAATGCAAACTGGTGTTTTTCAAAAATCAAAAAATAGCTATAAAAAAAAATAATTGAGAAAACAAAAAATAACTTTTTTTTCTAAATTCAGAATTTAAAAATAGATATGCATGTCAAATTTTATTGATATTGACGGAGTAGTTCTACAAATATTACGGTATACATACACACACACAGACACACATCGATACGAATATTTTCTAAAAACACTTGATTTGAACTTATAACACACCAAAAAGTATTTTCTAGAAGTTCTGACGAAACTTAAAATTTTACTATTACAAAGCTTTCTCTAGGAGGAAACAATATGCATTTCAAAAGATAATGTGCAAGAATAATTTCAATTCGAAAACACCTAAAAATCGTAATACAATTTTTCTTGGGTTGAAACAAGTGATTATTTGTTTATTGCAAAATAGCACTAGTTCGTTAGCACGAGTTGTTAAAATCGCAAAAAGAAGTAAAAGATTTGAGAGCTATAGAAGAAGCATTCGTACTGTCATTAAGATGAATTTCGATGGTATTGAGATTGATATGCTCTTTGCCCACTTACAAGGAACCAAACTTCCAGATCCAATGGATTTTACGGACGACATGTTGTTAAAATACTTGGATCAGAAGTGTGTCAGAAGTCTAAATGGTTGTCGAGTGACGAAAGAAATACTGCAATCAGTGTCGAATTTAGAAAACTTCAGGCTTACTACTTTGAAGGCCATCAAATTGCGGGCAAAAAATAACGGAATATACAGTAACGTTTTAGGTTATTTGGGTGTCGTTTCGTGGGCAATATTAGTCGCACGAACGTGTCAGCTGTATCCAAATGCTGCCCCAGCAACTTTAATAGAGAAATTCTTCCTGATCTTCTCAATATGGGAGTGGCCAAGACCAGTGCTACTAAAATCTGTTAAAAAAGTTAATTTAGGCTTGCAAGTGTGGGATCCTCGGGTGAATGCTTCAGACAGGCCACCTTATCACCTTATGCCAATCATTACACCTGCTTACCCTCAGCAGAATTCGACTTTTAATGTAACCATTTCTACGAGGACAATAATGGAGGAGGCAATAAAGACTGTGTTAGCCATTACAAAAGATATAGCCATGGGTAAAGCTTCGTGGGACAAACTTTTCGAACCATCAAATTTCTTCGACGAATAAAAACATTTTGTAATTTTGTCAGCAAGTAGTTTAACTAACAAGATGCTCAATAGAATGGTCAGGATTTATTGAATCGAAGATACGACATTTAATAGGATCATTTGACAGGAATCCGAACATTACATTTGCCCACATTAATCCAAAGTCATTCCCACCGCTAAAGCCTGAAGAAGACGAACACGGTTGTATGTGGCTTATAGGCTTGACATTCAGAAAAGCCGAAAAACTGAGTATTGACCTAACTTCAGACATTAAGTCATTTATTAAAACGACTGAGGGACAAGTAAAAAAATCAATAATTTGTTTAAAGATGGTATGTCTCAAGAGGCTAAATACGTTAGAAGGAAGAATTTGTCAAATTATATCGCTGCAAACCAGATCAAAAGAGGAAGGAAAACATCGAGCAGTACTCAGCAAAATTAAATGACGGTGAGGAAGAGTTCAGATGAGAGTCTGGAAAGTAATAATAAAAAACGCAAAGTTCAAAATAGTAAGCAGCAACATCAACAGCCACAGTCAATTCCAATCTCCAGCAACTCAGGGTTTGGTAATAGAGGAGTATAAGCCAAATTCAACGCCTGCTAAGACTTGTCGCGCTATCACCTGTATAAAAGTATATTTGTAATTATTATATATGTAGTTCCAATAGATAAAATATTTTTCAAATATACAGCATATAAGTGCTAATTTAAAATATTTTCAATGGTAATTATTTTACTATAATAGCAATTTTCTCAGCAAGACTATGGTGATGAAAAGATTCAGATGTAGAACGTCGCGGAGCAGAGCAGATGGTATCTATATATACGTCTCGTTTGTTGCGTCTGCCGTTCGCGTTATGCTCCAGCTGATACCGTGCGTACGTACATTTCTATCGTTTTAATATGAGTTTAAAAGAGCGTAAATTTTTCTGGAAAAATCTTTGAACACTTACAAAATAATTTAAATTAATTAAGGGGATGTCGGAGCTAAAAACACTGTTTTTCTGTTTCCTATAACTTTCAGAATGAAGCTTTTAATGCAGTGGCGGCCGTGACGCGACGACAGAGCGTCTGCCTTGCAAGCTAGAGGATCTCGGTTCAAGTCCGGGGTTCGTTACTTCTTGTTGCACTTGTAAAAAATGGACGGATGGGTAAAAAAAATACGTGTATTATGAGAGCAATAATATTTGGAATTGGGTCGTAGAATACAAAATTTTGCGAGGCACAATTGACTCAACGTCGTTCGTCGGATTACTTCTAATTACATACACATACACTGTCCATTAAAAATGTATCTGCGCAATGCGCTATCGTTACACTCAATATCTCTCTTATTAAATGTGGTGCTGCCTTTTGTTTGTCCATAATATCAATCGAACACCATAAGAATGCCAGTCTCGGGTTCAGAGGAAAGGAAGTTTAATAACACAAACACTGGTTACAATTACTATAAGTTGATTACTCCATTTATTCACTAAAAAAACAACCTTCTTTGCCCTCTAATAAAACTCTACTAATGTTCAAATATCTTTCTCGAAGTATGACGTGGCAGGACTACAGTATCTATTTGAGCTTGCGACCGGTTCCGTCGAAGGTTCGTAGCGAAGAGAGCGACTCTCGCTGACGATCGTCTCATCTCCTGAGCTAGACGCGCGAAAAAGGAGAGGGAAAATCTCCGAGCGAAGCGACGCAAACGAACATTCGCGAATAATCGAGACGCGTGTCTACTCAGCATACGCCAATATAGTTCGACTTATTATTGGCGCGAACATACCGCCCGCCACGACATAAGTGGCAAGTTATGCCGTAAAAATTACAACTAATCGTCTGTATATCATTCGCATTTCATTACTAAAGCAACGAAATCACCTAAATCGCACAAATTACTCTTAACATACATACGAGTATACAAAAGACAAAATCTCGAAAAAACGACTCTTTCTAAGGAACGATTAAAGTTTACCCGATCATGCGCTAGCATGATACGCTACCCAGTCATGCGATTATACAACTAAAGTAAAATTCGACGCTACATACAATATGGTCAATCTACAAACCTCTATAAAGCATAAGACAACAATATTAAAATAAATTTACATCTCAGCTCGACGGTAAAATACATTATAGACGCGGGTTTTGATATCTTTTCTCTTCCTTCTTCAGTTGGCGACAAGACATTACCTCCTAAACGGGGTGCGCAGAACCGCCCGCCGTGCTCGAATTGGTTTCGTTGAGCCCCTCTGAAGCCTCCGAGCTCACCGGCAACAGTATGAGTTTGCTGATCGGCCGCTTCTATTCGGCGGTAGTTGTGCGAATAACTGCCACGCGGCTCAATCCATCAGGCCCAGGAAATAAACGGGTGACCCTGGCGAGAGGCCATTTAGTAGGTGGCATTAACTCGTCCTTGAATAGTACCAGATCTCCAACCTTGAAGCTATAGTTCGAATGCAACCACTTCGCTCTCTGTCCTAGTAAAACCAGATACTCCCGTGTCCATCTGTGCCAGAAATGATTTCTCATAAGAGACAGTAGGTGCCACCTAGAACAGACTGAATTCGTCTCGTCAATCTCCACAAAAGGCTCCGGCGGGGAAACCAAAGGAGCTCCCACTAAAAAATTACCAGGTGTTAATGCAGATACGTCTTCTCCCGACGAACTAAGCGGACTCAGCGGCCTCGAGTTTAAGCATGCCTCGATTTGTGCTGTTACGGTGGTCCACTCCTCGAATGTCAGCTTCCTTTCGCCAATAACACGCTGAAGGTGAAATGAATCCCTTCACGTTGGCTTCCCATAAGCCGCCGAAGTTAGGTGCGCGAGGCGGGATATACGTCCACTCCACTCCGTCCTTTGCCACCTCCGCCGCGACCTGCTGGCTCAAACTCGATGTGGCATCGAAGAGGCGTCGCAACTCGGTGTCTGCGCCGCGAAAAGTGGTACCGTTGTCGCTATAGAGCACCTTACACAGTCTCCGCCGGGCGACAAACCGTCTAAATGCTGCCAGAAACGCGGTGGATATATAGTCCGACACCACCTCTAGATGTACCGCCTTGACGACCATACACACGAAAACAGCCACATAGCCCTTGTAGGATTTTTGCCCTCGACCTGGCGACGATTTGATTAGGAAAGGCCCAGCATAATCCACTCCAGTAAAGCTGAATGGCCTGGCCGGCCTCGTGCGGGCCGCGGGCAAGGGGGCCATCTGCTGCGTGTGTGTAGCGGCTCTATGCCGCGCACATTTGACGCACCTTCGTACTACTCCACGTATGAAATTTCTTCCCCTAAGAATCCAGTATTGCCTAGAAAGCTGGCTCTGCACAAGCGAAGGACCTCCGTGTAACGAGGTTAGATGAGCTTTCCAAATCAAAAGGTCTGTGACGTGGTGTTTGCTGGGCAGTATTACGGGGTGCTTCTCTGCCTCTGATAGGTAGGAATTCTGCAATCTTCCACCGACGCGGATAATCCCGTCTTGATCGACGAAAGGCAGCAGTCTACGTAGACAGCTGGCATTGGACACGGTGTTTTTCGAGTTCAATGACTCACTCTCTGACCCGAATGCTTCCTGCTGTACGATCCTCAGCAATGTCCTTTTACCCCACGCCAACTCTGCTGCAGTCAGCCACGTTGTTCTACACTCGGCCCGATCGAGCTTAGCGTTGGCTCGCCATCGATGGATGTACGCCAGAATTCGGATGACTTTGTCGACTGAGGAGAACTTTAGGCACCATTCGGCGAAATTTGGATGATGTACAGTAGAAAACCCAAGACAAATCTCCGCCTTCTTCGCCTCTATATCCGTCGTAAATTCTTCTTCCATTGCATTCGGCCACTCAGTCTCCTTCTTCCGCAGCCATCTGGGTCCCGTCCACCAAAGCGACGATTCGCGAAGGCTTTTTGGCGTTTCTCCTCTTGTAGCCAGATCCGCCGGGTTGTCCGCCGAACGAACGTGTTTCCATACTGCCGATGGCAAAGACGATGATATCTCACTCACCCGATTTGCGATAAACGTTTTCCACTTCGATGGATGACCCTGAAGCCAGGCCAAAACCACCTTTGAGTCAGACCAGCAGAATATCTGAGTTGGTTGAGTGTCCAACTTCGGCAATATATATATATACCACCAAGCGCGCAAGCAAAACAGCCCCGCACAGCTCCAATTTAGGCAAACTGATCACCTTGATAGGCGCGACCCTTGACTTTGCCGTGATGCTCGTCGTCCGCAAGCTGCAGCAGGCCAGGAATGGGGCGCACGCGGTACCATACGTCACCGTAGTCAGCCTATAAACTTCCACCGGTGATTCAACATCAGGGCGCCAGAATATGCGCTGCCAGTCTGCGTCATCCGGGTGTACTCGAAACTGGCGAAACATCTTCACTATATCGCATGTGAAGACGAACTGAAAGAAGCTCCAACGAATCAGAATGATGACGATATCCTCTTGCAATTTTGGTCCTGTATGGAGGTAATAATTGAAGGAAACGCCGTTCTCGTCGAGCTGTGAGGCGTTGAAAACAACGCGTATGTTCCCACTGCCGTCTTGTTTGAACACCGGATGATGGGGCAAGTAGGAACGAACCGCAGACTCCCTCTCCGCTGGGGGTACCAACTCCATATGGCCGAGCTGCAGATAGTCCCCCATGAAAGCACGGTATGCAGCGTATAAGGTTACCCGCCTCGCTAACCGCGCCTCTAATCAACTGAAGCACGCGGCAGCGATCATCTGTGTATCCAGTTCAGTGGGTGGTTCACGAACAGATAAGCGAACGTTGAATCGTCCCTTTTTGTCGCGATAATAAGTACGTCGGAAGTGTGCATAACACTCCTCCTCTTGCGGCGATAGCCTTGTGCCAGCTGACACTGTTTCGATTTCCCAAAACCGGGTAATGGCCTTGGTCAACTCTTGGTCCACTGTGATGTGCAGTGATGACGTCTGTAGCTCCCGATCCGTGGCTACGTTAACAGTGGTAGACGGCAGTCCGAGCGCTCGAGCCACGTGCTCGCTAATAGAAGATTCTTCAGATCCAGAATCCAGTAGCGCTCTCACTGTCATAGCGCGTCCGTGGTCAGACTCCAGAACTACGCATGCTGTAGACAGAAGAATGCTCGTTTCTCTGGTCGCGAAGAAGCTGTTGACCGAATCCGTAAGAGCATGGGCTACAGTAGATTTCCCCGCACTAGTTACACCCACCGAGCTGTTCCCAGGTGTTTTCTTCTCTTCGTGCAGCCGGGTGTGATGCTTATCTCCACAAGCAAGGCATCGTCCCTTGGAAGTACATGCATTGATAGAATGGTGCGAACTAAGGCAGTTGGTGCACAGGCGAGCCGATTCTGCATGCTGTCGACGTTGTGTCGGTGAACAGGCCCCGAACTTCTGGCAGTATCCGACGAAGTGGTCCGCGCTGCAGAATGAACACTTTTGCTTGCTCCCGGCTCGCCCTGCCCGCTGAGTAGCGGAATAAGCTCCTTTTCTTCCGGTCCGCTGCGCTGAGACAGACTTTTTGCTAGATTCAACCTGAGTTCTCTGACTTGATGACTCCAGGTCCGTGTCGGCTATATCTAGGGTCTGCACTCTATCCTCCAGGAATTTTCGCAGCTCCTCATACGTCGGAAACTCGTCCGCCATCTTCGATGATTTCTTACTCTCTATCTCCTTTACCCAGTCCATTCGGGTTGTCGGCGCCAATTTGCATTCAATGAAATGTATTAAAACATCGTCCCAATGTTCGACCGGGCGTCCCAGTGCACGAAACGTGTTAATACTTTCGTTGGTTGTATTGAGCAGTTGGTTGATGTGCGACACATATTCCTTGGCAGCCGACGGAAGAGTAGAGAGGGCCTTCATTTGGACGAGGAATCGCAGAAATTTGTTGTCGTAGCGTCGACACAACGTTTCCCAGGCTGTTTGAAAATTAGTTGCGATGATTTGGATGCCTTTAAGTTTCTCCGCCGCTTCACCCTCCAAGCAGTTCAACAGATGCTGGAATTTTATGACCAAAGGCATTGTCGCATCGTCAAGCACCAACAACTCAAACCTCTCCTTGAACGCCTCCCACTCTCGCTGAGTGCCACTAAATCGTGGCAGTTTTAGCTTTTCCAACGCTGCTTGGTGAGAGACAGCACCGGCTGCCGCTGTTTCTGAGGGCGCCCTCGCAGGGGGAGGTGCTCGCAGTGTCCTTACTCGTTCTGATAACCAAGCTTTTCCGGTCAGGTAGGCCCCGAGTCCGCCATCGAACATGTTCTTCGTGAAATATGAGCGCGCCTTCAGTGTCTTCGCATCCCTCTGCAATACGAGGTCATGGTCAGAGAATTTCTCCCAATAAGCTTCCAACAGCCCCAACCGGGCCTCTACGTCGGCGGCGTTAAACGTTTGCGATGTTTCCGTTTTTGTGACTGCAGCGATCTGTTGCATCAGGTTGAATAAACGCTTTTGATCGGCTAACAGATCGTCACACTCCCCCATATTGATGCGTATAACTCGACTTTTCTTGAACTTGTATTAATGGAAAGATTTCACACTTAATCAACGCGGAGAATTGTCAGCAAAATTTGAAAATTCGCCCGTTGCGTTCCTATAGGAACCGATCGCGCTAATACCGTCTATTTGTTTTGATCGCGCTGCGTGTTGTTGACGTCGCTTGTGAGTTTATAGGCTTGCCGTACGTGTGCGAAAATTGCGCATCAAAACAACTCGTCAGTAGGCTTAGATGATGATCGAATTAGACTATAAGGCTCGATGCTAGGCATTGAATTTTCCAATTCGTTTCACGTGATTGTAGAAAAGATATGGACAGCAATCCAAGTGGCGTCGGCAGAATCTTTATCAACTCCTGGTGATTTGACGACCTCGGTCTTCCCGTGACGTTGCTAATTGGGTGAGGCCAATTCTCCTCCTCGCACCGATGCTATGTTCGCACTTCCACTCTCACACGCGATTTCATACCGAGTATAGTCTCATTCGCGAGAAACGGGAGTCTTTCGCTAACAATGTCCGCACTCGGTGTTAGGTTTGTTCAGCAATCAGTCTGTAAGAGCACACACGAAACTTCCACAAGATGTGTAACATAACTTTCCTCGTTGAATCCGTCGTATCCGGCTCGAAGGACCAAAAATTATGGTGCTGCCTTTTGTTTGTCCATAATATCAATCGAACACCATACGAATGCCGGTCTCGGGTTCAGAGGAAAGGAAGTTTAATAACTCAAACACTGGTTACAATTACTATAAGTTGATTACTCCATTTATTCACTAAAAAAAACAACCTTCTTTGCCCTCTAATAAAACTCTACTAATGTTCAAATATCTTTCTCGAAGTATGACGTGGCAGGACTACAGTATCTATTTGAGCTTGCGACCGGTTCCGTCGAAGGTTCGTAGCGAAGAGAGCGACTCTCGCTGACGATCGTCTCATCTCCCTAGCTAGACGCGCAAAAAAGGAGAGGGAAAATCTCCAAGCGAAGCGACGCAAACGAACATTCGCGAATAATCGAGACGCGTGTCTACTCAGCATACGCCGATATAGTTTGACTTATTATTGGCGCGAACAAAATGTATAGACGATCAAATCGTTTTCACGCTTCTTATAGGTCAGTCGACTCAGACAATAAAATTACACAATTATTTTTCACGATATACCGCTCGGAGCCACGTCTCGTCGGACTAGCGGATAATAGTATATTGTGTACCAAGGGCGTAAAGTGGGCTTTTTTAGGCCGAGTGTGGATTTTGCAGTTCGAGTCAAGGCGAGTTAGCTCGAGCCAAAGGCGAGGGCGTTTACGAGCCGCAGACGAGTACTGCAAAATCCACGAAGCCAAAAAGCCCACTTAGCCCTTGGTGCACACCATATTTTATGTAACGCGCGGACGTATTTTCGCGTTTTTTCGTACGTGTTAAGAGGGACTGATGTGACTATTTTTTGACACGGCAACCGTGCTCTTGTCTTGTTCAAACATTATATAAAATAAATAAATAATGCAAATTTATCAAAATCAACTTTTTTTTTTAAATTACAAAAAAAAATTTTGCGGGCAATAAAGACTTTTTAGCGGGCAATAAAGACCATTATTGCCCGCTAATTCATTTTAGCGGGCAATAAAGGCCATTATTGCCCGCTGTTTGAATATGCGGGCAATAAAGGTTTTTATTGCCCGCTAAAATAACTTTTTTGCCCGCCGGTCAAAAAAGAGTCACTTTAGTCCCTATTAATAGGTACGAAAAACGCGAAAATCGTTCGCGCGTTACATAAAATTCTTTTCGGGGCTACGATTCCCTGGTCGCCTCATCAGAGTGGCGCGTCTTGATGAGTCACAAAAACTAAATAGGAGCTGATTACAACACGTTCGAGCTTCTATACCGTTATACAATTTTTATTCAGCTTACCTCTTCTCGGGTTTCTGCAGTGGCTCCTAAGTCTCGACTGTTGATGAGAGACCCACCGATCGCTTGGACCTCTCGCAGCGTTCTGCTTGCCTGGCGATTTTGAGCTTCGCACTTTCGCACACACACACCGAATTTACCTTTCCTAAAACTACTCCCCACCCTACATGTCGCTAGTGTCGTAGCGCAAAATTTCAAACCTCCCCAACCCATATATGAGCGTTACACACTCTTCACTCGTAACATTTTCTGTGTCTATGAAGTGGGATCTTACCATGTCATCTACAAGTGGACTGTCTGTTCACAGTTACCTGTCTTATCTACTAGGGGACATAAAAATAAAAGCTACGTGCCGAAGAATTGGCAGCGGTTTTTATAGTGCAAAAGTTCCTGTATGGGTCCCAGAATGGCAGATACCCTGTATCTTCGAGTAAAAAGTGAAGATATCCATAATTTTGTGCTAAAATGATTAAAATTCCATGCGTACGTACATTTCTATCGTTTTAAAATGAGTTCAAAAGAGTGTAAATTTTTCTAGAAAAATCTTTGAACACTTACAAATAATTTAAATTAATTAAGGGGGTGTCAGAGCTAAAAACATTGTTTTTCTGTTCCCTATAACTTTGAGAATGAAGCTTTTAATAAAAAATCAAGACCAGAGCACTATAGCGTTGAGTTTAGTGAGTTATTCTACCGAAAAGAAAATACCAATCGGACTTTTAGTTTTTGTAAAAGTTGTGAAATACGAGCGGGTATTCACGCGCGATTACAGCGCTAACCTCAAAATTTAGTTTTACAAATAACTTTTTTCTAATCTGGTTCTTCATGAATATAATGAGTAGAGCGTCATAGGTTTGAGATTGGTGAATCATTTTACCGAAAGAAAATGGCATTTGGACTGAAAGTTTTTTTCTAAGTTGTGAATTACTAAATACCCCGTGAAGGGTTTGCGAAGCTATAGCTCCGATCTCCCCTTAAAAGTTATTTTAAGTACTAAAAACTATCAGATCAAAAAAAATTAATGTTTTTTATAATAAAATATTATAACTAAACATTGTAAAATATTAATGAATTATTTATTGTTCAATCATCAGAAATTATTTTGGATACCCCATACTTATACCGTGTGTACGTTTGCCGAATATAGTACAATGTATTTAGATTAAGTTTTCTCTTTCATTGCGCTGCGTCATAAATATTGCAGCGCAACAATATGTCATATTCCTGCATTGAAAGTAGGTATAATCAAGTCTAGCCGACGACTGGGTTTCCCGACCCTTATGATTGTATTGCGCGCCCCTTCCTCATGATCAAACGCAGTACCCCCAGCCCCTACCGATGTCGCCACATATTTAATGCTTAAAAAGCGAAAATTTTCCCAACCCGTTGTGCGACGCGCGGTCTCTCGCGCCTCAGCGTATTTGAGTTTCCTCATTCCTTCGTTTTGTGCAGATGAAGCCACAAGCCGTTTGAGATTAGAAGAAAGAAGACTAAGAGAAAAGTCAACGATGGGACGAAGAAGACGCAGAGACGAGAGTGAAAGTGACGAGTCCTTGAAAGAAAACCCTCGTAAACGACGCAGAGTGTCAAGGAAGAAAAAGGGAAAAGAAAAACCGAAACATAAGAAGGATAAGAAACGCCACAGGAGGCGTCGCCAGGACAGTAGCTCAATGGATTCTTCTAGCTTTAGTAGCTGTAAGTACCGAAAATTAACCGGGTCAACGCCAAGAAATTTGCTTTAGGCTCTAACCTAAAAACTATACCTAAATAATAATAAAATTCAGAATGTTGGCTCTAACCAACGTTCGAGCTACAGCTCGACTGTGTAGCGGGGTTTACCGTGCAGGCACTAACATGCACGCATCTCTTAGAACGCAAAAAACACGCGGAATATTTATTCCAAGAAAAAGACCACTAGATGGGGCCCTAACCCACTATCTACTGAGAATCATTATAGGCTCTAACTTATACAAGTGATCCTTCATTTTCATAAGCATCAAAAGAAAGCGAGCTTACGCATACGCTTTTTCTTATAGATGACGACAGCTATGACTCAAGCTCAACGTCGACGGACTCAGACAGGCGCGAGTCTCGGTCGCGAACGCCCAGGAAAGACGTACCGCCAGGCGGCGCAACAGACGCAGAAAAGAAAGAAGAGCCTTTAAGAACAGAGGTACTATCTGCGCTGGGAAAGCGAACTTACGAGGAACGAGTCTTTGCACCACCTCTACATGCCGAGCTGGCTATTCGCGGAAAAGACGTCATTGAGCATGGGTTACCTGATGAAGACAGAGCTGATTTTGTAAAAAAATACCCGACACCACAGAATTGTCTTTTTTACGATCCTCCTAAAATGAACCCAGAAATGAAGCGTATTATGCCGCAAGGAGCCAACACTAGAGATGAGCGAATAGTGTTAAAATAGCAAAAAATAACGGCGTGCCTCGTAGCCATAGGAAAAGCTGAGATGGAGTTAATAAAAAGTGGAAGAGATCTACAAGATTTAACCATCATCGAGTGTCTTAGCGACACTACAAAATTATTAGCTGACTTACAACGTGATGAGGCTATGATACGTCCAAGTTTAATATCTGCAAATATAAACGCAACTTATAAAGAGGCGATTTCTCAGACCGTTTGCGGAGAATTTTTATTTGGCGAAAAACTCGATGACATAATCAAATCGACAAAAACCTTGGATGCTGCGGCGAAAGATTTGAAGGTAACGCAGAAGACAAGCTAGGTTTCAAAAAACTTGAATTCCCCGCTCGTCAACAGGGAAATCGCCAATAGAAGACGTGGAGCGGGTACCGTTCAGAGAAATTCAAGAAACAGAAAAGTCAGACGTCCCGTCACCCACGCACGAGGAAACATCGAGTCGATCGTAAGTCAAAAAAATCAAAAAATAAAAATAAGAAACTTTTCTAAAATACTGGGAATTTTGGTATCATGCTGTACGGCAGTTGAGTATGGCTGGCTCTATACGAAAGTTTCTGAGAGAGCAAAATTTTTAGCACTAGAAGCCAATCACGATAATGATGAAAATTACATGATTATTTCAAATGAGGTTTTACAAGAGCTAAAGTGGTGGAAACATTTAAGCGAGGCACCAAATTGTCGCATTAGAAACTCTAAATACGAATTGGAAATTTTCTCGGACGCTTCCCTCACAGGGTGGGGCATTTTTTGCAATGGACAGAAAGCAAATGGACATTGGAATGAAAATGAAAAATCAAAATATATAAATTACTTGGAACTTTTGGCAGCTTATTTTGGTTTAAAAATTTTCGCTAAAAATTTCAAAAACTGCTCCATCCTGCTTCACATCGACAATACAACTGCCATATCTTACATTAATCGGATGGGCGGAATCCAATACGAAAATCTAAATAATTTAGCAAAAAGTATATGGCAGTGGTGCGAGGAACGGAAAATCTGGATATATGCCTGGATATATAACATAATTTTGTTGAATATTAATAATTAATTTGTTAATAACAAATTACCTGACCACTTTAGGGCATTCCACCCTCGAAATTCGTGTTCAGGAGGCAAAAATACATAGAAAAAACCTTGGTGATCTACTGGCTATTCAAATCCGACGAAAAGTGCTCAGCGCCTAGACTAAAGGGAAGGACACACAGACTATAGTTTTCTACAGCATCTATACCTATATATATACAGTCAAGTAGCAGTAATACAGTCTTCATTGATATTTGCACTTATTCTTGTACACATATTTTAATAATTGTTAACCACTAAGGTATTTTAGATTATCATACACTCAACGCATATTCCTGATATTTCCAACAAAATACATAAAAATAATATGATTCAATTTGTCCATTAAGTTAAATTTGATTCGCTTAATAATGTACGTTTTCATAATATAAGCAAAAGCAATGAAAAATTAGTCATTCTATTTTTTTTAGAATTTTTTTGGCGCATTTTATGTTTTGCAAATTCGTATTTAAAAATTGCACCGTGCTGCCACTACCGAATCAGAGAGAAAAAATCGCATCTGGAATACGACGTTCTCGGAGTCGCCGCCGGGATACTTTTGCAAAGTCGCCGCTGGAATAAGATATGTTATTCCACTTAGCCATCGATATACGAATATCATACTCTTTTTCGTAAATCATCATATCATATTGAGACCGATTTCAACGCCACCCTTAGACGATTCACCCTACCCTATCACTTATCAGTGTGTCGGTCAAGCAGGGCACTCCCCTACTTACTGTAGTAAACAGTCGTCTACTCTGACTGGCGAGTGGTGGCCGGCAGCGCACAGTGGGAGAAAATGGACAAAATTCGAGCCACGCGTCATTTTTAATCGTAGAGCCATGAATTTTTTTAAAACTCTTTAAAAAAGCATCAAGTTTAAGCTACAGGTGCGGAAATTATTGTATCACCTTCCCCTAAACCCATGCGACCCCCAGAAGCCACCCCTACCAAACCACAAGCAGTCTAACTCATCTATCTCAGGGAACAGCGAGTTAAATCGCTTTATTTATTTATTTATTTACCAGAGTAATACAAGTAATACATAAGTTATACATGTAATACATGTTTGCTAACCTCCGGACATACTTGATATGTCCGAGGCAGCCAAAACATCCTATAGAAGTAGACACAGCTACCTGTACATAGGTCCAGTATGCTACATACTACTTAGAACTACTTAAGAACTACTTAAAACTAGATTCCAAGATCTTCAGAAAATCTTGAACAGAATCAAACAATTTTAACAAAACCCAAAACCATAACAGATTCTAATTATGTTATTCAAATATTGCTTGTAATATACTATTAATTTTATAATATATTTTTCTTAATCCATTTTTTAATTTTATTCTTATTATATTTTTTGCTAATATCTAAGACTTTAAGATTAATTTTGTTCTTTGGAAGACAATTGTATACTTGTATCGCTCTTATGTAGTTATTTTTATCACTAACTGCTTTAGAGCTCTTAGGCGGTATTATAAGTTTGTTTCTAGTTACACTGCTGGACATTACATATAATTTCTTGAGATCAATATAGCACTCATATGCAAAAATTTGAAACCAATTGATTCTGCGCTAATATTTTATATTTATCAAGGAATGAGTGTAGTCTTGAATATATAATTTTCTCAAAAATTTTAGCTAGATTAGATATTAACGATATCGGTCTATAATTTGATACTTTAGTTTTAGCGCCAGATTTATATATTGGAACCACTTCTGCTGTTTCTAGGGCCAAAGGTCATACAGATTTTCCAAGGCATAAGTTAAAAATATGAGAAAGTGCATTAACAATTATATATGATATTGTTTTCAGGGATTTGGTTGTGATATTATCAACCCCTCCATTCTTCAATTTCATATTTTCAATTATTTGGAGTATCTCTAAGTTATTAGTCGGTTCCATAAATATAGAGTGTGTGTTAATAGGTGGCAAATTTAACTGTTTACCCTGTGGGTTTATTATTTTATCAATTAAGTTTTGTCCAATTTTACAAAAATAGGAATTCATATTATTAGCAATTTGAACTGGGTTTTCTATTATATTATTATTACTAATTTCAATTTTACTTATAGTATTTTCAGTTAGCAAATTATTTCCCATTTTATTTTTTATGTATTTCCATAGTTCTTTTGAATTGCTCATATTCTTCTTAATTATTTATTTTTTCATAATTCATTTTTGCCTCATTAATCACTTTGTCGAGATACTTTATATAGTTTTTATATTCTAGTTTTAGTTTATCATTATTTGGTTCCTTTTTCATTTTAAAATATAATTGTTCATTTTTTTCACATGATATAATTATTGCCTTAGAAATCCAATCCTTTCTTGGATTTTTTCCATGATTCTTTGTTTTTATTATAGATGAGTTAGATTGCTTGTGCTTTGGTAGGGGTGGTTTCTATGGGTTAAGCAGGTTAGGGGTAGGTATTTAGGTTATTAGCTGGCTCATGGCGTGTGGCTTTATTATTTTAAGAAAAAATTAAGCGACTTAACTCGCTGTTCCCAGGGATAGATGAGTTAGACTGCTTGTAGTTTGGTAGGGGTGGTTTCAAGGGGCTGGGGTGAGTATTTAGGTGATTTATTGGCTTATGGTGTGTGGCTTAATTAATTCGAGAAAAAATAAAGCGATTTGACTCGCTGTTCCCAGGGTTAGGCTAGTTAGCTTGCTTGTGGTTTGGTAGGGGTGGTTTCTAGGGGTTAAGAGAGTTAGGGGTAGGTATTTAGGGTATTAGCTGGCATATGGTGTGTGGCTTAATTAATTCAAGAAAAAATAATGCGATTTAACTCGCTGTTCCCAGGGTTAGGCTAGTTAGCCTGCTTGTGGTTTGGTAGGGGTGGCTTCTAGGGGTTAAGGAGGTTGGGGGTAAGTATTTAGGTTATTAGCTGGCTTATGGTGTGTGGCTTATTTATTTTAAGAAAAAATTAAGCGACTTAACTCGCTGTTCCCAGGGATAGATGAGTTAGACTGCTTGTGGTTTGGTAAGGATGGTTTCTAGGGGTTAAGCAGGTTGGAGGTAGGTATTTAGGTTATTAGCTGGCTTATGGTGTGTGGCTTATTTATTTTAAGAAAATAAAGCGATTTAACTTGCTGTTCCCTGGGATAGATGAGTTAGCCTGCTTGTGGTTTGGTAGGGGTGGTTTCTTGGGGTTAAGCGTGTTAGGGGTAGGTATTTAGGTTATTAGCTGGCATATGGTGTATGGCTTAATTAATTCGAGAAAAAATAAAGCGATTTAACTCGCTGTTCCCAGGGTTAGGCTAGTTAGCCTGCTTGTGGTTTGGTAGGGGTGGTTTCTAGGGGTAGGGGGTGAGTGGTTATATGGTTAGCTGGCTCATGGCGTGTGGCTTTATTATTTTAAGAACAAATTAGGAGACTTAACTCGCTGTTCCCAGGGTTAGATGAGTTAGACTGCTTGTGGTTTGTAGGGGTGGTTTCTAGGGGTAGGGGGTGAGTGGTTAGGTGGTTAGCTGGCTTATGGTGTATGGCTTAATTAATTCGAGAAAAAATAAAGCGATTTAACACGATGTTCCCTGGGATAGATAAGTTAGACTGCTTGTGGTTTGATACGGGTGGTTTCTAGGGGTAAAGGGTGAGTGGTTAGGTGGTTAGCTGGCTTATGGTGTGTGACTTAATTATTTTAAGAAAATATAAAGCGATTTAACTCGATGTTCCCTGGGATAGATGAGTTAGACTGCTTGTGGTTTGTAGGGGTGGTTTCTAGGGGTAGGGGGTGAGTGGTTAGCTGGTTAGCTGGCATATGGTGTGTGGCTTAATTAATTCGTGAAAAAATAAAGCGATTTAACTCGCAGTTCCCAGGGTTAGGCTAGTTAGCCTGCTGGTGGTTTGGTAGGGGTGGTTTCTAGGGGTTAAGCGGGTTAGGGGTAGGTATTTAGGTTATTAGCTGGCATATGGTGTGTGGCTTAATTAATTCGAGAAAAAATAAAGCGATTTAACTCGCTGTTCCCAGGGTTAGGCTAGTTAGCCTGCTTGTGGTTTGGTAGGGGTGGTTTCTAGGGGTAGGGGGTGAGTGGATATATGGTGAGGTGAGTATTTAGGTGATTTATTGGCTTATGGTGTGTGGCTTAATTAATTCGAGAAAAAATAAAGCGATTTGACTCGCTGTTCCCAGGGTTAGGCTAGTTAGCTTGCTTGTGGTTTGGTAGGGGTGGTTTCTAGGGGTTAAGAGAGTTAGGGGTAGGTATTTAGGGTATTAGCTGGCATATGGTGTGTGGCTTAATTAATTCAAGAAAAAATAATGCGATTTAACTCGCTGTTCCCAGGGTTAGGCTAGTTAGCCTGCTTGTGGTTTGGTAGGGGTGGCTTCTAGGGGTTAAGGAGGTTGGGGGTAAGTATTTAGGTTATTAGCTGGCTTATGGTGAGTGGCTTATTTATTTTAAGAAAAAATTAAGCGACTTAACTCGCTGTTCCCAGGGATAGATGAGTTAGACTGCTTGTGGTTTGGTAAGGATGGTTTCTAGGGGTTAAGCAGGTTGGAGGTAGGTATTTAGGTTATTAGCTGGCTTATGGTGTGTGGCTTATTTATTTTAAGAAAATAAAGCGATTTAACTTGCTGTTCCCTGGGATAGATGAGTTAGCCTGCTTGTGGTTTGGTAGGGGTGGTTTCTTGGGGTTAAGCGTGTTAGGGGTAGGTATTTAGGTTATTAGCTGGCATATGGTGTATGGCTTAATTAATTCGAGAAAAAATAAAGCGATTTAACTCGCTGTTCCCAGGGTTAGGCTAGTTAGCCTGCTTGTGGTTTGGTAGGGGTGGTTTCTAGGGGTAGGGGGTGAGTGGTTATATGGTTAGCTGGCTCATGGCGTGTGGCTTTATTATTTTAAGAACAAATTAGGAGACTTAACTCGCTGTTCCCAGGGTTAGATGAGTTAGACTGCTTGTGGTTTGTAGGGGTGGTTTCTAGGGGTAGGGGGTGAGTGGTTAGGTGGTTAGCTGGCTTATGGTGTATGGCTTAATTAATTCGAGAAAAAATAAAGCGATTTAACACGATGTTCCCTGGGATAGATAAGTTAGACTGCTTGTGGTTTGATACGGGTGGTTTCTAGGGGTAAAGGGTGAGTGGTTAGGTGGTTAGCTGGCTTATGGTGTGTGACTTAATTATTTTAAGAAAATATAAAGCGATTTAACTCGATGTTCCCTGGGATAGATGAGTTAGACTGCTTGTGGTTTGTAGGGGTGGTTTCTAGGGGTAGGGGGTGAGTGGTTAGCTGGTTAGCTGGCATATGGTGTGTGGCTTAATTAATTCGTGAAAAAATAAAGCGATTTAACTCGCAGTTCCCAGGGTTAGGCTAGTTAGCCTGCTGGTGGTTTGGTAGGGGTGGTTTCTAGGGGTTAAGCGGGTTAGGGGTAGGTATTTAGGTTATTAGCTGGCATATGGTGTGTGGCTTAATTAATTCGAGAAAAAATAAAGCGATTTAACTCGCTGTTCCCAGGGTTAGGCTAGTTAGCCTGCTTGTGGTTTGGTAGGGGTGGTTTCTAGGGGTAGGGGGTGAGTGGATATATGGTGAGGTGAGTATTTAGGTGATTTATTGGCTTATGGTGTGTGGCTTAATTAATTCGAGAAAAAATAAAGCGATTTGACTCGCTGTTCCCAGGGTTAGGCTAGTTAGCTTGCTTGTGGTTTGGTAGGGGTGGTTTCTAGGGGTTAAGAGAGTTAGGGGTAGGTATTTAGGGTATTAGCTGGCATATGGTGTGTGGCTTAATTAATTCAAGAAAAAATAATGCGATTTAACTCGCTGTTCCCAGGGTTAGGCTAGTTAGCCTGCTTGTGGTTTGGTAGGGGTGGCTTCTAGGGGTTAAGGAGGTTGGGGGTAAGTATTTAGGTTATTAGCTGGCTTATGGTGAGTGGCTTATTTATTTTAAGAAAAAATTAAGCGACTTAACTCGCTGTTCCCAGGGATAGATGAGTTAGACTGCTTGTGGTTTGGTAAGGATGGTTTCTAGGGGTTAAGCAGGTTGGAGTAGGTATTTAGGTTATTAGCTGGCTTATGGTGTGTGGCTTATTTATTTTAAGAAAATAAAGCGATTTAACTTGCTGTTCCCTGGGATAGATGAGTTAGCCTGCTTGTGGTTTGGTAGGGGTGGTTTCTTGGGGTTAAGCGTGTTAGGGGTAGGTATTTAGGTTATTAGCTGGCATATGGTGTATGGCTTAATTAATTCGAGAAAAAATAAAGCGATTTAACTCGCTGTTCCCAGGGTTAGGCTAGTTAGCCTGCTTGTGGTTTGGTAGGGGTGGTTTCTAGGGGTAGGGGGTGAGTGGTTATATGGTTAGCTGGCTCATGGCGTGTGGCTTTATTATTTTAAGAACAAATTAGGAGACTTAACTCGCTGTTCCCAGGGTTAGATGAGTTAGACTGCTTGTGGTTTGTAGGGGTGGTTTCTAGGGGTAGGGGGTGAGTGGTTAGGTGGTTAGCTGGCTTATGGTGTATGGCTTAATTAATTCGAGAAAAAATAAAGCGATTTAACACGATGTTCCCTGGGATAGATAAGTTAGACTGCTTGTGGTTTGATACGGGTGGTTTCTAGGGGTAAAGGGTGAGTGGTTAGGTGGTTAGCTGGCTTATGGTGTGTGACTTAATTATTTTAAGAAAATATAAAGCGATTTAACTCGATGTTCCCTGGGATAGATGAGTTAGACTGCTTGTGGTTTGTAGGGGTGGTTTCTAGGGGTAGGGGGTGAGTGGTTAGCTGGTTAGCTGGCATATGGTGTGTGGCTTAATTAATTCGTGAAAAAATAAAGCGATTTAACTCGCAGTTCCCAGGGTTAGGCTAGTTAGCCTGCTGGTGGTTTGGTAGGGGTGGTTTCTAGGGGTTAAGCGGGTTAGGGGTAGGTATTTAGGTTATTAGCTGGCATATGGTGTGTGGCTTAATTAATTCGAGAAAAAATAAAGCGATTTAACTCGCTGTTCCCAGGGTTAGGCTAGTTAGCCTGCTTGTGGTTTGGTAGGGGTGGTTTCTAGGGGTAGGGGGTGAGTGGATATATGGTGAGGTGAGTATTTAGGTGATTTATTGGCTTATGGTGTGTGGCTTAATTAATTCGAGAAAAAATAAAGCGATTTAACTCGCAGTTCCCAGGGTTAGGCTAGTTAGCCTGCTTGTGGTTTGGTAGGGGTGGTTTCTAGGGGTTAAGCGGGTTAGGGGTAGGTATTTAGGTTATTAGCTGGCTTATGGTGTGCGGCTTAATTAATTCAAGAAAAAATAAAGCGATTTAACTCGCTGTTCCCAGGGATAGATGAGTTAGACTACTTCTGGTTTGGTAGGGGTGGTTTCTAGGGGCAGGGGGGTGAGTATTTAGGTGATTTGTTGGCTTCTTTCGTGTGGCTTAATTATTTTGAGAAAAAATAAAGCGATTTAAATCGCAGTTCCCAGGGTTAGGCTAGTTAGCCTGCTTGTGGTTTGGTAGGGGTGGTTTCTAGGCGTTAAGCAGGTTGGGCGTAGATATTTAGGTTATTAGCTGGCTTATGGTGTGTGGCTTATTTATTTTAAGAAAAAATAAAGCAATTTAAATAGCTGTTCCCTGGGATAGATGAGATAGACTGCTTGTTGTTAGGTAGGGGTGGTTTCTAGGGGTAGGGGGTGAGTGGTTAGGTGGTAAGCTGGCTTATGGTGTGTGGCTTAATTATTTTGAGAAAAAATAAAGCGATTTAACTCGCAGTTCCCAGGGTTGGGTTGGGGTGGTTTCTAGGGGTTAAGCAGGTCAGGGGTAGGTATTTAGGTTATTAGCTGGCTTATGGTGTGTGGCTTAATTATTTTAAGAAAATATAAAGCGATTTAACTAGATGTTCCCTGGGATAGATGAGTTAGACTGCTTGTGGTTTGGTAGGGGTCGTTTCCAGGGGCAGTGGGGTGAGTATTTAGGTGATTTGTTGGCTTCTGGTGTGTGGCTTAATTATTTTGAGAAAAAATAAAGCGATTTAACTCGCTGTTCCCAGGGTTAGGCTAGTTAGCCTGCTTGTGGTTTGGTAGGGGTGGTTTCTAGGCGTTAAGCAGGTTGGGGGTAGGTATTAAGGTTATTAGCCGGCTTATGATGTGTGGTTTATTTATTTTAAGAAAAAATAAAGCGATTTAACTAGCTGTTCCCTGGGATAGATGAGATAGACTGCTTGTGGTTAGGTAGGGGTGGTTTTTAGGGGTAGGGGGTGAGTGGTAAGGTGGTTAGCTGGCTTATGGTGTGTGGCTTAATTATTTTAAGAAAAAATAAAGCGATTTAACTCGATGTTCCCTGGGATAGATAAGTTAGACTGCTTGTGGTTTGTAGGGGTGGTTTCTAGGGGTAGGGGGTGAGTGGTAAGGTGGTTAGCTGGCTTATGGTGTGTGGCTTAATTATTTTAAGAAAAAATAAAGCGATTTAACTCGATGTTCCCTGGGATAGATAAGTTAGACTGCTTGTGGTTTGTAGGGGTGGTTTCTAGGGGTAGGGGGTGAGTGGTTAGGTGGTTAGCTGGCTTATGGTGTGTGGCTTAATTAATTCGTGAAAAAATAAAGCGATTTAACTCGCTGTTCCCAGGGATAGGCTAGTTAGCCTGCTGGTGGTTTGGTAGGGGTGGTTTCTATGGGTTAAGCAGGCCAGGGGTAGGTATTTAGGTTATTAGCTGGCTTATGGTGTGTGGCTTATTTATTTTAAGAAAAAATAAAGCGATTTAACTCGCTGTTCCCAGGGTTAGGCTAGTTAGCCTGCTTGTGATTGGTAGGGGTGGTTTCTAGGGGTTAAGCGGGTTAGGGGTAGGTATTTATGTTATTAGCAGGCTTATGGTGTAGCTTAATTATTTTAAGAAAAAATTAAGCGATTTAACTCGCTGTTCCCAGGGATAGATGAGTTAGACTGCTTGTGGTTTGGTAGGGGCGGTTTCTATGTGTTAAGCAGGCCAGGGGTAGGTATTTAGGTTATTAGCTGGCTTATGGTGTGTGGCTTATTTATGTTAAGAAAAAATAAAGCGATTTAACTCGCAGTTCCCAGGGTTAGGCTAGTTAGCCTGCTTGTGGTTTGGTAGGGGTGGTTTCTAGGGGTTAAGCGGGTTAGGGGTAGGTATTTAGGTTATTAGCTGGCTTATGGTGTGCGGCTTAATTAATTCAAGAAAAAATAAAGCGATTTAACTCGCTGTTCCCAGGGATAGATGAGTTAGACTACTTCTGGTTTGGTAGGGGTGGTTTCTAGGGGCAGGGGGGTGAGTATTTAGGTGATTTGTTGGCTTCTTTCGTGTGGCTTAATTATTTTGAGAAAAAATAAAGCGATTTAAATCGCAGTTCCCAGGGTTAGGCTAGTTAGCCTGCTTGTGGTTTGGTAGGGGTGGTTTCTAGGCGTTAAGCAGGTTGGGCGTAGATATTTAGGTTATTAGCTGGCTTATGGTGTGTGGCTTATTTATTTTAAGAAAAAATAAAGCTATTTAAATAGCTGTTCCCTGGGATAGATGAGATAGACTGCTTGTTGTTAGGTAGGGGTGGTTTCTAGGGTAGGGGGTGAGTGGTTAGGTGGTAAGCTGGCTTATGGTGTGTGGCTTAATTATTTTGAGAAAAAATAAAGCGATTTAACTCGCAGTTCCCAGGGTTGGGTTGGGGTGGTTTCTAGGGGTTAAGCAGGTCAGGGGTAGGTATTTAGGTTATTAGCTGGCTTATGGTGTGTGGCTTAATTATTTTAAGAAAAAATAAAGCGATTTAACTAGATGTTCCCTGGGATAGATGAGTTAGACTGCTTGTGGTTTGGTAGGGGTCGTTTCCAGGGGCAGTGGGGTGAGTATTTAGGTGATTTGTTGGCTTCTGGTGTGTGGCTTAATTATTTTGAGAAAAAATAAAGCGATTTAACTCGCTGTTCCCAGGGTTAGGCTAGTTAGCCTGCGTGTGGTTTGGTAGGGGTGGTTTCTAGGCGTTAAGCAGGTTGGGGGTAGGTATTAAGGTTATTAGCCGGCTTATGATGTGTGGTTTATTTATTTTAAGAAAAAATAAAGCGATTTAACTAGCTGTTCCCTGGGATAGATGAGATAGACTGCTTGTGGTTAGGTAGGGGTGGTTTTTAGGGGTAGGGGGTGAGTGGTAAGGTGGTTAGCTGGCTTATGGTGTGTGGCTTAATTATTTTAAGAAAAAATAAAGCGATTTAACTCGATGTTCCCTGGGATAGATAAGTTAGACTGCTTGTGGTTTGTAGGGGTGGTTTCTAGGGGTAGGGGGTGAGTGGTTAGGTGGTTAGCTGGCTTATGGTGTGTGGCTTAATTAATTCGTGAAAAAATAAATCGATTTAACTCGCTGTTCCCAGGGATAGGCTAGTTAGCCTGCTGGTGGTTTGGTAGGGGTGGTTTCTATGGGTAGGGGGTGAGTGTTTAGGTGGTTAGCTGGCTTATGGTGTGTGGCTGAATTTATTCGTGAAAAAATAAAGCGATTTAACTCGATGTTCCCTGGGATAGATGAGTTAGACTGCTTGTGGTTTGGTAGGGGTCGTTTCCAGGGGCAGTGGGGTGAGTATTTAGGTTATTAGCTGGCTTATGGTGTGTGGCTTATTTATTTTAAGAAAAAATAAAGCAATTTAAATAGCTGTTCCCTGGGATAGATGAGATAGACTGCTTGTTGTTAGGTAGGGGTGGTTTCTAGGGTAGGGGGTGAGTGGTTAGGTGGTAAGCTGGCTTATGGTGTGTGGCTTAATTATTTTGAGAAAAAATAAAGCGATTTAACTCGCAGTTCCCAGGGTTGGGTTGGGGTGGTTTCTAGGGGTTAAGCAGGTCAGGGGTAGGTATTTAGGTTATTAGCTGGCTTATGGTGTGTGGCTTAATTATTTTAAGAAAAAATAAAGCGATTTAACTAGATGTTCCCTGGGATAGATGAGTTAGACTGCTTGTGGTTTGGTAGGGGTCGTTTCCAGGGGCAGTGGGGTGAGTATTTAGGTGATTTGTTGGCTTCTGGTCTGTGGCTTAATTATTTTGAGAAAAAATAAAGCGATTTAACTCGCTGTTCCCAGGGTTAGGCTAGTTAGCCTGCTTGTGGTTTGGTAGGGGTGGTTTCTAGGGGTAGGGGGTGAGTGGATATATGGTGAGGTGAGTATTTAGGTGATTTATTGGCTTATGGTGTGTGGCTTAATTAATTCGAGAAAAAATAAAGCGATTTAACTCGCAGTTCCCAGGGTTAGGCTAGTTAGCCTGCTTGTGGTTTGGTAGGGGTGGTTTCTAGGGGTTAAGCGGGTTAGGGGTAGGTATTTAGGTTATTAGCTGGCTTATGGTGTGCGGCTTAATTAATTCAAAAAAAAATAAAGCGATTTAACTAGCTGTTCCCTGGGTTAGGCTAGTTAGCCTGCTTGTGGTTTGGTAGGGGTGGTTTCTAGGGGTAGGGGGTGAGTGGTTAGGTGGTTAGCTGGCTTATGGTGTGTGGCTTAATTTATTCGAGAAAAAATAAATTGCTTTAACTCGCTGTTCCCAGGGTTGGGTTGGGGAGGTTTCTAGGGGTTAAGCAGGTCAGGGGTAGGTATTTAGGTTATTAGCTCGCTTGTGGTGTGTGGCTTAATTATTTTGAGAAAAAATAAAGCGATTTCACTCGCTGTTCCCTGGGTTAGGCTAGTTAGCCTGCTTGTGGTTTGGTAGGGGTGGATTCTAGGGGTTAAGCAGGTTGGGGGTAGCTATTTAGGTTATTAGCTGGCTTACGGTGTGTGGCTTAATTAATTCGAGAAATAATAAAGCGATTTAACTCGCTGTTCCCAGGGTTAGGCTAGTTAGCCTGCTTGTGGTTTGGTAGGGGTGGTTTTTAGGGGTTAAGCGGGTTAGGGTTAGGTATTTAGGTTATTAGCTGGCTTTTGGTGTGTGGCTTAATTATTTTAAGAAAAAATAAAGCGATTTAACTCGATGTTCCCTGGGGTAAATGAGTTAGACTGCTTGTGGTTTGGTAGGGGTGGTTTCTAGGGGTAGGGGGTGAGTGGTTAGGTGATTAGCTGGCTTATGGTGTGTGGCTTAATTATTTTAAGAAAAAATAAAGCGATTTAACTTGCTGTTCCCTGGGATAGATGAGTTAGACTGCTTGGGATTTGGTAGGGGTGGTTTCTAGGGCTCGCATGGGTTTAGGGGAAGGTGATACAATAATTTCCGCACCTGTAGCTTAAACTTGATGCTTTTTTAAAAAGTTTAAAAAAAGAATCATGGCTCTACGATTAAAATGACGCGTGACTCGAATATTTTTCATTTTCTCCCACTGTGCGGCAGCGGGACTCAGTACACGTAAATGTTGTTGGCCGCTTTTCTACCGACTGAAAGCCCAACTTACCACATCATATAATAACATAAAGGATTTACTTCCGTGCGTCGCAAGATTCGTACGCTTAAAAGCAAAATTTTAATTAAAGAATAAAAGATAATATAACTGAAAAGAAACAAAAAAGAAAGCATTATTACAAATTTTAGTTTTAAATAATTTTTAAATTGAGGAAGGGTAAGAAATTGTATAAAGAAAAACTTAAGAAGCATCCCTAAATACCAAGGAGCTGGCGCGAACTCTAAAGTACATAACAATGAAAATATAAACGTAAAGCGCAGGTTACATGACCGCGTTTATATATATGTATATACGTGTATAAAAATAGCGGTGTTAAGTATGTAATATTCGACGTGTCGTAAATTACATTTACGACGCGTAATATTATACGTACCCACCACTGGCGGGACTGCTGTGAGTGCTGTGTACGGAAGCCCGGTCACGACATGAACAAGTTGCAGAGTTACCGTGCACGCAACGAGTTGGCGTGCGAGTTACTAGTCCAGTAAAATTAGCTGTGAAATCGCCCTGCGGTAGAAGTGGCTGCATTTTGGATATTTGGTAAATCGGGGTCGAAAAAGCCGATTCTGAAATTTGCAGCTTCCTAGAATGAGGGGTTCTATGCGAAAACAGCATGCAAAAGTTATTTTTGCTCATATCTCGAGATCGGCTTGACCTATGAGAAAATGGCTGGTATCAATGGAAAGAGCATTAAATTTTGCATTGAAAACGATTTTTTAATCGAATCCGATGAGCGCAAAGTTCCGAGATAATTAATGAAAAAGAAATTTGCTTGGTGTAGAGGCAGGGGAGGGGAGTGAGCAGACGACATGGCCGCCGCCGCTCTCTCCGCGCGCAGCGGTGGGACGGCGGGAACCGAGCATGCGTCATGCGAAAATATGATTTTTGATTTCGCGGCGACACCCGGAAAACTTATTGTATGAACTTTTTATTAATATTATCGAAATTAGCTATATAATTATCAAGTATGTATAGTTAATTATGAATTAAATAAGTAATAAATGTTCTCAACAATATAGCTATCCAATGAGCGGAAAAATGACATTACCTTGCATCCCAAATTTGATTTAATCGTTGCACCAATGATGCTGAAAAAATGAAATAATCATATTTCATATAACTTTTGTATGCGCGGCAGCGATTTCTTTAGTTTGAGTTACCCATAGTACATTACGATACAAGGCGATGAGGCACATTCTGGCACGGCGGGGTTAAGCGCCCGAGCGTAGCGAGGATGCTTACGCCGTGCTGGAAAGTGAACATACGACACGAGTATCTAACAAATTATTATTTGAATTTGTGTTTTTTTTACCTGTAAGTAAATTATTGTTGAAAAATTTACGATAGCATTTTTTAATGTTATTATGAAGCAACATCAATAATACAAGGATAAAACGGTCAAAATATAAATAAATATGATTATTGTAAAAATTTAATATATAATAAAATGGTTATATTATTCTAGTAAATAGAATTGACAGAATTTTTCAGCAAAATTTTTTAATTTTCAGTTTGTGATTCATCAACATCTTCTTCTTGTAAATCATTTATTTCATCATTCCACATATTTTCATTATCTTCTATATCATCTATATCATCTTGTCGCTCTTCTGTATCACTCTCAAGTATGACCTTATGCGAATTTGAAGCATTTTCACAGCTTTGGCCATTGCAATTTTTACAACTGTAACTACATTTTATGCCAGCCTTTTTGCACGAACATCGGGATGTGTTACAATTTGTTTTACATCCACAAAATATCTGAAAATCAAGTTAATTATTTTTTCTTATCACAGTAAATATTACAATAGAAAATATCGAATAGTTCACTAAAGTAAATATTAAATACGTCATTTGGAAATTATTTTCAAAGAAAAATTAGACAATTTCATATAATATATTTTAGGATAACATATAATAACTCACCATCTCCAGTAATTCGACTGGTGCAACTGGTTTAGGATTCATAATAGGTAGTAGCATATTACTCGTTCTCTTCCATCCCCATAATACTGGATCTAAATCGAATCCAAGCCAAATCTGCATTTGGTAATATACTCTTTTAGCATGCTCTCTTAATACCGAATCGGTAGGCGGTAAAGACGATAAAGATAATTCTTTTTTTGCAATTGCTGTAGATGTGCAAAATATTTTATATCTTAATTCATGTAGAGTCAGTTTTTGGTCATCTGCACCATACATTATTATCATAAGTTTTTCAGCAACTCTATATATATCGTCGACATTTTGGAATGGCTTATAAAATATGGATATTAATTGTTGCAAGTCTTCATTTTTTTCTAATAATGTTATAATACTTTTTTTACCTTTATTATATATAGCACTTGTTGAATCACATCCAGCAAACGCATGAGCAAATAAAATGTATTTTTCTAAATGTTTATGATCATATCGAACAATAGATCGATCATCTGCAGACGTTGATGGTTGAGCAGCAATATTTTCTTCGCGTATTTGGACATTCGTAGTTTGAAATGGTATAGCAGCTTCATTACGTTCATCATTATTATTTTTGCATTTCATACATATTGGACACAGTCGAAATAGACAAAATTTAAAAGCAATTGAAATGCAATTGAGTATTCCAGTTTTATAAAGGATATAAAATACTGAAATAGTGGCAATAGTATACATAGTATAATGAAAGATACTATAACCCGTAAGCAGCCGTGAATGGTAGTTATGATTAGATGTAATAATTTCTAAATCTTTCATGATATCTTCAATATTTTTTGCTGAATTTAAAATTTCAGAAGTGTCAATATTAGATGAAGTAAATACAGGTAGTTTTAAAGCTGATGTATTTAGAGCTATCTGCTGAACTGGTAGAAATTGAATGTTAATTTTATATTCTGAAATTTTTGTTTCATTGCCGTGACTTCTTGGTAAATACTTATGGTTCTTAGAGTATCCTTTACAATTTTAATTGAGTCGTAATATATGAGGCTTCGTAATAGTCACATATAAATCTGATTTAGAATCGCCGCAAGTTATGAATATATTTTCTTTATTGGTTGGTAAAATATACCAACTAAAACCATTACTCAGAGCCAAAACAAAATCAGCTTGCAAATCAAAATATTTTCTAGAACAGCCATTATCATCTTTGTATTTTATCAAATGTGCATAACAACTTTCTTCCTCGTTAAATGTATGAACGGCAGATGTTATCTCGCAAATTTTAAAATCATTTATAGATGTACAAACATTTAAATCAATTACGCTATACTCTGTAAAATTTGAATCGACAGCAACAGGTTGATTTTTAATACTGTCAAATATATAGTAACGTTTCCATCCTGACATGGGTATTGGTGTGAATTTGTACACAGTATAATCATAGCCAGTTGGTATTGGCGTATGAAATACATAAATAAGTTTACCAGCGGACAAAATAATGTTAATCTTACTAATTTTCATGTACATTACATAATAATTTTTATTTAAAGGAAATAGTAAGTCTTGGTGAAACCATTTTAAATGTATTGTGCGTAAAGCGTCCATAAATTTTGTGGGTGATATTAATCTAGGCGACACAACTCCAAGTTTTCCATCAACAATCGAGTCATAGATTAGATTGACATTACCTAATAAATTATCTATATGAATATTTAAATTTAAAATGCATTTTAGCATATTATCATTAAAAGAATGTTCATTCAGGACTGTAATGATTCCATCCTTGATAATTTTCATATTTTGTTTATAATTTTCAGTTATATTTATAAATTTGCGCAGAGTACTCTTGATAATGGCTGTTTGGTCATTTAAAAGTGTCGCTATGTGGCCCGTATGATTATATACGTCATCTATTTGTTTATCAATTCTTTCAGTATCGTCGGCTGACATAGTGCCAAATAAAAAATGTTGTATTGTTCCAACTATATTAAATAACCCTCTTTTTTCTCTTTTCTTATCGCTTAAGGAGACTAAAAAATCAATTTTTTGTTGAATTGAATAAAGACTTTTATACATATGATCTAACTCTATTCCATAAATGCACGGTTTAAATGTAGAACATTGATTTCGAAGATCTTGTAATGTTGTATTCACCTCATTTGCATGGCTTTCTAACTCAAGCATGTCAACAAAATGGATCGTCGTCCAAATCTCATGGTAAAGTTTGGCTTGAAACAGCTCTTCTCGTAATATTGGTGTCGTTATAGGTATTAATTCATAGGGTGAATTTTCATCTCCACGTATATGTAATAGAAAAGCTAGTGCAAATATCAAGCAAAACATCTGAAACAATGAAATTTTAAGTTTTTTACAGAATTTTATTCGTCGCAAATTTTTTACTTGTTTTGCAATTATAAAATTTTTAACATATCCTACATTAAAAACATTTGAGAATGTTCTACGGTTTTTTACACATTTGAATTCAAATTTTTATACGAATTTTCTTTTACACATAAGCTTTTTTATTGAACATAAATAGATAATTAGTACTGAACATTTAATACAATAATATTGTACACAATGTTATTGTGTAGAAAATGTAATATTAATCATTTCTTTGTGTTCAATGTTTTTGATTATGGAAGCAGGTACGGAATGTTTTAAATAAAAGAAAAGAACATATATTCGCTTTTATGTGCTCTCTTCTTGACTGATCTAACTGGACTAACTATCGAAACCCATTCTTTGTACTTCGGAGGTCTCAGTCTCCAAACTACTTATCTTTGTTTACGAATACGCGTGAGAGAAAGAAAAGGTTCGGTTTCGATGACGTACTATTGAAATGAATGTTATATATAACTTGATCATTGTTATGTATATATGATATGAGTAAACTAATTCCTGTTAAGCTTGATAAATAATGAATTGATATTGAAATTTTTGCATATATTTCAACAAATGTAAAAACATACGTGTAAAAAGAATTCATATAAAAATTCGTGTTAAATTTTTGTGTATAAAACGAACCCTACCAACGAATGTTAAGAGTATGCAATGTGAAACTTTGAAGATATATTCGTCTAATGTATACAAAATTCTTGTTTTTCCCAATATTGGTTACCGAACATATTTGCGTAATTTTCGATTTTAAAGTTGGCAGGTTAATATGAAGCGAGGTAAAATTGCCGATGAACATGTAAGACTGCCATGTTTTTAAAGTTTAGAGAATAAAATAAAAAACTACAATATACTCGTAATAATATTAAGAAGACCTATGCAAAATTTCAGCTTTCACGTAAAAATTTCTAAGAAAACAAGAGTAATATAAATATAATCCGAATCTCGTAGGCTGCTATAAATAAAAGTATTACAAATTAAAATAAAAAGAATCAAGTACTTGTACGTGGTGCAATTGAACTCGCTAACCATGCATTAATATAAAGTATAAAATATACTACATTTTGCCGCCGGGAGTGCGAAATGTATGTACACTCGACACGTAAAATATCTGATTCGAGCTATTTAAATTGAACATCGTGTAATATGGACATTTTTAAAAATGAGCTTGATTTTACCTCTTAACACTCTATCTCGACTTTGATTTCGGCAAATCCCATATTACACGATGCAAAATTCAAATAGTTCGAATCAGATATCTTGCCTGTCAAGTGTACTAGCTTTCGACGCAAAAGTGCGAAATGTGCCAGTCTTCGACGCAAAAGTTTAAAATATACTAGTTTTCGACGTAGAAGTGTGAAATGCACTAGTCTTCGACGCAAAAGAGCGTAATAATGTACTAGTCTTCATTGCAAAAATGCAAATAATATTTTCATATCTAACACATACACTAATTTAACTTTTACTTGTACTATTTAAAATGAAAAAGTATTTGATATAAATCTACTGCAGTGCATTATTTGAATAATGTCATTATGTAGTGCGGACACTATTTTATTGCATTACAAACCTAGCATGTTTTTTCAATAAATATTTATTTTCTTTGCTATAAAGTTTTTAAATGTCAATCGTATTCAAATATTTAATCTAAATTTCTAGCATTTATATGAATAAATAAAATATGTGGACATACCGTAATTCTGAATAAATTCTTCGAAAATAATAAAATATTCTTCTAGGATTCAGAAACCAATCAATAAGCTGGTATCACAAATTAAAAAACTGTGAAGACACACACTCAAAAAACAATAATTTTTTGATTTCTAATAGATTTTTAGTTAAAAATGACTCTGGAATACACTCTTTAGAGCACGATGTTACTTCGATGAGATACCAAAGTGTTCTGACCTATGATTAACCAGCTCGAGTAATGAACTGAGAAAGTGGCGTTGACATTCATAATTTATAAACATTTAGTATGCGGTGACAGGATGTTTGGATGAGTTCGGTTATATGATACGTGGCGAATGATTTTTTCCAGAGTGCATTTGAGACACTGGTATTTATATCGCACTAAATAATCTGAATTAAAATTTTTTTTTCGAAATTCTATTTCGAGATTACCAAAAATTTAGTAGTATATAAATTACGTTTCATATGTTTCATGCTTTCGTAAAATAAAGAACATCAAATAGTATAGTATAGCTATGATTTTGAAAATACTAATACTTTTTATTATATAGAAAAATCAAGAACCATAAAAGGAGTTATAAAAATAATTATATTTCAAAACGGAATTGTTAATAAACACAGAGTTAAAAATAAATAAGTTGTGATGGTCAGGATCATTTATAACTTTGTATAAAAACTTTGTATAACTTTAAATTAACATTTTTATCTTTCTATTAAAAAATAGGTCTAACAAAAAAATTTTATTCAAGTAATTTACAAAGTTTTCTGAGTGTCGCCGCGAAATCAAAAATATTTTCGCATGACGCATTCAAACGCGTCTCGGTTCCCGCCGTCCCGCCGCTGCGCGCGGAGAGAGCGGCGGCGGCCAGCTCCGTGAAGTCCTAAAATAACTTTCATATATCGTAATAAAAAAAATACCAGTAATTGCGGAATCGATAACAACGTTAACAACCGCAAGTTACAAAATTGCGGGTGGTTTTCTTTTTTTGTAAAAAATCAAAAACTTTTTGAGTCGTCAAAACTATGGGTATACGGTTTTGTAAGGAGATACCCATTATTTATAGATATGAAACCAATATGAATCGTTCCCAATTTAATTGCGGTCTTTATAAATAATTGCGTTACCACCAAATTTGCTGTAATTAATTAGTTATTAATTAATTTTATTTTGGCGATAAATTTGTCCATTCCATAGTCCGCGTTCCGGCTGTCCGATTGGTTCTGCGCATGACTCGAAGTCGAAGGAGCAGACAGCAGTACACAATTTAAATTCGCGTTACCACGTAACCTCAAATTAATTGTAAATAAAGCTAACGCTTGTGAATCGTGCTTCTAACAACGCTGAAGAATAATGGATCAGATAAATATCAAAGTTTTAAAATAATCGAACGTAAAGAAAAGCAAGAATAATTTACTTTGTTTTTCTTTTATTATTTTTACAGGCAACAGTGATAAATAGGATTTGTGCAATGGTAGTAACAAATCATCATCTGTTGAAAATGGCACTCAAGCAAAATTGTGCATTGATTCTGATCTTAATAACATCAGCCACAATATAGAAAACCCTCTATAGTTTTCTACTTATTCTCCGGACAAGTTATGGATGGCGAATGTGAAAAGGTTACAATTTACAATTTGGTGGCTTATTAAGAGAATCAGTTATCAATGAAATTAATTTTGATGATGTTAATTCACAATGCCAAACGACAAACTCCATTTGTCCAAAGAATAAGCACATCCAATGCGATATACACTCCTCTGACATGGCAGCAGGGAGATCCAAGAAGATCATATACCACAGATATTGAAATGAGCAAAATCTGAACCTGACTTTACGATGACTAACTAACAATTATTTTTCATATTTATACTTTTTACTATATTTATATTTATACTATTTATACTTATGTTATTTTCAACTATTTATAGTCACCAGCTGTACCTGCAAGTTCCAATGGTGGTACTGGAATAATAACAAAAGAACATACAAGAGCATCTCTTTTATCCGAGCTTTTGTCAATCATAGGAGATACAAACTACAACTACGACGACTAACAACTATATGATAACCAATCTATTGAGGGTGATGATACTGTTACTACAGTTTCTCCATTATACAAACAGTATGTATTGGCATTCAAAAAAATTAATTTGTAAGTATCTTAATGTGATGAATCTTTTTTTTCTGTAGAATGCTGAATGTTTTTGTGGAGAAAGCTGCTATTGAAGATGCAATTTACTATCTTGCTGAAGGATTGCGAAGCAGCACAATTGATTTGGATGCTTTCCTCAAACAAATCAGGCACCTATCGAGAAGACAATTCATACTCAGGGCACTCGTGTCTGCACTTTGAAAGCAGAAAGCTGGATTAGCAAATTAAAAAAAAAGAAAGATCCTTTCACATTATTATTTTATTTTTCAAAATGTAGTTAGCGCCACAAAAAACGACTCTTACTTTTCTTAATTTTATATTTTAAGCTTTATTAAAATAATGATTTTTTATAGGTATCAAAGTTTGCTGATACACGTCTATAGTATCATCCTCATCCATCTGTATAACATAGAAGTCCAGTTCATGAACAGGTTGACTGACCATCAAACCAGAATCGCACTGCAGTAATTGCAAGTTGTCTGCAATTGCTTGTTCATAAAGTGTTTGGGATAAATTAAATCCTGCGTAAGTAATCAATTGGAATTCCTAGACTATGGTTGTAGTTGATCAAAAATTTGAAAATCCAAAAAACTATTTTTCTAATTGAGAAGTTATAAAAAGGTGAAACAAAATGCGTTAAAAAACTTATATTTTGTAATCCACAGCAGTTTGTGGTCGATGCGTGATCTTGGTATTTTGTATCTTTTTTTTTCATATTTATTGAAAAGAATTATTTATATATTACGTTTTTTATTTAGTATGGTATTTACTTATAGTTTTGTTTTTACTTATATTTTGTTTTGTTTTTGCATTTTTGTATGTATGGAATTCAAATGCTTATAAAATAGTTTTAGGTACAGAAATATTCTTCCTCCTTATTCCAACAGGCCAAAGCTTACAGACTAACATCCAAGATGAGGAACGACAAGTATATAAAATTTACAAATTATAAATGTTAAAAAATAAGGTGCATATTCTTGATAGTTTTCCAACTCTAATTGATAAAGTTTGTCTGCTGAATTATTAGGATGGATCAGGTGTAACACTTTCGAAAGGTTCTGGGATTCTGCTTATAAGCTTATCTTCAATGTTTTTTTTCTATGATCTGTAAAATGTATTTTATTAAAATATATCCATCTAGTTGAAAAATTATCTAGATAAAACTAAAATCTACTTATTTGTTTTGTCGGATGCTCAAGCACCTGTATTGTGAATTTATTAACTGTACAGTTCATGTTGCATAAGAACATCAACACAACATCTAGCTTTTATCGTACCTTCTGGGTTGACTGCTATTTGTATGTAAGTATTTGTAAGGTGCAGTAGAAAAAACTAAAAAACAAACAAAAACAATTTATTATTACCAAATATCCAGAAGATTAAAATGAATAATCTTTTATTAATCTCATACAATAATTTTTTAATTTTACAGGAAAATCATAAGGATTGTACAAAATCTGTATTGGATGCACGGTGTCAAAAAGAAGGAGATGGAAGCTTTAATTGAAGCAAGATCAGCCTAGGAGATTAGCGCACACATATGTACCTGTATAAGTGACATCTATATCAAGTGGTGTCTCGCTGAAGGGATCTACATTGATACAAGCAGATTCGTAGACATCCTCACCAGGATGACATCCTCAAGGAGGATGATACAATTGGAGATGCTCAGTAGGAATGAGTTGAGATCAGTGGAGGTCAACTTGTCGCAGCACCTGACTCACAGCGGTCTCTTGGTGCTCCAATGCTTGCAGCAGCTTTGAACAAGTGTTTTTTTGTACTTTACTTATTGTAGAAACTTTTATCAAATACGTGGATTTATTACACATTATCTTTAGTTTCTTTTTTAGAACAAATTTCTTCTGAGAAATTTTGATGAAATACACATCTGATTCTCTCTAATGTAAACAAACCATATGCATCTGACAGCTGATACTCTGATTGTATATATGCAATATAGAAACTGACAATGTTGGTTATAACCTTGCGTTAGAAATTTAAAATTATAGCTGTATACTTAATATACAAAGATATATTAGATTCTTGAATCAGCAGAAACTTTTTAATTTGTTCTTTAAACGTATTGAGCACCACATATTTTTAATAAATATATACATTATCTATCTTGAAGTTGTGTTCTCATAAGTACTTATTGTAGGCTCTGAAACATATTAAATTGAAATAGAATTATGCATTGTTCGTTCATAACTCTGTTAAGAGAGTTATGTATTTTTCAAATTTTTACCATTTTTAGTTGTTCTCTTTAATATGTAGTTTTTCATATTTCTTAACAACTGTATCAATAAGGTTTTTTAAACTTAAATCAAATAAACTATTCTCTTGTTTCTCACATTTTTTTGTTTCTTGTTCTTCAGATTGAAGTTTTGTGAGTCCAACTTTGACTTTGGCTTTATTCCTTTTACATGTCTTTAAGATGAATTTTTGAGTCTTCAGAGGATGTGGAATTGAAGATTTTAAATCTTTAAAATTAGCTTCTGATCTGCTAGACGTCCCAACTTCGTTTGGTGATTTGAAATGATTTTTGATGCAATTAGTCCAGGAAGGAAAAGTGTAACACTGTTTTTGAAATAAAATTGAAAATTCTGGAAAATAATAAAAATTAGCTTTATTTGTAATGATGTCATCAGTTGTACAATCAGACATAGTTGTAGAAAATAGACTGTCTATAAATGATACTAGACTGCAACTATTATTTGACTCTTCTTCGACGCTACTGTTGCTTATTTGTTGATTCAATGTTTTACTTTCAGTAATTATTGGTAATTCATTTAACTGATGTTCATATGTCTTCAACAACTGCATCATTTTTAAAAGACTTGTGTGAGATTTGTACCTTCTTTGGCTATTGAGCTATTTGCAATTATAATAATCCATGTCACAACTTCTAAAAAGTTTGCTAAATTATCTTCTTGACTCAAATATCCAACAGCTCTTAAATAAAACTTTTGAACTACATCATTAACTTTTTTCATGCAGTTCCAATTTCCTACAGCTTTTAAAAAATGTGCTATATTATGTCGGTAATAACAGGGAGGAAGATCATGTTTGTTAATATTTAGGAGTATTTCAAAGCACTGATTATTGTATTGCTTGAATGTCATTCCATTAAAAGAGAGACAAACAGCGTTTTGCAATGCTAAGGAACCATCAGTTGTTATTTCTTTTGGCACTTTTGCTCCATGTTCTAACCACCTATCTAAAATTTCTTGAATTACAGGAACATGATGAATAGAAAGTATGGCCTGAATCAATGGTATAATTTTTTTACCTATGCCAACCACCACTTCATAATAATACATAGTTTTTGATTTAACATCTGGGTAGAAATTATACTTCCTAACCAAACTCCCTGTAGAATCAAACGATACAGGTAACATTTTATCCTGAATTCGATTCCAAAAATCAAGCTGCTCATTGGAAAAGTATATGACATAAAAAGGGTTTATAGATAACCTTCTTATACCACAATAATTTATAAACTTTTGGTTTGTAATAGACAATCTCTTGAATTCCTTATACCCTATTATTTCATCCAATGCTTCTTCTCGTACTTTTCTTAAAGTGATGGTATTATTTAATTGTGGTGGTTCGTAGTTCATATCTAGCTTTTGCAATTCTTCCTCGCGATAACTGCTTGCAGTTTGATGAGCAAGAGCTTTTTTTACAGCACATCTCCTTGATCCTCGAAGTCTAATTTTTTTTGAATGAGGTATATCGTATGTTTTAAAAGTCTTTACACAGATTTTTAAAATATTCTCATGATTAACACATTCGCCAACGATACCACTTTTACAATCAGAACACTGACCAAAAAACTTGAATTTTTCGGTTGTTATATACCCATTTAAGGCAAAAGCACATTGTAAATGTGTTGATTTCCAAATTTCATCACGCACTATTTCTCGCCAATCTTCTTTATTTTTTTTTCTTTTCAAACATTCTATCACATTATCTCTCGGTATTTGTATAAAGAACTCTAATTTTTCGCAATTGTAAGGATTTGCATTCTCTACGTTAGGTACATAATTTGGATCGAAATCTAATGATCTCTTTTTTTTTTCAACACTTTTTATTTTGAAATGACTCTTTAAATCATCTAATAGAGCTTTATTCTTGTACAAAAGTAAATACAGTGACTGTGGTTGCATGCGTAAATTCAACGATTTCTGTAAGTCTTTCCAAACTTTGCACGTTTTTCCTTGAAGTGATCCATTATCCTGAAAAATATCTGGCCTTTTTTTCAATTCAGCTGTAAGAAATGTTGTCGATATTTCTGCTTTTTTAGGCATATTATAATTTATTAGAACATTGCTGATATGAAAACAAAAATAATAAACAAAAGATTGCTGCCTCTATACGTCGTGTGGATATACTGATTACAGATATTGTACACAAAGAGCGTGCTCACATAATTTGTACACATTTCCATGAAACAGATAACGTTTCGTTTTTAGAAGTTTTTTGACCATGTTGCTACTAGATGGCGGTACATGTGCCGAACAAATGTTTTCCGTTTGTCAGGGTCCCTCCCCACCCAGATAACAGCGTGCTCTGAAAATGCTGAAAACGTGCCGGCACGAAATGGGCACGCATGACGGTCCACTTGCATCCGCACATGAAAGTCATATGACGAGCATATGACCGAGCATTTTGCTTGCTTCCGTGGTGGATCTGTCCAGCACGGGTGCCGATAAAATGCGAGCATAATGCCGTTCGTATGCAGGCATTTTGCGCGCATGTTCCCGATTTCGTGGACGCGTATTTTTCGCACGGCACGGCATGCTCCTCGTATGCAGGCATATGGCCGGCGGGGAGCGATTTTATCGCATATAAAAATTAGTTAGAACGCATAACTAAGCATCTACATCATAAATAATTAATAAATTTTGTTATATAGTATAAAAAAAATTTTATGTAAGAAAAAAAAATCTGCCGGGTGTAGGGCTGGAACTCACGATCTTTGGATCAGAAGTCCGAAGCTCTAGCCTCTGAGCCACAACTCTTCTTACAATTTGATGCACAATTGCACCTAATAATTATCGCTAATAATTAGAATTATGTAATAAAATAATGTTTAAATGTAATTCGGTTTGGAGAGAATAAAAAAAGTAATAAATGTATGCTCTTTACTAATTAAAGTCCATAATTATTAATAATGCAACATTATGAGCACGCGGCACGCGTGCTGTCGCTGTGCAGTCTCTGTGCCGTTGCGTACAGACGCCCTAGGACGCATGTCGAGACAGCAACTGGATGGCACAGTGACAGCACGACGTGCGGCACGTCAAGAGGATGTGTTACATTAATCAAATTTTAATTGTGAAAATAGTAATTTTTAAACTAATGTACGTTTGAGCAATCATCTATCATAGGGTACAACTCGTAATTAAATCATTTTGATAGTACACAGCGCCCTGAAGCTGTTTTTTCCATAGACAATTATCGGTCTCGGGACTTAGCCGAATTTTAAAAGATGCGCACGCGTGTCGTCCAAATGCCCCGTATATGATGCACCTGTGCCGCACGCATGCAGCACGCATGCCAGCACCTAGCTTCTTCAAGTGTCTGCACGCGTGATCCTGGAATGCCATCGAAAAGCGGGCACGAGTGCCGAAATCATGCAGCACGCGCGTGCCGCCAACGTGCTGTCTCGCGTGTTGGTTCAAATTTTCGCGCGGAGCACGGTAATCCATCAAAATGACAGCACTGTGCGAGCACGCGTGTCGAGGCACGCATGCTCACGAATTGCTCAACGCATGCAGCGCGCGGTGCTGTCATAATGCTGACACATTGCCGGCATGCAAACGTTCGAAAAATCGGCCATGGATCGGCATTTTGTGTCGCCAATGTGCCAACATTTCGTGTCGTCATATTGACAGCACTCGTGCTGAGCACGCGTGCTCGCACTATGCCGCCAACGTGCCGTCCAGCGTGGCGGGAAAAAAATTTTAAAGATTTTTGTCCACGCATGTCGGCACATTGCCTGCACATCGACAGCACGCGTGACGAGCACGCATGCCCCAAAAATGCCCAGCACGTGATGTTATTGGGGCAGATAACAACGTGTCGGCACAGAGACGTCCCCGTGACGGCACGAGATGGCGGCATCCACGACAGCACGTGACGTCCAGCTGCCGCAGCACAGAGACGGCACGTGACGGCACGGCGAGACAGCACGACGTGCCGTCTCTGTGCCGTCTCTGTGCCAGCAGAAAACGCTACCGGCGGGGAGCGATTTTATCGCATATAAAAATAACGCTAAATAAAAATTAGTTAGAACGCATAACTAAGCATCTACATCATAAATAATTAATAAATTTTGTTATATAGTATAACAAAAATTTTATGTAAGAAAAAAAAATCTGCCGGGTGTAGGGCTGGAACTCACGATCTTTGGATCAGAAGTCCGAAGCTCTAGCCTCTGAGCCACAACTCTTCTTACAATTTGATGCACAATTGCACCTAATAATCATCGCTAATAATTAGAATTATGTAATAAAATAATGTTTAAATGTAATTCGGTTTGGAGAGAATAAAAAAAGTAATAAATGTATGCTCTTTACTAATTAAAGTCCATAATTATTAATAATGCAACATTCTGAGCACGCGGCACGCGTGCTGTCGCTGTGCAGTCTCTGTGCCGTCGCGTACAGACGCCCTAGGACGCATGTCAAGACAGCAACTGGACGGCACTGTGACAGCACGACGTGCGGCACGTCAAGAGCATGCTCTGCAAAAAAACGCCCGCCAGATGTCCCCGCTTGATAGCACAGAGACGGCACACGGACAGCACGCCGTGCGGCACAACAAGTCTCGGTGGAGACAGCACGTGCTGTTATCTGGGTCAATGCATCAGGAGAGCAAGCGCTGGCGTTGTTCACAGCACGTCCAGGCTGTGTCCAGGTCCGGGTCTGTTCAACAGGTTCTGGAGCAGGTAGCGAAGTGGAAGGAGCTCCGCTTCCTGAATCCCGAGACGGAGAATGCCGGCAGGTGAAGGAGAAAGATCGGACTTCGAGAACCAGTTTGAATTGATCAACGATTTTATTCAAAAGGGTTCGTTAAGTCGCCACGCCAGCGAGGCGAAGGCGTCGTCACGAAGTTTGTTTACAGTTGGGCTCGCAAGATCGGTTTTGTGCACACAGGGTTGCAGATGGAGAGATCTGGTGATGCGCGGTAACGGACGTCCAGGATCTCGGAGACGCGGTCACAGGCGCTCGATGGAGTCTTCTGGAGAGTTACAGAGAAGAACGTCCAGATCGGTTGGCGGGCAGAAGCTGAGTGTCTTAGCGATGTCCTCTATCGCTGCGATGTACACATGTCATAACGCACGCATCGACTTATTTTATACATCGTCTTTTGTTCATTGAGCACGCAGTACTGACAATAGAAAGAAAACAAATATCAATACCTTTATTATTGTGGAATAATAGATATGTTAATTTACTGCGAGTAAACGACGTGAACAATGAGTAAACGCGGGCCAAAACCGTTGATGTCTCATGAAGAAAAAGTAGAGGCATTAAAAAACTTTGAAATTTTTGATGATTTGAACAAAGTCAAAAAGGAAAGCCATCCTGTATGGCAAGACGTTTGCAATTTTATCAATGCTAAGTATGCTTTTCCCGATTCCAAGAAAATGACAATACGAAATATTCAAAATTACGTAGCACAAAATCGTAATGGTGTTTTATTTGATCTGCAAGTGGGAAATGTAACTCAAGAAAGCTATTTTTCGGAACAAAAAGAGATGAAAAATCTTGACGAAGAAAAAGAGTTGCTTACTTTACAGAATAATGTCATGTATAAGCACATTATAAAAGAAGTTTCTACCTTTCCATTAAATATCTTTCATTGGGAAACAGAAGCTATCGATTTCGCTGCAGTGAATTCTACGAAAAATACAGATTACATTTTTGTACGAGTAGGGAATTTTTGTAAAAATTTTTGTTATCAAGATGGAACAACGAGCAAATTCATTTATTTATATATTTTTGGCGCAAGTATATGCAATAAATTTATTCCCATATGCCATTTATCAACAGATGAAAATAGCACTACCATATTCAAAAGATTTTTCAATGAAATTGTGAGAAATGACGCACCAATACCTAACAAATTAATAGTTGATTATAATTATAATGTCTATGAAGCTGCAAATTCTGCGTACAATGTAAATGTATCACTTGAAAAATATTTAACTCAGTGTTTTCTGTACTTAAGAGGTAATGAAACTAAAACCTTACCAAAATGTTTGATTATGACAGATATAAAATTCTTAATAGGCACAGTTTTGAATTGGAACTGTATTCATAACATTTCTACTAATTCTATTAAATATTTTTATGTATACTGCATTGTTTTGCTTAGCCATCAAAATAGATTGGAAGACTTCGAGGATATACTTTTAAAAGTATTTGTTATTTCTCTTAGTGAATTTCAAGGTCAAAGCACACACGATTTTTTTGAAGATATCATGTCAAAAGTAAAAGAGTTGAAGATAGACGAAATTTATGATCAGAATAATATTAAAATTATCGAAGAAGAATTTATAAGTGTTACAGATTCTTATACATATTCAAAAATTAATTATGAAGAAGAATGTATAGAGATTTTGAATTACATTGTCGAAATAGTTATAAGAGCCAAACAATTTACACTGACAGAAAATACCGAATGGCAGAGAAATGCTTATTACAGTGAACAAATTTGTCAAAATTTAATCAAATGCTGCGTAGAATTTGTTATGTGGACAAAAGTGATGAACATAAGTGAAACTAAACATAGTTTATCAGTTAATGAATTGGTTCACTATTATAAGAATGATTTTGAACGTTTCTTAATAAATCCTCAGCCTTCACTATATACATATTTAGTAAAAAATATCGAATATTCAAGCAAATCGTTAGAAATTATTAAGAATAATATTCAGACGTTTAATCAGACAGCAGCAAAACGAAATAATAAACTAGAACATTTGTACCATACTGAGAACTGGATGGGGTATAACATAGTTGATTTAGATGATGTTAGTAATAATAGTTTGGAATGTTCCTCAGATGATGATGCTAGTTCCGATAATTCAGAAATTTGCTCCGATGATGGTGATGAAGAAAACTACTCTAGTGGAAGTGGACCAGATTTCGATGCTCAAGATATCACATCAATTATTGAATCTGCTTGGCAAAATGTATCAATCAAAGACTCTCCCAGGATATCACTTGATGTCGAAGATCATACTCTAAAATCAGATCTTGATAACATGACAACAAACATTAAGTCAAATTGTAAGCAAGAAGTTAAAATAAGAGGCACATACTTGAAAGCATGCCCAGAAATAGATTTATTAAATCAAAAACCATCGTCAAAACTTAAAAATCGAAAGATAATCAAAAATTATAATTTATTAAAACCAAGATCAGTCGGAAAAAAAAAATTATTTGTTACCACATCAAGTTTTTTTGATTCTGTATTGGAAGTGCTAGTATCATCCTACTTTAACATACAAAAGTTGCAGGATTCAATAAATGAATTTTCTGAAAAATTGAGCAACACTAAAATGATTTTTTTGAATTTATTTAAAGAGTATATTAGAACATTTAATTTTACAAAATTGTATGCGGAAAGAATTAAATTAATCGAGAATGTGTGCCAATCAACAAATAATAAATTAACATGGAATAAGTCAATAGGAGAATTTTTTAAATATATCATGTATCCAAACATTTTTATAAAAATGGAGTGTCTTGATTGCAAACTAAGTAATTATCAATATTGTAATCTAGTGGAAGTTTCATTTGAAGAGTTAGTCTCTGAAAACTTGTCAGTTATCATACATAATTGTCTGCTAGCAAAAAGAAATTGTTGCAATATTTGTTCAAACACAGATATTATATGTCAATATTCAATAAGTGATCTGTTTTGTATAAATGTGGAAAAAGAAGCTAAAATCGTAAACTTAGATCAATTAGTACCTGTTCTAACATTTTCTACTGGAAAGTTTATTTTAACTGGTGTAATAGCATATGAAGAACCCATTGCAAGTAATGTGTTACGTCACTATGTTGCTTATGTCAGAAGTCTGAAAGGTATCTGGAATAAGTACAACGATATTAATATTGAATTCTCAAAACCTGAGAAAGTAAAAAACAATTTAGGTATAAAAGTAGCATTATTATTCTATATTAAGTATGAAAGCATTGAAGAAAAAAACCAATGTAGTGTTGTTGTACATGAAGTAGATGTTTGCGAGGATATAAGCAACAACAACTCAAATTTACTGCCAGACTGCAATCTGGAGATAAACAAAATAATATTACAAAAAAAAGTAGAGGAAGAAACTTATATTGAAAGCGAAACAGAGACACATATTCACGATATAAGTCCATCCAATGATTTTCAATATCAAGATAGTCTGATGAACTTTGATGATATGATTGGAAATGAAGTAGTGGTAGAATTTGTCGAAACGAGTATACAAGATGTAAGTTCTTCAAACAATTTGCTATATGAAGATAGTTCAAATTTAGATAAAATGATTGAAAATGAAGAAAAGCCAGAATGCAGTAGTGTAGATGCAAGTTTAAACAACAGTTATACTGAAACGTGTTGGTCTAATAATGAGAGCACGAGCTCGGTAGAATCTTCATTCAATGTGCATGCCTTTCTGAGTTACCATCCATGGAGACATTTAATACAGAACGGATCAAAATTGCCCCCCATTAAATTGCCAACTCAAGATGTTAAATTAATTAATACTTGTCCAATAGACTGTATTGCAGAACTATTGACTGCCGCTCATTGTTTTGAAGGATCAGTCAACTATTTAATATTTGAAATCGGATTATCAAAAAACAAAAAAAATGAGATTTTTGAAATCATATGGGAATATTGTATGAACAAATCAAGAAATATATATTACACAAAGAGAATGGATTATTGCATATCCAAACCGAAATTATATACACAAACAATAAAAACAGATTATCTTTTAATTGACTGCCAAGATAATGTAATTCGATTATTCGAGTCTATAATGTCAGGAGAGCTACTACACTCTATTGAAAAAACGATTACTTGCACATGCAATTATGTTAACAAAAAAAAATATAGCATACAACATATAAACACTGATTTAAGAATGGAAGATTCTTTAATTTTTGAATTAGAAAATTATTTACAAACATATTTTTCGAAAAAAATTAAAAAATGCTATCAATGTCAAAAAGACGCTCGGTTAACTTACAAGATCAACAGTTATTTATGTATTGAATTAGAAACTAATTTCATCATTCATAAGGACATGCAGGCTCGCTTGAATAGTATTCCTACACGTTTAAATTTATGTAAAGAAGAGTACAATTTACTAGGAGTAATAGCTTTTGATTTACCAATTCATGAAAATGGTTTACTTCATTATTACGTATTTATTAGATTACCAAACACAGAATGGGAAGAAAGAAATAATTTGACCAATATTATCAAACGTCATTCTAAACGAAGTACAATAACAATTAAACCAGCTATATTGTTTTACGCAAGAAAAAATGTATATAAACGGTAAAAATATGAAAATACATCTCTTAACAGTGTTATGAACGAACAATCAATCTATACATAATTCTATTTCACTTTAATATGTTTCAGCTCCTATGACAAGTACTTATAAAAACGTAGAACACCTCAAGATAGATAATGTATATATATTTATTAAATATATGTCATGCTTGACACGTTTGATCAAGAACAAGTTAAAAGTTTCTGCTGATTCAAGAATCCAATCTCTTTTAGTATAACACTTATATAGCTATTATTTTAAACTTTGAACGCAAGGCTACCAATCAGAGTATCAGCTGATGTATCAAATATGTATGCAAGATGTTAGTTGAAAATGATGTGCAAATCCACAAAGGAAATATAGATGATAAAAATTGAGTGAAAATCGTAGTTCTTTAGTGCTTTGTACAGTGTGTACTTAGATATACCTAGTTTTTAGTCAGGATTCTTAATCTGCTTACTTATCAGAATGATAAATGGCAGTCTGATTGTTCGTAAGAAAGATAGTAAGTTTTTCTTGTCAATAATGGCCAACACTATTAATATGAAAAAAAAGATACAAAATACCAAGATCACGCATCGACCACAAACTGCTGTGGATTACAAAATATAAGTTTTTTAACGCATTTTGTTTCACCTTTTTATAACTTCTCAATTAGAAAAATAGTTTTTTGGATTTTCAAATTTTTGATCAACTACAACCATAGTCTAGGAATTCCAATTGATTACTTACGCAGGATTTAATTTATCCCAAACACTTTATGAACAAGCAATTGCAGACAACTTGCAATTACTGCAGTGCGATTCTGGTTTGATGGTCAGTCAACCTGTTCATGAACTGGACTTCTATGTTATACAGATGGATGAGGATGATACTATAGACGTGTATCAGCAAACTTTGATACCTATAAAAAATCATTATTTTAATAAAGCTTAAAATATAAAATTAAGAAAAGTAAGAGTCGTTTTTTGTGGCGCTAACTACATTTTGAAAAATAAAATAATAATGTGAAAGGATCTTTCTTTTTTTTTAATTTGCTAATCCAGCTTTCTGCTTTCAAAGTGCAGACACGAGTGCCCTGAGTATGAATTGTCTTCTCGATAGGTGCCTGATTTGTTTGAGGAAAGCATCCAAATCAATTGTGCTGCTTCGCAATCCTTCAGCAAGATAGTAAATTGCATCTTCAATAGCAGCTTTCTCCACAAAAACATTCAGCATTCTACAGAAAAAAAAGATTCATCACATTAAGATACTTACAAATTAATTTTTTGAATGCCAATACATACTGTTTGTATAATGGAGAAACTGTAGTAACAGTATCATCACCCTCAATAGATTGGTTATCATATAGTTGTTAGTCGTCGTAGTTGTAGTTTGTATCTCCTATGATTGACAAAAGCTCGGATAAAAGAGATGCTCTTGTATGTTCTTTTGTTATTATTCCAGTACCACCATTGGAACTTGCAGGTACAGCTGGTGACTATAAATAGTTGAAAATAACATAAGTATAAATAGTATAAATATAAATATAGTAAAAAGTATAAATATGAAAAATAATTGTTAGTTAGTCATCGTAAAGTCAGGTTCAGATTTTGCTCATTTCAATATCTGTGGTATATGATCTTCTTGGATCTCCCTGCTGCCATGTCAGAGGAGTGTATATCGCATTGGATGTGCTTATTCTTTGGACAAATGGAGTTTGTCGTTTGGCATTGTGAATTAACATCATCAAAATTAATTTCATTGATAACTGATTCTCTTAATAAGCCACCAAATTGTAAATTGTAACCTTTTCACATTCGCCATCCATAACTTGTCCGGAGAATAAGTAGAAAACTATAGAGGGTTTTCTATATTGTGGCTGATGTTATTAAGATCAGAATCAATGCACAATTTTGCTTGAGTGCCATTTTCAACAGATGATGATTTGTTACTACCATTGCACAAATCCTATTTATCACTGTTGCCTGTAAAAATAATAAAAGAAAAACAAAGTAAATTATTCTTGCTTTTCTTTACGTTCGATTATTTTAAAACTTTGATATTTATCTGATCCATTATTCTTCAGCGTTGTTAGAAGCACGATTCACAAGCGTTAGCTTTATTTACAATTAATTTGAGGTTACGTGGTAACGCGAATTTAAATTGTGTACTGCTGTCTGCTCCTTCGACTTCGAGTCATGCGCAGAACCAATCGGACAGCCGGAACGCGGACTATGGAATGGACAAATTTATCGCCAAAATAAAATTAATTAATAACTAATTAATTACAGCAAATTTGGTGGTAACGCAATTATTTATAAAGACCGCAATTAAATTGGGAACGATTCATATTGGTTTCATATCTATAAATAATGGGTATCTCCTTACAAAACCGTATACCCATAGTTTTGACGACTCAAAAAGTTTTTGATTTTTTACAAAAAAAGAAAACCACCCGCAATTTTGTAACTTGCGGTTGTTAACGTTGTTATCGATTCCGCAATTACTGGTATTTTTTTTATTACGATATATGAAAGTTATTTTAGGACTTCACGGAGCTGCGGCGGCCATGTCGTCTGCGCACTCCCCTCCCCTGCCTCTACACCAAGCAAATTTCTTTTTCATTAATTATTTCGGAACTTTGCGCTCATCGGAATCGATTAAAAAATCGTTTCCAATGCAAAATTTAACGCTCTTTCTATTGATGCCAGCCATTTTCTCATAGGTCAAGCCGATCTCGAGATATGAGCAAAAATAACTTTCGCACGCTGTTTTCGCATAGAACCCCTCATTCTAGGAAGCTGCAAATTTCAGAATCGGCTTTTCCGACCCCGATTTACCAAATATCCAAAATGCAGCCACTTCTACCGCAGGGCGATTTCACAGCTAATTTTACTGGACTACACCGAGTCTCTGTAAAGTATACCAGGACCAAGCGGCCAACCTCTTAATTCTTACGCTACTAACTTCTAAACACTACTGCATCATACTTATCGTCTGCTATTTTCGCTATTGCAGTTTGGAAAATATAACCTCTTGTTAAATTTTTTGCTGGGTAGTAAGTAAATAGTTGAGCTTTATGAGTTAAATAAAAAAAATACAGTCTTTTGATCAAAAAGTGTAAGCAATGCGTCCAGATCTTCTTTTTTATTTTGAAGTAGGCTGGTATCTACTTTATTGTATGTCTTTAATAATTAGACGAAGAAAAGCAACAGTTTTCCGAAGGTAGTGGACTAAACCACATTTGAGAGAAAATATTCGACAAGCATATGTAGCTTATTCGACAATTTTTTTGTAATTTAAACTTGAATTTCATATTTTCATCTATTTTCACCTATTTTCATCATAAATATTCAATATACTATTTTCAAAAAATTTTAATTTTCAAAAGCATTTAGAGGTTGTCTGTCCACTTGGTTCTAGTACTTTACAGAGGCGTTCGGTGCGCGCAGAGCCCCAAGCGCGAGCCAAGAGCGCCAATGTAGAGTGTAGACACGCAGCCGTTGTGTGCACGGTAACTCTGCAACTTGTTCATGTCGTGACCGGGCTTCCGTAGCTGTGACACGAAGTCACGCGACTCGCGCATCGCGAGCGTCGTCGTTTAATCTATATAGTTTGTGGTCGTAGAAAAAAAGTACTATAGGATATAATATGCGGTAGACGTAGACGCCAGAGTGCCAGACGGTCGCGGTCGAGTATGGACGGGTGTCGGGCGGTGATGCATATTATTGTCATAAATAGTTTGGCTGCTTTATTGTGGTCCTTATAAATGTATAAAAAACAGTTCATTTATTATCCGCTACTAAGAAGTCTTTCGAAGCTTTCTTAACACAGTTATACAGGGCTGAATTGAACTTTTGCCATTATTCAGTAAAAAATGACCCGTAAATGTTTACAATCATTGTGGTTAACCGCAATATGATTTTGGTTTATAAAATTTAAAAGGTAATTATTTCCAAAATTACTATTTAAATAAAATAACGACATTATCTGTTCTATATTTTTGTGTACGTTTATGCAGTAGAGAACTAAGTGTTGATAAAACGATTATTAATGTATCGATTGAGTGTTTTTAAATATAATAAAATAAGACTTATTTATTTGATCAGGCTTCTCATTAGGCTATGTGAAATAGGTTATTATTGCAACGGCTTCATACATTCTAGGTTAGGTTGTATACTATAGCTTAAGCTTTTCTTTTATTTCTATAAGAACGTAGATGTATTAAATAAGTATTTTAAAATCTATTGTTGCACAATATCAAATATTATCTTCATTTTGTTTATTTTCATATCAATCTTCAAGTTTAGGAATTCTTGATTTTCAACAAGAATAAGTTGTAATGTAAAGTTTTGATTCCTACCTTTATTGTGTATTATGTTTTTTCTACAGTCTTTTTTCTTCATACATATCAAGAAATGTATGAAGATTATATTTATGATATTGCACATAACAGTATAATATTTTTGAAACAATTTTATTTTTCAGGTACTTGAAAATATTGACATTTCAAAGCTGCAACAATAAATCAAAGTCATGGCGCCAGTACCTTTGGAAGGACATCAAACGCCAGTAACCAACATGCCTCAAGAAGGGAATCGTGGGGGTTCTATTTCCCTAGGATTGCTTATCGACTTTATTATTCAAAGAACGTATCATGAGCTCACTGTGCTTGCTGAATTATTACCTCGGAAAACAGACATGGAGCGTAAAATTGAAATTTACAATTTTTCTGCGAGAACACGACAGTTGTTTGTACGCTTACTTGCCCTTGTAAAATGGGCTAGTAGCGCTACAAAAGTTGAAAAATCCGCTCATATAATGGCTTTTCTTGATAAGCATTCTTTACTATTTGTTGATACAGCTGACATATTAGCAAGAATGGCACGTGAAACATTAGTTCATGCTAGACTACCAAATTTCCATTTGCCAGCTGCTGTTGAAGTTTTAACTACAGGAAGTTATAATCGTCTTCCAGCTTGTATTCGAGAAAAAATAGTACCACCAGATCCAATAACTTTATCAGAAAAAAGAAGTACTTTGCAGAGACTAAATCAAGTCATTCAACATCGACTTGTAACAGGAAATCTTATGCCTCAAATGAAAGATCTTGAAATTGATGCTGGAAGAGTAACATTTAGAGTAGAGCAAGAATTTTCAGTTTCGTTAACTGTGATGGGCGATGGGCCAAATTTACCTTGGAGATTGCTAGATCTTGAAATTTTAGTTTCAGATAGAGAAACAGGTGATGGGAAGTCTTTAGTTCATCCATTACAGACACAGTATGTTCATCAGGTGGTTCAAGCTCGTTTATCAGAAAGTAGTGACCCTCTTGCAGAAGTCTACCACATTCTACATTACTTCTGCCAATCTTTGCAGCTAGAAGTGTTGTACTCCCAAACATTACGATTGATAAGAGATAGACTTGATGATCATATTCGCATAGATAAATATATATCTGGTGAATGTTTGACCATTTCTTATTGGAAAGAATTAACCAACAAAGATTCAGGATCTGAACTTGGATACAAATTAAGCGTTTTAGTAGATCAACATGATCCTGCAAAACCTTTAGCTATCGTTCATACCCCATCTTTAGCTAATAAAGAATGTGAAATTTCAGATCTGGCAATAAGATCAAATCAATTATCAATGGAATATTTATTGGTTCATACCATTTACATAAGAACAAGAAATCGATTAACAGATTTAAAACAAGAGTTACAAAGCATGTTTAAAGGTGTAGAATGTACATTAGCAGGTTCACCAGCCATTTTATCAGTTCCTATTCTACAGCCATGTTTGAGAGCTGAACTACTGTTGATCGCAGTTGACACTCACACTGGTATGTTGCAGTGTCATATACCGCAATACGACGCTCCATTAGTTCCAGATTTAACTGCAGCATTAAATGAAGATCACTTGAAGCTACCAGCGCTGATATCAGAATTAAGATTTTGGATTACCCAAAAAAGATGTGAAAAAACCTTGCAACATTTACCAGCAACACCCCATGAAAAATTACCACTTTTGTATCAACCAGATCATCCAATAACGTCAATCAGCAAGCATAGAATGTATGTGCAGTTTCATAGACATCCAACAGTTATTTTAATTGTGTCCTTTAAAGAAAATGAACTGCTGCCATGCGAGATTCAGTGTTCTTTTTATTTATGCGCTGTTAAAGCCAGTTCAACAGAGCAAGAGTCGCACGATGACAGTATTGAAACTAAAAGCCACAATATATACCTAAAATTAGAGAGCCTCATAGAATTTGACACCTTTGTTGTTACTCACGGTTCATTTACTAGCATAGACTGTGAAAGTAATGAGTCTGAAAGCAGTGGCATATCAGAGACAGGGGATAAAAGTAAAAAGCGGAGGAGTACAGGTCTCAGTGTAAGAACAGATACCAGTGGTTCAACCCAGAGTAAGAGAACAAAGTCTCCGGCATACTTCATCCCAGAACTAGCACATGTTGTTGCACTTTGCGATGAGCAGATACCATTTGTTATGCTTGCCCAGGAATTGACAAAACGAGAAATTGCCCATCAAGGATTGCAAATCGAAGCAAACGCCACTGCACTGGTACTGAAATTGGTTCAGCTTCCGGCCCCATCAACGAACTTGGCTACAAACAGCGCATGGAACGCTCTTCTCAAAAGACTGCTCAGTGTGGCAATTAGAGTTCAAGGAAAAGGCACTGGTAAGACGTGGCTGGCCGAATTTGTGTTTTATGGCAGTCCTTTGATAAGCAGCCATCCCAAGGAGCAAGGATTGCGCAGGCCTATTTACTTCCAGTATGAAATGGGCACTATAGACACAATACCCCAGATGGTGGACTCGCTGCTGAACGACTGGGCCCAGATTGTAAACCTCTACTCGCTGGTTCACGACCTCTCCGAATACTACAAAATGGAAAAGTCCAATCTGCGGAACATAGCAAATATCAAGTCTTACAACTACAGCAAGTTGATAATGTCCTACGGACCGTATAGACGATCATCCGTCACGGTACAATGGGACGCGAACGAGAAAACCTTCAAGCTGTTCTTTGGCAAAAGTCCCACAAGCACCGTCGAGAACGCGCACTCTCTGCTCAGGGAGCAGCTCGAGGCGAACCTCAACAGGGACAAGAACCTTATGCAGATAATACACATCCTCAACGAGACGCTCCAGCCTCTGACATCGATCAGCAAGCTGCCCATCATTCCGCAGCTCGGCCTCTACGAGAAACGCATCCAGATCCCAGTGCAGACGTTCATCGTGATGCCTCAGTGCATCAGCCTGGTGCGCATAGCCTACCAGAGCATGTACTGCCTGGAGCTGTGCTTCCGGGGCGACGGACTGGTAAGTCTGCGCGACGGCGCCTACAGCCGCTTCGACCACAGCAACGTCGTCGAGGGCTTCACGCCGATCCAGGGCCTGAGCACCTTTCTCTCACAGTACGTGGACAAGAATGCGATCTACCGGCGGAGGTCGCAGTCGGAGGACGACAACCCGCCGTCGCCCGTGACCGTCGACAGCGAGGGCAACAACGGAGGCGGCGGTCCCGGCGGAGGCGGTGGTCTCGGCGGCTTCCTGGCCCATCACCGGAGCGGTCCCCAGTCGCCGGCCCAGCAGCGCGAGGGCCTGCGCTTCCATCCGCCGCACACGCCGCCCTCCGGCAGCAATCCCAACACCCCGGCCAGTCCGCACACCGCAAACATCGGTAGCCAGGGCGGCCAGCACCAGAACTACGGCAACAGCCCCGGCATGTCGCTGAACCTCGCCTCGCCGCCGTCGCTGACGCCCAACACGCCGAACGTCCTGCCGCACCCGTCGCCCGGCTCCGGACTCGTGGCCAGCCCGCTGAACCAGATGCACGCGCCCAGCCCAGCGGGCCTCATGCCCACCTCGTCGCCGGGACCCTGCAGCAACGTCCAGCTCGGGCACTCGCCTGCCGGTTCATTCATGCAGACCGGCGGCCACGGCGTCGACGGCAGCCCATTCCCCTCGTCGCAAAGCATGGCCTCGCCGGCCGCCTCGAATTGGGTTGGCTCGCCTAGTATCTCACGGCCCTCGCCCGTCAGGCCTGGCCAGAGTCCCGGCCACGTGCCGCTCCACAGCCCCCAGCAGCCGCAGCAGCAGATGTCCGCGGAGCACGCGCGCATGGGCAATCACGTGTCTAGGGTGCTGCCTCAGCGCTCCTGGGCCGGCGCCATACCCACCATCCTCACCTACGACACTCTCGAGTTGCTGTGCAGCTGCTCGAAGCACCCGGCCGGCGTGCCCGGACCCGACATGTCGCCGCTCGAGCGCTTCCTCGGCTGCGTCTTCATGATCCGTCAGCTCAAGCGCTTGATACAGATGAACGAGCGGGAGAATCCTCTCAGCATCGTCAACAGTACCGAGTTCGGCGTGATCCACTTCAAGGTTGAGTCGCTGCAGTGCCGCGTCTCGCTCAATCCGCAGAACATGCAGTCGCTGCACATAAAGATTCAGCCGGTGCCCGAGTCTGGCAAGCCCTGGACCCTCGAGGACCTGCAAGCTCTGGAGAAGTTCTTCGACTCGCGGGTCGTCGCCGCGCCCTACAAGCCCAACAACCTGCAGTGCTTCATCAACATGCTCCTCATGCCGCACGCAGTTCTCAAGGACTTCATCCAGATCATGAAGCTCGAGCTGATACCGAGCCTAGTTCAGCAGCATCAGATGAAGTGGGCTCCCCAGTGGTGTCTTCGCGTGCCGCCCTCGGCCATGCCCATCATCCCCGTCGGCTACCCGGCCATCCTGCTCAAGAACACCAAGATCCTCTACTACCTGCACATCACAAGGCTGGGTGTGCAGTGTCGCGAGGAAGAGGAGCCGCCCTCGCTTATCCTGCCTCTGGTCTACGACACCCGGAACAATGTCACGCTGTTGGCCAACGAGAGAGACCCGGCCATGGCCGCTGTCTTGGTGCAGCTCAAGAGGTTCGCCGAATACGGCAGCAACTCGCCGGAGTGTACGCTCTTCTCGGCGGTGAGGAATTTGCTGATTAACCTGACGCTGCCCTCGGAGACAGTTATGTCCCAGCAGATGGCTCCGAATATGGCTGGAGCCCAGGTCGCCCCTGGTCAGCAGATCCCCAACGCTGGCATGCAGATGATGCCTGGTGCCCAGGGTCTATCTCAGGGACCATACCGCGCCCAGGGCATTCCGCCTATGAATATGATTGGTGGACCTCAGTGATACTAAAGGTAAAAAAAAAGATAAATAAAAATCGTAGATTATTTATTCGCTTCTGTGTCGTTGTGTCAAATTTTCAGTCACTACTGTGGTGTTCGTTTTTGCTGCCCATATAAATAATCATCTAATGTCTTATTGCAGTGTAGATATTCTTGTAACTATACTGATGCGCTTCACCTGCGGACCTGCAGACCTGCAGACAACACGCAGCCATCTCGAGTTAGGCATCAGCTAGTGAACTAACGTATGAAATTTCAACACCTGAAAAACAATGCGGCATTATCATCGGTTGGTGACGTGAAAAATAATTGCGAGAAACGGATAGAAGACCATTCATTAACTATGCTAAAATTAATCTTGCATAGATTGAACTTTGTCAGACTGTTTTTACCAGAGCAGTTATTGTACAATTCGTAATTTAGTCACTTTTGAAAAACACAAGAGGTTACGTTTAATGTAAATGTATTTTTATAGCTCTAAGTAAAAATTTCTATATAAAGATAAAATTTATAAATATTTTTTATTATTACGAATCTTGTGATAAGGATAAGATATCATGAAAGCCTTGCTATAAAATCATAATATAGATGTATAGCGTTTAATTTTACTTGATTAAAGTAAAGCTGGAATTAATTTAACATGTAGACTTATACTTAATTCATCTTTAGTTTTTCATCAAAGTAAATTATTGTTTGTTTTCTTCATACATAGGAAAACTTGTACATAAATCAAGACATATAAATGTATGTAAAACTAATTCATACGAAATACATTACTTTCTTAGAATTATGTCCAAAACATCTTTACTATTTCTATTAATTGGCTTAATTATGCGCTGAATTCGACCGTAAAACTGCAACGCGCGATTGCAAGATTATTAAAATAATGAAACATCAATGTAAATTAGACTGATTAACCATCCAGTAGCTTTTTTAACGAGAGCCACGCGGACGAGCCGCAAATACCAAATCACAGTTATGCAAGACTTAAACAAAATCATCTGCAAGAGTTTGGCACGCTCATTTTTCTCTCGAGGCAAAACCCTCGCGCGCCTCAACTCTGTAAGGCCAACAATTATGTACCTTGACAAGACGATGACACGCTCGCATATTCTTCTCGCGAAGAGAAGTAGGTGGAATCACGCCGGTGTAAAACGATGACAATGTCGCATGCAGTTGTGCACACATGCAACTCTCGCGTAAGAGTAATTTTCAGCCTAGTGAGCAGGACAATAGTTAATTGATCATTTATGCTCAGCAACTCCGACAGAGTGCAGAAAAGAACGTACTCGCTAATGTATTTTTTCCGGCCACATTCGATTATTTTATGAGACATCGTGTTGCAGTTGCGATCGGAATTCAGAAGCCATTGGAATCAATTAATAATTTTGAAGCAGCCGTTCATAAAATAATTCCAAGACGGATTATTTTGTTATTCTGTTATTCTTCATACTCGAGCGCGCTATGCACGCTGCGTTTGCTTATATGCACAAGCGTGCTTTAATTAACGTGTCTATTTGCTAGCCATCAGGCATTTTTAGCCGGCCGTCAGTCAACGTTTCCGACGAAGTCGCCACGTCACGAATTCACAAGAGGATCAGATCGTTGCGCCCGCGGGAAATTCGTGCTCATACCAACTTTTCCTATATACACCTACAGAACATGCATAGTCCACCTTTAGGATCAAGCAGAATTGATACTTGCGAGAGTCACTTTCTCCGCAGGGTCGTGTCAGCACGAGAGTTGGGTTCAGCTATTTTGCCGCAGGCCGAATTTGCGCTAGACTCAAGAAACACGGCGCCGGCAGATGCCGCGACGTAAACCTTTCTTTTCTTATCCCCTCGGCTGATTTTGCACCTATTTGCTCATCTTATCCTGAAAACCAATTATGTATGAATGCAGGAGGTTTCAATGGACCATTTAACTGTCGATTAGTCCTTTAACTTTTTGCGGGTTTTTGCGCGCCTATCGCGCATGTGGATGCTCAAATCTTGGGCTACATAGCATGTTAATGATTAGTAGATTAGTTACTTGCAGACATTTTTCTATGCTAAGTTCTTATACTAGAAAACAACTGTATAAGAGAATCTAAAAAAATTAACTCTTAAAAAAGTAAAAGGTTAGGCGAGTTTGATATATTCCGGAACAAAATTACAGATAGAAAAGAACTGAGATCAATCAAACAAAGTCAAGTTTATTATATTTAATCGTAATGAAGCAAAGAACAACTCTCAAGATAATTACTACGTCACTTGCCATGCCCGTTTGATTATACTTATAGTGTTTTTTAGAGATCACATTCAATCAGTCAAACTTATACTAACACATATATGTAATGAGTTATAATACCATATCGTAATTCTCGCCCTGTATAGTATGTGATACCCTTTTATTTCATTTGGTAATTTTAAACTATATGAGAGTTCCTATTTACGTATACATACTGTAATATTATATAGTCTACAAGAAGAAAAGCCAAGTGCAGCCGCTCTGATTTGAAAGATAACGCCGTTAAGTGCATGTTACGCGGTGTTTTGATTTCTATGCTAACAATTGATGAAATTGGAATTAAAATACAAAAGCATAATTTTTGCATTAAATATTCTTTATCATAGTCAAAAATATGTATAACGTTTTAGCAATATAGAATGAAAAGTTTGCATGCCATATATCATATGATATTGATGATGGTTCTGTACAGATAGTGCAATAAAATCACACGATGTCACGATACCAAATAAATCACAATAATTGTCACCATAGCGCTATTATTATTACGTCATAAATGATTATTCCCAGTGATTTAGAAGTAAAAGTATACGTACGACGCCACTTGAACAAAACGCTGCCCAAAACGAATCAGCTAGAAAAATCCGTAGCTCATATCAACACCACACATAGGTACTGCATATAGCACAGAGCTGCCTCGCAATATAAGCGGTTAAGCTGCACGTCTAGCTGCATAAGCATAAGTATGCGCGAGATTTCTCACAGGAAACGAGAAAATGCCCTTCGGGCCGGCCAGGCTATACACATCTCGCAGACTCTTAGAAGTCGTGTTAGGTAACGAGTTGATCATCGAAGGAGTTATAAAGCAATGACGATCCCCAGCTCATCTCTCTTTCCTTTTCTCTCTTTCTCTCATGATACTTATGGGGGTACATGAGCGCAAGGCTGCAGTCGACGAGCCGCGCGAGTGAAAGTTTCCCACTTTACTTGTCTTTCGCCTCAGCGCGGCCGTCGTGGCTGGAGCATCATCAGATACGAGGACGAGATAGACAGCCCAAAGAGGAGCGGTTTCCCTAACGCATCACGGACTTTGATTGTCAGGATTGTGAAACTCGCGAAAAGCGAAGTAGTTGATTTTTCACACAGATCCTACATGTGAAAATGCACGGAAAACCGGCTACTTCAGGGGGTCTGAATGAACAAAATTGAAGTTTGAGGGCATACCTACCAGACCAACTTTTTTGGGTTCCTTAAGCCACCCAGAACACAAAAAACCTTGGGTTTCCGCGATTTCGAAATACTTATTTTTTTGTCGGGCAGTTTATAGAATTCTCTTTTGGGAAATTATAAAATGTGAAAGATTAACAAAAACTATAATTTCAAATAGGCTGCCAGACACAGCCTAAACGAAGCCGCTGAACATTGCAAGCAGTACTGGAAGAACCCTAAGGCAGCTTTTAACTACGGCGTAAGTCACATATAATACAGTACTTACAACGAAAGTCTACACGCTCTGGCACAGGGATCTAGCTGTTATTGTAAAAAATGATTTGTCAGTCACAAAAACAAAGGTCGCGTTTCAGCGTTGTGACCCTATATTTAGGCGGCATTTATCGAGGCATAATACTTGTCAACATACGATATATGGACTATACTCATTCACACACACACACACACACACGCGCGCGCATATGTGTGTGTGTAATGCATATAAGTATCGTTAGGTCATACCTCGAAAAATACGGTCTAATATAAGCTTAAACAGGACCCCCATTTTCTTCGTTAAAAACTAGTTTTCTACCAGTTACATAATCAAATTCGTTATCTCAAGGTTGTGAACTCTACTTTGGTTTATTTCTTATAAGGTAAATTATGTATTACTATAAAGAAAATAATGCATAAATATTAAATTTTGTTTCAGAAAAACTTCTTGGAAGCTAACAGAGGACGTTGCGCCGTCTGCAAATAGAATATTTTATTGCAAAAAATTACAACTTAATCCATGACTTTCTATTAAAAAGAGAAGATTATATAATTTAATTACCCTAAATTTGTATCTTTTCAATAAATATATCCTATCCAAATAAGTTTATAATTCTTAAGAACTTTATTTCCACAATAAATTTTAAAAATGCATATATTTTTGTGCAAAAATTTGTTTTTATAACTTAATTAAATAGGATCCGAACTATGCTTTTAAAACGTAATATCAGCTAATTGAAGATTTTAACCAAGTTTGTTTATATGGTATTTCAATTTTAAAAATTGGGTTGATTCTATCATTCAAAGTAATTTAAAAATTAAATTAACTCTTCTTAGAAGTATATTATAGTGCGTGAACAGTTTTAGCACAGTGACATTCTATTTTCGTGAGATTTTAAACTAAAAACATCAATTAAATTAACTTATCCAGTGACTATACTGAGCAGTTTCACCAAGTTTTTGCATAATTACTCTGTTTGAAACTTATTTTTTTTCAAATATATTTTTATTTTATTACTAAAAATATAAGGCTCTTCCATTATACCATGGAAAATTATACTCCCTCCCTCTGAAGCACGCAACGAAGACTAATGCATTACAATTCTCACCATGAAGCGATTAGTACATTTTAATTTTTGCCACTAAAACAGCACATAAATAGCAAAGACTATTCTATAGTACGAAAACAACTTATAATTTTTTTGACGTCGTTCTTTTTGTACTCCCCATTAGTGCTACTCAGCGAAAGAGGCGTGTACTGTGTTGGGAAATAAAACACGTGAAATTTCAGTACCTAGTGCTTATAGCGATCAGCGGAGGCGGGAGTCAAGCCCAGTACACAAGTTACGAGCTCCTCGCTCTATAATGAGCCATCGATCGCAGGCTTGAAAAAAAAACTTATGATAAATTCTTTTAAGTATTACGATCCGCCAAGAGAGGGAAAGAATGTGAGTTCTTAATTGAATTTACATGTGCCACGGGATAGCCACTTTTATAATATTTATATTAGGTGAGTCTTTTGCATGTATGTTAATATCATATAACATATACGTTTAGCTGGCTTTTATACATTTTATAAGCTTCTGGATTTCACTGAACACGAGTGGAACAAATTCTTATAAAGAACTACGTCTCTTAGATGATTATTATCTTTAAAGGTAAAATTATTAACTGTATTTTGCCATTTCGTTACTAAATTTTTCAAATTTTAAATATATAATGATTTGATAAATTCATTGCAGTGAATAATGAAATTCAGAATTTATATGAATAATTGTGTAGCTATTCTTAAAACTCATCATAAATTTATATTGCATATGTAGCAGATATATTATTAAATAAAAAATAAATCATAGTGTAAAAAAGGAATTAATCATATAAAATTCATAATAAACGTGTTATTTTGTTTTATTGAGAAGACGCATGTACAAATTTATAGAAAATTAATTTCAATTATAAAATTTTATTACGAGCATTTATTTCACTTGCCAACAGCGCAGCGTCCCTTGTTAGCTTCCAAGAAACGTTTCTGTGAAATAGTTTTACAAAATTTAAAATAGTAGCTATATGTATATATTGTAAATATAGAAAACTACACAGATAACTTACACCGCAATTGTAAGCCTCTTTGGGGTTCTTCCAGTGCTGCTTGCAGTTTACAGCGGCTTCCTTTAGGCAATGTTTGGCAGCCCACTTAAAGGCTGCTTCCAGAATCTTAAGTACAGCAGCGATTGCCTAAAAAATAATTATGGTCAACACAAAACGAGTAATAGATTTATTACAGAAATACCTAACAAATATCCAAATTAAAACTATGGTCTATATGTTCCAAATTCTCGACGAAGACCAGTCAATTTTATTTTTGTGGAAAAGGATGTTACACTATACATTTCGTATTTCTGTGACAATGACTATAGTACTTTTCACACTCCCTGCGCAGCAACTATAGTAGGTTTCCGATTCTTCTAAAGTTTATACACTAGATTTTAAGTTTAAAAAATAAATTACACGATTAGAACTATGTATGTATAATATGTACCCACTGTGAAAATTTAACAATAAAAGGCTGATAGCGTTTTCATCGAATTATCGACATCACAAAAATAGAAAAACGAGTTTTTTCTTGTCATCGGACTGTAGAAATGTTCTAGTAATAAATATCACGAAGTGTCTTTCAAACTTACAATAGGGTTGCGAGCCTCAACATCTTGGTCTTCCTCTTCAACAGCATCGACGTTGATGGCAAAAGCGGCAAACATCGCGACGACGCAAAGAGCCATTAAGTAACGAGATAACATCTTGAAGATTATTGAGTTGATTCACTTTTTCATCAAAGTAACTGGAACTGTGATGGAGGTCTGCAAAAGTCGATTATTTATAGGGAGCCAAGATAAGTTTAATGAGTATATGCATCAGAAAGAATCCGTATCTTAGTATAAGAATATAAACGTTGCCATTTCCCAGTTGTTTTTACGCTTTGTCAAATAAATGATCCTGCATCATACTCGAGAACACAAGGAACAAGGAAAATTTACTATAAACAAAATTCCATATCAATTTTGTTTCCTTGTACATACACAAACATGACGCCGTAGGAATTTTGTTTATACTAAATTTTCCTTGTTCCTTGTGTTCTCGAGTATGATGCAGGATCATTTATTTGACAAAGCGTAAAAACAACGGGGAAATGTCAACGTTTATATTCTTATACGAAGATACGGAGCTACGGATTCTTTCTGATGCATATACTCATTAAACTTATCTTGGCTCCCTATAAATAATCGACTTTTGCAGACCACCATCACAGTTCCAGTTACTTTGATGAAAAAGTGAATCAACTCAATAATCTTCAAGATGTTATCTCGTTACTTAATGGCTCTTTGCGTCGTCGCGATGATTGCCGCTTTTGCCTTCAACGTCGATGCTGTTGAAGAGGAAGACCAAGATGTCGATGCTCGCAACCCTATTGTAAGTTTGAAAGACACTTCGCGATATTTATTAAGAATATACAAGTGAGAATACACACACTGACTTGAACTAGAACATTTCTACAGTCCGATGACAAGAAAAAACTCGTTTTTCTATTTTTGTGATGTCGATAATTCGATGAAAACGCTATCAACCTTTTATTGTTAAATTTTCACAATGGGTACATATTATAACATACATAGTTCTAATCGAGTAATTTATTTTTGAAACTTAAAATCTAGTGTATAAACTTTAGAAGAATCGGAAACCTACTATAGTTGCTGCGCAGGGAGTGTGAAAAGTACTATAGTCATTGTCACAGAAATACGAAATGTATAGTGTAACATCCTTTTCCACAAAAGTAAAATTGACTGGTCTTCGTCGAGAATTTGGAACATATACACCATAGTTTTAATTTGGATATTTGTTAGGTATTTCGGTAATAAATCTATTACTCGTTTTGAGTTGACCATAATTATTTTTTAGGCAATCCGTACTGTACTTAAGATTCTGGAAGCCGCCTTTAAGTGGGCTGCCAAACATTGCCTGAAGGAAGCCGCAGAAAACTGCAAGCAGCACTGGAAGAACCCCAAAGAGGCTTACAATTGCGGTGTAAGTTATCTGTGTAGTTTTCTATATTTACAATATATACATATAGCTACTATTTTAAATTTTGTAAAACTATTTCACAGAAACGTTTCTTGGAAGCTAACAAGGGACGCTGCGCTGTTGGCAAGTGAAATAAATGCTCGTAATAAAATTTTATAATTGAAATTAATTTTCTATAAATTTGTACATGCGTCTTCTCAATAAAACAAAATAACACGTTTATTATGAATTTTATATGATTAATTCCTTTTTTACACTATGATTTATTTTTTATTTAATAATATATCTGCTACATATGCAATATAAATTTATGATGAGTTTTAAGAATAGCTACACATTTTTTTTTTTTTTTTTACATGGCATTTGGAACTCGAAAGTTCATCGCCTCATCTACGCAAGCCTTCCACGCTGCCGTATCTTGTGTCAATCCCACCCAAGATGCACCTCTCCAATCGACACCCACCCGTCCTATTTCTACTAGATCCGTTTTTACGTTGTCCTCCCATCTACGTCTAGGTCTACCTAGAGGTCGCGTTACCATCGGCCTGCCCTTCATGACACGCGCTGCCGTACGGTCGTCTCCCATTCTCGCTACGTGCCCTGCCCATCCCAATCTGCGCGATTTTATTATTCTGTTAATATTTGGTGACGCGTACAGATTGTGTAACTCATCATTGTGTAGTCTCCTCCATTCCCCGGTTTCCTCATCTTTCTTCGGCCCGTATATTTTTCGCAAGACTTTATTTTCAAATATCCTAAAACGGTTGTCCGCCTGCTTAGTGAGAGCCCACGTTTCGCACCCGTACAGAACCACCGGCAGTATTATTGTCCTGTATATTCTTATTTTAACGTTTTTAGACAACAGCCTCGACTTAAGTAAATTACTCACGGCGTAGAAGCAAGCATTACCCGAATGGAGTCTCTTATTTATTTCGACATTAATCTCGTTTCTATCATTTATGGTCGTACCCAGATACCTGAATTCGCTAACCTTTTCAAAAGTAAAATTCCCAACTCTGAGATCTTCCTCCCCTCTGCAGATGCCTAGCTTATCCACAATCATGTACTTTGTTTTTGATTCACTCACTTCTAACCCTGTATACTCCACCGCTTTTATGAGGATTTCCGCGTTTCTTGCTACCGTTTCCCTACAATCCCCCAGTATATCCAAATCATCTGCATAGCCTAGTATCTGCGTTGTTCCATTAAGCGTTGCGCCCAGCTGGCTAACCTGCATTTTTCTAACGGCATACTCTAACGTTAAGTTGAACAGCACCGTAGAGAGCCCATCCCCTTGTTTTAAACGATCGCGTATCATGAAGGATTCTGATACATTACCGCCTACTCGGACCTTAACCGTGCTTCCGTTCAGACATATTTGAATTAATCTGACGAGTTTTTTCGGTACACCGAGAAGTACTAGAATTTGATACATTTTGCTTCGCTTAATAGAGTCGTACGCTTTTTTAAAATCTATAAATAGTTGGTGTATGGTTTCGCAAAATTCCCACTTTTTCTCTAACAACTGTCTTATGGTAAACATTTGATCGCTCGTCGATCTGTTGCGCCGAAATCCGCACTGATAATCTCCTACTATATCTTCCGCGAATGGAGTGAGTCTAGCTTGTATTACGTTTGACAGAACTTTGTAGCACTTTGCTAAAAGTGAAATACCCCTATAGTTATTGCAGTCTGTCTTATCCCCCTTTTTAAAAATCGGTATAATGATAGATTCCTTCCAATTTTCGGGTATTGTTTCATTTTTCCAGATGGCACATACTAGTTTATAGATTTTGAAAGTGAGCTCGACGCCCCCATATTTGAGTAACTCAGCTGGTATAGAGTCATTTCCCGCGGCTTTGTTGTTTTTTAGTTTTTTAATCGCGGCCTCTACTTCTTGGTAGCTAGGTTCCTCCACGTGGGGTTCAGCAGTGTGAATTTCGTCCCCTAATTCTTCGCTATTTTCGTGCACGTTTAATAATTTATCGAAATAATTTTTCCACAGCGACAGTAATTCGTTGTCATTTGTTAAGAGGTCCCCGTTTTCGTCCTTCATCAATTGCGCTCTACTCCTAAAACTCTTTCTGATGGCGTTAATCCCTCTGTACATTTCGCGGGGGTTATTTTCCTTACTGTTAGTTTCCATTCTCCTAATAAGATTCTTTTGATACTCCCGCTTCTTATTTCTGTAGATCGCGCTCGTCCGTTTCCTTACGTTAGAATACTCTTCTACGGTCCTATCGCTTCTATTTTGTAAGCTATCTAATTTAGCCTTTTTGCGCCTTTCAAACCAGAGTTCGCACTCTTCGTCAAACCATGGTTTGCTCTTTGGCTTTTTCTTTTTACCCAGTACTTTGTTCGCGGCCTCTTTTACCGTTTTTTCGATGTCCCCCCATAAGCTATTCGGTTCGTCATTCCCCTCCGGTGATGTGTTTGCTTCTTCAAGTGCCTGAAACCTGTTATTAATTTATATCTGGTACCTAATTCGCTCTGTTCTATCTCGTAGTTTCTCAATATCGAAGCTTTCTACCTTGTTTGCTCGCTTACTGTTTTGATTCGCTACTAGTCTAGCTCTTAATTTGGCTACTACTAGGAAGTGGTCCGAGTAAGCCCTTACGTCAAGAACATTAGTATGACGTCTTTTTTCAATGAGGAAATGATCAATTTGGTTCTGTATGGTCCCGTCCGGCGATGTCCACGTTGCCTTGTGTATGTTCTTGTGCTTAAAACACGTAGTTTTGATTATAAGATCTTTTGCCGCCGCGAAATTTATGACCCTAATACCGTTATCATTGCTGGCTTCGTGCAGGCTTTCCTTACCTATAGTAGGCCTAAACATTTCCTCCCTACCTATTTTAGCATTGAAATCGCCTAATACTATTCTTGTGTCGTAAGACGCGAACTGGTCGATTACCTGCTCTAAAGTTTCGTAATAGAGATCCTTAGCTTCTTCTTCTTTGTCCTCCGTAGGACAGTGTACATTAATAAATACATATCGATACCATTCACCTTCGATAATGATGTGCGAGAGCCTATCATTGACGGATTTGAAACTTTTAACCGAATGTATGATGCTTTTGCTTACGAGAAATCCGGTGCCTAGAGATCCCCCACTCCCGGCCCCATACAGGTACGTGAAGTTACCCGATGCTAGTACTCCGCCATCTGGCCACCGCGATTCCTGTATTGCTACCAAATCTAGATTGTACCTATCAGCTTCCTTTACGAGTTCTTTAAACGCACCTACTCTGTATAGACTGCGAACATTCCAAATTCCGACCCTTAAGTCCCTTTTGGTTTGGATTTGATTTTTTTGAGCCATGATGTTATGTTAAACCCGCGCGCTTCGGATCCTGTTCCGATCGCAGGTGAGTACACCGTTCTAGAGGTGATAACCCCCATACCTCTCTAGAACTAAGTATGAGAGCTTTCCGACTTTGACGAGGACAGTGTCAATTCGTCGTCAGACACACTACGGTTTCATTCTCGCATCCTAACGCCCCCCTGTAAGGCAACGCGCCTTTGCTGGCATCGTTACCGCGTAAGACCAGGTGACGAATCATTCTACACATCCCCTTTCGGGGCAGTTGTCATCGCTCCCGCATCCTCCTCGATAGCTACACAGTTATTCATATAAATTCTGAATTTCATTATTCACTGCAATGAATTTATCAAATCATTATATATTTAAAATTTGAAAAATTTAGTAACGAAATGGCAAAATACAGTTAATAATTTTACCTTTAAAGATAATAATCATCTAAGAGACGTAGTTCTTTATAAGAATTTGTTCCACTCGTGTTCAGTGAAATCCAGAAGCTTATAAAATGTATAAAAGCCAGCTAAACGTATATGTTATATGATATTAACATACATGCAAAAGACTCACCTAATATAAATATTATAAAAGTGGCTATCCCGTGGCACATGTAAATTCAATTAAGGACTCACATTCTTTCCCTCTCTTGGCGGATCGTAATACTTAAAAGAATTATCATAAGTTTTTTTTTCAAGCCTGCGATCGATGGCTCATTATAGAGCGAGGAGCTCGTAACTTGTGTACTGGGCTTGACTCCCGCCTCCGCTGATCGCTATAAGCACTAGGTACTGAAATTTCACGTGTTTTATTTCCCAACACAGTACACGCCTCTTTCGCTGAGTAGCACTAATGGGGAGTACAAAAAGAACGACGTCAAAAAAATTATAAGTTGTTTTCGTACTATAGAATAGTCTTTGCTATTTATGTGCTGTTTTAGTGGCAAAAATTAAAATGTACTAATCGCTTCATGGTGAGAATTGTAATGCATTAGTCTTCGTTGCGTGCTTCAAAGGGAGGGAGTATAATTTTCCATAGTATAATGGAAGAGCCTTATATTTTTAGTAATAAAATAAAAATATATTTGAAAAAAAATAAGTTTCAAACAGAGTAATTATGCAAAAACTTGGTGAAACTGCTCAGTATAGTAAGCACTGGATAAGTTAATTTAATTGATGTTTTTAGTTTAAAATCTCACGAAAATAGAATGTCACTGTGCTAAAACTGTTCACGCACTATAATATACTTCTAAGAAGAGTTAATTTAATTTTTAAATTACTTTGAATGATAGAATCAACCCAATTTTTAAAATTGAAATACCATATAAACAAACTTGGTTAAAATCTTCAATTAGCTGATATTACGTTTTAAAAGCATAGTTCGGATCCTATTTAATTAAGTTATAAAAACAAATTTTTGCACAAAAATATATGCATTTTTAAAATTTATTGTGGAAATAAAGTTCTTAAGAATTATAAACTTATTTGGATAGGATATATTTATTGAAAAGATACAAATTTAGGGTAATTAAATTATATAATCTTCTCTTTTTAATAGAAAGTCATGGATTAAGTTGTAATTTTTTGCAATAAAATATTCTATTTGCCGACGGCGCAACGTCCTCTGTTAGCTTCCAAGAAGTTTTTCTGAAACAAAATTTAATATTTATGCATTATTTTCTTTATAGTAATACATAATTTACCTTATAAGAAATAAACCAAAGTAGAGTTCACAACCTTGAGATAACGAATTTGATTATGTAACTGGTAGAAAACTAGTTTTTAACGAAGAAAATGGGGGTCCTGTTTAAGCTTATATTAGACCGTATTTTCCGAGGTATGACCTAACGATACTTATATGCATTACACACACACACACATACACACACATATGTTATATATATATATATATATATATATATATATATATATATATATATATATATATATATATATATATAACATCCTCCGGAAGGTCAAGTCCGCACCGGAGCTTAAAACCCTAGGAGATCGGGTCACCCGTATCAGGCGCACCAGGGCTGGGGAGCTTCTCCTCGTACTGGGGCGACCGGGTACGGAAACAGCAGACCTGAAGACAGTGGTCTCGTCCACCCTGAGCGGGTCAGCAGAGGTCCGGCTGCTGACTCACCAAGAGTCCATCACTATCAAGGACATGGACAAGTCGACGACAGCACTGGAGGTAGCCGCGGCGATTGCGGCAAAGATCGGGCCAAATGTGGTGCCCCCTGACAGCATTAAAATCAGAGGGTCCTATAGCGGCACTCTAGCGGTGACCATCCAACTCCCGGCAGCAGCTGCTAAAAAGCTGCTACAAAACGGGAAAATAAGGATCGGATGAGTCAACTGCAGAGTTCGATTGCGAGAAGGATCCTCGCGGTGTTACAGGTGTCATGAAGCTGGACACATCGCGAGGGACTGCAAAAGCGCAGCCGAGAGGGCTATAAAGTAGTGGACTGCGGGGCCATAGTGAAGGCCCCGCAGGAGGCGGGAGTACCTATTAGAAATGACTAAGGTACTCCAGATCAACCTGAACCACTGCAGGATGGCCCAAGACCTCCTGCCTCAGTTGGTCAGGGAGGAGAAGGCAGACATCTTCATCATCAGCGAGGAGTATAGGGATTTCGAGGACACAAGCTGGGTGAGGGACAGTACCAGCAAAGCGGCCATCTGGGTATGTGGAAGCCTCCACATATCCGGCAAGATGGCCGCCCCCCTCCCCAACTTTACCTGGGTGGAGGTAGCCGGGGTACGCATTTACAGCTGCTATCTTCCGCCCGGCGACACCATCGAGGATTTCACGAGGTCTCTGGACGCCATCGTCACCAGCGCCCAATCCTCCCGGTTGCCTGTTGTAATCGGGGGGGACTTCAACGCCTGAGCGACGGAATGGGGCAGCGCGAAGACCACTGTTCACGGACGCACACTCCTCGAAGTCTTCTCCACACTGGAGCTGCAGATCGCTAACAGAGGGACGACTCTTATCTACGCTAAGGGTAGCAAGTCGTCCATAGTTGACCTGACCTTCATCGATCCAATCATGGTGGGCGAAGCGCACGACTGGAAAGTTAGCGATGGATACACGGGTAGCGAACACCAAGCTATCGTGTATCGGCTCCAGCTGACTAACAGAAGATCCGGGGCAAAGCTGCGACCTGTGAAGAAGAGGTGGTCACCAGCTTCCTTTGACCGAGAAGTGTTCCTCTGCTCCCTGGAGGGAGCAGTGGTGGAAGGGACACCCACCGAGAGAGCCCGAGACCTCGCGACGGCCATAACAGTGGCCTCCGATGCGTCCATGGCCACAAAATCAAACTCCCGTGGCCGACCACCAGTCTATTGGTGGTCAGAGGAAATCGCAGAGTTGCGCCGCGAGTGTCTACGGGCCAGAAGGCTGCACCAGAGAGCGAGGAATAGGCCGCGGTTTGAGGAGCTGACCGCGGAATATGAGGCTAAACGGAAGAGGCTCAAAGCTGCCATCAAGGCTGTGAAGAGAAAGTGCTTGCGCGACTTCTGTGAGGAAGTAGAAAACGACCCCTGGGGCAGGCCGTACAAAATGGTCATGAACAAGATCAACCCCAGAGGTGCGGCAACGCCCACCTGCCCCGACTTCCTTGACAGGGTCGTTCGCCACCTTTTCCCACAACAACGGGAAAGGGCACCAGATACGGGCCTGATTGTAGCGGACGGTACAGCCGAGTCGCCAGACGTATCAGAAACCGAGTTGAGGATGGCTGCTCAGAAGATCATCCCCAGAAAAGCCCCAGGGCCGGACGGTATACCTGGCCTGGCAGTCAAGACCGCAGCGTTGGAGGTCCCTAGTCTTTTTAGAGACACCTTCAACGCATGCTTAAAGGAAGGATGCTTCCCGGATCAGTGGAAGGTACAAAGGTTGGTACTCCTACCGAAGGGAAGTAAACCCCCGGAGGAGCCATCCTCTTACCGACCACTTTGTATGCTGGATATACCCGGGAAGCTATTTGAGCGGATAATAAGTGCCAGGCTGGAGGCAGTCATCCTATCGGAAGGAGATCTTTCCGAAAACCAGTTCGACTTTCGGAATGATCACTCAACCATCGACGCCATAAGCCGAGTTGTCGAGCTCGCCACCAACGCCATCGGTGGCAGTAGAAGTGCCAGACGCATGTGCGTAGTCATTGCCCTGGACATCAGGAACGCCTTCAACTCGGTTAGATGGGACAGCATCATGCTGTCTCTAGAACATCTCAAGGTGCCGCTCTACCTACGAAGAGTCGTTTCGAGCTACCTGAGGGACCGGATCCTGCTCTACGACACCGATGCAGGTGTGCGCTCATACAACATTACTGGAGGCGCACCACAGGGTTCGGTCCTGGGGCCGCTGTTCTGGAACGTCGTGTACGACGGTCTGTTAAGACAGCGGCTCCCCCAGGGGATTTCAATGGTGGCTTTCGCCGACGACTTAGCTCTTGTCGTCGTTGCGAAGAGCGTTGAGGAGGTGCAATACCTCGGAGACGTCTCCATTCAGGTAGTAGCGGACTGGCTGAGCGACCATGGATTAAGTTTGGTGGCAGAAAAGATGGAAGCGGTGCTCATCTCTCGCACGAAGAAGAGGATGTACGTTACCTTCACGGTTGGTAACAAGGAAGTTCGATCGGTAGACTCCATCCGATATCTTGGGGTCACGCTAGACGCGCGACTATCGTTCAAAGAACATATTCAGAACGCAGGCTTAAAGGCAACAAAGGTAGCTTGTGTGCTCGCTTGCATCATGCCCAATATCGGGGGACCAAAACAGCCTCGAAGGTCCCTCCTCGCATCCGTGGTGAGCTCCGTCATTTTATACGGAGCCCCAATCTGGGCTGATGCATTGATGAGGAATGCGAGCTTTGGAGCTCCCTGTCGGCGGGCCTGCAGGATCACCGCGCTACGCGTGGCTCGAGCCTACCGCACCGTGTCAGATGCCGCTCTCTCGGCAGTCGCTGGTCTACTTCCCATCGACCTCCTAGCATCCGAGAGAGCTGAAAAATATCGTGAAGCGTCGCGTACAGAACGAGAAGAACAGGACAACTTGGGCTCAAGATGGGCCGTCAACACATATCGGCAGTGGCAGCAACGGCGGGATTCAGTCAGCGAGGGTCGCTGAACCCACCGCATCATCCCGGACATCAGCAGGTGGTCGAGCAGGAAACACGGCTTCGTTTCGTTCCATCTCACCCAGGTGCTAACCGGACACGGATACTTCCGCAGCTACCTGTATCGTATTAACGTGTACAGGAGCGCGGAGTGTCCAATATGCCCTGGAGTAGACGAAGACGTGGAGCACGTCGTATTCCATTGCCCAAGATTCCTGGAAGAACGTCAGCAATTCCAGGAGTATTGGAGCGGCCCTTTAACACCCGAGGGCCTAGGGGCGTGCTTGCTCGAGTCGCAGAGTGGGTGGGATGCCATGGTTACCCTCGCCACTAACATCATCGAGCGGTTGAATCTCATCAGAACAGAAGAAGAAAGAAGAGGAAACGTCGTCAATAACACCAGCCAGACATAAAGTGTGGCGGCCCAGACGAGGCATGACTGCCCCCCCCCCCCCCGAAGTAAAGCTTTAAGGTAGCTCCCGGGGGGGGGGGAGTAACAGTCGTATGGAGGAACCCTGCCGGTGCGATCTGGCAGGGGGTTTTTAGTGGGTATTCCTGTGTTGTACGGTGCAGCACCGGCGAGTCCCACACTTCGTGCGTAAAGGCATTTTTACCCCTCCGCCCAATGAAAAAAAAAAATCACATATATGTGTGTGTGTATGGGTATAGTCCATATATCGTATGTTGACAAGTATTATGTCTCGATAAATGCCGCCTAAATATAGGGTCAAAACACTGAAACGCGACCTTTGTTTTTGTGGCCGACAAATCATTTTTTACAATAACAGCTAGATCCCAGTGCCCGAGGGTGTAGACTTTCGTTGTAAGTATTGTATTATATGTGACTTACGCCGCATTTAAAAGCTGCCTTAGGGTTCTTCCAGTGCTGCTTGCAATGTTCAGCGGCTTCGTTTAGGCGGAGTCTGGCAGCCTATTTGAAACCAGATTGGAGAATATTGAAGACAGCACGAACAGCCTGAAAAATAATAAATTTCAAAAAGACGGTTTATGGAGAATCATGGTCGTTTGTATGATATTAATGCATATTAAATTGTGCATTTGTTTAAACATGCAGTATAATATTTAAACTTACAAGAGGGTTGCGAGACTCGACATCTTGGTCTTTCTCTCCAGCAGCATTGACTTTAATGGCAAGAGCAGCGAACATTGCGATGACGCAAAGAGCCATGAAGTAACAAGAGAACATCTTGAAGATTGTTGATTCGATATGTGCTTGTTCGACAAACTGACTGAATCTTTGATGAAAATCTGTACAAGTTATAAGTATTTATAGTAAGCAGAGATAATAGTTTAGTATACAAGTACAAAAAAACACGTTGCTCCTTATTTTTCTGAGAATGTATATAGTTTAAGTAATCTACGCAGGTATAATGACATTTATTACTAAATATGTAGAATAAACTCGGCTTTCCCCGTTGTTTTACGCTTTAGAATACACAAGGAACAAGGAAAGTTGTGTACTATATTGCATAATGTTTAGTTAGAACATTAAGCTTTAATTAGTTTTTCAATAAGTGTTTGATGAATCTCACTTTGTTTTCCTTATGTGAAATGCGTGATTCCACGAAGAGCAACTGTGCATCGCACAATAAAGATAAGAAAAAAATATCAATTCAAAAATGCAATTATCGTACAAATCTATTCTTCCTTACATTTCATTGAATCTTTTTTTCTTAAGTAATAACTTGGATTAAATGTATAGCTCTATAAACTGATTTATTATTTTATTTTCACGATTTTTATCCATAAAATTAATTCGATTTATTAGACTAAAAATATAATATAATTGTATATTGTAACTGTCGAAAAGTTCTACGTTTATTTTGGCGACCGACGCACAGACCTGCGAGTAATGGTCATGCGGATAAGCCACAGTGCCTCACCCGACAAGGGGTGTTCGTGACTGTAGGGTCGGTACGTGGTCCTTAAGAGTCAGGAAACTTGAGAGTTTTCTTTATAATTTAAAGAGCTTGAGGTAGTTTCAAATGAATGTGTCTTTTCGAACGTTATGACAAGCAAAGAAGATTGATCGGCAGAGCAATGACAATTGAATATCGCTCGTTGCCCGGCGAACTAAACATGTAAGAAAAAGGGCAGATGCTTGCGAGAAGCTATTGAGTGAAGTCGAATTTTCTGAGAAATAAAGTTTTCATTTACGAAGCTAAGTTTTTCTGGCGTATCATTTCACATTGGTGCCGAAACCCGGGATTCAATAAGCCGAAATAGAAGCCCGTCAACCCGCTGAGCCCGGATCGGAAGACGAAGGTGAGCCTCCAGAGGTCGAACCAGAGAATGCACCAGCGCGCCGAGCACCGGCTGCGCGTCCAGCGCCAGCGGCCCGGCGAGTACCAGCTGCACGTCCAGCGGCAACGGCCCGACGAGCACCGGCTGCGCGCCCAGCAGCAGCGGCCCGGCGAGCACCAGCAGCGCGTTCAGCACTAACTGCACGTCAGTTTGGTCAACCTGCGCACCAACGAGGACGAGCCGGAGAACGAGCCACGAAGGCGTAAAGCAGCGGCAGGACCATCTGTCGATCTACCCGGAACCGAACAGGAGGATACACCTTTAGCGCGTCGGTCAGTAGCCGTGGCAGCACGCCGTACCTATCAGCACGCACGTGTACCCCTAGAAGTAGACGTACAGGAAGGTGAGACCGACGACCCCTCAGAGGACGACTCGGAAAATGAGGACGCCGGCCCACCACCGAAACGAGCCAGGATAGAAGATCTGCGTAATATTGTATACGAAAGCGATACGCGATCGCGTGCGTATCGATATGCTAGAAGGAATGTTTCTGATAGCTCGGATGAAGGAATAGTTAACAATTTTAATGTTCAAGCGAATAGTACAGTCCGAGCGAATTCTTTTGACAATGTCATGTTACCCCGCAACGTAGCAATGCGTCATTCGAATGAGGACTTAGTAGAGCCTATTGCACCGTATGACCTCGGCGAAGTCTTTGCCTTCGTTCTCTGGGGATCCACTCGAATGGGTACGATTCAAACGAGAATTCGAATTATCAACCGCATTAGGTGATTATTCCGACAGCGAAAACGTGATGCGTCTGTACACAGCATTAAAAGGAGATACTTGGGACGCCGCTAAATCTCTTTTTGTCGCAGGAAATGATTCTGTCGAAATAATTAGGACTCTCGAAATGCGCTTTGGCAACTCGAGAATGATAATGAATAGCGTAATAAAAGAGATCGAGGGACCCAGCATTGCTTCCAGTGAAACCGACCTAATAGAATTTGCGACTAAACTAAGAAACGCTGTGATAGCGATTAAATCCTTTGAGAATCAATCAGGATATCTCGACAACAGAGAATTAATTGACCGAATAATAAGTAAATTGCCTGATTCGATGGTCGCTAACTATGTCAGATATGTAAAAGAAACCCCCGGTATGGCTACTACTGAATTAGAAAAAATTTCTCGGTTTATATTCAATGAAGCTGAATTATATATAGCTGCTGGCATAGTGACGTGACGACAAGATCGAAAGAGGCAATACAAACACTGGCCGATCAATCTTCGAAAAATTCACGAGCGAAACCGAAATTAGTAGGCGTAACTAATACGGGCGAGAACACGAGTGTCGATTCGAGTTTAAAACAAACATCTCAATTTTATGGAAAAAAACCATAAAACTAGCAACTGTAAAGAATTTATAGGAAAGCCGTCAGTTATGCGTTGGAAAATTGCTAAAACAGCTAGATTATGTTTCAATTGTCTAGATACAGGACATGGTCGTAAAAGTTGCAGGCGCGAAAACTGCAAACGTTGCGGTCGCCGACATCATGAGCTGTTGCATCTCGACGTAGAAAAAGAGAATGAGAATCCGAATAACATTCGTGAATCCGATTCTATACACCAGTCATTATCTTCTCGAACGGTTGAAACTATTGCCACGATTGATTACGATCAATCATGACTACACTCGGGCCCATTGCTTAGAATGATTCTAGTTACTGTTGTAGGAACTCGAAATGAAAAAACTATTTACGCTCTCTTAGACGAAGGAGCAACCGTGAGTCTAATTGATGCAAAAATAATAGGCGCGGTACACTCACCCGTTAGAATTTCTTTGAGAGGAGTAGGAAGTGACGAAGCGATCGCAACGGCGAGTAGAAAGGTTAATTTACAAATACGGAACGATTTTGAAAGTTTTAAAATAAAAAATGTACTTGTTGTAGATAGTCTGGCTCTTCCTCCGCAGCGTGTGAGTAAGGAAATGGTCGAGCATTGTCAAATAAAAACGGGAATCGTTACGAGAGCGTATGATGCATCACCTATGCTATTGATCGGTCAAGATAATTGTTCTCTGATTTTAACGCGCGAACACCGCGAGATAAATTCTGATGCGTATGTAGTCTCTCGATGCAGACTAGGTTGGTCGATTCATGGTTTCCTAAATACGCCCAGTAAGATTAGACAGATAAATGTTGTGGGAAAGTCGGTTCCGAATAAATTCTTAAATAAGCGATCAAAGACCCGTAAAAGAGACGAAGATTTAGAAGAACTTGTACGACAATATTTCGCTATCGACGGAATCGGTTTAGATATAGAAAAGTCTCAGAAAAGTGAAGACGAGCGTGCTCTCGAAATATTAGATTCGACCAGTCGATTTGTTAATGGGGCATGGGAAGTAGGACTTCTTTGGAAAGAAAAATACGAAACATTACCAAATAGCCGTCCAATGGCGCTTCAGCGATTATTCGGACTCGAGAGACGTCTTGATCGCGATAATGTTTACGCAGAACTTTACGATCAAGAAATGGAACGGTTAATTGCAGCGGGATTTGCGCGTAAGGTGAAAAAGGGAGAGGGAGAGTGGTTTTGGTATCTACCGCATTTTGGAGTGACAAACGTAAACAAGCCAGGAAGGGTACGACTTGTTTTTGATGCAGCAGCTCGTTCAAAGAAAAGTCTTAATGACTTATTGTTATCAGGGCCCGACATTTTAAAATCATTAATAGAAGTGTTGATGCGTTTTCGAGAAAACGAGGTCGCGATTAAAGCGGATTTAAAAGATACGTTTTTAAAAATCAATATTATAGAAAAAGACCAATACGCGCAACGTTTCTTATACAGAGGCAAGGACAGGACAGGGGAACCAACCGAATACGCAATAACTGTGGTTATTTTCGGCGCGAAATCTTCACCGTGCACCGCGCTGTACATTAAAGATAAAAATGCTCGAATGTTTGAAACGCGTTACCCTGATACTGTTAGAAGTTTAATTGAGAACTGTTACATGGATGACTATTTAGAAAGTTGTTCAACGCGAGAAGAAGCCGTGAAACGTGTAGTTCAGTCAATTGAAATAAACGCGAATGCAGGTTGGCAAATGCACGGATGGGCGAGCAATAAACCCTCGATATTTGACAGCATTAAAGAAATTCCTAATCAAGTTCAATTATTAAAAGACGAATCAACTTTAGACGCGAAGGAGAAAGTCCTGGGGTTAAGATGGCTATGTGGTATAGATCAACTGTGTTTTAATATCGATACTAATAAAATCACGGACGAAATGTTGAGCGGAAATCAAAAACCTACAAAGCGCGAATTTTTATCGATTATAATGGCAGTATTTGATCCGTTAGGGTTTTTGACACCGTTCGTGATAAGAGCGCGCGTTTTAATGCAGGATATCTGGGCAAGTAATATTCAATGGGACGAAAATTTGCAAGATAAAGAATTCGAGACATGGAAACGCTGGCTAAATGATTTAAACTCGATGAAGGAGTGTGGTTTGCCCCGTTGTTATCAACCCAAAGGCGCTCGATTAAGTAAAGCAGAGCTTCATATATTCTGCGACGCAAGTTCTAAGACATACGCGGCGGTCGCGTATTGGCGTTTCGCTTTAAATAACGGTACATACCACACTGCCTTGGTTATGGCGAAAGGTCGCGTTGCACCGAAAAAGGCTATAACTATTCCACGTCTAGAACTACAAGCAGCAATGCTCGCAGTAAAATTAGGGAAAATCATTGCTAATGAACACCGATTTGAGATAACGAAACGATATTTTTGGTCCGATTAACGCACAGTACTATGTTGGATAAACAAAGATCCTCGGATATTCAGAGTATTTATTTCTAATCGATTAGCGGAAATAAGGCAGTTATCGGAACCGCGTGAGTGAAATTGGGTGTCGAGCGCGGAGAATCCAGCAGATGATGCCACTAGGGATACTCGCAATTTCCAAAGCAAGAGTAGCCGTTGGTTTCAGGGACCTGGTTTTTTACTTAAATCTAACGAAAATTGGCCAATCCGCAGTTAAAAAATTTAAAAAAAAAACGATAAAGAGACAGAATCTGAATTAAAACTAGAGGCGCGCGTCTTTTCTTTAATAAGTTCACCAATAGAGCTAGATTTTTCTCGTTTTGCCTCATGGATAACAATGGTTTCGGTGGTAGGAAAAGTTATCAGAGCAGTTGACATTTGGAAAAAACGCAAAGAATCACCGACGACATATTTTACAAAAGCTGAAGTTCTTGTATTCAAAATGAGTCAACTGAGTTCTTTCAACATCGAGATAACTAATATAAAACATGAACAAGCAATTCCGAAAAGTAGTCGCGTAATCACATTAAATCCTATGTTAGATAAAGATGGCGTATTACGAACAAACAGTAGGCTGATAAATTTTCAGGGAAACAGTGTGTGCAGACAACCAATAATCCTAGATGCTAAAGATAGAGCTACGCGATTGTTGATACGATACTATCACGAGAAATATTTTGAATTTTGAAAGGAACGAGAAATCTACTGTGTTGGTCGTCCCACCCAGGAAAAAAAATTAGCAAGTCGAACTGGTCAGGATTTTAGCTGCTCGCCAGTTACATTTCTTAAATTTTAAATACAAAATTCGCGAGAAACTACTTACGAACTCGCTAAGGTGACAGATAAGTTTTCTTATGAGCAGACGATTGATATATGTATGTATGAATGTATCACTTTATAAGTCAACAAAGGCACATTTTTGCATACATTTAATTAAAACGTTTATGAGTGTAACATAAAACCCGCTGCCAATTCTTTGGCACGTAGCTTTCTTCAACTTATGTTTTGCTTCAATATCAAAATTGTTTTTACTTCACACATAATTTTATAAAGTTTTTGTACTTTTTCATTAATTAGATAAAATTATTTTAAGTTAATTAAATATACAGAATCAATTATAACTCTCTCTCTCTCTCTCTCTCTCTCTCTCTCTCTCTCTCTCTCTCTCTCTCTCTCTCTCTCTCTCTCTCCACATCGCATAGTTATTCCACGTAGCACAAAATGTTTGAGAAATATTTCTGAAACGTTGAAAAACTTTAGATACAACGTTCCAAGGTTTATACAACGTTTTAGAAACACTTCTCAAACGTTTTGGGCCATGTGGAATTTTTAAACTAAGCTCCAAGAGACACCCCCTCCCATTTCCCCCTGACTCCCTGATAGTGTTGCACTAATTTATAAAGTTGCGATGATTGGAATATAACATGTTTAAAAATATTATGATAACCAAGTCCAAAATTTGAACTTAATTTGTGCTTTAATACTCCGGTTATTGTGTCCCATAGAAAAAGAAATTTTTCAGTTTTTGATGTTTTTCTCCGGATCTGTCCGATGAACTGACTTAAAATTAAAGTGGTGTATAGTTTTAATAACCTCAGATAATCATGATTTTTTTCTGAAAAGTTCAAATTTATTAGTTACCGAGTTGTAATGGTCAAGATTGTTCGCACAATGCGTCTAAATTAGCTAGTAATCGAACAATTTTCATAAAAATAACGTACATGCGAGACTAAAAATCTTGTTTTTCACGACGTGATATACAAAAGAAAAAAACAGTAAAAGTAAGCCTAAGTAGATTGAAATCCATTTACTAGTAACTGAGATCTGCGCAATGCAGTTTCAGTTACACAGAGTATACAGGGTGAGCAAAAAAATTTTGAACCTTAATATCCTCGAAACTAGCTGGTTTCATAAGCAGTCCAAAAGAGGGATTAAAAAACCACGACTTAAGCCCCTAATTTTATGTCAATAAACGCGGAAATCGTGCATGTGTGGTAACAAATTTTTTTGTAACACATGGACGATTTCTTCATTTGTTAGACCTAAAATGCGGCTTTTAAGTGACCTTTTTTGACCGGCCTGAAAAGAGCGGGCAACAAGAGCTTTTGCCTGAAAAGAAAGGGCAAAAAGGTATCTATAGCGCATTGCAGCGCATTGTCAAGGATCTACTAGCAAAAACCGAGAAATAGCGTGCGTAATCACAAACAAATAGCGTGTTATTTCACTAAGTTTTTTTACTCATTATTTAAACCGGGCTTACGAGACTGACGTTTAATTTAGATTTTAAGGTTATGTAGATTCAAAAGTTGCAGGATACAGCTGATAAAGCTTCTTGAAGCAGATGCTACGGTTGAAAATTACTTCAGAAAATGTTCAAATATAAATCCAAACTTATAAAGTACGCTGCTTATATACAATAGACTGGTGTTGACTAGAAGATCAGGACATGCCGGAGTTTACTTTGTAAGTATATCTTAACTTCACAATAACTTAATAATTTTATGTTATGTGCATTTCTCCAAATACTTGATGTATTTGCTGTTTTTTCTTAATCGTGGTATATTTTTGAATACTTTTTCTGGCTTCCACGCATCTTAAATTGAGTTGGCATTACAATTCTTAAAAGCTTAACGTCTTGATCTTCATTTGAACTATTGTTTGTAGATATTGATAGATTCGAAAACAATGATATCAACTGTTGATCTAGCTCAATATCTTTATCTTGGCTCCGAATATCTTCTACATTTCTTAGAAATTTTAATCGTTGGCTAAATCGCTCCTTTGTTGCCATAGAGCCTAAATTGGTAATCCTTCCAGTTACTTCTTTCATTAATTTCTAAATCTCTGATGCTTAGATTTGGGTTCTTTTGTTTGAATACAATGACTATTTATACGGCGGCCCGAGTAGGAAGCAGCAATAGTTAACGTACCGATGCTGGTAAGTTACCGACTATGAGCAATAGTAGTCACAACGACATAGTCTACCTAGCCGTAGGTAGATGGCGTGCGAGCATATAGCATTGAAGAAAGGAAACGATAGAGGGAGAGACACTGGACAAAGAGCGAGTCTTATTATTTAAATAAAAGAGTAATCAAGTGTTACTATTGCCTCAGGGAAGGCAATAGCGTTATACTATTGCACAATAGGCTCCGCCTTATGCGGTTCCTTCGTGTCTCATTGTTCGAGAGAGACCGGAGTAGAAGAAAAGAAGTCAGGTTAATTTTGAGTTTAGCACGCTTCAAACGCTAACGGTCGCTGCTGATTTATCAAGAAATATCCCCCGGTTTTACCGGGCGGATTTTAAGTTAAAAAATGACGACAGAGAAAATGGATAGTGATGCAGATGCTCACTCAGAAATAGATTTTGGAGCCAAGAGAAAGTTAAATGAGATAGATGAGAATATTGACCGAAGGGAATATAAGAAACAAACGATAAATGAGATAGAAACCGGAGAGAAAAGTTTTGATAAAGATGGATATTCTGAGAATTGCAAGGGTCCTTACCAAGTATGGATTAAAAATCTTAGTCCATCAAATAAAGTCTAATATTTATAAAGTGGGAAAGATAGTAGTAAAGTACTACAAAACAGTGCAAGAAGTAAAAAAGGACGGACGCTTTAGAGGTATTATAGTTTTCAATGACAGAGAGGAAGCTAATAAAGCATTGGAGGATAGAATTTTCAAGGATAATGATATGACTACATTTGTCCCAGGATTCAAAAAAATGAGAAAAGGAGTCTTGAGAGGCATCCCAATAGATCTTTCAACAGATGATTTGAAAACGGAGATCATGTCTTCTCTGGAGGTTATAAATGTTAGTAGAATGAACAGAAAGAATCCTAACAGTACAAACGATGATGATAAATGGATACCAACTACATCAGTAATGGTCACCTTCAAAGGAGATTTTCTTCCTAAAGAAGTTAGTATTTGCCTTGTTAAAACCAAAGTTGATCCGTACGTAAGAAGACCTATGCAGTGCTATAATTGTTTTAAATTTGGCCATATGGCTAAAACCTGCAGAAACCAGAAACGTTGTTCTATGTGTGGAGAGTTACACCATGATGAGGGTTGCTCAGGTGTAACCCCAGATGCGCAAACTGCAAGGGTAGTCACAAATCTATTGACAGCAGATGTCAAATCTATGAAAAGAATAAATTGCTATGCGAAAGAATGGCTTATGACAATTTGTCATACGCTGAAGCTCATGCACGGATTTTTGGTAAATCCAATGCTCCAAGACTGAATAGACTAGACTTTCCTAATCTGAGAAATAGAACAAATAAAGAACCAGAAGTATTCAACAATCAGACACAATTACAAGATGGGAATCAGAATGCATCCCAGATTCAACCCAAGGATAATATGGGACAAAACATACTCTCACCAACAATAACAACAAAATCGACTTCGACAACGATGCCAGTAAGGAATTATTCAAGAATGAATGCACAGCAATTCTTCTACACGAACAACAATACCAATACCAACAGCCAAACGAGTACACAACTGAAGGGAGAAAAAGAAAAGGACAAACCAGCCAACCTACCATCTACAAATCAGCCTTTGAGAAATTCACTACAAACATCACAGACAACGCTATCTCGAATGAGTACTACGGAGAAACTACATGCTAGGTTAAGTAATAGTACAAATAATCTTAAGCCCCTAAAAAAAAAATCATCTTCACAAAACCAAAAAACCTAACCTTTGGTATACAAGTAAGCCAGTTAGATCTATATATCATTAAATTTATTGATTATTATATTCCAGAAATCGTTTATTGTTTTTGTGTTTTTAGACTCTACAAATTTTAAATTCATGGACAAAAATTTAAATCTTAAAATTTTACAGTGGAATTGCCGAAGTATAACTAATAAATTAGATTTCCAGAATGTTGCAGGTAAATATGATGTAATCCTACTAGTGGAAACTTGGTTAAACTCTAATTCCCCATTATTTAAAGAATCTCATTTTAATCTGAAAGGATTTGAAACGGTTAGATTTGACCGAAGTTTTAACAAAGGAGGAGGTTTAGCTGTTTGCATTAAAAAAGGTATAATTTTCGAAAAGATAGAATTGGGTTTTAAGGGTAACTCACTCGAGGTAGGAGCAGTTACTGTTGACTCTAATTTGGGAGAAATATTGTTTACCGTTTGCTATAGAGCTCCAAATACTGATAATAATATTTCAAAAGTAGAATGGTGTAAGCTTACCGACACGGTTAAACAGTATGGAAGCAAACACTTTATTTTGGCGGGGGATTTTAATGCTCACCACTCCCTATGGGGGAGTTCAAAAGAGTGCTGTAATGGAAAAGTAATAGTAGAGAATTTGGACCAGGGTAACTTTATTTTACTTAACAATCAAAGTCCTACTCACGTAAAAATTTCGAATTCTGGATGCTCTTACTCAAATATTGATTTAACGTTTGTTTCACCGGGACTAGCTTTAGTAAGCGATTGGCAAGTTTTAGAAGATAGGTGGGGTAGCGATCATTTCCCAATATTTTTGGAAATGAATGCGAATCCAATTTATAAGCAGAAAGTAGAATACAGGTACAAATTAAAAAAAGTTAACTGGGAAACATTTTACGATATTTTGGAGGAACATAAACATTATTTTAATAGTTTGGAGTTTACTAACTCAGACATTATTTCTAAATATAATAATTTTGTTGAATTCATTGATAAGACCATTATAGATTCATATTCTAAAGACGATGACAAACCTATAAGCACCAGTAATATTAGACTCAGAAACAACTGCTCGTCTAGTAACCCACAATGTATTTGGTGGAACGAAGAATGCTCTAAAGCGATTCGCCTAAGAAAAAATGCTCAACTATCTATTAAACACCGGTTTACAATAGAAAAATTCATAGAAGTTAAAAAAACGGAAGCTTTAGTAAGAAAAACTTTAAAAGAAGAAAAAATGAAATCGGTCAGAACTTTTTGTGAATCAGTTAATCCGCGAACAAATATTCGTAAGTTTTGGAACAAAATTAAAATGTACAAAAATGGTATCAATAGAATCCAAAATTCTACAGGAAATAAAAAACAGGAAAACAGTATTAAAGACATAATTGAGAGTTTGTGTTCCTCCAAAATGAATGTAGACAGGACTTTGAGAAACATAAATGGGATGGAAGAACAAGAACATGATAGTTTTTTAGACTTTCCATTCTCTTTTGAAGAGCTTCAATTTTGTTTAAATAACACAAATACAAAATCTTCCCCCGGAATAGATAAGATAGATTATGAGATCATCTCAAACTTACCTGAATTTTATCAGAGAATTCTACTCGAGCTTTATAACGACATATTCCATTGTAAAGTATTTCCAGAAGATTGGAAATCGTATTTAGTTAAATTTATTCCGAAAGGAACCTCAGACAAAGTGAGACCCATATCACTGGCCTCTTGTATGTTAAAGGTTATGGAGAGATTAGTTAAAGAACGATTAGAGTGGTGGTGCGAAACAAATGGTTTTTTAGCACAGTCGCAAATGGGATTCCGAAAGGGTAAAGCTTGTACTGATAATCTAAGCATTTTGACATCGGATGTACAAAAAAATTTCTTTCAAAAAGATACAGTAGCATCTCTTTTTTTAGATGTAAAAGGCGCTTATAATGATGTAATTCCAGAAATTCTTATCGACGACTTAATAGAACTGGGAATACCAAAGAAAGTAGTTTGTTTTATAAGTCACTTAATATTAGAGCGAAAAGTTTTTTTTTGTACAGATAGCGAAATTATTGAAAGAACTATAAATAAAGGACTACCTCAGGGAAGCGTTTTAAGTCCTCTTTTATATGCAATTTACACTAGAAAGCTTGAAAAAATTATTGATATATCTTGTAATATATTACAATTTGCAGATGATATAAGCATATATAATAAAGAATCTAATTTAAGTGTTGAAGAAAAGACACGCAAACTGGAGACGGAAGCATCTAGAATTGTATTGTTTTTAAGAGAAAGAGGACTTGAAATCGCCCCCGATAAATGCGTACTTGTAATATTTCATGATTCTAATTATAATTATTATAAAGATATCCAAATCAGTATTAATAATATATCAGTGGGTACTTCTGAACATGTAAAGTTCCTAGGTATGTACTTAGATCGTAGACTTAACTGGAAAAAACACATCTCATATGTCACTGACAAATGTACCTCTACAATGAAAATTCTCAGCTGTTTAAGAAGAACATGGTGGGGAGCGGACCCATCATCCCTTTTGCATTTATATATAGCTTTAATAAGATCAAGAATAGAGTATGGTGGATTCCTCATCTCACCATGTTCAATCTTGGATTTCAACAAATTACAGAAAATACAAAATACGGCAATTAGAATTGCACTCGGCTATAGGATGAGCACGCCGATTAATGTAATGGCTGCAGAATCAAAAATTCCGTATCTAAATATTAGAATGAAGGAATTAGGATGTAAATATATTGTTAAATGTCTTTCAAATGACAATAATTTATTAATTAAAAATCTAGAAAATTTGTTAGAAATAAGTGAATCATACGCATATCAACATAATTATAAGAAATCACTTATAACTGAATGCTACCAAGAATTCCGTTTTCTTAATTTGTCAATCATAAGTTCAGAAACACACGTAAAATATGTAGGTAAATTTGAACACTCTTTATATATGCCAAATATTGATTTGAATAGCGGTAAAAAGATAAGCAATTCCAAAGTTCCAAACAGTAAATTCGACAGCCTATTCCCAGTAAAACCAAACTTAATCCATATTTTTACTGATGGATCTAAATTAAATGAGAACAATGCATCATCTGTAGGCTTCGCCATATGGAGTGAAGATCAAGACTTTAACAGTGCCTTTAAAATACTTGATAAAGCATCAATATATACGGCTGAATGTAAAGCACTTATAAATGTAATAGATAAAATCACAGTTGAACGGGAGTGTGAATTCCTTGTGTTCTCTGATTCACAAAGTGCCTTATTAGCTTTAGCAAATAATAAAAATAGGTGTTCTCCATTAATTGCAGAGCTTAGACAGAAACTTGCTTCTCGAGCTGAAGAAAATGTTAAAATTAAATTAGTTTGGATCCCAGCTCATGCGGGCATTAAAGGGAATGAAACTGTAGATAAAATGGCTAAGAATGCTGCAATTGATGGAAAACTTCTAAACGACCCAATACCTTACTCAGACTTCTTTGCAAATATTAAGGAAACATGTAAAAAAGAGAACCAAGATATAATTACTAATTTAGGAAAAAAGAAAGGAATTTTTTACTTCGAAAATTTTGGTGATATTGAAGGTAATAAACCTTGGTTTAACAATACAAGGTTATCCAGAAAAGCTATAGTTTCGTTTAACAGAATAAGATGTGGTCATAGTTCTCTCAACTCGAGTTTATTTAAACATAAGATAACAGACACAGACAAATGTAAATGTGGTGAAGCAATTGATACGATAGAACACATTTTTTGGAATTGTAATTTATTTAATGAACAAAGGGAAAAAATGTTAAAAGAATTAAGAAAAGAGTGCCAAACAGGCCCTTTCTCTGTGATAAACCTATTAGCTATAAAAGAAAAGAATATTTTGTATGTTTTAGGAGAGTTTATCGACAATATTGAATGTAAAATTTAAATTTGGTGCCAACTCGAAGGTACTACTATACATGTAACGATTAAAGATGTATTATACTCGCCAAAGTATTAAACTATTGTATTATACACACATCATGTAAAATAGGGCAATGTAAAGTACTTAAAGCCAATAAAATTAAACAAAAAAAAAAGAAAGGAAACACTACTGGTATATAAGAAGCCCCGCAGCCAGTGTCATTAATGATCTAGCTCTCGCACTGAGTACTTGACGGAGGGTAGGTCTCTTACTTGCTCTTGTCTGTATTATTCAAATATCAGATCAATAAAATTAGAAGAAATAAAATAATGAATGTAATCTCATTTGATTCGGCAACTCTTGCCATTTCCAAAGAATATTTACTTATCACTAGTTTATCGTTCTAAGTTTAAGAGTTATTATAAAAATTTAAATCCTAAAAAATTAAAAAGTACGATGTGATGTCTCACACCGTCTTCAATTATTTTAATAACTTTTGATTATATTCATTATTTTATTCATGCAAAAAACTTATCTTTCTCTCAGTGTAAAATCAATGATAATTATGCAATTTAATGTTTACACACACATTTTCTCTCTGTGTATACGCAGCTTGAAATCGTCTTGCTACACTGGGAGAAAAGAATCCTTGACACAAAGAATTCTTAACTGTTAAGAAAATTGGATTAAAATATGGACAAATCCAAGCGTCTTAAAGTTAAGTTTTCGAATTTTTAAATGTTCGTAACTTTCTTTCCGTCGACGTAAAATCACTAGCACTTTATAATTACTTGTTTTCACTTCTTATTATCATTTAGTATCGCTCTGAGACTATTCGATTTTGAAAGATTTTTTGCAAAAGTTTTTGCAAAATATATTCGAATGATAGCACGATAGGTATCATACGAATATAACCTTACACATAACCCCGCTTTTCTGTGTGCATGAAACAATCACAAAAGTATGTATGCATACAGAATCTTCGACTTCATCGAACAGGCCCTACGATATTTTAAATGTTGTGCATCCATATGCTTTCTTCCAGGTACGTAAAAAAACATATCACGCATGAAATAGTATAAATGCATGTACGGGTCTCCGATTGCAGCCGACACATTTCGACGACTCGCGTAGTCGCGTGCCGAGGAGTCGCGCTGTTGCTGCACTCGGTCGATAAGTATTTACCGACAGTGCGCAACAATTGCTCAAAAATTCCTAAATCCTTTAGTAAGAGGGACGCTGTACAAAAAAAAGATTCCTGTTTTACCATCGTTTTATCCGGATGGAAAATTAACCATACCGATTGACTTGAAACTTTAGGAAGTTACTTGTAATAAAGAAATAAAGGGGGACAACTATTACTCTTCCGAAATAAGCTAAAAATATTATTTCTGTATTTTTGTCGGTTACCGACCGCGCATTCAGTATGCACAGAGCGCACGGAGCCTTCACTTTCCAGCCTTTTTACAAATAATGAATAAATATTTGAGAGAAATCTTTAGTTGTCCCCACTTACTTACGCAACAAAGTACATTCCTAAAGTAATAAAATATATATAATAACAAACAAATCTACAAAAACTTTGAATTACTCGGGAACGTTGTGTAATGTCATTGTGAAGCAGACGACATCAAGTCTGGTTTCACCATTTCGACTCGTATGTAAAAATCACTGATTTTGATGCATTTTCCGGAGTTATCCCCCCTTAATGTTACAATAAATTATCTGGTAAAACACATCTTGCCACTGAAATATCCGTCAATTTTTCAAAAACTTTGAACTACTCCGACAGGTGACACGAGCCCGAGATGAAAGGCGGCGGACATATTAGGTACTGATTTATAAAGCCACCGAGAGAGGGCATTTGAGTCTCGTTCTCAGTCAGTTTACCTACACTCTAGAAATCTTTGCCGCGCTACATCAAAACAAGAACGACCTAACGAACGTTATATTTACAAAAGTAATAATTATTTATTTAGGGAAGGGATAAACGATAAAAATTTTAACAAGAAGTGCCTCTATATAGTTTTTTACCGTTCCTCCTGCCTAGGTTCGGTGAACGAAAGTAGCTGCTAAAACGGCTCCGGGCGAGCCTTTTACACCTAACCTACCCAGAAATATGTTTTACAATCACCTGATTCTACCGACAATCACTATTCATTGTTAAAATATGGCAAAAAGGCTTTTTGGAGAGAGAGAGAGAGAGAGAGACAAAAGTGCGTCTATATGGTTTTTTACCGTTCATCCTGCGGAGGACCGCTGATCAAAAGCGGTAGCTGAAACATATCCGGGCGAGCCTTTTACAACCTACCCTACCCAGAAATATTATTAAAATTTAAAATAGGCAAAAGTCAGAGGATAACCCTGGAATATTATTTTTCCTCTACATATTACTAGTATTTAAATCTAAAATAGGCAAAAGTGGGAGGATAACCCTGGATTATCCTCCCACTTTTGGCTATTTTCATACAATTAATATGGAGAGGAAAAATAATACTTATCCAGAAATATGTTTTAATATCACCTGATTCTACCGACAGTCAATATTCATTGTTAAAATATGGCAAAATGGCTTTTTGAAGCGACAATAGTGCGTCTATATGGTTTTTTACCGTTCTTCCTGCCGAGGACCGCTGATCAAAACCGGTAGCTAAAACATATCCGTACGAGCCTTTTTACACCTAACCTACCCAGAAATATGTTTTACAATGACCTGATTCTACCGACAGTCAATATTCATTCTTAAAATATGGCAAAATTGCTTTTTGGTGTGACAAAAGTACGTCGATATGGTTTTTTACAGTTCCTCCTGCCGAGGACCGCTGATCAAAAGCGGTAGCTAAAACATATCCGGGCGAGCCTTTTACATCTAACCTACCCAGAAATATTATTAAAATTTAAAATAGGCAAAAGTGAGAGGATAACCCTGGAGTATTATTTTTCCTCTCCATATTAATAGTATTAAGATTTAAAATAGGCAAAAGTGGGAGGATAACCCTAGATTATCCTCCCACTTTTGACTATTATAAATTTTAATACTATTAATATGGAGAGGAAAAATAATACTTACCGAGAAATATGTTTTACTATCACCTGATTCTACCGACAGTCAATATTCATTGTTAAAATATGACAAAATGGCTTTTTGGAGCGACAAAAGTGCGTCTATATGGTTTTTTACCGTTCATCCTGCGGAGGACCGCTGATCAAAAGCGGTAGCTAAAACATATCCGGGCGAGCCTTTTACACCTACCCTACCCAGAAATATTATTAAAATTTAAAATAGGCAAAAGTCAGAGGATAACCCTGGAATATTATTTTTTCTCTCCATATTAATAGTATTAAAATTTAAAATAGGCAAAAGTGGGAGGATAATCCAGGGTTATCCTCCCACTTTTGCCTATTTTGAATTTTAATACTATTAATATGGAGAGGAAAAATAATACGTATCCAGAAATATGTTTTACTATCACCTGATTCTACCGACAGTCAATATTTATTGTTAAAATATGTCAAAATGGCTTTTTTGTGCGACAAAAGTGCGTCTATATGGTTTTTTACCGTTCTTCCTGCCGAGGACCGCTGATCAAAACCGGTAGCTAAAACATATCCGTACGAGCCTTTTTACACCTAACCTACCCAGAAATATGTTTTACAATGACCTGATTCTACCGACAGTCAATATTCATTCTTAAAATATGGCAAAATTGCTTTTTGGTGTGACAAAAGTACGTCGATATGGTTTTTTACAGTTCCTCCTGCCGAGGACCGCTGATCAAAAGCGGTCGCTAAAACATATCCGGGAGAGCCTTTTACATCTAACCTACCCAGAAATATTATTAAAATTTAAAATAGGCAAAAGTGAGAGGATAACCCTGGAGTATTATTTTTCCTCTCCATATTAATAGTATTAAGATTTAAAATAGGCAAAAGTGGGAGGATAACCCTAGATTATCCTCCCACTTTTGACTATTATAAATTTTAATACTATTAATATGGAGAGGAAAAATAATACTTACCCAGAAATATGTTTTACTATCACCTGATGCTACCGACAATCACTATTCATTGTTAAAATATGGCAAAAAGGCTTTTTGGAGCGACAAAAGTGCGTCTATATGGTTTTTTACCGTTCATCCTGCGGAGGACCGCTGATCAAAAGCGGTAGCTAAAACATATCCGGGCGAGCCTTTTACACCTACCCTACCCAGAAATATTATTAAAATTTAAAATAGGCAAAAGTCAGAGGATAACCCTGGAATATTATTTTTTCTCTCCATATTAATAGTATTAAAATTTAAAATAGGCAAAAGTGGGAGGATAATCCAGGGTTATCCTCTCACTTTTGCCTATTTTGAATTTTAATACTATTAATATGGAGAGGAAAAATCATACTTACCCAGAAATATGTTTTACTATCACCTGATTCTACCGACAATCACTATTCATTGTTAAAATATGGCAAAATGGCTTTTTGGTGTGACAAAAGTACGTCGATATGGTTTTTTACAGTTCCCCCTGCCGAGGACCGCTGATCAAAAGCAGTGGCTAAAACATATCAGGGCGAGCCTTTAACGCCTAACCTACCCAGAAATATGTTTTACTATCACCTGATTCTACCGACAGTCAATATTCATTGTTAAAATATGGCAAAAAGGCTATTTGGAGCGACAAAAGTGCGTCTATATGGTTTTTTACCGTTCATCCTGAAGAGGACCGCTGATCAAAAGCGGTAGCTAAAACATATCAGGGCGAGCCTTTTACACCTAACCTACCCAGAAATATGTTTTACTATCACCTTATTCTACCGACAATCACTATTCATTGTTAAAATATGGCAAAAAGGCTTTTTGGAGCGACAAAAGTGCGTCTATATGGTTTTTTACCGTTCATCCTGCGGACGACCGCTGATCAAAAGCGGTAGCTAAAACATATCCGGGCGAGCCTTTTAGACCTACCCTACACTGAAATATTATTAAAATTTAAAATAGGCAAAAGTCAGAGGATAACCCTGGAATATTATTTTTCCTCTCCATATTAATAGTATTAAAATTTAAAATAGGCATAAGTGGGAGGATAATCCAGGGTTATCCTCCCACTTTTGCCTATTTTGAATTTTAATTCTATTAATATGGAGAGGAAAAATAATACTTACCCAGAAATATGTTTTACTATCACCTGATTCTACCGACAATCATTATTCATTGTTAAAATATGGCAAAAAGGCTTTTTGGAACGACAAAAGTGCGTCTATATGGTTTTTTACCGTTCATCCTGCGGAGGACCGCTGATCAAAAGCGGTAGCTAAAACATATCCGTTCGAGCCTTTTTACACCTAACCTACCCAGAAATATGTTTTACAATGACCTGATTCTACCGACAGTCAATATTCATTGTTAAAATGTGGCAAAATGGCTTTTTGGTGTGACAATAGTGCGTCTATATGGTTTTTTACCGTTCCTCCTGCCGAGGACCGCTGATCAAAACCGGTAGCTAAAACGTATCCGTTCGAGCCCTGTTACACCTAACCTACCCAGAAATATGTTTTACAATGACCTGATTCTACCGACAGTCAATATTCATTGTTAAAATGTGGCAAAATGGCTTTTTGGTGTGACAAAAGTACGTCGATATGGTTTTTTACAGTTCCCCCTGCCGAAGACCGCTGATCAAAAGCGGTGGCTAAAACATATCAGGGCGAGCCTTTAACGCCTAACCTACCCAGAAATATGATTTACTATCACCTGATTCTACCGACAGTCAATATTCATTCTTAAAATATGGCAAAATTGCTTTTTGGTGTGACAAAAGTACGTCGATATGGTTTTTTACAGTTCCTCCTGCCGAGGACCGCTGATCAAAAGCGGTAGCTAAAACATATCCGGGCGAGCCTTTTACATCTAACCTACCCAGAAATATTATTAAAATTTAAAATAGGCAAAAGTGAGAGGATAACCCTGGAGTATTATTTTTCCTCTCCATATTAATAGTATTAAGATTTAAAATAGGCAAAAGTGGGAGGATAACCCTAGATTATCCTCCCACTTTTGACTATTATAAATTTTAATACTATTAATATGGAGAGGAAAAATAATACTTACCGAGAAATATGTTTTACTATCACCTGATTCTACCGACAGTCAATATTCATTGTTAAAATATGACAAAATGGCTTTTTGGAGCGACAAAAGTGCGTCTATATGGTTTTTTACCGTTCATCCTGCGGAGGACCGCTGATCAAAAGCGGTAGCTAAAACATATCCGGGCGAGCCTTTTACACCTACCCTACCCAGAAATATTATTAAAATTTAAAATAGGCAAAAGTCAGAGGATAACCCTGGAATATTATTTTTTCTCTCCATATTAATAGTATTAAAATTTAAAATAGGCAAAAGTGGGAGGATAATCCAGGGTTATCCTCCCACTTTTGCCTATTTTGAATTTTAATTCTATTAATATGGAGAGGAAAAATAATACTTACCCAGAAATATGTTTTACTATCACCTGATTCTACGGACAATCACTATTCATTGTTATAATATGGCAAAAAGGCTTTTTGGAACGACAAAAGTGCGTCTATATGGTTTTTTTACCGTTCATCCTGCGGAGGACCGCTGATCAAAAGCGGTAGCTACAACATATCCGTTCGAGCCTTTTTACACCTAACCTACCCAGAAATATGTTTTACAATGACCTGATTCTACCGACAGTCAATATTCATTGTTAAAATGTGGCAAAATGGCTTTTTGGAGCGACAAAAGTGCGTCTATATGGTTTTTTACCGTTCATCCTGAAGAGGACCGCTGATCAAAAGCGGTAGCTAAAACATATCAGGGCGAGCCTTTTACACCTAACCTACCCAGAAATATGTTTTACTATCACCTTATTATACCGACAATCACTATTCATTGTTAAAATATGGCAAAAAGGCTTTTTGGAGCGACAAAAGTGCGTCTATATGGTTTTTTACCGTTCATCCTGCGGAGGACCGCTGATCAAAAGCGGTAGCTAAAACATATCCGGGCGAGCCTTTTAGACCTACCCTACACTGAAATATTATTAAAATTTAAAATAGGCAAAAGTCAGAGGATAACCCTGGAATATTATTTTTCCTCTCCATATTAATAGTATTAAAATTTAAAATAGGCATAAGTGGGAGGATAACCCTGGATTATCCTCCCACTTTTGGCTATTTTAAATTTTCATACAATTAATATGGAGAGGAAAAATAATACTTATCCAGAAATATGTTTTACTATCACCTGATTCTACCGACAGTCAATATTCATTGTTAAAATATGGCAAAATGGCTTTTTGGAGCGACAATAGTGCGTCTATATGGTTTTTTACCGTTCCTCCTGCCGAGGACCACTGATCAAAACCGGTAGCTAAAACATATCCGTTCGAGCCTTTTTACACCTAACCTACCCAGAAATATGTTTTACAATGACCTGATTCTACCGACAGTCAATATTCATTGTTAAAATGTGGCAAAATGGCTTTTTGGTGTGACAAAAGTACGTCGATATGGTTTTTTACAGTTCCCCCTGCCGAAGACCGCTGATCAAAAGCGGTGGCTAAAACATATCAGGGCGAGCCTTTAACGCCTAACCTACCCAGAAATATGATTTACTATCACCTGATTCTACCGACAGTCAATATTCATTGTTAAAATATGGCAAAAAGGCTATTAGGAGCGACAAAAGTGCGTCTATATGGTTTTTTACCGTTCATCCTGAAGAGGACCGCTGATCAAAAGCGGTAGCTACAACATATCCGGGCGAGCCTTTTAGACCTACCCTACCCTGAAATATAATTAAAATTTAAAATAGGCAAAAGTCAGAGGATAACCCTGGAATATTATTTTTCCTCTCCATATTAATAGTATTAAAATTTAAAATAGGCATAATTGGGAGGATAACTCTGGATTATCCTCCCACTTTTGCCTATTTTGAATTTTAATTCTATTAATATGGAGAGGAAAAATAATACTTACCCAGAAATATGTTTTACTATCACCTGATTCTACCGACAATCACTATTCATTGTTAAAATATGGCAAAAAGGCTTTTTGGAACGACAAAAGTGCGTCTATATGGTTTTTTACCGTTCATCCTGCGGAGGACCGCTGATCAAAAGCGGTAGCTACAACATATCCGGGCGAGCCTTTTAGACCTACCCTACCCTGAAATATTATTAAAATTTAAAATAGGCAAAAGTCAGAGGATAACCCTGGAATATTATTTTTCCTCTCCATTTTAATAGTATTAAAATTTAAAATAGGCATAAGTGGGAGGATAACCCTGGATTATCCTCCCACTTTTGGCTATTTTAAATTTTCATACAATTAATATGGAGAGGAAAAATAATACTTATCCAGAAATATGTTTTACTATCACCTGATTCTACCGACAGTCAATATTCATTGTTAAAATATGGCAAAATGGCTTTTTGGAGCGACAATAGTGCGTCTATATGGTTTTTTACCGTTCCTCCTGCCGAGGACCGCTGATCAAAACCGGTAGCTAAAACATATCCGTTCGAGCCTTGTTACACCTAACCTACCCAGAAATATGTTTTACAATGACCTGATTCTACCGACAGTCAATATTCATTGTTAAAATGTGGCAAAATGGCTTTTTGGTGTGACAAAAGTACCTCGATATGGTTTTTTACAGTTCCCCCTGCCGAAGACCGCTGATCAAAAGCGGTGGCTAAAACATATCAGGGCGAGCCTTTAACGCCTAACCTACCCAGAAATATGATTTACTATCACCTGATTCTACCGACAGTCAATATTCATTGTTAAAATATGGCAAAAAGGCTATTTGGAGCGACAAAAGTGCGTCTATATGGTTTTTTACCGTTCATCCTGAAGAGGACCGCTGATCAAAAGCGGTAGCTAAAACATATCCGGTCGAGCCTTTTTACACCTAACCTACCCAGAAATATTATTAAAATTTAAAATAGGCAAAAGTCAGAGGATAACCCTGGAATATTATTTTTCCTCTCCATATTAATAGTATTAAAATTTAAAATAGGCAAAAGTGGGAGGATAATCCAGGGTTATCCTCCCACTTTTGCCTATTTTGAATTTTAATTCTATTAATATGGTGAGGAAAAATAATACTTACCCAGAAATATGTTTTACTATCACCTGATTCTACCGACAATCACTATTCATTGTTAAAATATGGCAAAAAGGCTTTTTGGAGCGACAAAAGTGCGTCTATACGGTTTTTTACCGTTCATCCTGCGGAGGACCGCTGATCAAAAGCGGTAGCTAAAACATATCCGGGCGAGCCTTTTAGACCTACCCTACCCTACCCTGAAATATTATTAAAATTTAAAATAGGCAAAAGTCAGAGGATAACCCTGGAATATTATTTTTCCTCTCCATATTAATAGTATTAAAATTTAAAATAGGCAAAAGTGGGAGGATAATCCAGGGTTATCCTCCCACTTTTGCCTATTTTGAATTTTAATTCTATTAATATGGTGAGGAAAAATAATACTTACCCAGAAATATGTTTTACTATCACCTGATTCTACCGACAATCACTATTCATTGTTAAAATATGGCAAAAAGGCTTTTTGGAGCGACAAAAGTGCGTCTATATGGTTTTTTACCGATCCTCCTGCCGAGGACCACTGATCAAAACCGGTAGCTAAAACATATCCGTTCGAGCCTTTTTACACCTAACCTACCCAGAAATATGTTTTACAATGACCTGATTCTACCGACAGTCAATATTCATTGTTAAAATGTGGCAAAATGGCTTTTTGGTGTGACAAAAGTACGTCGATATGGTTTTTTACAGTTCCCCCTGCCGAAGACCGCTGATCAAAAGCGGTGGCTAAAACATATCAGGGCGAGCCTTTAACGCCTAACCTACCCAGAAATATGATTTACTATCACCTGATTCTACCGACAGTCAATATTCATTGTTAAAATATGGCAAAAAGGCTATTAGGAGCGACAAAAGTGCGTCTATATGGTTTTTTACCGTTCATCCTGAAGAGGACCGCTGATCAAAAGCGGTAGCTACAACATATCCGGGCGAGCCTTTTAGACCTACCCTACCCTGAAATATAATTAAAATTTAAAATAGGCAAAAGTCAGAGGATAACCCTGGAATATTATTTTTCCTCTCCATATTAATAGTATTAAAATTTAAAATAGGCATAATTGGGAGGATAACTCTGGATTATCCTCCCACTTTTGCCTATTTTGAATTTTAATTCTATTAATATGGAGAGGAAAAATAATACTTACCCAGAAATATGTTTTACTATCACCTGATTCTACCGACAATCACTATTCATTGTTAAAATATGGCAAAAAGGCTTTTTGGAACGACAAAAGTGCGTCTATATGGTTTTTTACCGTTCATCCTGCGGAGGACCGCTGATCAAAAGCGGTAGCTACAACATATCCGGGCGAGCCTTTTAGACCTACCCTACCCTGAAATATTATTAAAATTTAAAATAGGCAAAAGTCAGAGGATAACCCTGGAATATTATTTTTCCTCTCCATTTTAATAGTATTAAAATTTAAAATAGGCATAAGTGGGAGGATAACCCTGGATTATCCTCCCACTTTTGGCTATTTTAAATTTTCATACAATTAATATGGAGAGGAAAAATAATACTTATCCAGAAATATGTTTTACTATCACCTGATTCTACCGACAGTCAATATTCATTGTTAAAATATGGCAAAATGGCTTTTTGGAGCGACAATAGTGCGTCTATATGGTTTTTTACCGTTCCTCCTGCCGAGGACCGCTGATCAAAACCGGTAGCTAAAACATATCCGTTCGAGCCTTGTTACACCTAACCTACCCAGAAATATGTTTTACAATGACCTGATTCTACCGACAGTCAATATTCATTGTTAAAATGTGGCAAAATGGCTTTTTGGTGTGACAAAAGTACCTCGATATGGTTTTTTACAGTTCCCCCTGCCGAAGACCGCTGATCAAAAGCGGTGGCTAAAACATATCAGGGCGAGCCTTTAACGCCTAACCTACCCAGAAATATGATTTACTATCACCTGATTCTACCGACAGTCAATATTCATTGTTAAAATATGGCAAAAAGGCTATTTGGAGCGACAAAAGTGCGTCTATATGGTTTTTTACCGTTCATCCTGAAGAGGACCGCTGATCAAAAGCGGTAGCTAAAACATATCCGGTCGAGCCTTTTTACACCTAACCTACCCAGAAATATTATTAAAATTTAAAATAGGCAAAAGTCAGAGGATAACCCTGGAATATTATTTTTCCTCTCCATATTAATAGTATTAAAATTTAAAATAGGCAAAAGTGGGAGGATAATCCAGGGTTATCCTCCCACTTTTGCCTATTTTGAATTTTAATTCTATTAATATGGTGAGGAAAAATAATACTTACCCAGAAATATGTTTTACTATCACCTGATTCTACCGACAATCACTATTCATTGTTAAAATATGGCAAAAAGGCTTTTTGGAGCGACAAAAGTGCGTCTATACGGTTTTTTACCGTTCATCCTGCGGAGGACCGCTGATCAAAAGCGGTAGCTAAAACATATCCGGGCGAGCCTTTTAGACCTACCCTACCCTACCCTGAAATATTATTAAAATTTAAAATAGGCAAAAGTCAGAGGATAACCCTGGAATATTATTTTTCCTCTCCATATTAATAGTATTAAAATTTAAAATAGGCAAAAGTGGGAGGATAATCCAGGGTTATCCTCCCACTTTTGCCTATTTTGAATTTTAATTCTATTAATATGGTGAGGAAAAATAATACTTACCCAGAAATATGTTTTACTATCACCTGATTCTACCGACAATCACTATTCATTGTTAAAATATGGCAAAAAGGCTTTTTGGAGCGACAAAAGTGCGTCTATATGGTTTTTTACCGATCCTCCGGCCGAGGTCCGCTGATGAAAAGCGGTGGCTAAAACATATCAGGGCGAGCCTTTTACACCTAACCTACCCAGAAATATGTTTTACTATCACCTGATTCTACCGACAGTCAATATTCATTGTTAAAATATGGCAAAAAGGCTATTTGGAGCGACAAAAGTGCGTCTATATGGTTTTTTACCGTTCATCCTGCCGAGGGCCGCTGATCAAAAGCAGTAGCTAAAACATATCCGGGCGAGCCTTTTACACCTACCCTACCAGAAATATTATTAAAATTTAAAATAGGCAAAAGTGAGAGGATAACCCTGGAATATTATTTTTCCTCTCCATATTAATAGTATTAAAATTTAAAATAGGCATAAGTGGGAGGATAACCCTGGATTATCCTCCCACTTTTGGCTATTTTAAATTTTCATACAGTGGTAAGTTACGTAGTATCTTGAGTGTTGTTTGTAATTGATCAATATATGTTAAGTTTAATTTAGCAATTAGTCGACTGATTCCTTAATGAAACCCAATAATTTTTTTTTGCTATGTTATGATTGAAATATTATGGTAATAAACATGACTTTTTTTATAGATCCCAGATCTTCTTTATCTGTAATTTCATTGTAAACAAAAAATATGTTATTGTGTTACATTATGTAATTTACATGCATATAATGATACGCAAACCATCAAACTCGCCTAACATTTTTACTTTTGTTAAAAGTTTTTTTTTTAGAGATTTCATTTCTTTTTGAACGAACCTTTTAAAATACCTTAAATTTGTTCTAAAAATAAAATATAAACATTTTTTGCACCTTTTGGCCATTGTTGTTTAGATACATTGTTATCACTAATGTGAAACCACTAATTATTTTGTCGTAACATATTTGTGTAATGACCATTGTCAAAATTACCATGGTGAAATATCCCGCTTACAACTTTATACTTTTTACCATTGATATCAACTTTACATGCTGGTATTGCATTTATTTTTAAATTAGTTATTTTCACAATATCGTTATCAGTACGATCAAATAACATTAATTGTAAAATTACCAAAGTATTACTGATTATTAGATCAACTTTATTAATCCTTTTTAAATGGTAACCATTATTACAATAACTTTCAATGTCTTGCCAATTACCAATATTATAATCTATTAATGTATGTAAACTACAAAAAATGCTGTTATCTGGCAAAAAAAGATTGACAATATAATTAACCGTATCACTATGGTTAGGTTCATCGCAACCAGGACACCTAATTGTTTCAATTAATTGGTTTTTGAGAATATTTTGTAATATAACTGATTCATTGCATAGATGTAATAAAAATTCTGATGCATCTTGCTGCACATGTCTTGTAAATTCTTTTCCAGCAAACTCTCTTAATGTTTGGATATCAACATTAGTTTTATTAATATATTGTTGAAATACTGTTTTAACAGTGTCTGTATGACTATGTTGTAATAAAATTCTTCTAATAGTTTGGGAATGAAATAAACTTTGTACACAGGCATTAGCGTAGCAAGAAACTCCATCATTGTTTGGCAAACCACAAATATCCCAAGAACTATTAGAAATATGTTTTAAATTATTGCCAGTGTCTATCAATGACAAATTGTTATTGATACACCATCGTGTATCATACACTTTTATATTTTGATTTTTTTTGCGATCTAGTGGATTATCGAATCTATTTAGATCTGGTCGATATTCTGTTCGTAGTCTATTATACTCAAGAATAGCCGATATGTCTGCAGTGCAGCATGAGGGATCGAAGTTAATAAGGTGCAAATCTTCTAAGGTAGTCACTCTTGAAGCTGCAACGTACGTTTGACCATTACTAAATACATTATTTCTAGCTTCGACAACAGCATTTTGTAGGCTTAAGCCTTGACTTTTATAAATTGTAATTCCATAACTAAATTTTATCCATAATAATTAATTTATACTCCAATCGAGGTATGTCATATTCTTTTCCAGATTGTAATACAATGTGTATAGTTGTGATCTCTTTAGATCTATCTTTAGAAACAGAAACAACCTAGCCGATCGTGCCATTAACTAATCCAATAGAAACATCAATGTTCCTTCTTATCATAACTTTGGAACCAATTTTTACTGCAATCATACGATCAATACCACAAAAATTGTCTTCATCATCATTTAGCAATTTTAAGACTTTTTTTGTAGAGTTTTTGCACATTTGTATGAATCTTTGGCAACAAGATTTATTTCTTCTGTATCAATAGTAAGCAGCATTGCTTCATTAATAGCATTGCACGTTTTCCTTGTAGGTAACAAGCATACAGTATCGTTTGGTAATTTGCCTAAATATTTACATAGTTCTTTAAAGTTTTTGAATAATCGTTACATGTCAAATTTATTTTTCTAGTTTTTAGTATATTTATATCAGAATCAGTCATAAAACCTAATCTAATACGTGAAAGAATTTCTGAGTAATCTTTATCATTTTTTTGTCTCATATTGATTGTTAATTCATCATATTCAAATAACTCCCATAAATTAAAAGTAATCATCGATTTTATGTATTTATCAATTTGTTTTTTGTTCATTCCGACAAATACAAAATCTTCGCGAACTGGAGGAAGCTGCAGCAGGTCGCCAAAAACAAGTACGTTTATGCTACCAAACCATCCGTCCTCATTATCAGATGTATCAAATATCTCAGTTAAACGCAAATGAATATACATGAAAGTAATATTCGATACCACTGATATTTCATCTATAATAAGTAAGTCAACGTTCTGCAATGTTTGTCTTATTTGTTTTAAAGCTGCTCCAGATAATTCTTTGTACTCAGCTGTGCCACCGTGTTCTACTGGAAGTTGTAGAAATCTGTGAATTGTAAGTCCTTGGACGTTATATGCAGCAATTCCAGTTGGTGCTGTAACAGCTGTATCTTTATCACGATAAATTTTATTCCACGAAACTAAATTTTTAATGACAAAACTTTTACCGGTTCCTTCAGGACCACTTACAAACATTCTTAATATTTTGTTATTCGATTGTATAACAGAAGTTATTTTTCTACAACAGCTTGAAAATCATTCATAGCGTTTTCTACTTCAATGGGTACACAACCATCAGGTATGTTAGCTGAGTATTTAGGTGTATGTGTTTCAATTTGATCTAGTTCATTTTGAATTAATTTATTCATATTATCCATAGCTTCTTGCAGTGTTGCACATTTATCTTGGTACTTCATTGCTTGTGCTAACTCATGCTGCTGTTTTCTAAAAGCTTCGAAGTACGTTGCATCGGAACTTTTTAATTCATCTAAATCTCTCCATGGTTTAAATAATAGTAACAAAGCATGGTAGTAGGCTTCTGGCTGAGTTTTTGCATTAAACTGATAGTGATTTATTAAATACGGTTTCTTGCGCTTTTTACAATAAATTTCATTTGGCATTTCATAATACTCTGCTTTGTAAACTGATTTTTTCTTCGTAATCTCAAACCACTTTGCAAAATCATACAAGCAGAGTGAATCTAATTCCTTTGGTCTGTTAGGATAATGATTATCTATGAAAGAATTATAAAATATATCTGTCGAATCTTCTGGAAGATTTTTTATTTCAGTAAACGGTTTTAGTTTTCTACCCCTTATAATATTAACATTCAACCATTTAATAATTGTGTCAGCATCAGTACTGTGCAATGGATGCCCTAACAAAACATCAGCAGCTTCAATTGCTCCACATTCTCTATGTTGTAAGGCACGTACAGCAAAGGCTCGTAGACGATTATACAAAGGTTTGTTTGATTGTACATCTGCAAAATCTAGATTGCTCTTTTCACCTTTCGTTCCATGTTTGCTAACGTATATGGTCAATAAGTAAGATGATTCTCCAATATATTGAGCATCACTATTTCCTTCTCAAATAAGTAAGAGACTAGGCATGTAATCATTAACATTTTGTTCATCTTTTGTCCGAGGTAGATCGTAAAAGCGAGATTTATTTTTCAATCTATGTTTATTTGCAATAGCAATAGATACGTCTCTCAAAAGTATTCTATCAGTTATTGGGCGAGGAAATCCGAAGCGACAAGCACTTACAAACCCAGTTTTTGACTGTTTTTTTCGCCTACAGTAATTATTGTGTTTGTGTTGTTGATAGGATAAGACGCGGCGATTAAGTTCTGGCGAAATTCATTTATCTGGAATATGACATGTTATGTATTTTAAAATGAACTCTTGTACTTCTTCATTCGAATTTGTACCGTAAATTGGAGCATCTTGAATCCAAAATAAACAATGTTAATGGGGTAGTCCTCTACCTTGGTATTCACGGACCCAGTAATAGTGGGTAACTTTTCCAATAGGATTTGCCTTTGATAATATATAAGCTAACGTAGCTTTAAATTTATTCTGAAAATATCTAGCTGTCGATACTGGATCTGCAGCTATTAGTTGCGAAATAGAACGATTATCATTCCACCCATTTACTTGTTTTATGCATTCCGCTAGTGCAGACCACACCCACTCTCCAGGGCTTAAAGTAATAAAAAAAGTAGCAGGTCCATACTCGCGTGCCATACAAGTCAATTCATTACGAATTTTTTTCAAATATTTTTCCAGTTCCAGGTAAACGAGAGAAAATTGTGTCAAGATTAGCATGTAGCTTATTCTCATTTAACATTTGCAGAAATTCTTTAACCGTAAAATTATACTTTGGATTGATAATATTAAGCATTTGAAATATTCCAGCGTTTATTTGTCTCATTGTATTATTGTATAGTGAAAAAAAAGATATTGGTTGTTTAGTCTGAATTGTAAATGCTTCGATGCTAATCTACTCTTAATATAATCAAAATCTCTTAATTTAGGATTTCTTTCAGCATGTTGACCCCACTTTCCGTAAGGATACAAATCAGGAAAGCACTTGAGATCTAAATCTTTGCCTCTGTTATCTAAAGCATTAGCGGAAACTTGCAACATTTGGTACAACGCAGTATCTGATTCATTCATTTTTTTTGTCATGTAAGGGATAAATGGTGTAATGTTTTTAAAAAGGATCAGTTTGAGATTTTTTAGTTAATAATGGACGTATTGGTAGTTCGTTTTGCACTATTTTTCTTTGAGGTATACACTTTTCTGTTTTTGGTTAACCAAAATATAAAATTCATGATCAACATTTATGGGATCTGTATCAGGACATATCTTCTTTAAAGTCTCTTCTAGTCGTAAGGGTAAATGAAATGTTCTACCAACAACTTTGTCAATTTTCACATAATGAGGCACATTTTTATTCATAACTGTATCCATTTTTGTAATTGTGTTTGTAATAACCCTAGATTATCCTCCCACTTTTGACTATTATAAATTTTAATACTATTAATATGGAGAGGAAAAATAATACTTACCGAGAAATATGTTTTACTATCACCTGATTCTACCGACAGTCAATATTCATTGTTAAAATATGACAAAATGGCTTTTTGGAGCGACAAAAGTGCGTCTATATGGTTTTTTACCGTTCATCCTGCGGAGGACCGCTGATCAAAAGCGGTAGCTAAAACATATCCGGGCGAGCCTTTTACACCTACCCTACCCAGAAATATTATTAAAATTTAAAATAGGCAAAAGTCAGAGGATAACCCTGGAATATTATTTTTTCTCTCCATATTAATAGTATTAAAATTTAAAATAGGCAAAAGTGGGAGGATAATCCAGGGTTATCCTCCCACTTTTGCCTATTTTGAATTTTAATTCTATTAATATGGAGAGGAAAAATAATACTTACCCAGAAATATGTTTTACTATCACCTGATTCTACGGACAATCACTATTCATTGTTATAATATGGCAAAAAGGCTTTTTGGAACGACAAAAGTGCGTCTATATGGTTTTTTTACCGTTCATCCTGCGGAGGACCGCTGATCAAAAGCGGTAGCTACAACATATCCGTTCGAGCCTTTTTACACCTAACCTACCCAGAAATATGTTTTACAATGACCTGATTCTACCGACAGTCAATATTCATTGTTAAAATGTGGCAAAATGGCTTTTTGGAGCGACAAAAGTGCGTCTATATGGTTTTTTACCGTTCATCCTGAAGAGGACCGCTGATCAAAAGCGGTAGCTAAAACATATCAGGGCGAGCCTTTTACACCTAACCTACCCAGAAATATGTTTTACTATCACCTTATTATACCGACAATCACTATTCATTGTTAAAATATGGCAAAAAGGCTTTTTGGAGCGACAAAAGTGCGTCTATATGGTTTTTTACCGTTCATCCTGCGGAGGACCGCTGATCAAAAGCGGTAGCTAAAACATATCCGGGCGAGCCTTTTAGACCTACCCTACACTGAAATATTATTAAAATTTAAAATAGGCAAAAGTCAGAGGATAACCCTGGAATATTATTTTTCCTCTCCATATTAATAGTATTAAAATTTAAAATAGGCATAAGTGGGAGGATAACCCTGGATTATCCTCCCACTTTTGGCTATTTTAAATTTTCATACAATTAATATGGAGAGGAAAAATAATACTTATCCAGAAATATGTTTTACTATCACCTGATTCTACCGACAGTCAATATTCATTGTTAAAATATGGCAAAATGGCTTTTTGGAGCGACAATAGTGCGTCTATATGGTTTTTTACCGTTCCTCCTGCCGAGGACCACTGATCAAAACCGGTAGCTAAAACATATCCGTTCGAGCCTTTTTACACCTAACCTACCCAGAAATATGTTTTACAATGACCTGATTCTACCGACAGTCAATATTCATTGTTAAAATGTGGCAAAATGGCTTTTTGGTGTGACAAAAGTACGTCGATATGGTTTTTTACAGTTCCCCCTGCCGAAGACCGCTGATCAAAAGCGGTGGCTAAAACATATCAGGGCGAGCCTTTAACGCCTAACCTACCCAGAAATATGATTTACTATCACCTGATTCTACCGACAGTCAATATTCATTGTTAAAATATGGCAAAAAGGCTATTAGGAGCGACAAAAGTGCGTCTATATGGTTTTTTACCGTTCATCCTGAAGAGGACCGCTGATCAAAAGCGGTAGCTACAACATATCCGGGCGAGCCTTTTAGACCTACCCTACCCTGAAATATAATTAAAATTTAAAATAGGCAAAAGTCAGAGGATAACCCTGGAATATTATTTTTCCTCTCCATATTAATAGTATTAAAATTTAAAATAGGCATAATTGGGAGGATAACTCTGGATTATCCTCCCACTTTTGCCTATTTTGAATTTTAATTCTATTAATATGGAGAGGAAAAATAATACTTACCCAGAAATATGTTTTACTATCACCTGATTCTACCGACAATCACTATTCATTGTTAAAATATGGCAAAAAGGCTTTTTGGAACGACAAAAGTGCGTCTATATGGTTTTTTACCGTTCATCCTGCGGAGGACCGCTGATCAAAAGCGGTAGCTACAACATATCCGGGCGAGCCTTTTAGACCTACCCTACCCTGAAATATTATTAAAATTTAAAATAGGCAAAAGTCAGAGGATAACCCTGGAATATTATTTTTCCTCTCCATTTTAATAGTATTAAAATTTAAAATAGGCATAAGTGGGAGGATAACCCTGGATTATCCTCCCACTTTTGGCTATTTTAAATTTTCATACAATTAATATGGAGAGGAAAAATAATACTTATCCAGAAATATGTTTTACTATCACCTGATTCTACCGACAGTCAATATTCATTGTTAAAATATGGCAAAATGGCTTTTTGGAGCGACAATAGTGCGTCTATATGGTTTTTTACCGTTCCTCCTGCCGAGGACCGCTGATCAAAACCGGTAGCTAAAACATATCCGTTCGAGCCTTGTTACACCTAACCTACCCAGAAATATGTTTTACAATGACCTGATTCTACCGACAGTCAATATTCATTGTTAAAATGTGGCAAAATGGCTTTTTGGTGTGACAAAAGTACCTCGATATGGTTTTTTACAGTTCCCCCTGCCGAAGACCGCTGATCAAAAGCGGTGGCTAAAACATATCAGGGCGAGCCTTTAACGCCTAACCTACCCAGAAATATGATTTACTATCACCTGATTCTACCGACAGTCAATATTCATTGTTAAAATATGGCAAAAAGGCTATTTGGAGCGACAAAAGTGCGTCTATATGGTTTTTTACCGTTCATCCTGAAGAGGACCGCTGATCAAAAGCGGTAGCTAAAACATATCCGGTCGAGCCTTTTTACACCTAACCTACCCAGAAATATTATTAAAATTTAAAATAGGCAAAAGTCAGAGGATAACCCTGGAATATTATTTTTCCTCTCCATATTAATAGTATTAAAATTTAAAATAGGCAAAAGTGGGAGGATAATCCAGGGTTATCCTCCCACTTTTGCCTATTTTGAATTTTAATTCTATTAATATGGTGAGGAAAAATAATACTTACCCAGAAATATGTTTTACTATCACCTGATTCTACCGACAATCACTATTCATTGTTAAAATATGGCAAAAAGGCTTTTTGGAGCGACAAAAGTGCGTCTATACGGTTTTTTACCGTTCATCCTGCGGAGGACCGCTGATCAAAAGCGGTAGCTAAAACATATCCGGGCGAGCCTTTTAGACCTACCCTACCCTACCCTGAAATATTATTAAAATTTAAAATAGGCAAAAGTCAGAGGATAACCCTGGAATATTATTTTTCCTCTCCATATTAATAGTATTAAAATTTAAAATAGGCAAAAGTGGGAGGATAATCCAGGGTTATCCTCCCACTTTTGCCTATTTTGAATTTTAATTCTATTAATATGGTGAGGAAAAATAATACTTACCCAGAAATATGTTTTACTATCACCTGATTCTACCGACAATCACTATTCATTGTTAAAATATGGCAAAAAGGCTTTTTGGAGCGACAAAAGTGCGTCTATATGGTTTTTTACCGATCCTCCGGCCGAGGTCCGCTGATGAAAAGCGGTGGCTAAAACATATCAGGGCGAGCCTTTTACACCTAACCTACCCAGAAATATGTTTTACTATCACCTGATTCTACCGACAGTCAATATTCATTGTTAAAATATGGCAAAAAGGCTATTTGGAGCGACAAAAGTGCGTCTATATGGTTTTTTACCGTTCATCCTGCCGAGGGCCGCTGATCAAAAGCAGTAGCTAAAACATATCCGGGCGAGCCTTTTACACCTACCCTACCAGAAATATTATTAAAATTTAAAATAGGCAAAAGTGAGAGGATAACCCTGGAATATTATTTTTCCTCTCCATATTAATAGTATTAAAATTTAAAATAGGCATAAGTGGGAGGATAACCCTGGATTATCCTCCCACTTTTGGCTATTTTAAATTTTCATACAGTGGTAAGTTACGTAGTATCTTGAGTGTTGTTTGTAATTGATCAATATATGTTAAGTTTAATTTAGCAATTAGTCGACTGATTCCTTAATGAAACCCAATAATTTTTTTTTGCTATGTTATGATTGAAATATTATGGTAATAAACATGACTTTTTTTATAGATCCCAGATCTTCTTTATCTGTAATTTCATTGTAAACAAAAAATATGTTATTGTGTTACATTATGTAATTTACATGCATATAATGATACGCAAACCATCAAACTCGCCTAACATTTTTACTTTTGTTAAAAGTTTTTTTTTTAGAGATTTCATTTCTTTTTGAACGAACCTTTTAAAATACCTTAAATTTGTTCTAAAAATAAAATATAAACATTTTTTGCACCTTTTGGCCATTGTTGTTTAGATACATTGTTATCACTAATGTGAAACCACTAATTATTTTGTCGTAACATATTTGTGTAATGACCATTGTCAAAATTACCATGGTGAAATATCCCGCTTACAACTTTATACTTTTTACCATTGATATCAACTTTACATGCTGGTATTGCATTTATTTTTAAATTAGTTATTTTCACAATATCGTTATCAGTACGATCAAATAACATTAATTGTAAAATTACCAAAGTATTACTGATTATTAGATCAACTTTATTAATCCTTTTTAAATGGTAACCATTATTACAATAACTTTCAATGTCTTGCCAATTACCAATATTATAATCTATTAATGTATGTAAACTACAAAAAATGCTGTTATCTGGCAAAAAAAGATTGACAATATAATTAACCGTATCACTATGGTTAGGTTCATCGCAACCAGGACACCTAATTGTTTCAATTAATTGGTTTTTGAGAATATTTTGTAATATAACTGATTCATTGCATAGATGTAATAAAAATTCTGATGCATCTTGCTGCACATGTCTTGTAAATTCTTTTCCAGCAAACTCTCTTAATGTTTGGATATCAACATTAGTTTTATTAATATATTGTTGAAATACTGTTTTAACAGTGTCTGTATGACTATGTTGTAATAAAATTCTTCTAATAGTTTGGGAATGAAATAAACTTTGTACACAGGCATTAGCGTAGCAAGAAACTCCATCATTGTTTGGCAAACCACAAATATCCCAAGAACTATTAGAAATATGTTTTAAATTATTGCCAGTGTCTATCAATGACAAATTGTTATTGATACACCATCGTGTATCATACACTTTTATATTTTGATTTTTTTTGCGATCTAGTGGATTATCGAATCTATTTAGATCTGGTCGATATTCTGTTCGTAGTCTATTATACTCAAGAATAGCCGATATGTCTGCAGTGCAGCATGAGGGATCGAAGTTAATAAGGTGCAAATCTTCTAAGGTAGTCACTCTTGAAGCTGCAACGTACGTTTGACCATTACTAAATACATTATTTCTAGCTTCGACAACAGCATTTTGTAGGCTTAAGCCTTGACTTTTATAAATTGTAATTCCATAACTAAATTTTATCCATAATAATTAATTTATACTCCAATCGAGGTATGTCATATTCTTTTCCAGATTGTAATACAATGTGTATAGTTGTGATCTCTTTAGATCTATCTTTAGAAACAGAAACAACCTAGCCGATCGTGCCATTAACTAATCCAATAGAAACATCAATGTTCCTTCTTATCATAACTTTGGAACCAATTTTTACTGCAATCATACGATCAATACCACAAAAATTGTCTTCATCATCATTTAGCAATTTTAAGACTTTTTTTGTAGAGTTTTTGCACATTTGTATGAATCTTTGGCAACAAGATTTATTTCTTCTGTATCAATAGTAAGCAGCATTGCTTCATTAATAGCATTGCACGTTTTCCTTGTAGGTAACAAGCATACAGTATCGTTTGGTAATTTGCCTAAATATTTACATAGTTCTTTAAAGTTTTTGAATAATCGTTACATGTCAAATTTATTTTTCTAGTTTTTAGTATATTTATATCAGAATCAGTCATAAAACCTAATCTAATACGTGAAAGAATTTCTGAGTAATCTTTATCATTTTTTTGTCTCATATTGATTGTTAATTCATCATATTCAAATAACTCCCATAAATTAAAAGTAATCATCGATTTTATGTATTTATCAATTTGTTTTTTGTTCATTCCGACAAATACAAAATCTTCGCGAACTGGAGGAAGCTGCAGCAGGTCGCCAAAAACAAGTACGTTTATGCTACCAAACCATCCGTCCTCATTATCAGATGTATCAAATATCTCAGTTAAACGCAAATGAATATACATGAAAGTAATATTCGATACCACTGATATTTCATCTATAATAAGTAAGTCAACGTTCTGCAATGTTTGTCTTATTTGTTTTAAAGCTGCTCCAGATAATTCTTTGTACTCAGCTGTGCCACCGTGTTCTACTGGAAGTTGTAGAAATCTGTGAATTGTAAGTCCTTGGACGTTATATGCAGCAATTCCAGTTGGTGCTGTAACAGCTGTATCTTTATCACGATAAATTTTATTCCACGAAACTAAATTTTTAATGACAAAACTTTTACCGGTTCCTTCAGGACCACTTACAAACATTCTTAATATTTTGTTATTCGATTGTATAACAGAAGTTATTTTTCTACAACAGCTTGAAAATCATTCATAGCGTTTTCTACTTCAATGGGTACACAACCATCAGGTATGTTAGCTGAGTATTTAGGTGTATGTGTTTCAATTTGATCTAGTTCATTTTGAATTAATTTATTCATATTATCCATAGCTTCTTGCAGTGTTGCACATTTATCTTGGTACTTCATTGCTTGTGCTAACTCATGCTGCTGTTTTCTAAAAGCTTCGAAGTACGTTGCATCGGAACTTTTTAATTCATCTAAATCTCTCCATGGTTTAAATAATAGTAACAAAGCATGGTAGTAGGCTTCTGGCTGAGTTTTTGCATTAAACTGATAGTGATTTATTAAATACGGTTTCTTGCGCTTTTTACAATAAATTTCATTTGGCATTTCATAATACTCTGCTTTGTAAACTGATTTTTTCTTCGTAATCTCAAACCACTTTGCAAAATCATACAAGCAGAGTGAATCTAATTCCTTTGGTCTGTTAGGATAATGATTATCTATGAAAGAATTATAAAATATATCTGTCGAATCTTCTGGAAGATTTTTTATTTCAGTAAACGGTTTTAGTTTTCTACCCCTTATAATATTAACATTCAACCATTTAATAATTGTGTCAGCATCAGTACTGTGCAATGGATGCCCTAACAAAACATCAGCAGCTTCAATTGCTCCACATTCTCTATGTTGTAAGGCACGTACAGCAAAGGCTCGTAGACGATTATACAAAGGTTTGTTTGATTGTACATCTGCAAAATCTAGATTGCTCTTTTCACCTTTCGTTCCATGTTTGCTAACGTATATGGTCAATAAGTAAGATGATTCTCCAATATATTGAGCATCACTATTTCCTTCTCAAATAAGTAAGAGACTAGGCATGTAATCATTAACATTTTGTTCATCTTTTGTCCGAGGTAGATCGTAAAAGCGAGATTTATTTTTCAATCTATGTTTATTTGCAATAGCAATAGATACGTCTCTCAAAAGTATTCTATCAGTTATTGGGCGAGGAAATCCGAAGCGACAAGCACTTACAAACCCAGTTTTTGACTGTTTTTTTCGCCTACAGTAATTATTGTGTTTGTGTTGTTGATAGGATAAGACGCGGCGATTAAGTTCTGGCGAAATTCATTTATCTGGAATATGACATGTTATGTATTTTAAAATGAACTCTTGTACTTCTTCATTCGAATTTGTACCGTAAATTGGAGCATCTTGAATCCAAAATAAACAATGTTAATGGGGTAGTCCTCTACCTTGGTATTCACGGACCCAGTAATAGTGGGTAACTTTTCCAATAGGATTTGCCTTTGATAATATATAAGCTAACGTAGCTTTAAATTTATTCTGAAAATATCTAGCTGTCGATACTGGATCTGCAGCTATTAGTTGCGAAATAGAACGATTATCATTCCACCCATTTACTTGTTTTATGCATTCCGCTAGTGCAGACCACACCCACTCTCCAGGGCTTAAAGTAATAAAAAAAGTAGCAGGTCCATACTCGCGTGCCATACAAGTCAATTCATTACGAATTTTTTTCAAATATTTTTCCAGTTCCAGGTAAACGAGAGAAAATTGTGTCAAGATTAGCATGTAGCTTATTCTCATTTAACATTTGCAGAAATTCTTTAACCGTAAAATTATACTTTGGATTGATAATATTAAGCATTTGAAATATTCCAGCGTTTATTTGTCTCATTGTATTATTGTATAGTGAAAAAAAAGATATTGGTTGTTTAGTCTGAATTGTAAATGCTTCGATGCTAATCTACTCTTAATATAATCAAAATCTCTTAATTTAGGATTTCTTTCAGCATGTTGACCCCACTTTCCGTAAGGATACAAATCAGGAAAGCACTTGAGATCTAAATCTTTGCCTCTGTTATCTAAAGCATTAGCGGAAACTTGCAACATTTGGTACAACGCAGTATCTGATTCATTCATTTTTTTTGTCATGTAAGGGATAAATGGTGTAATGTTTTTAAAAAGGATCAGTTTGAGATTTTTTAGTTAATAATGGACGTATTGGTAGTTCGTTTTGCACTATTTTTCTTTGAGGTATACACTTTTCTGTTTTTGGTTAACCAAAATATAAAATTCATGATCAACATTTATGGGATCTGTATCAGGACATATCTTCTTTAAAGTCTCTTCTAGTCGTAAGGGTAAATGAAATGTTCTACCAACAACTTTGTCAATTTTCACATAATGAGGCACATTTTTATTCATAACTGTATCCATTTTTGTAATTGTGTGAAAAGCCTTAGCTCTTTGTATTAAAATTTTTTCCATCATATTGAGACTTTTAATTTCTTCTGGAATTTCTTTTACGAAAAGGTTATTCAAAACACAATTTGATGGCATAATATTTTTTTTAAGTTTGTCAAACAAGGTCTACAAATATTAGTTTCTGTAGGAGTTATAGTGTCGTCATATTGTAATTCCTTAATTTGTTGTAAAAGACTTTTACGTTTGATACCGAATATTTCAAAAACAATATTATTTTCATTAATAAAATTCTGGTCAATAAGTAAAGTATCTCTTGCACAAAATAATCTTTCATGTGAAATACAAGGAATTGCAGGTAGATCTGTGACTATTTTCGTATATTCCTTAATGCCATTGCTAAATTTCTCCTTTAACTCGGATTCATTCAAACTTAGTTGATATAGATTTTTATAGCTTTTGATGTGTACACCAAACTTTTTGGATTTTTGTATAATATCTCTCAATAACACAACTTCTGCATCATACAAAGCATTTTCTATATTTAAAATAATTTTAATTCATAAAGTAATCTTTGTACTGTTCTCAAATAAGGATAATGAGATGATAAAACTTTTAATTTTAAAAATTTTAAACTGCATAATAGCGGTTGATCATAACAAATATTTGGATGGCCACGTTTATCAACATCATGGTATTGAGCGGAACATATATCTATGGATAAAAGAAACTTGTAGGTACTTCTAAAAGTGATTGACACTTGGACTTCTATTAATATATCGACATCGATAGTTTTACAATAACCATTACATTCCCAGACTTTCCTTTTTTTACTTTTTTCTTCAAGAAGTGGTAAAATATTTGTGCTTTGTCCTTTTTCATTTATAATAACTTTCTCATTAATATTAAAATCGTTAAATAAACCAAGCCTAAAATCATACGCAGCACCTGCAAAATACGGTTCTGAAGAGGAGGTATGTTTTGGTCTACCACATAAAGCAGTTAATGCACAGTCTGCATTATCCACAATCGGTACATCACCTAATCGAGTTAATGATAATTCAACTTTATTTCTAAGATTTGTCAATCTTTTTTTTGCTGCATTAATGTAGTTATCTCGTACGTAAATAGACGTAGATATTAAATTTTCAGCTTCTAATCTACATTGTGACGAAGAAACTGAAGAATCTAATTTAACCATGATTTTAGTTATAAAATTTTCGGTATTTTGTATCAATTTAATCGTGCTATCCTTAGCAACATTAATCGCATTGTATTTTTTTTTTAATTTTGTTTGCCATTGCAATTTTGTCCTTATGTTTGTAGTAATACTGTTTTTTTATTAGTAATATTTTATCACGATTATTATGTTTGTAATCATTGCGATTCTTATTTAATATACTTGCCTTTTTTTAGATACATAATGTATTGTTCTATTTCGTAGTATCTTTTTCTTGTTAGCGCTGTAATATAGTTTATTTTTTAAACTTGTTTTACTAATAGAATTTGAATACATATCACTACATGATTCATTTTTATTCTCATAGTTTTTATCACAATTAGAGATATTGTTAATACTTAGCTGTGAATTCGATTCGTTATTACTTAAAGAAAAAATACGTTCTTTATTTTCTGTGAAAGATTGTTCTTCGACATTATCAATTATATTTGCAGGTGTCAATTGTTTGACTAAATATTTCAGAGACTCAGCAGTTTCACTTTGATTATTATATAAAATTTGTGATTTTTGTATTTTACGTTTTTCTCTAAGTGCTTGTAAAATCTTCTCTTTATTTTTTTGATAATATGTTTTATTTTTTTTTCTGAGTTGCGATACTATATATATTTGTTCTCTTATTACTCTTTATGGAGTTTTCATCTGTATTTTGATTCATTGTTCGTTTCCTATTCTGAACAACATTATCACTTAAAACTTGGGCTGTATTAGATCGCGTATCGGTTATGTAATTAGAAAAAAACTGCGAACAATAATTAGAAAGATCATTAAAACATGGAAAATGTTGTATTGATCTATTCTCAATCATTTTTAATAAATGTTTACGCATCTCACTTTGGTTGTATACCATTACCTCAGGTCTGTAACCAAATACAAGTGTCACAGCAAAGGCTATAGATCAAATACCACAATACGTAGCATTTGTTTGAGACTGAACTTTTTTAAATATAATAGGTTTCTTTTGTTCATTAAAACAATGAGGGTGTAACTTTTCTAAAACTTTAATAAAATCAGTCCCCAATTCTGTACTATTCATCGAATCATAGACGAATAAACTATTAGTATCATAATATGTACATATAAAATGACCTACTTTAAAACCAGGTTGAAATAAAGTTTGTATGTGTTTATTATCTTTGTTTATTTGTGAAATTTTTGAAATATTTTGTAAATATAATGTCGAGCACGGTTAATATACAGAAATGTGTTGCAACATTTTATGAAAATAATCTATGTGCTCATCATTCAGACAATCATTGTTGAGAATAAGGTCTCTGTTATACAATTTTCTGGGTGGCGAATATATTGGAATTGGTAATATATTACAGGGAAAATGTTCAATGTACTTATTAACAAACAATTTTAATAAATGTGAACGCATTATATGAATATCGTATCAAACAAGATCTGGTTTCATTTGACACAATAAAGTTATTGCGAAAGCTATGGCAAAAACGCCACAATCTTTGTTATTCATTGTTGTTGAACATTTGGAAGTATAACTTCTTTACCTTCTTCAAAATAATAAAGATGTAAAATTTTCAAAGATTTTTCTAAATCACTTTGTTATTCATAGAATCATATACATAAATATAATTAGTGTCATAGTAAGAAGTTACCCAATGCCCAGCATCGTTCGGGTCATTACTTGCTGATGATAGATATATTATTTGTATATGCTTTTGATTTCTTGGAATTCCATCAGAAACCAAACCATAATGTAAAAGCAAAATTAGGACAGGTTTGCAGTTTGAAAAAGCAATGAATAATAATAGTAAATAATCAATGTCTGAATCTATCAGTAAATCACCTGTAACACGCTTTTTTCCACACTCTGGAAATTTTTGAAAAATGTTATTATCCATTTCTTATTATTTTACTCTTGCAAAACAGTATGAAAATTACTTACATCAAATTAATTATAATGTCGCTTTAAGCAGATAAATAATAGATAATATAATAACGATTGAAAAAAATAAATCTTTGAAACAATATATTTGTATGCTTATTTGGTAATTTTTTAAAATATATTTATATTTTAATAATGAAATATTTATTTTAGTTTCAATATTAGTTGCTGTTATGTCTGATAGTAAGTCAGCTCTATGTACGTTTGTATTATGTATGTAGTAAGTATGTCTATGTATGTTTATACGGCTAATAAAGGCTATGGCTTTGGCTGTTTATGGCTGCTTATGGCTGTTATGGCTATTTATGGCTGATAAAGGCTATGCCTGTTATGGTTGATAAAGGCTATGGCTGTTAAGGCTGATAAAGGTTATGGCTGGTAAGGGATGTGGATAAATATGGAGGAGTATGATTTTAAAAGTATTAGATATCAGTAGAAGTTTAGCTGTGGTTATCGTTTCAATATCAAAGATAAAAAAATAACTCAAATAATAAATTAATTTAATTATTTTATTTTCAAAATATTTTATTAAGATCATTACAATAATTTATATTAATATAAGGTCCCAAAATCGTACAAATTCTACGTAATTTTATACAGTAATCACGTAAGATATAGGCTACAGAACCATTCATCTATTAACGCCATCCTTGAATTTTGCTGGAGTTGCACGTATAAAACCTGGAAAAGAAAAAATATATGAACTATATAATAAGAAGCTATATAAAAATTTACTATTAGTATCGATATAATCAAGCTGCTTACAATTTTTTTGGTGTAATTGAAAGCTATCATAGTATTTCTTTGATCCAAATTATATGATTAAAATCTGCAAAAGCAAAACAGTCATAAACAAAAAAATTTTAAATATTTTATTTTCTAATTATAAAAATAATTATTTCATTTATTAAAGAATAATGATAAATGTATAATAAGGGTGTAACTTTGTGTGTCTAGTGTTGTGTAAGGAAAACCATATACTTATTTATCCCGCGGTAAACAGTTAAATTTTATTTATCAAAAACGACGCTTCCTGTTGGAAAACGTTGATAGCCATTTTTTGCATTAGGGTTGAATAAAATGAGATAAAAGTCAATATAGACTGATATAGGTCGATATAGGTCGATATAGGTCGATATAGGTCGATATAGGTCGATATAGGCCGATAGACTGTATGCCAAAAATTATAATTGAAACCAATAAAATTCATGATCTTTTGAGTCTATTGATTTCAATTATAATTTTTTGCATAAAGTTTTTATCGGCCTACATCGACTTACATCGGCCTATATTGACTTTTATCGGATTTTATTGAATTTTGATAAAAAATCTTATCGACTTGAATGGTGAATCTTATCGATTTCTATCGGCTTTTATCGGCTTTTTCCAGCAGGGTTACTTCAGCTTCCGAGCTTTGCTATCTTAAAGAAATTAACATGAAGCTTTGGCGATGCAGTATCGTTCACTTCCCAATCTGTGCTTTCAAGATCAGCAACGGTACAGTCTGGTTGTGATGATCCTGGCTAAAAATAGTCCATAGAAATCGATAAGATCACTTATCGATTTCAATGGCAAGTCTTAATTGCATTTTTGGCAATAAAACTCGATTCAATTCGATACGGTCAATTAGAATCGATTAAAATCTAGAAAAAAATCTATGGATTTTAATTTCTGTTGTTTATCTATTTATTTTAATTATTATTTTTTGTATAAAATTTAATCGATTCCTATCGATCCATCCAATTTAATCAAGATTTAATGCAAAAATGGCGATTAAGACTTACCATTCAATTCTATAAACGGTTTTAATGATTTCTATGGACTTCTATAAACTTTTTTATCTCCATATAGATATCATGAAATAATATCACTTAAGACAAAAAGAAATTAACATGCCAAATTTTAGTTCTCTAGATATAATAGTTTTGAACTGGATAAAAAACAAAATTGTTAAAACTCTACTGCAAAACCTCACGTAAGATCGAGATCTCACGCCAGAATCTCATCTGAATTTGGATGCCAAAGTTAGTTATAGATCGAAAAAAACAATAAATCGGATTGAAGTGCCAATTGACATGCCATATTGGTGTTACCAACTGGATGATACAACGAAATATGGGGATATTAAAGTACTGTAGAGCTAATTTTTACATTTTCAAATTTTTTTACAAAATTTTACATGAGATTTCACATGTGATCTATTATTAATTAAGTGTAAAATATGTTGTTTGTATGAGTGCAAGTGAACCAGCAATTAGGTATATTGTATAGTGTATTTTCTAATTATTTTTATTTCAATACGCATGAGAGCTACTGTTTTATAGTGATGTACAAGTCAGTAATTGCATGCTATGCTATTTGCATTTTTTTTTTCGTGCTTGACATCTGAAATTTTAGCATAATTTTTGATAAGTTATTCATAAATCAACTGCGGAGATAGATTTTAGTTTTAATGCCTTTGTTAGAATTTCGATCTCGAGCACTATGAAAATTATGACTTTTGCCGAGTCAAATATCTTATGAGGGTTGTTTCAGAGGATCTATTCACTAAATTCAATGATACTTTTGGTTTTTAGTGTATTTTTATGTTCAAAAAGTAATAGTAACTTTGTCTCATTTTCTAAAGCATCAGACAAAATTTTCACTTTGAAGGGTTTGGAATACCATGCCTGTTATTCAATTTGTGTTTGCTCTGTAATAATAGACCTAAAGAGCTGATTTTTTTGCGTGTGAATTTCTTCTAGGATTGTGAAACAATTTTCGTAGTTGAATTTACCTCAAGTGATGTACTTTTAAATTCGACTTTGACACTGTTATAAGAAAGCTCACTCGGCTTTTCTAAATATTGACATGGGTGTCGAAGTCGAAATTAAAAGTACATTACTTGAAGTACATTTAACTCGCAAATATAGTTTAACAATCCCAAAAGAATTTCACATGCAAAAGATCAGCTCTTTAGGTCTATTAGTTTTCAAATTACAGAGCAAACACAAATTGAAAAACAGGTATCATATTCAAAACCTCTCATAACTCTTCAAAGTGAAAATGTTGTCTGATGCTTTAGAAAATGAGACAAAGTTACTATTACTTTTTGCACATAAAAATACACTAAAAACCAAAAGTATGATTGAATTCAGTGAGTAGATTCACTGAAACAACCCTCATAAGACATTTGACTCAGCAAAAGTCATAATTTTCATGGTGCTCGAGATGGAAATTCTAACAAAGGCATTAAAACTAAAATCTATCTTCACAGTTTATTTATAAATAATTTATCAAAATTTATGCTAAAATCTTCAGATGTCAAGCACAAAAGAAACAGAAATAGCATAGAAATTATTGATGTTTACATCACTACATACTAGCTGTCACGTATTAAAATAAAATAAAATAATTACAAAATACACTATGTGTATACGTGATTGCTGGTTTACTTGCACTCATAGAAGCAACATATTTTACTCTTAAGTAATAATAATTTCATTTATATGTTGCCACTAAGATTTGCTCTGCTTATACTGACAGGTCTAAGCATTTTTAGGTTATTTTGGTAACACTTGAATTTCTTATCAAGTTCTCTTGCTAATAATATTTCACATATATTTGGTCTGAATGTGCCATCGAGCTTTTCATGTTCTTTAATCACAATTTACTTTTAAATACACTTATTCTGGACAAGTAAAAACCACAAAAGTTCTACCATAGCGTTATGAATCTGAAACGCAGTTCTGATCTTGTCGTCTAGACAACCAACCAGCAAACAATCAGAATCAAATGCTTCAAAACAAAGTCCGTATTTTTTAAAGAAAGGATACTTATTCCATTATTTAGAAACAGGCTACCCTGATAGTTTTTACATAACTTTCTTTGTTCGGCTTTTTATGTTTAATCCTAAGACACATAGGTATTAATATTAAAAAGAGTTCGACTTAATACATTGTTTTAATAACTTGATATAAATCACAATGCAAAATTGCAGCCCTCCAAGTATAATAATTTTTAAATGAGAGAGAAAACGAAATTACAAAACATGCAATTGTAATTATTTAGAATTATATTTTCTCTCATTTAAAAACTATTATACTTAGAGCTCTGAAATTTTGCATGGTGATTTGTTTCAAGTTGTTAGAACAATGTATTATTCTAACAACTTGAAACAAATTCTTCTCAACTGAATAGTTTATATTTTGATATTAATACCTACCCACACAGCATGAATGATTTCAATGAAATATTTCGAAATATTTCAGTGAAAGATATCCACGAAATATTTCTGAAACCTTCCAGTAATATTCCATAGAAGAGCTATCAACCGACTCAATGGAAATATTTCGTGAAATATTTCAGAAATATTCCATAAATATTTTGTTGGAATCTATGAAATTCCTTTTTAAATATTTCAATATGTTTTTTAGGAAATCTTACCTAAATATTTCATAAAATATTGCTCAGAATTATTTACTTAATAATACACTGAAATATTTTGCGGAAGATTTTTGGAATCTTTTTTAAACATTTCTTTGGAACTTCTGTAACGAATTTTTAAACATTTATCAAAAAATTTATGAAAGATTCCATAGATATATCTTGTAAACTTTTACATAATTATTTCTTCATTATTACAATGGAATATTTCTTAAAATATTTATGAAATAATTCTTTAATATATTATTGGAACTTTTCAAATAAATTTTGGATATTTCTTGAAATATTTCAGGATTATTCCATACACATGTCTCGATAACTATCATGTAATTATTTCGGAAATATTCCAATGGAACATTTCTTGAAATACTTATGAAATAATTCTTTAATATTTTATTGGAACTGTTAAATTACACTTTGAATATTTCTTGAAATATTTCTGAATCATTCCATACATATGCCTTACAAACTTTCATGTGATTATTTCTTCAATCTTTCAATGGAACATTTCTCGGGATATTTAAGAAATAATGTATTAATTTTGTATTGGAACTTTTAAAATAAATTTTGAATGTGGCTTGATATATATGAAATATTCCATACATATATCTTGCTAAATTTCACATAATTATTTCATCAAGATTCCAAGGCAGCATTTCTTAAAATATTTAAGAATGATTTTGTAAATTTATAATTCAAACTTTTATAATAAAACTTGAGTATTTCTTAATACATTTATAAAATATTCCATGACTGTTCATTATAATATATCTTCCTGAAGATTTATTATAAAAATATTTCAGTAGAATATTTTCTAAAATGTTCCATTATAAATAAAATTTATTGTTACTTCTTAAGACTCATTGTAGATGATGTCTAGGAGTCCATGCGATATTTCTAATGTAACTTAATGTTAACTTGCGTTATGTGTTTTATTATTTTTATAAATGCTGTTACATTATATTAGTGAAATTTTATTGGTCATAATGTTTAGTATCACACCATCGAAAGATTTAATTTAATAATAAAATTTCAGTTTACTTTATTTCAAATTCAAAATACAACTCGCGCCCAATCGCATTTATACATCAAGATGGCTGCCCGCTGCGGCGCTGCTGCGGCTGCGCGTCAGTGCATATATGCATAGCATTTGCGAGGGAAAATCCGTTACTGTTACTGCACATGTGCCTACACCATTACTAGACGCACCACGCCGTGCAATTTCTTATACTTAATACTTAATTAATTAATACATAAAAATAAGATCTTCAAAAAGTGAATGTTTTAGAGAAGCAGCGTTTCTAGGTTTGTATGAAAATTATTTATTTATTAGCATTTTGAGTATTTACATATGTATGTAGGTATATATATGAATACAAAAGGTTATAGTTTGTACCAAAAAGCACGTGTTGCTGTGCTGTCTATATACCTATATGTGACGGACATTATTTTTCGATGCCAGGGCGTGCATTTTATTTTAAGGGGAATTCAGAGCTACAGCTTCGCAAATCCGCCACCGGATACTTATTATTTTTGCAACTTAAACAAAAACTAAAAGTCGGATCGACATTTTCTTTCGGTAGAATAATTCACTAATCTCATACCTATGGCGCTCTGCTTATTATATTGATCAAAATCTAAATTATAAAAAGTTAGTTGTAAAATTAGATTTTAAGGTTAGCGCTGTAATCGCGTGAACACGCGTAAACCCCCGCTCGTATTCTGCAACTTTTACAAAAACTAAAAGTCTGATTGGTATTTTCTTTCGGTAGAATTATTTACTAAACTCAACACTATGGCGCTCTGGTCTTGGTTTTTCATTGCAAGCTTTATTCAGAAAGTTATAGAGAACAGAAAAGCAGTGTTTTTAGCTCCGACATCCCCTTAATATGCATTTCATGCCCATGTATCGAGAAAGATTGTGTAAATAGCAATTAAATTGATATACATTTATATTATTAATTTCAGAGCTCCTCCAAAACGTTCTAAATTCACTCCGGTAGTGCCAGATTTCGTGGATCCAGAGTAATATGATGATGCAATAATATAACTATTTATTTTATTGCTAAATTATTTTATACAATTGAGAAATAATCATAAACTTTTGAAATAATATTCTGTTATTTATTTATAAAAACCCTGGTAATATACAAAATACAAATTTCTGGATATTATGAAGATTGTATATAGTTATAAAATTTCAAGGAATTTCATGTAAGTTTTTTTGAATATAATAAATAATATAAAAATGATGTTATAATAATTGTTTCGATAATGTGTGCGTAAATATGCTATTTTACTTATCCTGTAAATTGAAAAAAAAGATTTTACGCACACTGTATCGAAAAATAACGTTCGAAACCCGTACGAAAGATGATTCTACGTTCGTGTGATTTTTTCACCCTCTCTTTTCTCGGCCGGGTGACAAACCTCACGCTCGGGCTAGAATCAACACTTTTGTCGAAATATACAATAGAATATTTCAACTATCTTTCACGGAATATTTGTTTTTAATATTTTAAAAAATTTTTTTGAATTATTTGAAGGCGCGGCTCCATGAATACGTAATTTTTTATATATTAGTGAATGTGTAAAAGCCATATGTCGTCAATGCGTCATTGGTTTATGTAAACCAGTACATATATTTTTTATAAAAATCGTATATCGAATCGTGTATCGAAAAGCCCTTTATTTTAACTCTAATTGCCTGCGCATGAATTCACACTGGATCAATTTATTTATTATTTATTTATTATTACCAGAAGAAATTTACAAGGTATGTATTTCATACCTGGAAACCTGCAGAGGTAAATAAAATTACCTGTTCGCAGTCTGGTTACAAAGGAAAAAGAAAAATATAAACAAAACTTAAAATTAAAACTTAAAACTAAGATATATACATTTGGCATTAGCTTCTAATAACAAATTTGTGTATTGCATACAGAAACAATTTTTTTCTTTTATTATTTTTCTAACAGTTGTATCGTATCCAGTCTTTTATGATTTTCTTTTGAGGGTATTTATTTATATTTAATACTTTTAGTCGATTAGGATGCTCATTATATACATTAATTGCTTTCATATAGCTGTTCTTATTGCTGATTCTCTTATTTGTTTTGGTATAATAATACTTCTATTCCTAGTAACATTATCTGATGCTAAGAATTTTTCTTTGAGATCATAGTAGTGTAGTTTAAGAGCTTCGAAAGCAAACAGTTGTCCTATATTTAATGGATTGTCTTGTAACAAAAAGTTATTTTTATTGCTGATTTTTAAAATTTTGTTTTGTAATTTTTGAACTTGGTCTCGGCTATTCCTATATGCACCGCCCCAAGCAATGATGCCATAAGTTATAATACTATGAAAAAAAGCGTAGTAAATCATTCTGAGAGTCTCTATGGGCATTGATTTAGAGATTTTATAACAAATATAGACTAGGTATTTAGTTTTTCCAACTATATATTGCATGTGGTTATCCCACTTTAGATTACTATCAAAGACAACTCCTAAATATTTAAAGTTCTCCACCCTAGTTATACTTTTATCAAGAATTTTAACATTTATCTGAGCTAGTACGCTTCCAATATTACTGCCAAAAGTCATGCACACTGTTTTTCCTACATTTAAGGACAACTTGTTTACTGCCAGCCACTCGGCAATTACACTTAAGAAATTGTTTATGTTTACTTGAGCTTCTATCCAGTCTTTACCTGTAGCTATAATAGCAGTATCATCTGCATAAGAAATTATGGACTCGGGGGGAATCTCCTTTAAGACATCATTAATATACAGCATAAATAGTAGCGGTCCTAATATCGTTCCTTGAGGGACTCCTGTGTTAACTAAAGTTCTATCACTTTCATTACCGTCTATTTTGACTACTTGATATCTGTCATTTAGATAGCTGGAAAGGAGATCCAACGCTTGACCCCTGATTACAATACGATATAATTTGGCCAGTAGTATACTGTGGTCAACAGTATCAAAAGCCTTCGCCAGGTCAAGAAAGGTTATTATCGTAGGCTTACTCTTATCGATATTATTATATAATACATTAGTTAGGTAGTTCAGAGCATCCTTCATACCAATCCCTCTCATAAAACCAAATTGTTGCTTAGAAATTATATTACTCTTTTCTACAAAATCATTTATTCTATTATACATAATTCGCTCAAGAATTTTTGCAACATTAGATATAAGAGAGATAGGTCGATAATTCGTGATCTTATGTTTTTCGCCTGATTTATAAATCGGCACTACTTCAGCACTCTTTAGAGCATCAGGCCATACCGCTTTTTCAATACACTTATTGAAAATATGGGTCAGAGGACCTGCTATATGATTACATAGCAATTTTAAAGTCTTGGCATTTATCTTATCAAATCCCCCATTTTTCAGTTTTAGCGTATTGATTATACTTATTATTTCAGCCATACTGGTTGGCTTTAAGAAAATCGACATAGGATTCATGTCAGGTAACCTAAGTTCTGCGTTGACAGGTTTCACGATATTTGCACTTAATTTTCTCCCAATTTCGCAGAAGAAAGTATTCATGTTTTGAGCTATTTCGACTTTGTCTGTAATTTTCCTATCATTAACCTTTATATAATTTATGGCATCATTAGATTTTTTAACTTAAGAATTAAGAACTTTAAGAATTAGGGGACGAAATTCACACTGCTGAACCCCACGTGGAGGAACCGAGCTACCAAGAAGTAGAGGCCGCGATTAAAAAACTAGAAAACAACAAAGCCGCGGGAAATGACTCTATACCAGCTGAGTTACTCAAATATGGGGGCGTCGAGCTCACTTTCAAAATCTATAAACTAGTATGTGCCATCTGGAAAAATGAAACAATACCCGAAAATTGGAAGGAATCTATCATTATACCGATTTTTAAAAAGGGGGATAAGACAGACTGCAATAACTATAGGGGTATTTCACTTTTATCAACGTGCTACAAAGTTCTGTCAAACGTAATACAAGCTAGAGTCACTCCATTCGCGGAAGATATAGTAGGAGATTATCAGTGCGGATTTCGGCGCAACAGATCGACGAGCGATCAAATGTTTACCATAAGACAGTTGTTAGAGAAAAAGTGGGAATTTTGCGAAACCATACACCAACTATTTATAGATTTTAAAAAAGCGTACGACTCTATTAAGGGAAGCAAAATGTATCAAATTCTAGTACTTCTCGGTGTACCGAAAAAACTCGTCAGATTAATTCAAATATGTCTGAACGGAAGCACGGGAAAGGTCCGAGTAGGCGGTAATGTATCAGAACCCTTCATGATACGCGATGGTTTAAAACAAGGGGATGGGCTCTCTACGGTGCTGTTCAACTTAACGTTAGAGTATGCCGTTAGAAAAATGCAGGTTAGCCAGCTGGGCGCAACGCTTAATGGAACAACGCAAATACTAGGCTACGCAGATGATTTGGATATACTGGGGGATTGTTGGGAAACGGTAGCAAGAAACGCGGAAATCCTCATAAAAGCGGTGGAGTATACAGGGTTAGAAGTGAGTGAATCAAAAACAAAGTACATGATTGTGGCATTTGCAGAGGGGAGGAAGATCTCAGAGTTGGGAATTTTACTTTTGAAAAGGTTAGCGAATTCAGGTATCTGGGTACGACCATAAATGATAGAAACGAGATTAATGTCGAAATAAATAAGAGACTCCATTCGGGTAATGCTTGCTTCTACGCCGTGAGTAATTTACTTAAGTCGAGGCTGTTGTCTAAAAACGTTAAAATAAGAATATACAGGACAATAATACTGCCGGTGGTTCTGTACGGGTGCGAAACGTGGGCTCTCACTAAGCAGGCGGACAACCGTTTTAGGGTATTTGAAAATAAAGTCTTGCGAAAAATATACGGGCCGCAGAAAGATGAGGAAACCGGGGAATGGAGGAGACTATACAATGATGAGTTACACAATCTGTACGCGTCACCAAATATTAACAGAATAATAAAATCGCGCAGATTGGGATGGGCAGGGCACGTAGCGAGAATGGGAGACGACCGTACGGCAGCGCGTGTCATGAAGGGCAGGCCGAGGCATGGCCGATAGACGTAGATGGGAGGACAACGTAAAAGCGGATCTAGTAGAAATAGGACGTCAATCGGAGAGGTACATCTTGGGTGGGGTTGAGACAAGATAGGGCAGCGTGGAAGGCTTGCGTAGATGAGGCGATGAACTTTCGAGTTCCAAATGCCATGTAAAAAAAAAAGGTGTTACTTATATAAATATTAATATTTGAATAATTAAAATTTGAAAAATGGAAGCTACAGAAATGATTCAAAAATCTGTGCATGAGTGTATTTATTGTAAAAAAACTTTTAAAAATAATAGTACTTTAAAAATACACGAACAAATACATACACAAAATAAACCGCATAAATGTAATATATGTAAGAAGAGTTTTTCACAAATAGGTGATCTAAATGTACATCTCAAGACACATGGCAATGTAAAAAATTATAAGTGCTTATCATGCAAGAAGAGTTTTAGTACACATTAGCAATTAAAAGTCCATGAAAAAACTCATGCAAATTTAAAAATATACAAATGTAGTGATTGTGACAAGAGTTTTGTACAAAAACAACATCTAATAAACCATAGATTGAGACATACTAAAGTACGTAACTACAACTGTTACATATGTGATAAGACTTTAGAAAGACACGTACATACCCATGACAAGAATGATTTTACGTGTAATTATTGTAACAAGAAATTCACTGTAAAAAAAAAATTGTGTAAACATATTATGGATCATATGTGTACGATTCTTGAAATGTCGAAACCTCCAAATTTGTTTGTACCTCAATTAGAGTGATATTTATTAAATAATAAGTAATAAAATATTTTTCTACATATTTTTTCCCATAAAACGGATATTTATTAAACTATAAACTAATTTATAGGAAGTATACATAATATTTCTCTATAATTACTCAGCCACACACTCACAATAAAAAAATATTTTTGTACAAAAAGATTATTAAATTTTCAAAGTTTTATTACAAAGCCTTTATCTAATGAATTTTTAAAACAAAACATGCTTAAACAAAAATAATTTTTTAGCTACATTTGCTACTTTTCATTTATTTCTTATTTAAGAAACGAAAGCTTAATAATAAATATTAGGAATTAAAGCTTGTCAATCGAAAGTTTTAAATACTATAATAATTAAAGTATCTTGTTTGTACCTATTAATTATAAAACATTGATATCATAACCTATATACTTAGTCATATATTTGAAACAAATTTTTATGTAACGTAGTTCTAACTATTGTACTTAGTCATATGTTTTTAAAACAAATTTTTATATAACTTTGTTCTAACTTTATCTGTTATAATTAGTCTTTTACTTAATTATATACTCTTAAAAGTTTCGCACTTTTAATTATACAATTATCACATATCTTGTTAACACAAGGAAATCTTGTACTATAATCTTGGACAGTCAAATACTGTATTATTTGCATAAATTTTTTTTTAATTATAGCTAAATGCTTAATCTCTTGGTATTTTTTAATTGACTCTCATTTATCACGTAATGAACATTTTATATTGTTCCCTGTTGAAAATAAATAAATATCTTTGTATTTATCTTTAGTCTTTAGTATACGTACTAAAAACATGTAATTTACCAGGTGATGCGTATTAAATATATTCTAATTTAAGGCTGAGTATTATGAATACATTGAATATAATTTTAAGTGGCCATTATTGGTGTTATTATTCTTATGGCACTTTCATTTATGGCTACAACAAATACGTCAAATTTAATTTAATATATTCGTAATAATCAGTCCCAAATAAGCATATATTTTTAATACGCATCACCTGGTGAATTACATGTTTTTAGTACGTACTAAAGGTACATACAAAAAAAAAATGTATTTATTTTCAACAGGGTTAAGTTTTATTAAGCTTTATCAACTAAGTTTACTATTTATTACTTTTAATTATCCCAATATTTTTGAATAGTCAAAAAAAAGTGAAACGAACTGTATGTAAAAAGATAGCAAATGTAATCATCATGCCTATTCAGTTGAACGAATTCTTTTAACTGGCCTACATCCACATATCAGTACTAAAATTTTCCTTCTTCGTGTACGCGAAACAGTTTTCCGACTATTCGCGTACGAAAAGAGGGGTACAGATTGGGGTATTCGCGTACGCGAAAGAGGCTTTGCGTACGCTAAATGACGCCGCCTAGACAAACTCTTAAAAAAATAGGCTAATATTGAGTTTTTTAAGGAAATATATAAAATTATACTTACCCTACTAGAACATATCTCTTTATAATATTTATTGATAAGAAGCGGATCCCATATGAGGATTGGAATTCTTTTTCTGCCATTTGACAGAATAAATTTAAATAATATATCTTTAGTTGCGCCAGCTGGAGAAGGAGCCATAATTGCTTCTACATATTCTACGATGTTTCTGTAAATATTAATTAGAAAATTACTTGCATATATTCATCAATACCAAAAGTGTATAAAATAACCTCGAAAAACTTACGTAGTTGGATCACAATCTTCCAACTCCTCCATTGCCTCATCGGTCGTATATAAATTTAATATTTTAGAAGAGTCCATAATTTTCTTTGACTCTTTTTTACTCTCTAATTTGTAAATAAAATATGAAATAAAAAAAATAAAATTACACCCCTAGTCACGCTGGCCGCTGGTCTGTATAGGTATATGTGGAAAAGCAATATGCACGGCTAATTCACGGTCTTAACACTAGCCGTGTGCGGCTAACTTCATGGTCTGAACATTTTCGGGCTGAAGAATCCCAAACGGATTTGAGCATTTTTGTTGAGACATTCTCGTTTATTAGGAAAAAAATTGCTTTCTTGCCAATATCTCAATTAGAAATCATAGTTAAGCATACAAATATGATTATACTCCAAAAAAATTCAGATACAATAATGTAAATATTTGTATTTATTGAAATTGAAAATTTGAAAACCCAATATAGAAGTAAACAGTGTCGCAGTCGCCGCAGGCTTTCAAACTCGCCTTCGTGGCGCTACCGCGCCGCTTGATATCGAATATGCATCACAACCTTTTACGAGACACCATCGATGAAAATTTTTTCATACTTAAAAATAGGTAAGACGAACAATATGAAATAGATTAAAAATATTTTTAAGGGGCCACCACACCAGTTATATAGATATAGTACCAATGTTAATTTACGCCATCACTTGCTCCCAACCTCTGAAAAAATGAGGGCTTTTATGACTACAGGACCTAGTTGTCGGTACAATCTTTGCGTGGAAGTGAGCTGGACAACATGTATCTAATAGAGTCCCAGGGGAAAAGGATACTTAAGATATACTTTCCAGATATGTCAAATATTTTGGGTTAGATCAGATCGATCGTTTATTGTTTATATATATATATATATATATATATATATATATATATATATATATATATATATATATATATATGGCTGAGGTTAGGCACTCGGAAGAAAAGCGTACTTTAAAGTATCTTTTTCTTTAGGATCCCGTTGACGGCTGCTATCCAGATCGCTTCCGCGCAAAGACGTTATCAAAAACTATAACCGGTAATTTTTTAGACTTCTATGTAAAGCCGTTTTTCTAAAAGTTGGGAGCAAAGGAGCGCATCAATTTAACATGGTTGGTATATCTACATAACTGGTGTGGTGGCCCCTTAATTTTGATCGATAAAAAATCAGTAAATCTTAAATATTTAAACCATTAAGATTGTTTAGAATGTACTAAATTCACTCGAAATATATTAGTATCAATATTTTCTTGTTTAAAATCAATGACGTCTGCTCATGCGAGAAAATATGTATAAAAAGCATAAACAATTGGTTTCTGTGCTCATTCTGCTCTAACCTTTCAAAGCGGTAAGATATTTAAATCATAGCATTTTAATCAATAAAATTTTCTAGAATTTTCTTTAAATATTTTTACTCGAATTATTACAGTATTAGAAGCAGACTAAACGTTCAGAAGGCTGCGCAGGTTGAGTTTATATAAATACTCTCCTGTTGTTTATCAATGACATCCGCGCATGCGCAAAAATATGTAGTTTTTATGAAAATAGTTTTTATAAAAATATACCTACAGCACTTGAGATAAAGACAATTAGGTATATTGTTTTAACAGCTTGAAACAAATCATCATGCTAAATCTCTCTAAGTTTGATAGTTGTTAATTAATAAATTTTTTGGAAAATATATATTCTTGTACGATAACCCTGGTAGAAAATTAACCTTTTTGATTGGTTAACGTGTAAATCAAATGGAGGCATTTTTTCCCAAAATGAATATCTGAATTTCTTACAAATGGTTTAACTTTATGGTAATTAGTTAAAGCATCTACATTATAACATGTTTACGGGAAAAATTTTTCAAATATACTCGATAATAAAAAAATAACCATGGTGTGTCGTTTTTAATTACGAATTTGGCCAGCGATTTGCTAACTGATGCTGAGTGTTTCTACCAGGGAATAAACCAGTAATTTAAAGCGTTTATAAAAAAATCATAATCAAGCACAACCATAGTTAAACTCAACTGCATGATAGATAATTAAATTAAAAAAATTTTAGATTTATTTGATATTCCCATAGTGTAGTACAAATAGATTTTTGTTCAAAGTCAGCATTCGAATTATTACTTGTAGCACTTAACTTGGAAAAAAAGAAAAATCAATTTTGAAACCACTCCAACTACACTGTGTTCTGAAAGACTATATCAGGTAAAATGCAAACAATTTCAAGGTAGTGATGAGGTTCTTTACACACTTACGTGCTCCTCCAGCATATACAGCATCCGATAAATTGCTTTTGCTTGCTCGAAAAGTGCGGCCTTAAACTTACCTTACCGCATCAAGAATTCAAGTACACGCAGTGTCCTTTCGTTCGCGCTCGAGGACTGCTGCGTGAGAACAATCACTGCGTTCCGACGCGTTGATATAAAGCACATGCATACGTATACACACTTATACAGTACAGGCATTTAAGCTGTATTTTCTGTAAGAATAACCACAGAAATTTACAAGAAAATTGTAAAAACCGTAAAATTTGATCAGTCAGGAATTTTTATAATTGTTTGTTGAAAAATAACGGTTTAAATAAGTACATTCTGCATATATAGTTCTGAATAAGATAAATTTTGCTACATTAATAACGCACATATGGGGAATTCTACGGAAAAAATGCACCTTTTTGGTTGCATAAACCGCAAAAAAACAAAACTTGGGGCACGAGCCTACGACTTTTTATTTCTTTTTGTACATGTTTAGAACAATGCAAAACCACGTTCCAACACAGAAAAAGTGCCTTGTGCAAAGAGCACAAACAGAAAACGTATTGTGGTAGAGTTAAATAACGAGAAAAAAGCTTTAATTGAAAAAAAATGCGTTGAAAATGCTTGATTTGATCAAAAGTTACGCATAATTGAAAATGTGGAAAAATCATGGAAATTACAGGATTTTTCAAAGTTAAGAATTCGTATCTTTTTTTATGATTTTTCCACATTTTCAATTATGCGTAACTTTTGACCAAATCAAGCATTTTCAACGCATTTTTTTTAAATCAAAGCTCTTTTCCCATTAATTCATTCTACCGCAATACATTTTCTGTTTGTGCTCTTATGCATTAGGTACATGCCGTTGAACAATAGCTATGTTTCGACGAATTTGAGGGGCCTGTAAAACAGTATCACAAGGCACTTTTTCAGTGTTGGAACGTGGCTTTGCTTGGTTCTAAATATGTACAATAAGAAAAAAAAAGTTATGGGGAGTGTGCCCCAAATTTTGTTTTTTGCGATTTCTGCAACAAGAAAAGAGTATTCTTTCCGTGGAATTTCCCATATACAGGCACTCTTACAATGAACGCATCCTTCCTTAGGGAATGAAAAATGAAGTCAACATGTTTTTTATGTGAACTTTAAAACTGACTTGAAATTTACTAAAATTAATGACAACAATAACAATGTTTGGAGGAGTAGTACTTGTAAAAGTACTTTATTCACGACTGACCTATAATAGCCACTTTATTTCCTGAAAAGCGGGACTGAAGTAGCATTTTATTCCTCATATTTTTTTCCTGCAAAATGCGAGAAATAAATTCATTATTCCCGCAAAATGCGGGAAATTTTAAAAAATTTTGGAAAATTTTGTAACAATATTAAAAAGTAGAAAAATTATAAAAAAAATTTAAAAATTTTGAATATTTTACATATTTAAAAAAATTTTATTAATTTTTTCAATTTAGCTGTTGTAGGTCCCACTTTTCAAGAAATAAAGTGGCTACACAGTTCAGTCGTGAATAAAGCACTATATGCAACACGAGAGTAAAGTTGATTATTCCCTCGGGTGATTTACTGCCCGAACGAAGCGAGGGCAGTTATAAACTCTCACCCGATAGAATAATCAACGACTTTACTCCGTTGTTGCATAATGTACTATTTCATGATACGTGCACGTAAAAAGCTACTTTCTATGCATGTAAAATGAATAGAAAATCGATTTTTTTTAGCAGCGGGAAAAACTATTCATTTGGGAGGAACAAAATTTTTCCTCCCAAGGGAGTAGTTTTTTCCTCACTCTGCAGCCTATCCGATGGATCTGTGTGTCTATAAAAGTATTTTCAAAATTTTTTAAATTTTTGAAAGGACCCACGAGTGTAGATGATTCGTGCCCCCTTCAGGTAACCTATGAAACCTGTGTGATCGTGTAGAGCACAAAAAAACATGCGTTAAATAAAAAATATCCTCCTTACCCCTGGGAAAGCTGAGATATCCAGTAATCAAGTTTTCATCCATTTTATCACTTAAAAATTCAAATTTTACATAAAAAGCAACTTTGCACAATTTGTTTTGAACATTTAAGGACTCAAATAAAAGGTAATTTCGTAAAAAATAAAATGGTACCTTTTCCAATTCAGGGCCGCACCCCTATTCAGGTGTAAAATTGACTTTATTTATGAAAAATATTTCATACCCTCGGGTTTTTTTAAAATTTGACAACCTTTACACAATATATTTTTATTTTAAGTTATGCCAATCGAAAGGTCGCATAAAAAGACACCCTTTTACACAATTTTGATTTCAGGGCCGCACCCTTACGGGGTCGAGCCTGGGTTAAATCCTACAAAAAAAAAACAAGAAAATATTCGTCCGAAAAATTTTTTTCTCTTCACGTAAATTAAAAAACAAAAAATATCTTCTGAAAATATTTACAATATAAACTATTTCTACCGAAAAATATCATATATATTCCATACAAAATTACTGACCAAAATTCATGACATTTTACTACATAAATAAGTGTTTTTAGTCACTTGCCACGGCGTTGTGAAAGATCTGGACCGTCTCCTTTACTCTACCCGGGCTTAAAATGTACCTTAAACATGCCCCCTCAGACCTAATGAAATACATTTCTAAAAAATATTAATTAAATATTATTATCTATACGTTGTATACGTAGCTAATGTTATGCATGTTTAAGGTAAATTTTTTTGAACGAATATCCCCGTAAGAGAGCAAAAAACATTAATTACGGAATTTCTCAAAAATGGCCATAATAAAAGTATTGGCAAAATCGACCGCTTTGCACAATTTTTCCGGGGGATTCGGGGGTCTAAATAGAAGATTATTTCGTGAGCATCAATATTACACGCCCTTTAAATCAGGGCCGCACCCCTATCTTAATTTATATCGAATTAATTGATGAAAAATATTTCACCCCCTACAGTTTTGCTTCCTCCTACAGGAAGCTTTGTAATAGTAAAATTTTCGAATCTCTCAGAAATAGGTTAGGAATCCATTTTGAGGTTTGTACAGTTCTAATCACGTGTTTTTACAAAATGTCCGTATGGATGTGTGTGCGTATGTGTGAGTATATGTATACCGCAATATTTTCGAATCGAGGCTATGAATGTCTACAAAATTTGGCATGTTTATCCGTTTTCGAATTCTGAATTTGGGAAAAGAAGTTATTTTTAATTTGGCAAATGATAATTTTAATTATTTAATTTAATGATATAATTATATTTATGCAAAATAATCATTTGCCAGCTAGTTTTTGTTTTATGGCCATTTATTGAATTTTGCAAAATTATTTTTGGCGTTTTTTGTATCATTTTATTGTTACAAACGATTTAGCCATAGCGCATTTGAAAGAGAATTAAATTACCTTCCTTTGCTCGTTTGGCCCTCCAGATCGACTGCACTGTTCGACAGCAAATGCAAAAAAAGTAATTTTTTCAAAATAAGGCATATCTTTGAAAGGAAATATCAGAACTTCGCAAAAAAAATACGATGATGGGTTATGAGTCAAGCTATATACCACAGAAATTTCAACGTATTTGACTACGTAGTTTTGCCTACGGCACTCTCGACTCCCACTCGTGTTCAAAAGATCACTTTCGCTAGAAAAAGCCAATTCCCCCCCCCCCTAGTTTTACAATATACTATTTCTAAGCTCTACTCTTTGTTGAGGAAACAATGAATTTAAAAGTCCACGCAAAGTCGTATGCATTAAAAAAAAAAAATTAGTTTATTGCTGATTTCAGTTAATACATATTACAAAAAGTTTTCGAAAATTGAACTAATTTGAAACAACTAATTCAAAAGTCCACATTATTCTTTATTATCTCGAGTAACGTTTTTAGCATGGAAAAGCCCTTGTCACAGAGGCAAACTTCCACATGGCTATTCAGCCAGATATTTTCAACAGGACTTGCACCTCGAAAGAAAGTATCACGATACTTTTATGTTTTTGAAAGTATTACAATCCGGTAACTGGAGGTATCCTACGTATACTACAGTTATTATCTTGAGATATAATTTTATACGATACTTTTGACTTGGATGATTTATTTTCACACGGGTGCCAACTACGCGCTATCTAAAAAAGAACAATTTATGTCACACGTATCGTAATGTACTATTTTTCTTTTCTATGAAATGCTCGGAATTTCATCTTGTGATTATATATTATATATAGAGGCATTAGAGCAGCATGTAATTTCTCTTTTATTAAGAATGGTATTGCTCAGTATTTAAATTCATATTAATGAGCTAGTATATGATTAAAAACTGAAGGACAGTTTTTTCACACAAGAAAAAAAATGCTCTCCTCCTTCTCGCAATATCATCATCTACAAGAGCATGCATTTGCATCGGCCGATCAGAAACAAGACGGAAGAGAGCAGCAGAGTGAAGCGAGCGCAAAGAACCCGAAGGGCAGGCTGCAGTCAGATAAGGAAGCGAAGGAAGGAAGGAAGGCAGGAAGAAAGGAAGGACGGACGTGGCAAGCAAGGTTTACGTGGCCGCGCCACTAGTGTAGCCTTAGACGCCGATCGAGCGTGCTTCTCCTCTTATATACGCTTGCGCCGGGTAAGTAGGTATCGGCGTATGAACGATGCGTGGGAAGGCGTGCAGCCTGGTGGGCGATCCTCTCTTTCTCTCTCGCTCCTTCTCTCTAGCGCGGCCTACGTCTCTGCGGATAATAAATCTGAAGCGTGCAGGGGACACGTATACACACGTGCACACACGCGCGTATTCTTATATGAGGCAGCGATAGCCGCACCGTGCATACATATTCCTCGGTCGTCTTTAACTCCGCCTCGATCTCAATACATTTATAGACTGTGTTTACATGCCTTGGGGGATATGTTGAACCTATTCGTCAGCCTTTTCTTTCAAGGGCTTCGCTTTCGAAATCCATCCCGCCGTACAGCCAGTCTTGGGCTTGACGCTTGCGTGCCTTTTTCTGTCTCATGACAAAATGGTCATAACATTTTTTGGATACCTCTTAGTTTCCAAAGTGTCGACCAGCAGTATCACATCGAATCGAATCGAATGATAGTCTACTCGGGCGACAATCGCGCAAGTACGGATAATCATCTCTCGCTTGCGAAATTCGCGAAGTTCATCGAAAATTTATTTCGACGCATTGCTCGAGTTAATGCTAACCCTCACGCACGATTGCACCTGACTAACTGTAAACACAGTATCTGCAGAGGCGCTCAGGCTGAAAGAACGAATGGTAATCCCTCGTTAGCCGGGCCCTCTCAGCTCGACGCCTCATATCTTAATTCGATCGCAGCGAAATATGCGCTCGCGAGGGATACATAAAGCCCCTAAACGAAGCGCGCGCCGCGAGAGCGCGGTACAGCATCAGCCGCGAGCAAAGGGCTAACGGTGTCCGCATTCCCCTGCTCTTTTCTTTCGCGAGTCTGTTACGTTACGCTGCACGCACACGGAGCGTTCTTCTTCCGGAACGATTTCTCCATTTTTCTCGTCTCTTCTGCGGATCCCGCTCTTTTTCACCTATCTCTTAATCCTGCCAACCATTTGCCGAGATAGCGAGCAGCCCATCAGATAATTAAGATGGGCTCTGACAGCTGGATTGCCCGCGCGCGCGTGCCAGTTTTTCGGTAAAAGATGTAGATGCGTCTGCTGCACCACCTGAGAATGGCTCTAACTATATACGACGCTGCGTATCTCGAGACATTAATCGAGTCTTGCCTTGTGGAGAGAAGTCCGAGAGATTTTGCTGCACTACTATAGCAGCTACCGCTTCCAACGCGACGATCGCTCGAGAGGTCCATTGTGCTTGGCTTTCCTGATTTGTCAACTGATTAATGATTTCGCCTGAACGGAGATGCCGCGTTTGATACAATATGTCGGGGTCGTCTGCGCATACAGCGCCCGTGTGAAATTGCCGATCGGATGTAATGTATGTACCTACAAAATAATTAATTAAATTATTCCTCATCCATTTTCTCGATCTTCTTTTTGTTGTGCACTTCTAGTGGTGTAAAATGAAATTCTTTACGATCAATCCATTTTCATTCTTCAATAATTCTTATAGTTAAATTATACGGGCGATGGTTAGAAAAAATACATCGTCATGATTGCATTCAGTGATGGCATAAGTATCAATGTCAATTCGAAAAAATTGTGTATAAGTTGTTTTTTTCATTCTCTTAGCACCATAATACCTACAAAAATATTTTACATGGAACTTATGGACAAGCTGTCAACACAAGTTGCAGATATCGCTCTTCCCACATCCCCGAATCAACCAATAGAGAGGACTTTCAAAGGGGTTGCAGTAGGCCAACGACGCCAGTGGAATAAGCCACGATCAAAACATCTCGCAGCGATGCAAGCACGTATATTCACGGGACGTTCTGGAAGTGCAAAAACTCCTTAATTGCACTAACCATCGAGCTAAAAGAGAAGGATATACAGTATGAGAGCGAGTGCCTCCGCGCGGTCAACGCTCGCAGTTATAATTTCATTTTCACCCGAGAGTCCCATGCAGCAGAACGCATTAACACCTGCGCGAAGAAAAAGACCCGGCATCAGAGCCTTATGATACACTCGCTTCTCTCTCTCTCTCTCTCTCTCTCTCTCTCTCTCTCTCTCTCTCTCTCTTTCTCTCTCTCTCATCAGCGACGTCAAGGTGCGCCTCTCGCGACTACACGCGCGAGAGAAGCGTACGGTGGCCGTGGCTCTTCGCGACTTCGCGGCCTATTAGCTTGTGCATCCCGACCACCTGGATAGAAATCCAATCGAGAGACCTTGGCGCATATACGCCTAGCGCGCTGCTCTCGGCCAAAGGACCAAAGAGCAGTAGGGAGACAGGACGCGCACCGAGTCGACGCTTGCGGCTCCACTGCGCACCGCCAAGGCCTCGTAGCTCCCGCTGCTGCCGCTGCTCGATCTCTCCGTGCTCACTGCGTTTGTCTCTCACTTTCTTGCGTACTTTCATTGGCCTTATTGCCAGCTTGTTTGTCTCAGCAGCCGTCTCCCTCGTATAATATGCACGCAGTCGACTTCTCGCTGCAGCGCCGAGACAGGCAAATCATCATTTTCTCCACGACTTGACCTGATGCGCGTGTCGTATCTCGGAGAATGCTGGCAAAGAAATGCGAGTCTATACGCGACAGTGCAAACCGATCGAAAACAAAGTGAAGTTCCGTGGCAATGTCCACAGACTCATAACACATGCACCTATGTGGAGCATCGCGAGGAGCGCTGGTACAGCGCGACACCTACGTGCATGTACGCGGAGACCCACCTTAAAGTGCGAGATAGCGTGAAGAAGAAGAAGAAGAAGAAGAAGACGAGGACGACGAAGAAGGAGCAGAAAGAAGAAGATGGATCACGAGCGGCGGCTGCACCGCGACCGCGAAAGAGAGATGTTTTGCCCGTCCTCCGAGGACCTTGATTTCGAACATGATTTCTCCATCTTGTACTCGTCGGCCTTTACTCGGCAGCCGTCGTTGACAAGCGCGAGAGCCTGCGCGTATGTGTCTCTGCGTACGCGCGTGCAGTGTGTACTTACTCGCAGCTCATCTCGCAAAGAGAAAGTCAAGTGCGCCGCGGGACCAGCACGATAATATGAGCGCGAGATTGTATATTTGCAATTGAAATAGTCTCGTTCGGGAAGATATCGAGCCGCCGCGAGAGACCGGGACGTCTGGCTATAGATTTTTATCCGCGATCGCGTGCGCGAGTATATAAATCTGGCGCAGACGCGCCGCGCGCAACCTGGATATAAATAAACGCGCATATGCACCCGCTCGCACGGCCCTTACACTCCTGATCTGCGTACACTCCCGCCGACAGCTGCGAAGTCAATATCGCTTCCCGAGCGCGTAATGATTGAAGAAATGTAAATGCTGCTTTCTTGCTTTTTTGCTTTTTCGCCCAGTGCAGCTGAGCCAATACTTAATTGTTGCGCGGATCGAGTGGAAAAGTCGCTGCGTTTCGCATGCGGTGGAATGCAAATTTTCATCCCACACGAGTTCGACTGACTCGTGCGCCGACTTTGAAAAGGGAAACATTTCTATCACGTGTTGTGCAACGCGCCAACGTTTCTATCCGAGCACGAATGCTACGAACGCTTCACCGCCGTTTCGTCGATTATAATTATTTCTTTTTCTTGATGCGGCTTGGTGAAACGCCAGTGTTGATACAGTTATTTCTCGTGGTTTGCACAATTGGCTCGTAAAAAAATAGGTATTTGCCGGAGCTTAGCAAAAAATTTTGTAAAAGAAAAGTCTGTCGTGGGAGTGCGTCGCCCGCTTTGACAAACGAAATCCAATCTGGAAATCATGATTTTCAAAGAGACACTTTTTTACATGGATACTGGACTGAGTTACGACTGAAAACATACAAGTTAATATTTTGCATGCAGAAGATTATTCATTCTTATACTCTAATAAGTATTTTGGGTATCGCGTTCGCGTGTCTGACCACAACTCCACTGAACTACTGTTTTAAAAATTTCAACGCAATCTCCTTGATGGAATGAAATGTTTCCAACAAAAGTTGTCGAAGCCGGTAGTCCAATATCGTCCGAAACTTTTGTGTAAGTGTTGCCTGTGCAAACTATACTAACGAAAAAAAAGAAGACGAACGACCATTAATAACCGAGTGGCGTTTTGCAAAGGTGTACCCCGCGAGCAGGCGCAGCGCGGCGGAACAACGGTGAGAAAATTCCGACTAGATCCCCAATTAAGCTAACGCTCGTAGAGCTCGTTTCATGAATGGCAGCCGACCAGCCTGAGCTGCGGCACGTATATCACGTGCACGTACGTGTGTATTATGAGCGCGGCTGAGCATCCGCGAGAGGAAGAGAGAAAGAAGCGAGCAAGAAACCTATAGAGGTGCTGTTCTATCGGAGCGCGCGCGCGCGTCCAGCCTCTCTCGGCTGAATGAATTTGCGTGTCGTCATGTCGGCGCCAGGCACATGAGCACCTCTGCAGCGAGTCCTCGCCCACGCTTTCTCTCTCTCGCTCTCTTATGCTCTACGAGAGCGTTCATTCAGCTCTGCTCTCCCACCGCCGCAAACCTGTCTCGCGCGAACTCTTTATCGCTCGCGCCGCGCTGCAGCCTCCTTCTCTCGCGCGCCTCGCCGCTAAGAAAACACGTGGTCTTTCTCTGACTGTCTGTCTGTCTCTCTCTCTCTCTCTCTCTCTCTCTCGCCTCGCGCTCTCAGTCGCAGCCTATATCAGAACGCAAACTCGATTGGTGACGACATCGCGTGCATGCACGCATCCGATTCGAGTATGGGAGGTGCCCATTAACGAGCTTTATTATACGCAATCGGAGCGCGACTTGCGAGCCATCGCTGATCGCCATACTCGCTCTCGTTACGGAGAACGCAAGAGAGAGGACTTGCTGTGTAAGTATGCGAACGATCGCGATCATCTATAAAAATGTTTTGCTAGGTGATGTATCGTGTCTGTGCGACTCAAGCGTTTATATATTATTCTGCTTCATGATTTGCGGAGCTAGCGACTTTTCTGCTTATACTTGACTGGACTCAAACAAGCTTTGAGAATTTCATGTTGATGCGCAATAAAAGTCCCTTATTATGGCGTATTTTTATATCTACTTATGATACGTGCTATCCTGCCTCGTGATTAAATTCAATTTCCCGAAACAAAAAAGTGATGACAAAAATTCGACAGCGTACACTCGATATATATTCAGCAAAAGAAAGGCAGTATCAATAGTTAGATAAGAGAATGATAAAAAAAATTCGCAAGATTCAGTCGAAAAGCGCATCGTCACCTTCGCGGCAGATAAAGCTGTTCTCGAATTACATCTGAGAAAAGGTTAATTCTGTGATGATTTTTGCAGAAACTTTTGCACGAGTGTTCGCTGAAAAATCTACAGAATATCTTACAGCTGTCGTGCATCTGTGAGAAACATTGCCTAGCGTATTCGTGAATTTTCCTTACAGGAGTGGTTCTACTAAAACAAAAAAAAAAACCGCTGCCAATTCATTGGCACGTATAGCTTCCTCCAACTAAATTTATAGGTCCAATGAATAAAATATTGTTTTAATATACAGTATATCTGCCTGCTAATGTATGAGGCGGTTTTTGATACATAATTTAACGTATAAGTTTTGGATGAGTCATTGTCCAAAAGTTTGCACATCCCTCTGTTTTTTTATTATAGAATACAAACACTGCCGTCAATTTTATTTCACAGAAATTCACGTATATTTACATGTGTCCCTAACCAACCTAACCATTATAAAACAACAGGCTATTCATTAGATAGGTCGATTTTAGCTCTTTACTTGAAAACTGCTCGACGAAATCGTTTAAAATTTTAGCAGCAGATAGCTTTTTTTATGGCGAATTACCGAATAAAATTTGGAATCATTTGACCACATCGTTTTAGAGATATGAGGAATCAAAACATTTTCAAAAAAAATTAAAACCTTGATATCTTACGAACCATAGGGGTTTGAAAGCTGTGCAATGAACTTAGCCAAAACACATAAAATATCCTTTTTTCCCAAAATCTCAAGAGCAATAAGGCTTTTTAACGTCCGTAATCAAGGCACAAAAAAACTCATTTTTATTTATTACTGAAAAAATAAGTGGTCAAATCACTTGAAATTTTAATGGGATATAGTTTGACACATGACCCATCGACATACTTTTTTCGCAAAGTTCTGATGTTTAGTTTCAGAGATATGAATTTTTAAAAGAAAATCACCATATTCATTTTATCTGACGAACAAAGCGGTCGATCCTGAGGACCAAACGATGAAAATTAGGTAATTTTATTCTCTTTCAAATGCATTATAGCTGAATTGTTTGTAACAATGGGATGATTGAAAAAAAACGCAAAATAGTGTTTTTCAAAAATCAAAAAATGTCCATAAAAAAAATAGTTGAGAGAATAAAAAATAACGATTTGTCTCGAATTCAGAATCCAAAAATATATATGCATGTCAAATTTTATTGATATTGACGGAGTAGTTCCAGAAATATTACGATACACACACACACACATCTATGCGGACATTTTCTAAAAACACTTGATTTGAACTTCTAACAAACCGAAAAGTATTTTCTAGAAGTTTTGACGAAACTCAAAATTTTACTATTACTAGACGTGGCGCAGTGCGCTGCGCGCACTGTAGTAGACTATAATTTCATTAATTTATTAAATGGAATATAAATACTTTATTGATATTTTTAATATTTGTTTTCTATCACGGAAATATATCAAACTTTACAATATATGATTCATTTCACGCTCATATAAATTTCAAAATTGCGGCGGTTTCGTCGCCAACTTCCTTTTAAAATTTTAAGGTTATGTCTCGAGAATAGAATAGTCTCGAGAGTAGAATGTCTCTAGAATATTATAAATACACAAATTATAATTTGATATGTATTATAGTATTATATTACATTTTTAATATTAGAATCAATTTTAGAAATCAAAAACAAATCAAAAAATTCTAACGATACTTTTGACGCATGCGCACTACACGAGCCAATCATATTGACGCATTCTTGACTTCACTTCATCCGGTCATGACTTTTTTATATAGGGACTAGGTATGAAGGCGCGCTTCGCGCGCTCTTGATTCTATCCCTGTCTAATAACTCTGGTAGAAAATTCACTATAAGTGTTGGGTGGTACACTAACTTCTGCTAATATTTTATAAGCATCTGATACGTTACCATACCCGCAATACTATTTTAAAATAAATAATTCCCAATGTCGTCGTCATTAAGGTTTGAGTAGTGAATTTGAAGAAAAGTTCAGTATAAGAGTCAGTGAGTTTGTCTATCATTACAATTCAAAGGGCATTGTATGATAATAGACTTAAACTTACTGACTCGGATACTGAACTTTTCTTTAAATTCACCTCTGAAACCTCATCGAGGGTGACTTTGGGCATATAGAGACAAAGTATTATATCTTCATACTTTTCATTCTTTTAATTGCACTTCTCACTGACATTTCAAAAAAACTGAGTAATATTCACACACATTATTATTATTACTTTTAAATAGGGTTATGGTGCCACTGTTCAATACACATGTTTTAATACTACACTCTTGGTAATGATTAATTTACTAAGGTTTCTTGCTGGTTACATTTCATATATTTTTTCTGCCATCGAGGTTTCCACATTTCATTTTAAACACCTCAAATATTTCTACCAGGGTTATGACTGTTTTGAGGTTATGAATTTAAAGCGCGCGGTTCTGATCTCGTTGCCTAGACAATCAACCAGCAACCAATCAGAATCACGTATTAAATGCTTCACAACAAAGTCCATCATTTTTTTAAGAGAGGACAAAGCTTCCTCTAGGAGGAAGCAAAATCTATCGCATAACATTTTTTCAATAATTCATGCTGAAAAAATTTACAAAAAATGAGCGGGTAACAATTTCTCATTAGTTAGGTATTTGTGGATGATTCCTGCAATATGTCATATTTTTTGTTTAAGGTATTATGAATAATTCTGGAAACACACCATGGTAATATGCTTGCTAGCAAAAACTTTTTGTAAAAATCATTAAAACGTGTGCAATTTATCCATCAACATATAAAACTTTTAATCTTTACATCGAGAAAAATGATTTCCTCGCAATAATTAACAGAGCAGAGCAACTGATAATACTTGCTTTCTATTATATAATATAATATGAAACATTATCACCATCTAGTATATAAGGCATATTGCACAAAATAATAATCTTACGCAATCAAATGAGTAAGCTTCAACATACCCATGTATATGCTGATCAATCGACCAGCTGCTTTTCGGTGCTTTGGAAGTAAGAGTGAGAAATTCTCCCTGCGCTTTACCACCTGTACCTCTTTCAAGGGTATTCGTAACAAGGCATCGCTTAGTAGAGAAGCAATATCTACTCTTCGCCCACCACCTTCTGAGAAGCGATTCAAAAGCTTTGGAGCCGACTGCTTGTATCTCGGTGGTTGAAAAAGAAATATTGTAAAATGTGATGTTTTAAGGTACATAGATTTAAAGGAGATTATTAAAAATTCATGAAGTATTAAGCAGAAACTCCCATGTTGAATGTATGAGCGCCGTTTCATGTATTTAACTAAAATACATGCATGACGCATGTACTGTATTATCGCTAGAATTGCAAGGAAAAAAATTGCTTGACTCAGAAAGATATCCAGTATGAACTTGGATGTCTTTTACATGCGGAATTACATATAGAATACTAAGCAGGATGCAATAATGCAGGAATGCAGGACAACGTTTCTTCAATAGCTAAAAGTCAACTTGGTTTTGTACATTAGAATTCCGAAGAATGTAAACTAATGAATTAAAGGGAACAAACTTTAGAACTTCAAAATCCCTCGAGAGGGATAGAATTACCAATATCAAAGCCATTTCTATACATGGAGAAAAATTTTATAGTAGAAATTACTTTTTAGGATAGTAATTTTTTACCATCCAAAAAGATAGTAATTTTTTGAGATCGAATTTTTAAAAATTTAATTTCAATTCTCAGTGTACACCGGCCGGTAATTGAAACTTTGAATTCCGGAAGCGGGCGTCATGACACTGCCAACTCCGGCCCGATTGTTAACTGGGGTTACGGACGCGTATGCGCCACGCGAATCGTTTGGGCTCGTTCGCTAAATATATTTGAACCGTGTAATTCGTAATTCGCGCAGGTCTCGTTTGTTTGAAATTGTCAGCCTCAATTTTAATAAAGTTTTTGCAATATTCAAATAATTGCAATAATCAAATTGCGTCTGCGTCAAACTTGCTGACTCCTTGGTTGCTAGCATCTTACCTTAGATACTCCTATGAATCGCAAATGGATGCCAAAAGCTGATACTACAACTTGGACTCCTTTGGAATTAATTTCCGAGTAAGAATAATTCATAAAATAATAAGACTTCTAAATGTAATTCGTCCAATAACGCTTTATGAAATTTTTCAGACTCTTCTGGAAATGGTCACAAAAACAAGAAAGACCCATCAATGGCAGTCTCTTACAGTTAGTAACCAAAGATAACAAGACAGAAGTTATTCCTGCCTAATTGACAAATTAAGATGCTCCAACGAAATCTCATGAAATAAAAGTAAAAGTGCACATGACAATACTTATGTTTTATATCTTTTTTCCAAAAATCTGTAGCAATACTTATGTAGACAAAGTTGATGGAAAGTTGCATTTAATGTTCTTATTTATATCAGACTAGTAACTTAAGTAGTCAAAATGATGGGTGTCTAAAAACGACACTAGAATTAATGCATTTCCAGAATTTAATTGTTATAAAAATATCTTCTATTACGCGCTCTGCGAACGATTCGCGTGGCGCATGCGCGTCCGTAACCCCAGTTAACAATCGGACCGGAGTTGGCAGTGTCATGGCGTCCGCTTCCGGAATTCAAAGTTTCAATTACCAGCCGGTGTACGCTTGCACTATAAAATTATGGTGTAAAACGTTATTTGCTTCTGTACTTAACACATATATCCTACATGCATTACTAAAAAGTTGTAAATTTTAGTTTTGAGATTTGAAGACAAAAAACGGTAATTCATTATAACAGCTTCATGCAAATTTATCTTTTCAAATATCCGTAATGTATTATTGAAATCTAGAATATTTAATTAAACTTTAAGGAAGTAATTTCAATAAATGCAATTGACTTAACTCACTAAATAATCTGGAGACAATTCGAAATAGCACGTATCTTCCGGATCTCCTTTGGGATAATAGAGAGGCTCACTCGGGCGATAAAATAAGTATAAAAGATCTCTCCGATTAATACCGCTTCTAAATCGAGACATTTTGCAATTAAAATTTTTAAGTTAAGAAAATATTTATCATAATTACTGAAGCTACGTCAAATACAGTGTGCTCTTCTAAACAGCTTTAAAATAAGAAGATTCAAAGGATGTACCTTCTTATATATAAATGCCGTTGGCTATTTGCGAATTCATTAGATATTTGCCAACGCATCTACAAAAGATATGGAAATGCACCAGGAAACCTCAAACCAAACGATTGCAACTTTGTCTGCTAGTAAAATAACATTGTAAGTTTTATCTATTCCGGTTATTTATCTATTTTCTTATCGAATAACAGAAAAATACTACTTGCAATTTCCCTGGTCCACAAGAAATGTCCACCATCGATCGGGCAATGAATGAGCAGTTTTCAAAGTTAAAACGCCACACTGCGTTTAATTAATTGTCATTTACAAAAAACAACAAAGCTAAAAATAAAAGTATAGGGTAGATGCCATCACTTCCTAGCTTCTAACGCAAGATTATGCCCCATACACACGGTAAGTTATAACAGTCTTTAATCTTTTGAAAGTATTATTATTCCGAAGCCGTGTTTCTCGCGTAAGAGGAAAAAAAGTTGATTAGAAAGTATTGTTTTTCGCATTTTTAGTTGTCAAAAGATAATTTCCGCTTTTTGGCAGATCAATATTAGGCAAGTTTAATCACTTTTACCTCCATAGGGGTTTAGTTTAAATAGTTTTTGGGATCGCTGGGTTCAAAAATGCAATCGAAATTTCGAAATACAAAATGACTGATTCAAAATGGCGCCTAAAAGTATGAAAATGGTCTAAATTGATCTAAATTTGTACACAAGCTGTTGTTTCATAGTTTTTGAGATCGATACTTTTAAGTATGAAGATGAAAAAATTCAAATTCAAAATGGTGGTTCCAGACCCAACATGGCACCTGCGACGTACGATAACAGTCCGTATTGATCTAAATAAAGATTAACATTGTATTATTTTGCCGTATTCTCAAGATTTTATTTTTATGAAAGTGGTGGTTTGTATTAAGATATAAATTAAAATGTTACTTTTTTATATAAATATAGGCGCCATTTTAGATCCGTAATTTCAAATTTGAGTTGTTTATGTTTAAATCTAGTATTGATCTCAAAAACCGTTAAACAACATCTTTTATGCAAATTCAGATCAATTAAGACCATTTTCGTAGGTTTCAGGCGCCATTTTGCTCATATATATATTAAAATTTGTTCAGTACAGACTGTTATCGTAAATTAGATCAATACAGACTGTTATCGAACGTCGCAGGTGCCATGTTTGGTCTGACATTTTGGAACCGCCATTTTAAATTTGAATTTTTTCATCTTCATACTTAAAAGTTTTGATCTTAAAAACTATGAAACAACAGCTTGCGTACAAATTTAGATCAATTTAGACCATTTTTGTACGTTTTAAAATAATTTTTACTATATAATGTAGTAATTTTTAGTAAACACGTAACAAATTTTAATATAAGTCTAACAATTTTTACTATGAATATAGTAAAAATCGTCATGGAGCGAGTATGACCTGCCGTTACTATCTAATATAGTAATTTTTCCTACATATGTAGTAAATTTTAATATATTGTTCTCTCAGTGAAATGTTTGCAATTTTTAACATATTTTGCAAAAATAAATAATGTTCTAAGGGTTGGATTTTACTGGATTTTGAGTATGCTATGCAGAATATTTTTCTACGAATTTAAAAAAAAATCTGTTATGTTGCAATTTGTCACTAGTTAAAAGCTATTTTTACTGGACTATACTACGCGCACAGAAGACACAACAGCAAGTAAATTCTCCAGGTTAAGCGATTTTCACCGTCCTAATCGAAAGTCGTCAAATTCGCTAAGTAGTTCCATACTAGGCGCATACCCCCTAAACATGTATTTTTTTAACACTTGTATGAAAAGAGCTATTTTACTTGCACGCTAAGCGAAGAAGAATCGCTTCGCTCGGGCAGTAAAAGCACCCTCGGAAATAATTTACGACTTTAGTCCCTTGTTACATAATGTGTCTATTATATCGTCGCTCCCTACAGAGACTAGCACAGTTCAAATTTTCAATCGAAAACTAGCACAACTCACGATTTGCCGCGAAGAGTAGCACAGTTCATAAATGCCGCCAAGAGTAGCACAGTTCAGAAATGCCGCCAAGAGTAGCACAACTCGCGACTTTATATTACTTAAAACGTGAGTATTCTACGCTTTTATTGAGTTATTTGGTTGGTTAAGTTCATGAAAACCTTGGACAAAGACAGACAAACCTGAAATTTTCAAAAGGTTTCGGAAATTAAAAAAAAAAGTGAATAATTGTTGTAAATTGTGAATATTTAAAAATGTTCATTAGGGACAGTTTTGCAAAAATCGGGAAATTTTTATGAAAATTGGTTGTTTAAAGTTTGAATTGTGCTAGTCTTCGCGGGAAATTTTGAGTTGTGCTAGTCTAGCGTGTGTCAAATGAGTTGTGCTAGTCTAGCGTGCGTTAAATGTTGTGCTAGTCTAGCGTGCGTCAAATGTTGTGCTAGTCTAGCGTACGTCAAATGAATTGTGCTACTTATAACGGGTAATTTGAACAGTACTACTCTTCGTAGGAAGCGACGATATCTTCTCTGCATTCAAACGTTTATAGTGAAATGACCAGTAAAATGACCGGCATTGCACTGCTGCCGATCGATACCCTATCAGTCCGGTTACTGCCGTGAATCGGAGCTTTACTTTTTAAATTCAGAGAATACTGTTGGGCTTTATTGCTACTAAATATTAAGATTCTGTATAGAAAAAAAAATGTTTCCGAATATAAATAATAAGCATTCCTGCTTAGGTGATCGACACTACTTTATCGTCTTCTATATGTTAGAAAAGAAATTGATACTAATACATGCAAAAAATGATGAACAAACAATATTTCAATGCGCTTATTTTATGTTCTCACTTTGCTTCCTTCCTAAGATAGCCTTGTAATAGTAATATTTAGAGTTTGTGTGTTCGTTCGTATACCCCTGAATCTTAGCTTGTACTCAGTGGATTTCAACCCACCAAGTCTCGTCTACTTTGTTTTTACTAGTGCATAGTGGAAAACAATCAGTTTTTACATTTCGTGAACGCGTTTTTTTTTTATAGTGATTTTTTCGTTTTGAGATTTCATTTTTTTTTCTAATATAAAGTTATTGAAAAAGTTGATGGTAGTAAATTGCTTAGTATATACCTGAAAGAGAATAGGATAATATATCTTTTTGCCTCAGAAAATTTATATATCATCGTTCATCGTTCTTTTATTATGCCATAATGCGCAATTTTTTTAAATCATTATAACTCGAAAACTAAATGTCAAACCTTTCTAAGAAAAGCATGAATATTGAAGGTTATTAGAACTAGACACCACATTAATTTTAAGTCATTTCATGGAGCAGATCCGTAGAAAAACATCAAAAGCTGAAAACTGTCGACGTTTCGTTCTATAGGACATGATAACTGGAGTATTAAAGCAAAAATTATGTTTAAATTTTGGATTTATAAGTCATCATTATATTTACAAACATGTTATATTCCAATCATCACAACTTTATAAATTAGTGCACTATTATTAGGGTGTCGGTGAAAATGGGAAGGTAGTATCTCTTGGAGTTTAGTTTAACAATTATCCCATATAGCACAAAACGTTTGAGAAATATTTCAGTAGGTATTACAATTTAGATAAAATGAATAATAATAATTATAATATCATGGTAACAATAATAAAATAATTATAATTCCATCATGCGTGTTCGCGATAGGATTTCTCGCTAATGAGAATATTATTCAGCATTTAGCCTTCGCGTTTGGTGCAGGCAAACGTCGTTATTATCCGATTAAACTACCGTTACCTTGAAATACGCTTCGCGCCGGAGTTGCATACTATAAAGTATGTAGAAGAAAGAAGTGGAAAGGGCATGTCTTGGCCACAATCATCTTTAGCCCGCACAAAAAGTCCCAGTCCTTTCCATTTAATTATCATCACCTGTAATTAAAGTAACAGAAAGCATCAAATCGATGTCACGGGTAATCGCCGGTCATCAGGTTTTCTTCCCCATCATCGAACAATCATAATTTCCTCGTATCAAGCGTCTCGCTCGTATCTTTTTCGTCATATTCTACTCCTCGAGCAATGCAAGCTGCGGTACGGCTCGACACACAAGATTTAGCGCTGCACGCACATACGTATATTATCCGATACGTAACATCGCAACACGCCGAGTAATCAGTTACGAGGCGCGCTAAATCAAAACTTTCCACGAAGTTTATCTCTATTAACTCGTCTCGAGTCGCTCTTCCCAGTTCTCTGCCGCGTATCTCTCTCCCGCCGTTCCTCGGAAACGCGACCCGCGGCCCGTCCGGTGGCGCGCTTAGGTATCCTCGCGCGCCGAGCTAAATAAACTGCAAGCATTACTTTGGGTGTCTTCCGCACGTGGAAAAACAAATCGGAAAGTCAGACCGCGCCGGAGCAAGCTAATGCGCGCCTCGGGCTGTGCATCGCTTCTTCTCTCCGCGCCGCGTCCGCGTGTGTGGGTTCATGGACTTCACGCGCACGCCGAGCCAGTCCAAGAAACTGTGGGCGCGCGACTTTTTTCCCCCGAGCCTAACGATCGCGCGGTGCGCATATATCGATGATTCGTCAACGTCTCGGGCGCAATCTCGTAGCGAGCTGCTCTCAAGAACGCGTCGAGGCAACGCGGCCAATATCGTTATGGATGCGCTCAACCGGATCGCACTTCCGCTTCGCATTTTCGTCGCTGATTGGCGCTAATTATTTTCTTCTATCAACTTCATTCTGTTTCATTGAACTTAAATAAGTTTTGCTATTACTTTAGAACGTAATGAATAATGATGTATCCCTCCTTTTCTGCGGGACTTTAGTAGTTGTCTCACGTATCGCAACACTTGACACGACAGCGATCTGGCGCGAAATTTCATTGGACACTTGAACCATAATGATCGCATAATGGCCATAGCTAAGGTAATAGGACTAATAATAATAATATTTAATGCAATTAAATACTACTTGCGTATGCAAGGTTTCAGGCGAAACTAGAACAAGCGTTTTCAAGCGCGCAAAGCACATAATAATAACCACCTCCGCATTTGTATACGCGCTTCTCACTCACACACACGCGCACACACACATGCGCGCGCGCACGCCAGGCCTCTGAAACGAGAAATTCAATTTGATTTCGTGCGAACTCTCGCGTGAACTTGAAAAAGGTATGTAACTGTTCTTAACAACATAGACTGAGAGCGGACTCATAATGCGCGTAAAGTGTGTTCTATTTACATTCGTATGTACATTCTCGAGTACAAGACGAGCGAAACCCGTAATATGAGAGCGAGAGAAGGTTACTGTTGTACTCCGTGCATGTGCTTACACGTGTGCGTCATGCCCTTGCGCCCATATCGTACAGCGAAATTGTAATGCACCTCGCAGATAACGGTGAACGCGGGCTTTTCTCTTTTTTCGCAGTTATAGCCCTTCTCTGGCGCACACAGAAAAACTTTCGGCGTAGCGGCTATACCGTATGCAGGAGCATCCGAAGCGCCGCAAATCGGAGTAGTGGCTACTCCGATTCGGCCCAAAAAACTCGGCACAGCTAAATGTCATACGAAACACAAATTCGAGTGTATCGCATATATTAATGATATAATTGTTGGAAATTGTTGCGTATAGAGCGTAAAAAAACTGAAGCATTAGCATTTTAACCATTTCTACCCTGTTGAAAATATATACCTGGATATCCAGGTGGATTTTCCATATGGATAATCTATATGGATTCATGTGGATTCCATATGGATTTATGTGGGTTCAATATGGATATTCCATATGGATATCTACATGGATATCCATCTACTTTTTTAAAAAGTCAAGACAGTTGAAAATTTTGTATGCGCCTATTATGTATATTTCATCTAACCATTAATGGAAGTACCATCCCATTAATGGTTAGATGAACTATACATAACAGGCGCATACAAAATTTTTAACTGTCTTGACTTTTTATCTTGACTTTTGTCTTGACATATGGATATCCATGTGGATATCCATATGAAATATCCACATGGAATCCACATAAATCCATATGGAATCCACATGAATCCATATAGATTATCCATATGGAATCCACATGAATCCATATAGATTATCCATATGGAAAATCCACCTGGACATCCAGGTTTATATTTTCAACAGGGTAGCAAAATAAAAAAGATTATCATAAGAAATATTGGTTTAATGAGAGCGTTTTGAGGTTATATCGTCTGCTGAATAGGGCCGCGACTAGATGGAGCCGTTGCTATACTCGTTGGCGCGTGGGCTACGCCGAATCGGAGTAGCTGTTACTCCGATTGCAAGAGTAGAAATCAAATGAACTTGAGGAGTAGCAGCGACACCGAAAGTTTCTCAGTGCACAGAGAATACAGGTTTGGTACCTGTTTATTTTTAGCGTGGTGGCTTTCTATGTGGTATCCTGTCGAGAGTCATAAGTCGTTTTGGTTTTACTGAACTAGTGCGAGAGTGCAAGTCCATGAGCTTAGAAGGTGAAAGCTTTATTAATCCTGCAATATCCATTTCATTCTTTAAAAAAATTTGTTATGCTTCCCTAGTTGAAATAAAAAATGTAATAAAGTGTAATAAAATATAAGAAAATGTAACAAATCGTACCATTTTGTACGTTTTTGTTGGATTTCGGACCTTTTTTACGTTTTATTACAGTTTGCTACATTTTATTACATTTTGTAACGTTTTATTACAATTTATTATAAATCCATTGATCGAGGATTTCATGGGGTCTCTTCTTTGAAACGACAAATGTAACAATACGTAAAAAGTATAACAAAATGTAAAAAATTGTCTGTAAGCGTAATATTATATAAGAAAATGGCGACTTTTTGATTTTCTTACTTCTGCTTACATCCTTTTACTTTTTCTTACAATTTCTTATGCATTGTTACATTTTATTATAAAATAAATAATTAAAATATATTGACTACACCAGGAGGTAAAATAACATATGTAATAAAATGTAAAAAAAGTTAACAAATCTGAAAATGTAAGAAAGTGTACAAAAACGTATGAGAAAAAAGGTCCGAAATCCAACAAAAAGGTACAGTTTCTTACATTTTCTAACATTTTTTTACGTTTTATTACAATTTATTATAATTTATTAAATTTTTTTCCACTAGGGTTTCATCGAAAATTCTCAATATACTACCATTTTAATTACCTTTATATACCAGACTGATGAATTTTAATTTTTCAAATAAGAAATCATTTGCTTATCTGAAAAAAATTTGTTTGTTCTATAACGTGTATTTGTGGAATTCTACGAAAAAAATCCACATCCTTGTCCCTAAAAACAATAAAAAAAGTTCAGGCATGTGCCCAAACTACTATTTTCTAATTTTATATTTTTATTCAAAATAATACCCAACCAGGTGATGGTCCAGAAAACAGAATATTTTGTATTTAAGAACGTATACTCACATTAATGGTTATAGAATAGATGCATGCGCAAGCATATCATGAACTGACATTTTGACTAACTAGCAAAATGAATGCGTGCTCTGCTTTATATTAAACATTTTTATAGGTTAGAAACAAACTATCACGCGCATCCCGCCATCTATCTCGTAATCTTACTGGCCAATCGACGACCAATCAGAGAACGAATAGAATGATGGTTCCTCTCTTTTTTAGAGTAGGATTAAATCCATCACATCCCTGGTAGAAAATAAGTCAACCAGGATGGCCTATTCACCAACGGTTGGCCCACGATGTTAGCCAACCGTTGTCCAACCAAATTTATCTATTAGAAGCCTGCTCTGTGTGTATTAGCAAACATGCGCTCTACTGCAGCTGGTGCCGCGCATGCGCACTATAATCACTCGTGGCGACTCGTGCGTACACCTTTTCGCATAACCCCACAATTTAATCAAAGTTTATACTCACTTAAAATCTAATTCTACAATGTCAAAACCATATTATTGTTCGATCCAATGCTTATTTATTAATAATAGAATTTGAGCAGGGCATTGATGATTTATTATCTTTTTGTACGAGTTTTAAAAATGGACAACCGTTTCCCAATGGATAGTGTAAAAGCGTGACGGAAATAAACGCATCTATTGGACAATGGTTGCCGGAACTGTTGGCCAAACTTCATAAAATTGGGCAGCCGTTGGCGAATGGTTCCCGAACGTTTCTACCAGGCATTGAATCTTTATTTGAGTCGCGTCGTTACATATTTTTTAAAGAATTATCCTGAAAATTTATAGATTATTCGTAATTTTACATTCTATTGAGGAATCAAAAAAATATATTTGGACAATTTTTTATTTAATCAGGTGTAGCCGTATAGACACAATATATTATATAAATTATCGTTTATATAAATTATCAGGTATTTTCTTCATTAACTAATTCATTAAGCAGCCTGTTTTATTTATTAATTAATTATATTGTCATCAGACTAATCTACCATTGACATTTTTGCTCAAGCGAGAACGGGTTATGATAATGAAGCAGATTTTTGAGACAGAAAGCTCTCTATACCGCAAAATTGACAACATGTCACGGTATAAGAAACCATTATAATCATTTTTTTAAACGAGTTTGGAGCACTAAATAGTTATGAAATGACCAGTGATCGATTAAAAAATTTGTTTTCAAGTGAATAATTGGAGTGATATGTACATTTTTCATGTCAAGAATCAACAAGCCATGCAGCATCAGTAACTATTTTTCTATATTCTTGTTACTTTTGCAAGAAAAGGATCATGAAGTGAAAAATAACTACAGTTAATTACTCTGTACGATTACCAAGGCAATGATAAAGGCAATGAATGAAAATTTGATATAAGTACGCTTCTTATATATAGCAAAATCAAACATAAACGATCACGAGTCTCTACTATCATGCTTCCTCCTAGAGGAAGCTTTGTAATAGTAAAGTTTTCGACTTCATCAAAAACGGGTTAAAAATCCGTTCTGAGGTCTTTGGAGTTCGAATCACGTGTTTTTAGAAAATGTCCGTATGGATGTGTATGTTTATGTACAGTGTACCACCATGACATATTTTTTAGATTTTCGCATGTGCGCGTAGAAAATGAATTCAGGATGCATCACCTATTTTTTACTCAATCAATTACTGTCAAGTAAATATACAATTACCTGCCCAGTTTTTTATAGCATAAAAATGGCCTTTGTCGGAAAAAATTTGATGTAACATAAACAGTTTACGACCCGTGTTGAATAATACCTCAAACTTTTATGTCGCATTGCGAGAAGTCAAAAAATTTTTTTTGAAAAAATTTTCATCTTATTATAACTACGAAAGTTTACATGAAGCATCAAGTGTTTTGTCGAGTAATTTATTGCGAGTAGTCAATTATTTTAACCGAGCTTCAGAAGAATCTCAATAACATGCACAGTTTCTTTCGGGTGTGAATGGAAAATCATAAGGCGGAGCTTCTCTACAATAAGCAGTTTGTTTGTTGCAATATTGGCGGCATACGGCGTCCTTCGGCTCGTACGATCTGTCGCAACCTGCGGAATATTGTGGTGCTGGTGCAGGCGTTGTGAAGACGATGCCTGGCGCTACGTATTCGCAGTGATATTGTCCGTTGGAAATTCCATATGTCGTGCAAAAACCAATAAGATATTGACCACATTCTTCATCACAAGATTTTGCCCACCAATCATTGCATTCTCCAGCGTACACCACAGCAAGAGACACAATTTTAGTATATTTATTGTTTCTGAATGGGCTTACGTTCACCAGAATTAAAATGTTTTTACTAGACGACTAATTAGAAATATACATTTGTCATGTCGCAAGCTAAGGAAAACTCAACAAGACATTTTCGTTGGGCTAACTCATATCTACTTCAAAATTAGCACATTGACACCTGAGTGCAAGAGTGGTTCATCTCGATGGAGAATGAGAAAATGACGTCGGCACAAGCTTATTTTCAAAACTTTATCTATGTTTACATCCCAACTAAATGCAATCAACTTTCTGAAATTTTGTAATGGTAGTTCTGTGTGCTTTCGAAATATTTGTTGGACTAGATACTATCATCAAATTACAGGAAATTAAGCGCATAAAAATCACCTAGAAAGGTTAAGGGGGCACAACACCTTTAAATAAACAACAATTTAAATTATTCATCAAAAATATTTTAGTAGCTATGGGGATGAGCTAAATTTTGTCTACAATATCAGTAGACATGTATATTAAAATTGTTATAGCACTGCGTGGCTGTTACAATGCCGCTACCCTAAGCGGGTCTTGGGCGTTGTCGTCCAGATCGGACGGGTGGGTGCCTATCACCACTACACAGCGCGTCCTTAGGTTGCGGATAGAGGAACAGCCCCTGAGAAAGAGGTTAGCTGCGAATAAATTGAATAAGCAGCCGCGGACAGCCGATAGGAACAGGCGTGGGTGTGATGAGCCCACACTGTCGAACGCATTCATCTAGAAACACTACGCAAGCACCACAACAACAAAAACACTTCACATTATCTCTTATCTCTCAATCTATCTCTTTCATCGCACATTACAAAAATGGGCAAAAATCCTGCTGCCGAGGAGGATGCGGGAGCGATGACAACTGCCCCGAATGGGGATGTGTAGAATGATTCGTCACCTGGTCTTACGCGGTAACGATGCCAGCGAAGGCGCGCTGCCTTGCAGGGGGGCGTTAGGATGCGAGAATGAAACCGTAGTGTGCCTGACGACGAATTGACACTGTCCTCGTCAAAGTCGGAAAGCTCTCATACTTAGTTCTAGAGAGGTATGGGGGTTATCACCTCTAGAACGGTGGACTCACCTGCGATCAGAACAGGATCCAAAGAGCGCGGGTTTAACTTACTATCATGGCTCAAAAAAATCGAAACCAAACCAAAAGGGACTTAAGGGTCGGAACCTGGAATGTTCGCAGTCTATACAGAGCAGGCGCGTTTAAAGAACTCATGAAGGAAGCTGATAGGTACAATCTAGATTTGGTAGCAATACAGGAATCGCGGTGGCCAGATGGCGGAGTACTGGCGTCGAGTAACTTCACGTACCCGTATGGAGCCGGGAGCGGGAGATCCCCAGGCATCCGATTTCTCGTAACCAAAAAAAAGTAAGGTTTCAGGCACTTGAAGAAGCAAACACATCGCCGGAGGGGAATGACGAACCGAATAGCTTATGGGGGACATCGAAAAAACGGTAAAAGAGGCCGCTAAAAAAGTACTGGGTAAAAAGAAAAAGCCAAAGAGCAAACCATGGTTTGACGAAGAGTGCGAACTCTGGTTTGAAAGGCGCAAAAAGGCTAAATTAGATAGCTTACACAATAGAAGCGATAGGACCGTAGAAGAGTATTCTAACGCAAGGAAACAGGCGGGCGCGATCTACAGAAATAAGAAGCGGGAGTATCAAGAGTCTTATTAGAATAGAAACTAACAGTAAGGAAAATAACCCCCGCGAAATGTACAGAGGGATTAACGCCATCAGAAAGGGTTTTAGGAGTAGAGCGCAATTGATGAAGGACGAAAACGGGGACCTCGTAACAAATGACAACGAATTACTGTCGTTGTAGAAAAACTGTTTCGATAAATTATTAAAAGTGCACGAAAATAGCGAAAAATTAGGGGACGAAATTCACACTGCTGAACTCCACGTGGAGGAACCGAGCTACCAAGAAGTAGAGGCCGCGATCTAAAAACTAAAAAACAACAATGCAGCGGGAAATTACTCTATACCAGCTAACTTACTCAAATATGGGGGCGTCGAGCTTACTTTAAAAATCTATAAACTAGTATGGGCCATCTGAAAAAATGAAACAATACCCGAAAATTGGAAGGAGTCTATCATTATACCGATTTTTAAAAAGGAGGATAAGACAGACTGCAATAACTATAGGGGTATCTCACATTTAACAACGTGCTACAAAGTTCTGTCAAACGTAATACAAGCTAGACTCACTCCATTCGCGGAACATATAGTAGGAGATTATCAGTGCGGATTTCGGCGCAACAGATCGACGAGCGATCAAATGTTTACCATAAAGCAGTTGTTAGAGAAAAAGTGGGAATTTTGCGAAACCATACACAAACTATTTATTGATTTTAAAAAAGCGTACGATTCTGCTAAGCGAAGCAAAATGTATCAAATTCTAGTACTTCTCGGGGTACAAAAAAAACTCGTGAGATTGATTCAAATATGTCTGAACGAAAGCACGGAAAAGGTCCGAGTAGGCGGTAATGTATCAGAACCCTTCACGATACGCGATGGTTTAAAACAAGGGAATGGGCTCTCTACGGTGCTGATCAACTTAACGTTAGAGTATGCCGTTAGAAAAATGCAGGTTAGCCAGCTGGGCGCAACGCTTAATGGAACAACGCAGATACTAGGCTAGGCAGATGATTTGGATATACTGGGGGATTGTAGGGAAACGGTAGCAAGAAACGCGGAAATCCTCATAAAAGCGGCGGAGTATACAGGGTTAGAAGTGAGTGAATCAAAAATAATGTACATGATTGTGGATAAGCTAGGCATCTGCAGAGGGGAGGGAGATCTCAGAGTTGGGAATTTTACTTTTAAAAAGGTTAGAGAATTCAGGTATCTGGGTACGACCATAAATGATAGAAACGAGATTAATGTCGAAATAAATAAGAGACTCCATTCGGGTAATGCTTGCTTCTACGCCGTGAGTAATTTACTTAAGTCGAGGCTGTTGTCTAAAAACGTTAAAATAAGAATATACAGGACAATAATACTGCCGGTGGTTCTGTACGGGTGCGAAACGTGGGCTCTCACTAAGCAGTCGGACAACCGTTTTAGGGTATTTGAAGATAAAGTCTTGCGAAAAATATACGGGCCGAAGAAAGATGAGGAAACTGGGGAATGGAGGAGACTACACAATGATGAGTTACACTATCTGTACTCGTCACCAAATATTAACAGAATAATAAAATCACGCAGATTGGGATGGGCAGGGCACGTAGCGAGAATGGGAGACGACCGTACGACAGCGTGTGTCATGAAGGTAGTTTTGCGCTACTATCCACAATTGCGACAATCAAGAATAACCCTGCGTTTTCTAGCTCCTTATCGTCCTTAGAGATACCCTTATACCTCACAAAAGAGCCTATACTATTCTTTCGTACGGGGGCATAGATACGATGTAAAATCACTAAAACTTGCATACGGACATGAAATACACAATTTCGATTTGTGTACTTCTTATCTCTTACAATCTCTAACGCTGATTATCATTATCTCTATAAAAACAAACTTTCTGACGATTGATCTAATTGTATAAAATTTCTACAAAAGTTGTATGTATCATTTTTTGTGGGCTGTTCTTGCGATGATGTCGAAAATTTGGCTGTTACTAAGCTGCCCATGGGAGAAAGCAAAACAAAAATGTGGATATAACAATCATCCAAAAATTAATCTTTTCGCAAAGCTTCATGTGTGAAGAAATTTATGTCAGTATTGAAAAAATCGACAACATCAGCGATACATTAATCGAATAAGCCCGCTAGCGCATCAGGCGCGAGTATGTATAGAATTGCTTTTCTGGCAATAACTTATTATATGAGGTTACTTGTGATGCTCCGGTATAATATATAGTACTTGATGACCGAAGACTTTATGGAGTGTTTGAGAATTCGTAATCAAAGAAAGCGAACAAGAGATGAGAGCAGAGAAAGAACACATAATATGGAGTCGGAGCATTCGCATTCACACCGTACATATCGACACACTCGCGCGTGCGCTTTTCATGGTCGCATCTTTCTCTGCTGTTGCTACCTCGCGATGCTTCTTTTGCATACAATCAAGCGCAAGATCGAGTGGTACAAACTGCGGACAATGCTGCCCACAGGATAGGAATAACGTGCGCCGTGTTCGACCCTTTCGATATTCAGCTGTGAAACGGTGCTGCTGCCGTTGAATGCTTGTAACCTTACAGGCCGCGAAAGCTGCTATTTGGAAGCTGGAAAAGAGAAAGAAGTCAGCTTTGTTCGTTCGCGGAACTGAATTGTTTGTACGCTACTGCCGCTCGCGAGCGCGTACTTTTACTCTATCCTCCTTAGGTGAGCTCTCGTAAAGTGCATTGAGCTACTGGCAAATGTGCATTAACAAATTTATGAATATAATGCTTCTGCTTTTATGAATCGTTGATTCATAAATAGGTGTACGTCAAAGTGACTAATCGCAAAGTGCTATGCATACTAGGCCATTTCCACACTGGGTCTATAAAAAGCAAATCAACTTATACACACATTTTTAAGATTAACTAACCGTTTGAAGCATTATTTTCACGCTGCGTTTTATATTAATCATTTACTTATACTTCGATAATCGGCAGTCGCTATAAAACAATTAATTAGGGACAAAATTTCTTTTTTCAGTATCACCTTAACAAGAGAACTTCATGATTCTAAAATATGACTATCATGCAAATAATATGGTGGCTTAATACAAAAAAAAAACCTTGGCAGAAAATAACCCAACAGTAAATCATGGTTGACCAACAGGCCCGAAAAGAACGTCACTTCAACTGACTAAAAATATTGATTCAACACTGTTGACTGTTGAATATATCTTATTATTTGTAAAATGATTATTTTAAAGTAATATACGCCGTACTGTAAAGGGCAACTAGTACTTGAAAATTACACGTATCATTGATTTTGAGCGTATACATCATCAATATTTTGATTTTAAAAAATGATTAGATATAAAAATACTCGTAGATACCATATCAATTTTGCGCGATAGCAAATCGCAATTAGATAATATAACCGTCGCAATGGATTATAAGCGGAATTGCTCAAGAGAATGTATAACAGTTCTAATGACTTCATTCCTGTAAAAACTTACTAATTTTCACATTTGTTCACAGTGATATTTCTATTAATTTGTAATCAAACATGGCAACTTTAAAGTCAAGCAAATCAAAAAAATCAAGTAAGTTATAATTGATTAAAGCTACTTTTTGAAACCAAATTATGCTCTTAATCTTGAAATTATTATTGCATTTTTTCTATAAAATCTCGAGATTGGACTTCGAATCTTTGACTTGTAACTCAGACTTTATAGTATTTGACACTCTAGCCCGCTACTGTCGATGTACTTTGCCAATCACTCTTTTATTGCAATGGAACTTCTGAAAATGAATAACAACTAAAATCATTAGATAAATGTCATAATTTATGTTACCATGTTAAAGTAACGTAAAATTAAAATGAAATAATAATTATGGCTACCTATAGTGATTATTGACAAGGCGTACCAAAGGAATACAAATTTTTGCGACACTAAAATCAAGTACGAGAATCAATATTGTCTCGTATGGAACAATCGTCGCTAACGAAGTTTAGAATATCCTAAATTACTGGCGAAGATTATTAGGACATTTCATTTGCCGCCGCAAAGACCATCACTGAAGTTCATGTGTTATAAGAGCATAATTTTTTTTTATTGTTCCGTCTGCGAAGAAAACGGACGAAAAATTCAGGATACAAGTAATATTTCGCTGTATTTTAATAGATTTTAGAAATTAAAAAAATATAGTTTCAAAATGGACAGGAAAATTTAAGAAATTTAAAAAATTGTTATTCGTTCAGATGAGCTAGTTTTCGTGGCAAATAGCAAAATGTTAACGAAATGTGCAAGATTTCCACTCAAATACCCTTAAACCCACCTACCTTATACACCTCTTATGTAAAGATTTTAAACTTTTACATGTAAAATTTTACCGATAGATCTTTATTTCATGTAAAACTATACGTAAAGTCTTTCAATTTTATTAATTCATGTAAGATTTTACATGTGAAATTCCAAAATTATAAAATTGAAAATTGCATTGAAAAATTAATAATAATAATAAAAATTAAAATAAGAACAATCTTTTAATCATAATTTTAACCGTAAACAAATTTTTATGCAATTTTTAACTATAATGAAATATCAATAACATTATACTTTGCAATAAAATGCAACAAAATCATTTATTTATTTTTTTTTTTTTTAAGTGGCATTTGGAACTCGAAAGTTCATCGCCTCATCTAGGCAAGTCTTCCACGCTGCCCTATCTTGTGTCAACCCCACCCAAGATGCACCCATCCGATCGACACCCGTTCTATTTCTACTAGATCCGCTTTTACGTTGTCCTCCCATCTCTAGATCGGCCCCACACGGGTACGTGAAGTTACTCGACGCCAGTACTCCGCCATCTGGCCACCGCGATTCCTGTATTGCTACCAAATCTAGATTGTACCTACCAGCTTCCTTTATGAGTTCTTTAAACGCGCCTGCTCTGTATAGACTGCGAACATTCCAGGTTCCGACCCTTAAGTCCCTTTTGGTTTGGTTTCGATTTTTTTGAGCCATGATAGTAAGTTAAACCCGCGCTCTTTGGATCCTGTTCTGATCGCAGGTGAGTCCACCGTTCTAGAGGTGATAACCCCCATACCTCTCTAGAACTAAGTATGAGAGCTTTCCGACTTTGCAGAGGACAGTGTCAACTCTTCGTCAGACACACTACGGTTTCATTCTCGCATCCTAACGCCCCCCTGCAAGGCAGCGTGCCTTCGCTGGCACCGTTACCGTATAAGACCAGGTGACGAATCATTCTACACATCCCCTTTCGGGGCAGTTGTCATCGCTCCCGCATCCTCCTTGGCAGCAGGATTTTTGCCCATTTTTGTAATGTGCGATGAAAGAGATAGATTAGAGATAAGAGATAATGTGAAGTGTTTTTTGTTGTGGTGCTTGCGTAGTGTTTCTAGATGAATGCGTTCGACAGTGTGGGCTCATCACACCCACGCCTGTTCCTATCGGCTGTCCGCGGCTGCTTATTCAATTTATTCGCAGCTAACCTCTTTCTCAGGGGCTGTTCCTCTATTCGCAACCTAAGGACGCGCTGTGTAGTGGTGATAGGCACCCACTCGTCCGATCTGGACGACAACGCCCAAGACCCGCTTAGGGTAGCGGCATTGTAACAGCATTCATTAGCGTATATTGATAAAAATACAGAAAAACTTTTATGACCTATAAACATTAGACGATTTCTTTAAGGATTGCATAACTTTTTAAAGGAGATTGAGGAATTTGAGATTACTTGTAAAGTCTGAGATTTACACTGTTGATTTTCTTATTCGTGAAAAATGAAAAGCGAACACCAGCGAAGAAAAATATCTACACCCACCCCTGTAGAAAATTGAGAAGCTATAGTGCGTAGACTCTGGCAATTTTTCTGCTCAATTGGCAGAATATACTCCAGATTCTGCGCAGAAACTCCTCCCACGGGCAACGGTACTCGGGAAGATCTGCTGAAAATTATGGCAAAGGTAGGGAGACACTAAGGTGAGGTTAAAAAGCTAGCATAATCACCAGCTAAAAATTCAGTTCGATTTAACTAATATATCAATTTATTATATTCGATACAGTCTTATTTCACTATCTGTACAAAATCTTTTATTCCAGTCAGTTACGCCATCTAAGTGAACAAATTAATAGATATTATTGATATTAGCATGAAAACAGTGCAAAATGTCTTGTCTATATCTAATACTGATTATTATTTGATAAATTATTTTTATATTAATTTTGTTAGAAATGTCAAAAACGGATAAATAAGTTAATGTAAACAATATCTATTAATTTGTTCACTCATATTACTATTATTAAAGCATTATTTTTTTAATAACTTGTTAGGTTACATCATACATTACTATCTAAAGCCTTATCTTCTATAATTTGTCAGCACATATGTGACTATAATAATTTATATATAATAATTTGTCAGCAAAAATATGAAAGTTTTAAAATTATAAGTTTAGTTTTCGGCGCACGTTTCAAGGAGCAAGTGTTTCGAGATGTTTGATAGCTCGTTTTGATTCTTTTTTCGCAGTACTTGCTTGACAAATTATGTCTAATTTCTCCTGGTCCATGTACTGCTACTGTTGTTGCGGTTGTTGTTACTGCTAATGTTGAGTTTAGTTACATGAGACAAGACATTTTGCACTATAATCATGCTAATTTAATAGTACATTAACGTACAGTACGATACTAGTGGCACAAGTCGTACTTTACGGCACGGCGTGGTGTATAAATATACGCCCGAGTGTAGCGAGTGCGCTACGACTTATGACACGTGTATTGTACATTATTTTATATCACTATCTAGTATGAATCCGCTGTCACGTCTAACCGTTTATCTAGGCGTGACATAAATACGAATTTATGCCATGCAGTGATACAATAGCACATTATGCAACAAGGGACTGAAGTCGTAGATTATTCCCGCGGGCAGGTTTACTGATGATCGATTTTAGTCCTGTGTTGCATATAGAACTTTATTATCCGCAACTTGGCAGTGCAGGCACTTAGGTGTTTTAAATGTTTTCAGAAAAAATCCACTTTGGCGCCGCTAAATTTTATTTTCGCCCCAAAAATTTTACTTTCACCCTCACTATTTTTCGGGAAAAATATGCCGCTTTCGCTCTGCTTTTCAGGGGGCAAAAGGTGGGGTTCGCGGTCAGGTGTGAAATAAAGTAACTTAATTTCCGCATTGCTGAGAGAAAAATATATGACGGAATAAAAAGCTACTTTGGTCCCGCCTTTTAGGGAATAAAGTAGCTTTCATAGTTCAATTAGACATCTTATTTAATTAGACGTACTAATATACATTGTTACAAATATATCTGATCAAAGATTTGAAAACAAATTATGCCAAAAATACACATAGTCAAATATTAAAAAATTTATTTGATTTTGAAATTTGTAAAAGTCGTATTTATATTTGCATTACATTTAACTAGTATTCTATCATACATAAATAAGTTTGCACTTTTGAAAATTCGTGCATAGTTTTATCAGATTTCTATATAATGAGAAAATCACGTTAATTAAATCAGTTGATAAATCTAATCAATGGGTCAGTTCATTTATGGCGACAATATACGCCATCTAATAACATTTTTTTTTTAATATGAAATTTGAAAAAATAAGCCGTACAATATTCATAAGAAAGTCACTTTCAAATTCACACTAATAAGCTCCATAGGACCCCTCCCCCTTCCTCCTATGGAACCACTACATAGTCTGTGAATCATCATATCTTATAGATGTCACTAATCAACTTCTCTCTGGTAGAATTTTTAATGCTCATAAACCAAGTGTATTAATTACTCTACCTGTTTAGATTGCAAATAAAAAGACTTAATTTATGCGCGTATTGTTCGGATTGTTATCAGTACTTGTTACTGAAGTGTAAAACCCAGGGGCCGTTTGACTGTCTCGACGTCTAGACGACCAAGAACACCTCTTAACCTACGAAGAAATGACCGGTAGGTCATTCAGACGTATTGTGTAATATTTTAACAGCGGCATTTATATTGCATTATCCTATGTAATTAGAAGACTTCACAGAAACGACCAGACCCCCTGCTGGTTTTCTTGTTTGAAAAGGTGTCAGGATATTTCACTCAGGTAGTGCCATAAAGATGGCTCTCTTGGGTCGGCATACACCTGATATCCCCACCCTAACGTCAGCCGATCCTTGCCGCCTAAACCTTCCCAACCATGCAGCAATAGGAATTTTGGGGGGGGGGGGGGTACAAACTTTGAAAAATAAGGATTTAAAATGGAAAAATTTAGCATTGATTTATAATAAAAAGGAAAATTTTAAATTGAAAATAAAATTTTAGAAAAGTAAGATTGTTAAAAAGGAGTATATTGTGTACAAAGTGCCGAGCGTCTTCGAACGCAAGATGTGCAACCACACGATGTCAAAAAGTCCACTTAACCCTGGTATTTATGCGTTTTTGAAGCTACAGACATGTGTGTGTGTGTGTGTGTACATTTTGCGCGTGTTTTTTTAAGTTTTTAAAAATATTCAATTTTCACTTGTTTAGAGGTGAGAAATTATATTTTCTGATTCTGAATTCGGCTAATTTTTGTATGGTTTTATAATCCATTTTATAGTAATGTGATGGCTATTTTTCAATTTTAAAACAAACATATTTGCTTTTTTATACAAAAAATTTAGCAATAGTGTTTCTTAAAAGAGCATTTTCTCCCCAACAGCACTTTTCCCGCAAGGTTTTCAAGAATGACCGTTCCATTCCACTGTTATGATGAAAAATGTAATAAAAAAAAATAATATTTTCAACACTAAATCGTTAAACGTTTTGAAAAAAGGATGACAATAAAAAGCGATAATATCTATTTGCTGTAAAAAATTAAAGCTATTTTGGCAACTAGTTATTGAGCTATGAATCGAAAACAAAAAGAATGTTTTTTTTTATGTCGTACGATTATGAGAGTAATAAGGCACTATATAGCATCTTGATCCCTCTCTTTAAGCTGTCTATGAAACCAGTTAGTTTCAGAGATATTAGTGTTCGAAATTATTTATTATAACAACTAATAGAACCCTGTTTACAAATATATAGGTCGGTAAAAAGGGTGTCAGGTGATTTTGGAAGGGTGATGTCTTTTGGAGCTTAGTGCAACAATTATAGCTATGCGAGAGAATAAGTTATAATTGATTAGAAATAATTTTATTTATCAAACGTAAAAGTACAAAAACTTATAGAATTATATATAAAGTGAAATTAAGTTTGATATTAAAGCAATACATAATGTTAAAGAAAGCTACGTGCCTAAGGATTTGCAGCGGTTTTTTATTCATATTATAAATGAAATTAAATATTAACTAAAAAAAATAAATTTATTTTTGTCGATAAAAATTGCACACTTTTAAAGGATTAAGAAAATTCAAATTTACAAACTTACATAAACATTATTTACAAACATCAAAAATATAAATTTACAAACTTACATAAAAAATATTTACAAAAATTAAAAGTAATGAAAAAATTTTAATTTACGAACTTACATTAACCGTTTCCTTTTCTCAGCTTGCCTATGGTCCAGTATAGGCATCGGTGCATATACTGGACTTTGCGGTTTTTTTCTTAAGAACGTCCAGATCCATACATCTGGAGGATTTTTCTTGCAAGCAGTAAATTTGTTACCGGCTGCTTCGGTACAATGAACGGCTCCTTTTTTGGAGCTCTAACTTGCCTCGAGAGGTCTTCTTGAATCTGCGTCGGTGGTTATACTGGAGATATTCCATTTCCAGTTTCTTGAACGTCCGGAGCTGCTGGCCGATGTGGATGATGGTCCCATTTTTCATCCTGGTTCAAATAAACTTGTCAACCGTTCCTTGCGCTGAATCTCCGAGATTGGAGCTTGGTATGTAGACTTCTCGCGTTGTCCATCTGTAGTCCTCCGGAGCTGCTTCTTCTTCCTGTATTTTTTCAATTTTGGTGCGTAGATCGGTAGATACGGAACTTTTTTAAGATTCGCTCGTCCCTCAATCGCCGTGACAAAACTACGTCTGCGCTTGCCATCTTGTCTATGCGATTGTGTGTCTTGGACTGCCGTTTCATCAACACTGACTGAAAATATTCGTACTGAACCTTTCATATGGCTGAAGCAGCTGGGAGTAGGTTAGGGTAGTGTAATCAAGAAGGTTGGGACAGGATGAAATTCGTTGAAAAGAGTAGGGGTGGGTAGACCTCATTAAGATTGTTAGGTATGGGTCAGACGTTGTAGAGGGCAGAGTGTAGAGTTTCCGGAAATTTCTGTATGGAATAACGGCACCACAGCACTAAGAAAAATTGTTAATTTTATCCTTACTTGGATAAGTATCATATTATTAGGATATGAAGGTTACACGGGCGGAGAATTTTTCATTATTATTATACTCAAAACTAGAAATGTATATATTACATAATAGTATATTGTGTACCAAGGGCACGCAGTGTGACATTTTTTTTTTTTTTTTTTTATTAAAACCTAATATCTCACGATTGAGTGAACGGAATTTTATGAAATTTGGTTATAGCATAGTTTGAGTTATGTGGAATAAGAGAAAAATATTGGGAAGGCCCACAATAGTTTTCGGAGGCCCCAAAATTCAAGGAAATTCAAGCCCATTTCGCGATTTTAACGATAAAATCTTTGCCTTTTTCAATATTTATAATATTTTTTGGAAAAAAACTATGCGACTTCCAAATTTTTATCTACTGAACTTAAATCTATCAATAAAAGTTGTCTTAGCTTTTTCAGTTTTTAAGTGTTTTTTTTGGTAAAAAAATACACGATTTATCATATTGAAGTAGATTTTCTTGAAACTCGCCGATATTTAAAGGTTCGCTGATGAACACACACATACACACACAAAGTATGCAGATATTCAAATATTGTTGATAAATTCATTAAACTGTAATGGGGTAAGACTTGACGATGGAAACATCGTCTTTTTTTCCTGTTCTAATTACCGGTTGTGTTATTGGATGGTATTTTCAATATACTGACCATGCTTTATAGAAGATTCGTATTCTTATGAAACAGATCAATTTTTCAGATTCGTTAATTGCATAATCTAAATAAAACTACTCAGTTTCATTCAAATACTTTTATTGATCTGCTGCAGCAAAAAATAATGTTGAATTTGAATGACCATTGATTTGTGTATAAAAGATTTTAGGGATTGCAATGATAATAACATATAAAATTTATAAGTTAATAATACGATTAGAAAATAATAATCAACGGGACCTTTCTCGCAGTAGCATTATTCCAGCTAAGGAAACAGTCTAACCATGGTAGAAATGTCAACGGTTCAATGGCTTATTTAACCAATAACGCCAATGAACCGCTTAGAAAACCGCTAAATAACCGCTTACTGTAATAGAAGCTTATGCACAGCTCCTTGCAGTTAATTTGCTTAAATTCATTTTACTAGCCATACGTATACAATTGTCAGGTTAAAACTTTTATTAATAAATATAAATTTACCTATATGGTTGATTATAATTGAAAAAAGGTTAGGAAATGCAAAGGACATGTAGCAATTTGTAGATAATATATTTAAGTTGTATTTAGATAGGTTAAGAGGTTAGGATAATCACCAGCTAAATAAATCAATCGCGGTAGCGCCACGAAGGCGAGTTTGAGAAGCAGACGAAGCCGCGGCGCCCGTGACACTATTTACTTCTATATTGGTGTTGGGATTTTTCATGATACAGAAAAGAATGCTTATTGTTACTGCTAAACTATGATTTCCAACAAAAATATTAGTGAAAAGGCTGCATATTTTTATAATATGTGAGTATATAATCCACAAATGCTAAAATTACGTTTTTCTTCTTCAGCCCGAAATGTGAAAGGACCGTTAAGTTAGCCGCAAGAAGTGTTAGGGCCGTGAAGTTGGCCGTAAAGCTATATACAGATGAGAATTGCTTTCTCCAGAAAATATAATAATATATTACGATATTTTGAATTAAGAGGTTGCCAGTGTATACTCTGCGTTCCGGAGCTGTAACAGTAACTAGCTTGCCAGGGTAGCCGATGACAAGGTCTAGGTGGCGCACTCCGTGGTTTTTTGTGTCTAGGTGTAAAAATCATTTAAGGGCGGCGTCTAGGTGTACAGGATGGCCGATGACGACGTCTAGGTAGTTAGCCCCGTGGTTTTTGGTGTCTAGGTGTAGAAATAATTCGAGGGTGATGTATATTAGAATAATCAGTGATTTCATCTTAGTAATAAAAATGTTACAAAAAAGCTGTGGTCGAATGGTGCTAAAGGTGCTTATATTTTATTTTTACGACTTTGAATATGAAATACTCTAAACAATTTTAAAAAAAGGATTGAAATCTCTAATAAAAATTAACTCTTAAAAAAGTAAAAGGTTAGGCGAGTTTGATATATTCCGCAACAAAATTACAGATAGAAAAGAACTGAGATCAATCAAACAAAATCAAGTTTATCCTCTCTTTAAAAAATAATGACTTTTGTTGTGAAGTGTGTTTCTGATTGGTTGCTGGTTGGTTGCCTAGGCAACGAGATCAGAACCGCGCTTTAAATTCATAACCCTGGTAGAAATGTTTGAGGTGTTTAAAATGAAATGTGGAAACCTTGATAACAGATAAAATATATGTAATATAACTAGCAAGAAATTTTAGTAAAAATTAATCATTACCAAGAGTGTGCAGTATTACAACATGTGTATTGAAAAGTGGCACCCTAACCCTATTTGAAGTAGTAATAAAGTGTTTGAATATTATTTAGTTTTTTATTTAAATGACAGTGAAAAGTTCAATTAAAAGAATAAAGAGTATGAAGATATACTGTGTCTCTGTGCCCAAAGTCGCCCTTGGTGAGGTTTTAGAGGTGAATTTAAAGAAAAGTTCAGTATCCGAGTCAGTAAGTTTAAGTCTATCATTATACAATGCCCTTTGAATTGTAAAAAGGCTACTTATTTTTCCATTTTTGCATTTATTCTCATTCAAAAACTAACAGATCTAGAGAGCTCATATTTTGCATATAGATTTTTTTTGTGATTGTGAAAAGATACTTAAAGTTGAATCGACCTTAACTGAAAAACTTTTGTGTTCGACTACAACATCCATGATAATTATTTAATCGTATAGCATGAGTTTGCATTCACATCAGTGTCGGAGTCGAAATGAGTCGAAAGGTCTTAGCAAATTCGAACCGTTAATTTTCTACCAGGGAAACTATTCCTGATAAATGCTGCACTACGGGATGATACTTATTTAACATGATGGGTCAGTATTTATTTATTTCTGTTCCTTTTTGCGTGTAACGGGCTTAATCTTCAGTCACGACAGTGGCAGCACTTCGATCTGTCTAGCAGCTACGGCTATGCCGGAATCGGAATGGCAGTACGACACTGCAACGTACGACAGTCCTGTCATTTACGACATGTTGTACGACACTTATGCCGGTTTATGTCGCGTTGTTGCGGCCTATAGTTTTGGACTTGTTGAACGACGACAGCGCCACTGTGTGCTCTCTCTTCAATAGATGTGTTCTTATCTAAATAGTTCTTAATTCTGTTACTATAAGGTTAAATGAGATTTATATTTATGGAGCAAATTATATCTCTGAAAAAAATGACTTTTAAAAAAGTAAAATGTCAGGCGAGTTTGATATATTCCGCAACGAAATTACAGATAAAAAAGAACTGAGATCAATCGAACAAAGTTAAGGGCATGGCAAGATACGTAGTAAGTATCTTGAGAGTTGTTTCTAATGGATCAACATATAACTTAACTTTAAGTTAAGTAAGCCCTTGATTGAACAAGACTATTTTTTTTGCTTTATTATGATTAAATATAATAAACTTAACTTGGTTCGATTGATCTCAGTTCTTTTTTATTTGTAATTTCGTTGCGGAATATATCAAACTCGCCTGACATTTTACTTTTTTAAAAATCATGTTTTTTCAGAGATTTCAGTACTTTTAAGTAAATTTTTTTGCGTGTTTCATATTTGTCCTAAAAATAAAATATAAGCATCTTTAGCACCTTTTAACCATGGTTTTTTTATTAAAATGAAAACACTGATTGATTTGTAACAAAATATTAGTATATTGGCTATGATTGATAATGTATGTTGAAAAAATTTAGATAGGTAAATTTTCGCTGTCAACGAATATTATTATTGCACTAAGACACAAAAAAACTACGAAGCGCACCACCCAGACATCGTTATTGGCCACCTTGTACACCTAGACACCGCCCTCGAATGATTTTTACACCTAGACACAAAACAACCACGGTGCACAACAACTAGACGTCGTCATCAAGGCTACCCTGGCTACCGCTTCGGATAGAGCAACAGCCCCTGAGAAAGAGGTTAGCTGCGAATAAATTGAATAAGCAGCCGCGGACAGCCGGTAGGAACAGGCGTGGGTGTGATGAGCCCACACTGTCGAACGCATTCATCTAGAAACACTACACAAGCACCACAACAAAAAACACTTCACATTATCTCTTATCTCTTAATCTATCTCTTTCATCACACATTACAAAAATGGACAAAAATCCTGCTGCCGAGGAGGATGCGAGAGCGATGACAACTGCCCCGAAAGGGGATGTGTAGAATGATTCGTCACCTGGTCTTATACGGTAACGGTGCCAGCGAAGGCACGCTGCCTTGCAGGGGGGCGGGGGGGGGGGGCGATAGGATGCGATAATGAAACCGTAGTGTGCCTGACGACGAATTGACACTGTCCTTGTCAAAGTCGGAAAGCTCTCATACTTAGTTCTAGAGAGGTGTGGGGGTTATCACCTCTAGAACGGTGGACTCACCTGCGATCGGAACAGGATCCGAAGCACGCGGGTTTTAACATAACATCATGGCTCAAAAAAATCAAATCCGAACCAAAAGGGACTTAAGGGTCGGAACTTGGAATGTTCGCAGTCTATACAGAGCAGGCGCGTTTAAAGAACTCGTAAAGGAAGCTGATAGGTATAATCTAGATTTGGTAACAATACAGGAATCGCGGTGGCCAGATGGCGGAGTACTAGCATCGGGTAACTTCACGTACCTGTATGGGGCTGGGAGTGGGGGATCTCTATGCACCGGATTTCTCGTAGGCAAAAGCATCATACATTCGGTTAAAAGTTTCAAATCCGTCAATGGTAGGCTGTCGTACATCATTATCGAAGGTGAATGTTATAGATATGTATTTATTAATGTACACTGACCTATGGAAGACAAAGAAGAACAAGCTAAGGATCTCTATTACGAAACTTTAGAGTAGGTAATTGACCAGTTCGCGTTTTACGACACAAGAATAGTATTAGGCGATTTCAATGCTAAAATAGGTAGGGAGGAAATGTTTAGGTCTACTATAGGTAAGGAAAGCCTGCACGAAGCCAGCAATGATAACGGTATTAGGGTCATAAATTTCGCGGCGGCAAAAGATCTTATAATCAAAACTACCTGTTTTAAGCACAAGAACATACACAAGGCAACGTGGACATCGCCGGACGGGGCCACACAGAACCAAATTGATCATTTCCTCATTGAAAAAAGACGTCATACTAACGTTCTCGACGTAAGGGCTTACAGAGGGGCAGATAGCGACTCGGACCACTTCCTAGTAGTAGCCAAATTAAGAGCTAGACTAGTAGCGAATCAAAATAGTAAGCGAGCAAACAAGGTAGAAAGCTTCGATATTGAGACACTATGAGATAGAACAGAGCGAATTAGGTACCAGATAGAAATTTATAACAGGTTTCAGGCACTTGAAGAAGCAAACACATCGCCGGAGGGGAATGACGAACCGAATAGCTTATGGGGGGACATCGAAAAAACGGTAAAAGAGGCCGCGAAAAAAGTACTGGGTAAAAAGAAAAAGCCAAAGAGCAAACCATGGTTTAACGAAGAGTGCGAACTCTGGTTTGAAAGGCGCAAAAAGACTAAATTAGATAGCTTAAACAATAGAAGCGATAGGACCGTAGAAGAGTATTCTAACGTAAGGAAGCAGGCGGGCGCGATCTACAGAAATAAGAAGCGGGAGTATCAAAAGAGTCTTATTAGAATAGAAACTAACAGTAAGGAAAATAACCCCCGCGAAATGTACAGAGGGATTAACGCCATCAGAAAGGGTTTTAGGAGTAGAGCGCAATTGATGAAGGACGAAAACGGGGACCTCGTAACAAATGACAACGAATTACTGTCGCTGTGGAAAAATTATTTCGATAAATTATTAAACGTGCACGAAAATAACGAAGTATTAGGGGACGAAATTCACACTGCTGAACTCCACGTGAAGGAATCGAGCTACCAAGAAGTAGAGGCCGTGATTAAAAAACTAACAAACAACAAAGCCGCGGGAAATGACTCTATACCAGCTGAGTTACTCAAATATGGGGGCGTCGAGCTCACTTTCAAAATCTATAAACTAGTATGTGCCATCTGGAAAAATGAAACAATACCCGAAAATTGGAAGGAATCTATCATTATACCGATTTTTAAAAAGGGGGATAATACAGACTGCACTAACTATAGGGGTATCTCACTTTTAGCAACGTGCTACAATGTTCTGTCAAACGTAATACAAGCTAGACTCACTCCATTCGCGGAAGATATAGTAGGAGATTATCAGTGCGGATTTCGGCGCAACAGATCGACGAGCGATCAAATGTTTACCATAAAGCAGTTGTTAGAGAAAAAGTGGGAATTTTGCGAAACCATACACAAACTATTTATTGATTTTAAAAAAGCGTACGATTCTGCTAATCGAAGCAAAATGTATCAAATTCTAGTACTTCTCGGTGTACCGAAAAAACTCTTTAGATTAATTCAAATATGCCTGAACGGAAGCACGGGAAAGGTCCGAGTAGGCGGTAATGTATCAGAACCCTTCATGATACGTGATGGTTTAAAACAAGGGGATGGGCTTTCTACGGTGCTGTTCAACTTAACGTTAGAGTATGCCGTTACAAAAATGCATGTTAGCCAGCTGGGCGCAACGCTTAATGGAACAACGCAGATACTAGGCTACGCAGATGATTTGGATATACTGGGGGATTGTTGGGAAACGGTAGCAAGAAACGCGGAAATCCTCATAAAAGCGGTGGAGTATACAGGGTTAGAAGTGAGTGAATCAAAAACAAAGTACATGATTGTGGCATTTGCAGAGGGGAGGAAGATCTCAGAGTTGCGAATTTTACTTTTGAAAAGGTTAGCGAATTTAGGTATCTGGGTACGACCATAAATGATAGAAACGAGATTAATGTCGAAATAAATAAGAGACTCCATTCGGGTAATGCTTGCTTCTACGCCGTGAGTAATTTACTTAAGTCGAGGCTGTTGTCTAAAAACGTTAAAATAAGAATATACAGGACAATAATACTGCCGGTGGTTCTGTACGGGTGCGAAACGTGGGCTCTCACTAAGCAGGCGGACAACCGTTTTAGGGTATTTGAAAATAAAGTCTTGCGAAAAACATACGGGCCGAAGAAAGATGAGGAAACCGGAGAATGGAGGAGACTACACAATGATAAGTTACACAATCTGTACGCGTCACCAAATATTAACAGAATAATAAAATCGCGCAGATTGGGATGGGCAGGGCACGTAGCGAGAATAGGAGACTAAATGTCAGTTTCTACCTTTATTGCTCTACAAAAGTATGTCTAAAATGATGCATATACATGGTGATCATGTAGAATATAGTATATTTAATATACATAGTGAATTTGACCAAAAAAAAGTTGTTTTGAGCAAGTATGTTGTGTAATATAAGGTCACCTCTTATGAACATAAGATCCTGCGCACGGACAGAAAGTCAATTTTTGGAGAATGAGGTTTCGCTAGTAAAAAGACTTTTTTCAATTGGGTATTTAGAATTTTTAAATACTGTAAATTTGTTTAGAATTTAATTTTCTACAAAATAGCCAGAATACTTTTATGAAAAAACCTTTTAGTAAAAAATGGCTCAGAAATAATTGAAAAAAACACATTTTTGGCCTAATCCAATACGCGTTCGCCGTGGGGTATAAGACGTTTCCTCGAAACTCTTTATACGGGGCGAGTGCCTAAATACTATTGATTGGTATAGGCAGGTACATATGATAAAAATATACATTCATACCAGAAAACATTTTCAATATTTGGTCCAGGTAGATTGAAAGCTGTGAAAACAATTTAAAAAAAAATTATATTTGGTCTATTTTGTAAAAACCCTCTAAAACTCTTAAAAAAACAAATTAAATCTATTTTACAGTAGAAATTTTCTTTGAAAGTAAATCATTCAGGTTACGGAAAAAAAGTCAAATGTATCAAATTTTAATTAGTTTTTAGCACATAAAGAACTTAAAAAATGTCGGTCTGTTCGTCCGTCAGGATTTTTTTTTTGCATTTATTTCACAAAACTTGATGTATTCCTCTCTTAAAAAAATGATGGACTTGGTTGTGAAGCCTTTAATACGTGATTCTGATTGGTTGCTATGGTCGGTTGCCTAGGTAACAGATGAGAACCCGCACGCTTTAAATTCATAACCCTCATAACAGTCATAACCCTGGTAGAAATTTTTCAGTTGTTTAAAATAAAATGAAATGAGGTTAAATAGTATGAAATCTGAATAGCGGATTCAGAAAAAAATATATGCAATATTACCAACAAGAAATCTTGATAAATTAATCATTACCAAAAGTGTAGTATTGAAACATGTGCATTGAAAAGTGTCACCCTAACCCTATTTGAAGTAGGTAATAATGTGTGTGTGTGTGTGTGTGTGTGTGTGTATGTTATTTAGTTTTTTTTTTTAATATAAGTGAGAAGTGCAATTAAAAGAATAAAAAGTATAAAGATATATTGTGTCTCCGTGCCCAAAGTCGCCCACGGTGAGGTTTAAGAAGTGAATTTAAAGAAAAGTTCAGTATCCGAGTCAGTGAATTTGAGTTTATCACTACAATGCCCTTTAAATTTTAAAATATGTAATCTAGATAATTGAACTGTTTTCATTCATATTTTCACACCAACGGCAATGTGAATTTTTTAATTTAACGGCTCACATTTTGCTTATAGACAGTCACGCAGTAACTACTATCTCTAGCACATTGTATTTCCGGTTTCCAGTGTATTTTTACCTGGAGAAAATGATAAATATTTTGGCTTTTTTGTTAAGGCATTAATGAGAATATTTACTTTTAATAGTTGTGAGATATTTTGAGATTTTTCCATTGCATTGCATTTGCTCTCATTTAAAAACTAATTTCTAGAGAGCTCATTTTTTGCATATATATTTCTGTTTTGGTTGTGAAAATATTTAAAGTTGAATTGACCTTAACTGAAATACTTTTGATTTCGACTTCAACACACATGATAATTATTTAGTCGTATAAGTTATTCACATCAGTGTCGGAATCGAAATAAAAAGTATTTCAGTTAAGGTTAATTGAACTTTGTATATTGTTTCATTGACACAAAATAAATCTATATGTAAAATATGTGCTCTCTAGACCCGTTAGTTTTCGAATGAGAGCAAATGCAAAAATAGAGAAATAGGCATCGATCTCAAAATCTCTCACGACTGTTAAGAGTTAAAATTCTTATTAATGTCTTGACAAGAAAGGCAAAATATTTATCACTTTCTTCATGTAAAAATACACTGAAAACCAAAAATACAATGTGCTAGAGATAGTATTTACTGCGTAATTGCCTATAAGCAAAATGTGACCCGCCAAATTAAAAAATTCACATGTGCCTCAATGTGAAAATATGAATGAAAACAGTTAAATTAAAATCATCTGGATTACATGTTTTTATAGGTAGCATATCAAGTATCTGTGTAAAATTTCAATTGCCTAGCTTTTTTACAATGCAAATGAATAGGGTTGTAATAATAGGCTTATACTCACTGACTCTTCTACTGAACTTTTCTTCAAATTCACTTCTCAGACCTTAACGACAACGACTTTGGGCATTGTTAATATACTTATATTTAAAGTATTACAGAATATGGTAACATATGGTAGGTAATATGGTAAAAATATTAGCAGAAATTAGTGTACCCAAAACTTATGTTGTTTTTTCTACCAGGGTTATTAGACATAGATAGAATAAGGAGCGCGCGAAGCGCGCCTTCATTCCTAGTTTATAAATAAAAACTATTTAATGGTATAGACAGGTACATATAATAAAAATACATTCCTACTAAAAAACATTTTCAAGATTTGGTCCAGGTAGATTGGAAGCTGTTGAAACAATTAAAAAAAAATAGACGTAATTCATTTTTTTTTTATATTTTAGACATATATTATTACATACATATATATATGAATAAAGATTATTTTAAGATTGGTCCAGATGAAAGGTTAAGGTTTCTAGCAGAGCATTTCTTGCTCTTTATTGTTATATTACAAAGATACGCGTACAGTGATAATATATCTATCAGCAAACTTTCGCTAATGACTAACGCAAGTGGATGACATTAAATGTAAAAGTGACGAATGCATCATACTTATCAAATACGGATTTCATGAAGAACGAACGTGAAAAACAAATGACGACGATTTTTACGCGCGCATCTTGGGTGTGCAAGTTTGGTGTATCGAGTGCAAACACATGGCGCTCAAGGTAGACACCTTTTATTTAATTGCGGTATCGCGTGAATTTTGCAAGTGACAAGAACGTGCTCTACTACAGGTATATGTATACTCCGCTCTTTCATTATTTATGCAGATCATTTCGAAGGAGGTAAGCTCCTAGTGAGCCGATGAATAATTTATATACATCATCCGACTGAAAAACGCGCCTTTGTTTCGTCTATACATGAGACATGTTCTGGTGTGCAGATATAGCAAGCTTTTATTCGCGTGCGTGAGTCTATATGCGCGAACACGCATTGCAAAACGCCTTACTGCACCAAATATCATGCATAGCACGCGTGCTACCGATCATTGCAAAAAAGTGAAAGTCAAATTTATTTAAATTAGAGTATCTAGTCGTAGAAAGCTACAGTCTATGAGTTCTACGGCTGTTTTCAGTCGCGTAGTGCCACTACTGAGCCTTGACAAAATGTGTGTGTGTGTGTGTGTGTGTGTGTATATATATATATATATATATATATATATACATATACAACGAAAGACACGCTCTGCCGACTGGGTGACTGGCATCTGACCTTCCGTCTCTATTTTCTTTCCGCCTGCCTTTTTATTGTCTTCCTTTTTTTCCTCCTTGGACAGCTGGATATGCGTTGAAAAACATGCTAATTTTGTTTCGCGAAATAGCGCTTTTTAATAATATCGCTAGAGATTGTACCTTTTTTGAATATAACGCATTTTCGTGAAACATTTGTTTTTTTGAGAATTTATTACAGAATCACTTAATATTTTTTGCTTAGAGAAACATGTAGGATAATAAAAATGTGACGCACCAGCGAGTAAACGGCAAGCATTAAAATTATCACGAGGTCTCAAAGTTGATTTTTAAATTTCGATCCTAAAGATAATTATAATTATAAATAAATGATAAAAATAATTATTTTGACAAATCGTAAAAATCGTAGTGGAATATACTATGCCATATAGTTTTACTGTGTAATCGATCATCATTATGCACATAGTTTCAAGTTTATAATAATTTACGTTATTGCAATATCTTTGCATACTGCCAAAAGGATTTTCTTTTTAGTTTCTATATCCTATGGGATATTTATTTTTTATTCTTTAAGATTTCTATATCCCATAAAAAATACCAAATTTTATGTAAAAAGTTTGATCAAAATGATTCTAGTGAAAGTAAACAGAATCCATTTAAATGATTAGGAATATCGTGATTCCAAAACGATTTTTCCTTTTGATAGCATATTCAAGATTCTTTTCTTTTGGCTTTAAAGGGCATTTCTGTCAGTGTATCGGTAAGATATTTTTCGTTCCATTCGATTTTTATTTACAAGAGGCAAATGGACTTTAGAGTTATCTCCTTTATTGTGGCGCGAAATTTGAATTTTTTATTGACTTTGAAAGTCTAAACACAAGCATTTTCATTAAGTCCAAAAGGATTCCGCATAGCTACTTCGTTGATCTCGGTTGTGGCGGTTTAGCACGTCGCAGTGGTGTCGTTTCCGCGAGTGCGGAGAATCGTCCGCTTAACCATGAACATATTTCCTTTGTCGGGATCGTCTCGAGCGCATCGAGGTTGCTTGATGATCAACCGCAAGAGCTACCTACTGGGTAAATACGTTCGTACCGTGGAGCTTATCGATGTCGCCGTTGCGGACTTCTGGGTCTTGAATTTTCTTTGTCCGCAAAGCTAAAATTGTATGTTTAATCCAAATCTGTAAAAAGCAAAATTCATATATTATTTATTAAAGAATCAAGGCACAGTATAACTTGTTAAGCAAACATTGTTTGCAGTTACTATGCTCTTGGTTGGAACAAGGAATTATGGCAAAGTAGGCGTCTCCATCATCGTTAAAGCTTATAAATACGTGAAGCGACTGTGCGAGGTGATTAATTAATTTAGAATTATCATAAAAAGATTATTCTAAAATCCGTATGTTATAGCGTTACATATCTATACTTTCAATAACCTTATTACAAATGAAGGAAATGGAGTCTTCATTTATTGATCTTTATCAATTTCTTTGTTTTGTTTTTTTTTTTAATCGGTGTTTTTACATCGATTTTTATCTTAAATTAATACATATATACAACTGTATAGATTTTGTGGTTGGCTTTCGTCGAAGCGTAGTTGGCAAGAGACTTGCAAGTAATTCGAACTTTGAAAATTCTCCTCGATCAGCTGATGGTGTGAACATTTCTACCAGGGTAAGAAGATATTTAAATACTTTTATTATACATCTTATAATAAACTAAATATAACTTGTTGTTATATTGCATGCGTATACATAAAACTATTTTTCTCTATTTTGGGCCGAAAAAAATTAAGATTCCGAATAGCACAAAATGGTTGAGAAACGTTTTTAAAATGTACGTTTGATTTGGATCCGCGCATAAAGTTGATTAGCAAATTTTTCTATGTTCCTCCATAAGCGGACATTATAAAGTCATTATAATAATATTATTATATAATATGACATTATATAATAATATAAATTATATAATGAAAACGGTCGAATCGGCGTGTTTAAGAACGGTATCCGCAGTATATAAAGCACAGTTAACCCATATTTATATGTATTATTCCTTTGACGCATTTAGTGCACTGCGCTTTGTTTACATAATGCGAGCTCTTATGTATGCGCACGATTAGTCTTACTTGAGTTTCGGATCCTTAAGTTGGCCGCGAATACATCACATATTTTTCCGGTCCTTCGCCCTTTTCACGAGCGAGAGAGTCAGTCGCGGCGGCGCTTTAATTGGACCAAAGTCCGTCTCCGCGGGGCCGCAAAAGTGAAAGTGGAATCAAGTTCGGAGTCTCTGCACGCGATAGCCCGAGGTCGCCCTCCTGTTCTCGTTCACGTCCGCGTGTGTACCTGCCCGGATACATGGCAAGCAAAAAAGCATACATCCTTCTACAGCGCGCGGCGCAGATACACAATGAGTAGAGGTACTTCTGTCCGACCGAAAAAGCAACGGCACCGGCAAACAAAAAAGATGTCCACCACTGTACAACCACACCTCGAACGTCCTCGAAGGGAATATACGACAGGGAGATATTCGAGAGAGGCAAGGAGGAGAGGGAGGCAATATGTGTAATGAACAATACGTATCCGCGTGAGAAGGTGAACCCGCGTGCATGTATACGGCCATCCTGGTCTGCTTTATTTGTTTCCTTATTTCGACATTGAGTCGCTAAGAGGATTATTAACTGCGCCTCTCTCGCGGCGTCGACCTTGATGGCGCCCGTCGACAAAACGCGCCGCCCATTATTTTGCTATAGAATACAAACAAGTGCGCGTTACCCTGTGATCATCTTTTTCGCTACCGTTCTTCCTTTCGTCATTTCTATATTAAAAGGCATACGCATACCAGTGAGCGATTTGCGGCTGAGAGAAATTTGCCAGGCAGATTGAATTTTGAAGCGTGGGAAAAAGTTATCCCCTATACATGCATTTTTAATTCATCAAATCGCACTTTTCTGTTTTTACCTGACTCTTAACATTTCGCAACATCATTAACGTTGAAATTTCCCCCAAAATCAACGAATACCCCTATTGCTCGTAAAAGAGTCCATGGGTATATTATGATAAATTATTAAGCAAGGTGCACTTTTGAGTCGCTATAAAAAAAGGACTATAGTCAGTTTCAGTATGATTTTTTTTTCTCGCGATTTGTGGTATGAGTGATATGATACTATTGGGCTATAAAGCGCAATTTCTGACACAATCAATGCAACTTCTGTTACTAATTAGGAACATAATGAATACAGTCTACTTATGTCGACTGACTGCAGTTCGACAGTTCTCCATTAGGCATTCTGAATTTATTAGTGTTTTTATTTTATATTTTTAACAAATAACAAACCTTTTGGTGGCTCGCTCTTTTTTGTGGAAAAAGTGAAGAAGCTGACTTGGGGTCTTGCAAAAGGTCTGACGGCCTTACGACTGCGCGTGTTATCTGACACGTGCGACGAAAGGAACGACAAGGGGTATAATTCGGCACTGGACCGCATACTTGATTAATATACAAGTACAGACGAAATCTTTCGAGATAACAGCACAGTCTCTAAATGGACATTGCGTAACGGCAGTCGCGAGCACACACAGCGTCAATAGCGCAGATATAAGCACTGCACCCGGAAGGTTTGGCTTGCTCGCTCGTCGGAGCGCAGCAGCGCGAGAACGTACGAGGCCGCGCAGTAACACAAGTATATGTACACACGAACAGCAGTAGCGCACGTCGCGTACATGCACTTTCACTGCAGGGGAGTTGACTTCGCGACAGAGAGCATGTCTATGGTTCACGCGCGCCTGCGACACTTTCCCGCGAGACGCCTGCACCGTCTGCCCACGATTTCGGTGAGCTTTTACCTCGCATACACCGATATTGTGAGTGCATCGGTAGTGCTATAACTGAGTATCTCGCGGGACTGAGATGTATAAACGACTTTATTCAAATCCATCTTTGCCTTCCTCGAACTCGAACTCTAAGTCTCTTTCTCACTTGCATTGTTTTGTTTCAGTGAACTGTTATCTAGCCATGAATGAGATTTGTATCGGTAATACAGTGTAATACTTATGCAGCTTCTTATATAGTGCTGGCATTTTATTCGAGAGATACGCAAGAGAAGTTTTTTCGAAACTAGTGGGAAAGGGTCGTTCTGCTATCAGATACGTGTATTTAACCTTGTCGGCTGAACGAAAAATCCCAATGTTTTTTTTCAACAATATTTAAGGTGTATATTATATGCGCCTTTTAAAGAATTTTTAAATTTTTTTTGAAAAACTATATTCAGCCACGCAGATCTGGTGCAGAAGTTGATGAACCTTGTGCAGACCCGTGTAAGAAAAGGCTAGCGGAAATTCCACAGATGCCTCCAAGAATCTGTGCATAGTTTACGACAAGTTATACCAAGACGGTATTGGCCAATAAAATTTACTGATTTCCGGCAATTGTATTTCCATACTCAACACCAATGCAATTCAATATTTAATTGATGATCTCATATATGAAATTTGAAATGCATTGGGAATGAAGCAGTAGTTAGCTGCATCGAAACAGCGTGTTCCTAAAGCGATTGCCTCAACAATTTTCTCTAATTATCTGGTACAAAAAGACATAAACCTCTTAATACGTCGCGCGGCAAACAATCAAGGCGAAAATCTCGTGCAAACGCACTCGTCTCAGCTGCTCGTACGAAGTAACATCTCCGCGAAATCCAAATGAAGAGGCAAGTCGAGTAAAAGCCATCATCGCCCCGCTGGTCGCTGGAGCAGCTCATCAGCCTCGAGTCGAGCCACCGGTGCAGAGCAGAAGCTGCAAGCGGCGAAACGAGAGAAGAAGCAGTAGTGCAGTTATCGCTTCGGCGACAGAAAAACAGGCAGTTTCTCCGGGTGGTACACGCGGATAACGCGACACATCATAATACCTCGCGCGCGGAATCATAGGAATTCTTCGCGTATGCGACGAGTTCCCTCAGTTCTCTCTCTCTCTCTCTCTCTCTCTCTCTCTCTCTCTCTCTCTCTCTCTCTCTCTCGTTTAAGGTTTTAATTGCAGCGCGTCTGCGACAATTAGAAAGAAGGCCGTATAAAAGAGCCGTGAAAAAACGAGCCCCGCCCGTAGCCTTGAGAAAAAGACACCGAGGGCGAGTGTACGGGCTGCAAGGAAATTAGCGCGACGAAGGAGCGTTGCGCTCTTGGGATTGTCCGTGATAGAGATAGATGTATAGATGGATAGAGGACGAGGAAGAGAGGAAAGAGAGCTATGCTGGTGTACAGCGTATATATACACATAAGAAGTCGTGACGCGCGCTGCGGAGGAGAAAGGAGGATCCTACGTACTGAGAAAACCTTTGTAGAGAGCCGAGAGAAGAAAAGACCGTGCGCGCATTCTGCCCTCGCGCTCTCTGTGTTTTGACGCTCTCTGTGTGTTCTCTTTCTCTACCTACTACTGCCACGTCTAGGTATAACACGAGAGTTTCTTGCGCTTCTTGTTGGCAAGCAGAAACGCTTGCTCCACACTCGGATCATCTTATTTGTACGGATGTTCTGCCTTGATCGTAGAAAATAGTTTCTCGTAAAACAGCTAAAATTCGAAATTATCTTGTACTTTTCGAAATCGTTTTTTTATTCTTTAACAAATATATAAGGTTTTTCTTAAAATATTCAAGTCTGGCTCTTCCACACCTCACTGCATTTTATCCTTGCAGAATATATTCAATTTAATTCTATCAAGCTATCGACTGTCCAGAGGACATGTTGCATTTTCAAAATGACAAACTAAAATTAAAATCTACAACTAAATTCAGATATACAACAGGCTTGCAATCCAAGAAGCTATCATAGATACGATCGTAAATAAACTTCCGTAATTTCCGCATAGCATGTATCCATATTTTATGCGTAGCACAGAATGTCCCTATCTTATGCATTCGCTCTAATAAACAATAATTTCAAATCAATTAAAAAATCGCTGACATCTTTATGTTGAACGACTTGAACGGTGCGCGCTCATTTGTACAAAAAGAGATGCAGCAATGAACACTTTATGGGCAGAAGCTATCAAGCGTACTATGCCTCACGGCAGTAGCAGTGGCAGATTATTTATATTTTCGCCTGAGGAAAATTCCGCGCGATTGCGTGTTGCAGACGCAAGAGAAAGAAAGAAAGAAAAGTAGAAAGGATGCGAGAAGAAGGTAAGATGATCGCGATCGCGGAATGCGTCGCGGAGATGATCGATTGCATAAATGACCGATTCCCGCCTGTCCTCGCATGAGATATAAGTAGGCTCATTGTTCGACGTCAAAGTCGTGGGAGCCTGCGCGAGCCGTTTTGCGGTGCGTCTTCAGTTACATCATTGCACGAACGCCGTGAACTTTTACATTCGAGAGACTGGGCCGTTGAGAAACGGCATTGACGCGCATTGCAAAATATAAGTGTTCGTTGTACTGAAAACTTGTATTCTCAATGAACTTGATCTTCCTGACTGTAAGCAAACTTTAATAAGCAAATATTTAAAAACATCTATGTATTTAGAGCTTAAATCCCGTGTTTTGGAAAAATTTTCGTACGTAAATACAATGAATTTCGGTGTTTGTTAGAGTCACTCAAAGGCGCCCTAACTCCGTGCTGAAACCAATTTTGTTACTCTGATATGGATGGCTTATTTTTACTTTTTTCAATATCTTGAAAAATGGAAAGCTAAAAATTTATACGCAGAAGATTGACACTCGATTTTAAAAGTTAAAAAAATGTCATAATATGAAGCATGGATAACAACTGTATGAAAGTAAAATGCATCGGCGCATAACATTGATCGCTGATATTGTACGAATTGCCTTGTTATGCATTTCCAATTTGAGTTCTACTGATAATCATGCAAATCAGTAATGACGAATGCGAATGTAACACTGTAGGAAGTAGTAAATTACAACGTAGTAAAATAAAGCTCTTCTTTAATTTATGAAGTGAAAATAAAATGCAACGAAATGATTTCTCGGAACGTGATGTATGAGGAACGTAGACTTCAAAGAAAAGATACTCGTAAATATTCAGCGAACACTGGTTGTCCTCTTTTTCCGGCCAAATTGATACACCGCGCTGACGATCAGCCGTTGATCAACCTATACGGGGTTCGAAAAACCGCCGCGACGCCGTGAAAGTAGAAACCGAGGCGATCTTTGCAGAGAAAAATGTCTAGACAAGCAAATTATGCCCGTCGCGGTCCAACAACAGGGGCTGAAAGACACGTCCAAATAGTAAAATTACACTCGAAGATACATATCTATGCACACGCGCACGCAATGATTAAACCAGTTGCGTGTATTTCTACTGCAAAAGCAATTCTGCGCAAGTACAGGTGCGTGATGTAGCATGTACGCTATAATGGTGTATTCAATTCAGAAATATCGGTGAAACCAACGAAGACGACTCAGGCGAGCCACGTTCGCTCGTAGATCAGAAGTGGTTTCAATAAATCAGCCGGTAGTATGCTCTTCACCTGTGCAGAAATGATGCAGTGCGTGATAATTTTAAGTGGAATCACTTAATAATAAATAAGGATATGATTTAATTGGGGTATCGAATTCCAAGCATGCACAACCAGCGAAGTTATATAAATATAAAATAATAAGGATGTACCAGTTGAAAATTAACGTCGGAACAATTTTTTCGCTCTCGATTTCACAGAGAGGCAATCTAAACGCTTTTACAGCCGTTGCCACTGCTGCTGCTGCTGTTGCTGCGAAAGTGTACAGCGCGCGGCGAGAGCAATAAAAGCAAAATGACGGAAAGGCGATCAACGTTAAAGCGGCCAGACATCGGAGACTGCAGGTTTCGCATTATCGCATCATTGTGGAGCCCCGAGGGGATGCGCGCGCGATCGCGGTTGCTGAGAAGAGAAGGTGCAGCGCGCAACCATGTCGAAATCGGCGTGAAAACGATTCGAGGATCCGCATGCGGTGCAGCGCTGCCGCTGCCGCCGCCACCACCATTCAGCTATACAGTCTCTTAAGGACACGCCAGGATTTAATTAACTTTTGATCCGCCGCATCGCCGCGTTCGCGCGCGCTGCTCTACTTCAAACAGCTTTCGCGCCACTCTCATCATACGAAGCAAGAAAATTGCTTCGCCGAAAAGCATTAGAACACTTCTCTTAGTTTATTTTTTCGTCCTTCGCGATTAATTTAGCATTATAATACAGCCGTTGCCAAAAGTGACGAATCCGTGATAATAAAATGGCGATTAATATATGTATAAAAGAGAATACAAAGTGAATTTTCTTGTTCGGCGATATAATTATTGTAGTGTACTATGTTCATACCGCTAGCTTCACAGCTGCTTGTATATGCGACACGGTTCCCTAGTAGAAAATACGCCATAATTTCTACAAAATCTCAAATCGGCCACAGGAAATGATTGCACAAGGAATTTTATTTTGGATTAATCTGCATCAGAATAATTAAATTGAACTGAATTATTAACTGGTGATTATGCTAATCTTTTAACCCTGCATTAGCGTCCATCTACCTTTGCCAACATTTTCAGTTGATTCTGTGCAGAAACTCTCAGCAGACGCGAATTTTTCTGGACCAAATCTGAGCAAAACTATCTGGCCAGACGTTACTGCGAACCGCCCGGAAATTATGACGTATTTTCTACCAGGACGTTTTAAATAGTAATGTAAGATGTGCACTGACAAATCATCAAAGAAATCCTGCTTAAATAGAAACTTTTTGGCTAAGAAAATAAACAACGTACGTTCTTCACTTTTTACGCCTTCAGGAATTTTTGTCATTTTGAGAGAAGAACCCTATTGTTGGCACTTTACCCGTCACAATGAAACTGCACCCATCTAAATGTCACCCAACCCTTCAAAAATGACACCCCTCATCTACTATAATGACATCCATCCTATGATTGGTATAAATATACGGTGTTCAACACAACTGTAATTACTTAACCTTCGGTTCTTGTTGGAGCATCAACAATAAGCACCTCGAATGAGTTCCAAAACTAACGGTGCATCGACCAGCCCAGTTTTGAGTTTGGCAACAAATTTACAAAATAATATGAATATAAAAACGCCGTCACCAGCACAAAAGCGCAGAATAATAATAATCAAAAGGCGCCTGAACCAAATATGCAATGAAATGTCAATGATAAAACTGTCATCACCTCTGCAGCAGCAACATCGACAACATCAACAGCAGCAACAAGATATAGAACAGGACAGATAAATATTTGGTGACAAATTATAGAAAATAAGGCTTTCTATAGTAATGTAACATGTGCACTGACAAATTATTAAAAAAAATAATGTTTTAGTGAAAGTAATCGGAGCAAACAACTGAATCGATATTGTTTATGTAAGCATTTGTATCATTACAATATATCTTATCTATACAAAATAATGAGCTTAAAATATACTTACTGGAATATTCATTGGTGGCTTGTAGGTGAGATACAAATTGTGCATATTTGCTTGGCATCAGTGATTAGGGCGGAAATCTCAAATTAAAGTGATTGCATATTGAATTTCATTTCAACTTAGTCATCAGTTTCTAAAAAGCATTTCCAGAAAGAGGAATCAATACCTTGATTCATAATTCAGAAGCTTTTAAATAAATTCAAGAATTTACATTGGGTCGTGGTTTTCAATTTTAGAAGGTTTTCTAATATCTTCTGAACTATAAATCAAAACCTCTTTATCGATGCCAGGCAAAATGTGAAATTTTGATGTCATTTACTCGACAAGCCATAATGAATGTTACAATGAGAAAATATTGAGTTTAGTTTTGTTAGGCAAGGCATTTTGCACTATTGTTAATGTAAACAATATCTATTAATTTGTTTACTCAAATAGCACGACTTTATGAAACAAAAGTTGATTATATCGTAAATGCGAGGAAGTGGTGAATAAACACAACCACTCTCTATCACGGTTCAAGACCGACACTTTATTGCCTGTCTTCTCACTTTCTATACTACCGTCTCGCAGATACACAAAATTCGTTCATCGCATATCCTACACCCTTCCCTGTTTTAATAAGTCATCAAAATTAATAGACATTATACCTTTACAAATAATGCGCAGCATCGTATGGTGTTACGTTTCGCTTTAATCGCGTTGATTTTCTTAAAAATATCGCCGAATTTTTGCTGCTTACGTTATCTCACACATTTGTACTATGACATACATTTTACTTTGATCATTTTCGTTTTTCCGCCAATGTTGTATTTGATCGAAATGGTTCTCTCAAGTGAAATCAAGTGCAGTGCGTGCGTATGGTACAAAGTTTATACAGATTTTTAACCTCAGATTAGTGTGTGCTACCTTTGCCAGAATAATTGTCGACAGATTATGCCCGTGTACCGTCGCCCGCCGGAGAAGTTTATGCGCAGAATCTAGGATATATTTACTAGCATACCAAGCTCAATTTTCTATAAGGGTTTAGACGTGTAAAAAACTAACCATATAGAATTAAATTTTAAACAAAGATTTTTGAAATAACCCATATATTGTTAGTTACAAATCTATCTAACTTGACAACAAATTTTCTTGTGTTCTTTAATAAATCAAATCCGTGTGACTTTACTGTTTGGACAGAATGAGTGTTTCTTGCGGCGGCGGTGCGGCATCGAGCCGTCTTTATCGGACTGCTAGCCTACATTTGATTCTATCCATACATACATGGTCGGCATGTATATGCTTGCATCCCAAGCACGCCGCGAGCTTCGTGGTCCCAGAATTGTGAAAATTTATGCCCCAACAGAGTCTGACATCGGAGCGCGATTTTCCGTCTCCTTCTTTCTCATCCGACTATTGTGGCTCCTTCCACAAGCCCTAATATACCTACGTGCTAGGGAAACGCTGTTTCGTGAGATACAAGCGAGAGAAGGCCTTTTTTGGTATGGATACATACGATTTGTTAAAAATATAGCGCTCCCTTACCGAACTCGAAGATATCCATTATACTTGCTGGTTACGTAAAACAGTGATCTGCGAGGCATCGATTTTTTACGCGCGCTAAATGTATGTTTGGAGATCCATGCACATGCTGCACACGTTCAAGATTTTCGTCCGGAGTATACGGAATATCTTGTATATGAATTAGTCTGGTATTTATAACAGAGTCAACGCCATTTCAAGACGTGAATTATTTAATCTTTGTGAATCGTGAAAAAATATGACAAATAACGATACGATAACTTGGGCCTTGTGGATCTTAGAACAAATTTAATCAATGTTCGTTTAAGTCACATTCAACTTTTTTATTCGAACTCGATTAGAGAACGATATTGAAAGTTAATGATGAACAGTTTTATTACAGATTAGCTACTCCACATGTTTGAAATTCAAATATAGATGTACCTAAAGATTTTTCCCTTTTTTAATTTATATTGTATTTTCATGATTCGAATTCATCATCATGCATTCAGGGATTTTGATTTTCTGTAACTATATAGAAAATAGAAAAAAGATCTTTCGATACTAATCTTATCATATATAGATATATAATTTGTTCAACTGATACATAACATTCCTTGATAGTGAAGTTACAGTTCGACAATTATCGCTCTCTTCCATTTATAGATGGATTATATGCAACACCTGCTATAGATAATATTAATACCACGAAGAAAACGTGTAGTGTAATATCACATTGAAATCCAGAATATAAATGTGTAAGTTGAGGTACTGATTTCGTTTTGTTTTGCTAATGCATATGATATACACCAGCGCGGTGTCGTTTTAATACGATCTTATGGAAGTTGACAGAGAAATGCCCGTGACGGACGCTCGTACTATTTTGTTCCCATAAGATTTGACACGGGTTTTGGCAGATTATGGGGGCGCTACCGCATGTGCACCCAGCCAATACATGTGAGACAGGTTTCCGTGAGCGACTGTAATTTAAACACCATATCGAACCAATATTTTGATGGTCAAGTGTGCTGCCATCATAGCCATTTAATTTAACATACTTATGATATATTCCACTTATGAATTGTGGAAGTATTGGGTACACGCACCTCATTCCTTTTTTACGGTCGAATGAAAAAATTAGCGAGAATATTATTAACGTGCGATGAAGCAGGGCGAGCGTATATTCTTAGGCTGGATAACGCATGGCGATTCAAGAAGATTTGCAATTCTATTAAAATTGGACTTCACAGAATTTAGCAGCATGTGTATTATGAACGAGCGACGAAATCAGTCTCGAAGTCAGGCAGGCGCATAAAGGCGACGCCGGAGCGAGTCGGTCCCTTGTATCCCATACGTAAACTCGCTGCTGCCGCTAGTAGTAGTAGTAGTAGCAGTAGCAGCATCAGCTGCAGTAGTAGTGACAGTATAGAAGAAAAGGACTCGCGCTCCTCTAGCGGCCTCGTTTTTGCCCCGCTGTCCCGAATAAATCACGCGCGGCGCGCGCCTTTTTTCGCATTGGTTAGCCCGTGCGCACTCGGGGCCGACCCTAATTATTCCCGTATCCTTAATCACGTGACTTTCCCGCGCTTCAGCTCGGAAATCGTCCAGTTTGTGGGTAAGGAGGATTCTTCTTATCCGGAGCACACTTCTTGTCAGAGTCAGTCCCTCTCTCTCTCTCTCTCTCTCTCTCTCTCTCTCTCTCTCTCTATCTCTCTCTCTCTCTCTCTCACTCTCTCTCTCCCGCGCGCGGAGCGCAATCTACCGGAGCCAAGGTCGCGACGTACATCAACGTCAGCTGCAGCGCGACTGTCTTTCTCACTCTCGCGGCTCGCCAGTCTCTGCGCCCGGAATACAAGCGCGACGGATTCAGCGCGCACGAGTGCGCGACGAGAGCGCGTGGGCCCCGCGTGATGGTACAAAATTTATCCTCACGGGGCACTTGGCTACTTTATTTCGATTTTTTCAGCTGCGGTGGCCGCCGCGGCTAGCGGCCGGCCTTGGCTCTCTCACTCCCCGTACCTATACCTGCATACATGCGTATGTACGCAACTCGGAAGGGGGCGACTACGCGAACCGCGTCCACGCCGTCACTCGCGGCCGTGTCGTCGACGAGCTACTCATATAAACCCTCGCGGCTTACAGGAATCCCTCAAACTCACTTTCGCTCGCTCCTCTCCGCCGATCTTCTTCTTCTCTCCCCTCTGCCCTCTCCCTCTCACGCTCACTTCAGCTTAACGTACTTTGTTGTTGCTCCTTTATTTCTCATTCATTGCGCTCCCTTACAGCTCCACTGCTCAGTGGTCACTGAGCTTCGCTCAGCGCGCGCTTCGGTAATTACTGTTGCGATAAAACACGCTCTGTGGCCCTGCATAAATCCACCTTCATCTTCCTTTTTCTAAAAAGCCTTTCCTATACGTTCCTTCTACTCTGTATCTCTTGCTTCTTACTACCGGCTTACTACCGATACACGCTACGCTAATACTTCACTTGCTCGACTCTGCGAATCACACTTTTTCGGCCCCTCGAATTTTCAGCCAGGTTTCGCCATCTCTTTTTGCGATCGAGTTTTAATCTCGATTTTTATTACATTCTCCTGTGTTTGATTCTATAGTTAGCAGTGTATCAATGTTCAATCATAAAAATATGTAGTTTTACACTAATAAGCTTAATTGAATCTGGCATTACAAATTATCTGAAAGCACATTACTTTCAATGAACGCATTTTATTGTAACAAAATCAAATGTCGACGCCGCTCCTATTAAATTATACTTCTTGAGCCTGCTGTACAATTATGCCACGTCAAATTATAGTTGAGATTCTTGAGGCCCTATCGGAATGGCTCTTGGATCAGTCATTTTGAGGAAATAATTCTTGACAATAATATAATATAGCCGTCATCGATGTACTCAACTGAAGTAAATATTAGCTTTCATCTGTGCTAGAGTCTGAACTTGAACTGGAATTATGGCTATCATAGCTGGAGCTGTTATCGTCCGAGTCAGAGCTGGAATCTGAATACATTTCTTGAAGTTTCTTCTGTCGTTGTTCTTCCATGATGCGCTTGCACTCTGCCACAAACTTTAGGTGATTTTTCATCAGTACTGCTCGTAAAAGCGATCCCTCTGTTTGCGACATCTTAAGACAAGGTCTGTACTGTCGAAGCTGTTGAGATTGAATAAATAGTACGTTAGGCCTTTATACCTATAGGCTTGTCACCCTACCCGCGAAACTGACATGACACCCCACCCGAGAAACTAACGCGACATCCCATCCGCGAAACTATGCTAACTTGTCATTCAAAATATGCTTCTTACTCTTAAATTTTATTTTTCATTTATCAACTATTAATATATTTTTAGTAGTTGAATTTTAATATTTGCATAAAAGTAACTCACAGATAATTTTTCTTACTAGACTACACAGTAGATAAAAATCTGAACTAGAATACTTCCCGTGGAAAATTTGAATTTCATTGGCATACCTTATTTCAGTATATATTTATTTACCTTATCTCAATATTTGATCTATATATGTTTAATAATTATTAATATTTCTCATGTGCGGCGCTTTAAGAGTATGGATTGTTCATGTTCATCGAAGGCGAGTAATTTAAATGGTTACAAAAATCATTGATAAACAAGTGGCCAAAAATTTTTTTTCGATTAACAATCATTTTGAAAAAAGTAAAGACACTATAAAAAATTCTTGAATTAACTTTAGATAAAATTTTTAAAAACGTTAAAATATTTGTCTATTTTGAATCTCTTATAAGCGTATTGCATTATTGATATCGTAAAACTTTAATTCCAGCATTACAGGTAGTTAAGTATTGATAATTCAAGCATTATGATGGTAAACAAAAGTTTAAAACTCAATAAGACATTTTTTATCATACAAGTATTTTTAAAATTTTATTTTAACAAATTTTATATTTGGATTGACTAAAAACAATTCAAATTATAACATAACCTATAAATAGTAGTAACAGAAGGTCCTTTTGAAATCAACTTATAGAAATCTCAAAAGATCTCCAAAAAGTGCTCGCTCCACGCAATGTGGCCCAATTATCAATAGGACGCGTGTACCTATACAATTAAATGAAATGTGTATCTAATACATTAATCGACTCGGAACGGGTTTTTAAAATCTGGATCAGGATTCATCATACAGTGTTTGCCTATAAATTATCCAATCATTACAAGCTATGTCATATCAACGTTTATGAATGTTTGCCCGAAATAGATATGAGAAATTATGGACAATATTCTAATACTCTATATGAAAATACGCATTCATTGTGATTGATCAAAGCAAACTTCAGTTAAAAATATTAAATATTAAATATGTTATCAAGTTAGTGGCAAAAGTGTACATTTTATAAAAGTGCAGTCAAAAGTACTTACTGTCTTTTTTCAATTATAATCAATCATATAGGTAAATTTATATTAATTAATAAAAGTTTTAACCTGATAATTGTATACGTATGGCTAGTCAACTGAATTTAAGCAAATTAACTGCAAGGAGCTGTGCATAAGCTTCTATTACAGTAAGCGGTTATTTAGCGGTTTTCTAAGCGGTTCATTGGCGTTATTGGTTAAATAAGCCATTGCTAAGCCATTGAACCGTTGACATTTCTACCAGGGTACAACGTATGGATAATAATATTTAATTAATGTTTTTTAGAAATGTCTTTCATTAGGTCTGAGGGGGCATGTTTAAGGTACATATTAAGCCCGTATATATAGTAAAATGTCATGAATTTTGGTGAGTGATTTTGTATGGTATATATATATATATATATATATATATATATATATATATATCTTCCTATATTATATAGTCATTTTGGCAAGACTCCCCCCCACCACCCCTCCACCACCCCCCACCACCCCTCCACCACCCCCCTACCTTGGCCCCCCCACCAAAACACGTAAAATTCTTTCATTTTTCTGTTATTTTCGAAAATCTCAAAAACCCCCCCACCCCCTCCCCCCACCACCCCCCCCCATCGCCCCCCCACCACCCCCCCGCCTGGCCCCCCCACCACCCCCCCACCAAATAACATGACTGCTCTCTGCGTTATCGGGCTTGAGACCGTCATACTTTCACAACGCTATTGCGTAGTAAAATAAGGCCGCATTAACAGTCCAATTAAATACAAATTTATAACATATTATGATTAAATAGATTTAAATTGGATAATATTAAATAGAATTAAGGTTTAGGTTAAGGTAAGAAGTATCAGTTCCAAGAGAACCAGATATTGAAGATCTACCTCTAATTTTATTTAAGTTATAAGATTAAAGTTAATTATTAATAACGTGTAAATAAGTTAGGGAATAATTGAGTTCAAAGAACTCAAAGAACCATCAGAAAGTATAATCATTATAGATGATTCACTGATTGAATAAACAACAAAATGGACAAGATAAGCGAGATCAAAGACCTCGATGAATTTTCAGGTAATATGAGTAGTCAGACAGAACTAGAGAGACAGAATAAAGAGACAGTTTTCCACGTACCCGCAAATAATTTAATTTTCAGGATCACCTCACGTCTCCCAATGGCGCGCAACTCGAATTTTATAAAGTCAATCATTTTATAGATGCCTTTTGCGGCACAAAGATTTAAACATTAAGAACATTAAAAAAAATTAAAATTAATTTAAAAAAAAATATATATATAAATTCAAATGATGAATTTCAAGCGTCAGAAAACTTCAAAAACTAGCTAAAACTATTTTAAATGCCATTAATAGTAGAAGTTCAATGTTAAACAATACTTTTACTTCCAGTAACAGGTTTTCTTATACAATAAGATCGATCATTTTCAACCATCCAGAACATAATTATCAGTTCATGAAAATAAAATTTTGAAGATAAAATCTCACACAGAAACTACAATAGGGGGTTGGCGAGCGAAGCGAGCAGGGGGGCGGAGCCCCACTAGTATATATATATATATATATATATATGATATTTTTCGGTAGAAATAGTGTATATTGTAAATATTTTTTGTTTGTTAATTTACGTGAAAAGAAAAAAATGTTATCAGACGAATATTTTGTTGTTTTTTGCAAGATTTAACCCAGGCTGGACCCCTTAAAATTAAGGCAGTACAATGTAATATTATATAAATATAAATGATTTATTCGTACAGTTCAATTTTTATGAATTTTAAATATTTTATTTTTTTTAGTTTTCTAAAAATACTCTTCGATTGATAATTGTAAATTGTTTACACAAAACATTTTATTAAAATTTATCAAAATTGAATTATTATTATTACAGAAATCAGAATTTATCATAAACGTAGATTGGTAAAACAAAATATAATATCGAAACCAGTACAGTTGTACATACACGTCAATGGCCAAAGTAGTCAAGCAGGCGATTCGGTAACACAACACCTATATCTAAATTTGAATGTCGCGCTACCGTAAGGACCACCAAAGGGTGACGCATACCCGCAATAGTAGCGCGCAGTCGGTAAGGAATGTGCCCCACCCTCCCGACCGATGACGGGACGGGCGTCGACTCGATGCGAGAGAGAGAACGAGGAAGGACGCGACTCGGGCAGCTAAATAGCAGACGTGTATTTGTTTACACATGACGTTCGTTGAAGTTTTGTTAAATATTATTAATTGAAGGATTCTATCGTTCCACTTCAATTATTGGTGTGCACTTCGAAGACACAGTGATTATTGAAGTACAAAAATAAGCAGTGCTGCTTTCTTCGAATACATATACATATACGCAGTGTATGCATGGGGTGTTGCGTGTTGCATTTCATAGTGAAATTTCGGAGCCAAGCCACGATTCGACGAGGCGTATCAAAATTTACTCCGTTTACATTTGTGCGCACTTTGCAACGAAACAACTGTGAATTCACGACTAATTATTAAAGAACTTCAAGATTTGTGCGATTGTCACATCAATAAATGAAGAGACTGTACTGAGAAATCATTTTAACCTTGATCACTCGAACACGTACCTTCTCAGCAATTTGATTGATTACTCCTAGAGGTATGAATCACCATTTACTACATTAACTAATTTATGAATGTAAACTTTTTATAATAACTGTTACGAGCATAAAAATGTATACTTTATACAGTACTGTATCACGGCATGTTCATTTATAATACAAACAAAATTCTAAGAAATATAAAGTTTATGCAAGTACCCTGGTAGAAATTTTAATACTAGAAATGCGCTGGAAAATATAAAATAGCTATTAAAAATAGCCTAGACTAGCTTGTGATGAAACGCTTTTTCTTCCATTTCATGAGAATTTATTGGAATAAACATAACCTTAAATCTTTCATATTCGTGCTACTTCTTTTGTCGTACACTAATTGCAAAGTGGCTCACGGATTTTAATACATTTTTTAACAGTTTACGCAATTAACAATCATACAAGCACGGCATACAAAGATATTTGTGATATTCTTTTTTTTACTTGTTTAACCTGAATTATTTTGCATATCCCTTAATAGCCATTAACGAATTATCACTAGTGCTTTGCCGCAAACGATAGAATCTATTTTCACAATCTCGAATGTGCTTTGTAATACGGTATGACTCTATTCTTGCTCTAATAAATGCGCGAAAATTGTCCGAAAAAGCGTTTAATCGCTGGTCGAAAAATCGAATCGACAAATGTTTACTAGCTTTAAACTGATATCGATTTCTACCAAAGTATCCACCTTGAATTAACAGCAATTAAATATTTAATTCTTACTCTAATATTTATATTTATTTAGAAATCTATGCAAAAATAGTATATTCTAAAATTGTGAATATTTAAAAATGTTCATTAGGGACAGTTTCACAAAAGTCGGGAAATTTTTATAGAAATTCGTTGTTTAAGTTGTGAGAAAGTTTGAGCTGTGCTAGTCTTCGCGGGAAATTTTGAGTTGTGCTAGTCTAGCGTGTGTGAAATGAGTTGTGCTACTTATGACGGGAAATTTAAACAGTGCTACTCTTCGTAGGGAGCGACGGTATATTGCATTAATCTTAATAATCAAGCTTTATTTGAAATAATTTTTAAAGATAAAACATACATATAATATTCGGAATCGTCCTATCGTAATCACATGAAAAAAATTAATAAATGATAAGTCGTTAATAAATAAAACAAAACTGTATGATATGTTCTCCAGTGTTTTCATTGTTCCTTGTTATTTCTTAAAAACTACTTCATTTTTTTCTCACAAAAATTTCAGATATGTTTCAGAAAAATTCGCTATAGCTTTAAAATATCTAAAAATTATTGTTTTGTCTAATTTGCAATTATTTAAATTTATTTGAGATGTTTACGTGTTCTTTTCAGACGTACACACTAAAGAAAAATGGGTTGTGCTTCAAGCTCTCACATCGACAAAGCCGCCGCCGAGCGATCAAAAAAGATCGATAAAGATCTTCGGGCAGATGGCGAAAGAATCGCCAACGAAGTCAAATTACTTTTACTCGGAGCTGGAGAATCTGGTAAATCTACGATAGTAAAACAAATGAAAATAATCCACGAAACGGGTTACAGTCAAGAGGAATGCGAGCAATACAAACCAGTCGTGTACAGCAATACAATCCAAAGTTTGATGACGATAATTCGGGCTATGGAGCAATTGAAAATAGACTTCACCGACTCGAGCAAAATTAATGTGGCCCGAGATTTTTTCACATTAGCATCTTCTACACCTGAAGGAGAGTTGAATAGTGACTTGGTGATTTTGATGAAAAGTTTGTGGCAAGATCCTGGTGTTCAGAAATGTTTTGAACGCAGTCGCGAATACCAGCTCAATGATTCAGCAGCTTACTATTTAAATGCTATAGATCGCATCACAATGCCTAACTACATTCCAACGCAGCAAGACGTCTTAAAAACGAGAATAAAAACTACAGGAATTGTGGAAACACGTTTCTCGTTTAAAGGATTGCAATTCAAAATGTTTGACGTGGGCGGCCAGCGTTCCGAAAGGAAAAAATGGATTCACTGCTTTGAGGATGTCACTGCGATCATTTTTTGCGTAGCTTTGAGTGAATATGACTTAGTTCTTGCTGAGGATGAAGAAATGAACCGGATGATCGAGTCAATGAAATTATTCGATTCTATATGTAACAGCAAATGGTTCGTCGATACGTCAATCATACTTTTTTTGAACAAGAAAGATATCTTTGAAGAAAAGATAACCAAGAGCCCATTAACAAACTGCTTTCCTGAATATAGGGGTCCGAATACTTTCGACGAGTGCGCATCGTACATACAGATGAAATTCGAAGATCTTAACCAACGCAAGGAACAGAAGCAAATTTACACTCACTTTACATGTGCCACAGATACAAGTAATATCCAGTTTGTTTTTGACGCTGTTACAGATGTAATTATACAAAACAATCTTAGCAGTTGCGGATTGATAAGTTGAGTATTTCTTGTCATAAAATATTTAATGTAAATCGTCGCATTAATCGAATTAAAAACTCGTAACGTCAAATAGTAGCAATATTGTAAGGTGAGAACTGAAATTAATAATTTATACATCTTGCCAATGATTACTACTGTTTGGACAGAAATCTTTACCAAAACGAAAGCAGACTAACTTATTTATACCTCGATACAATTTAGGGAATGCTAGTTTATTTTTTTATTAATTTCTATTTTTAATCGCGTGCTACGAACATAGTATCAGATACTTTTCACATATATAAATATAATATGAAAACACTCTTGCACTGATCAATTCTGTGCAAGTTTATAAACAAATTAATTAAAATAAACTTTTCACTGAATATTTACCACATCTATTCAATTAAGAAATTGATGCATGCGTTTGCATTTATCTAAGTAGAATTATGTATTCGCGATTGTTATACTAACGTACTGTGTGTTAGCATTAACAACGTTAGAGTGAGAAATGAGGCTCTAAATACAATTTGACATTTAGTGTACAAAAAGCAAAATTATAAAAAATGTTGGTACTCGTTATAAAAAATGGATGGATTTTTTATCAAATAATTTTGAAATATAGCTTGCACTTGTACGAATTGCAGAAAATATAATAATGATGACCTAAAAAATTTGTGACCAATATATTTATTTTATAACAATAATTTTAAAAGTAAAATGATTCAGTATTGCAGGATTTTCTTCTTCTATAAATAAAATGATCCTAAAAAATGTTTGTATAATCGCCATTATAACACTGATAAAATTGTAAATTATACATTGCTCAAAATGAAAAACAGTCAAAACCACTTTACCTCAATGCATAAAGCTTTATAAAGAAATTAACAAAAATATAAAAATTTCAGACATAATTTTGTATGGCTTATTCGCTGCATTTTATTTAATAAAAAAGAATTGCGTTGATATTCCTACAAATTTTAACATTCTCATTAAAACACAAGTTTTGCGGAGATTCTTTAAACTTTTTCACTCCATATTGTGTAATTTCATCAAATCATAATAATTTATTGTGAATGCATAATATACTCCGTTAAACTGCAAGATTCAAAAAACTCCATAAATATTTCGGACAATATGTACTGACGTTTCTGCTACAAAATCTCATATTAATAAGCCTACTATGCTCGACAAAAGTGATAGTATTTTTATACACAGTATACGTTTATTGCTATGGCTTTCAATGTTTGAAGTTAAATAGCAAAACATATTGGAAAGTGAGAAGTACAAATTCTGACATGCAATGCCTACGATTTTTTTACACAATTTTATAATTTCCACATTTTTGATAGATACTAATTAGTCATAACAGTCATTTGATATGTATTACACGTCTTTTTTCTATTGATGTTTAACTAATTTATGTATTTTCTATATAAAGAATATAAATATTCGACAGACGCATAAAAAATAATCTATCGCACATCGTATATATTGAAAATTGTCTTTGCTGATAGAAGATATTTTATAGTGTATATTTATTTTCTATAAATGTATATCTATATTGATAATGTATAATTTATGTATATGTATTAATAAATAAACAATTTTAAAAAATATAAAATGAATTACTTCGATAACATTGCTTGTAATTAACGTTCAAATATCGTATATTATCAGTTGAATATTAATTGAGTATTAATTGAAACAAATTTATTCCATGTCGTTTGTAGTACGTGCTGAAAACGAATTTGCAAACATGTAAGATATTTATGCTTACCAAGCAAAAATCTTGCTGGTATACATCGCTAATTTGCATACGCTAAGTAGAACCTTTGATGAATATTTATCTTATAAGCCGTTTCAATTGATCATCGCGAAGAATTGATTAAGCTCGAAGTATAAGGACTATATAATACAATCAATAAATATTACAATGGATTTGACACGATATTTGACATGACCCACACGCCCCATAGGAAAATATACGCCTTTTTGTAACTGGGGCGTGTTAAGCCTGGATTTTTAGTTGAACCGTTATGACTCTTAATTTAATAAACTGACGAGTAAACGTTGTACTATTCAGTGATGTTAACTTTTTTTTATTTACAACCCAGTGGAATTAAATACTGTGCCAATTTGTGCCAAAACTGTGCGTAACTGTGCGTAACTGGGCCCAAGCCGTGCTATACTGTGCCAAACCATATAAATTCCGGACATTCGGTACGGTTTTAGCACAGTTTAGTACAGTAAGGTACTTACTATTACCATACTGTGCCAAACTGTACAGTTAGGTACAGTTTGGCACAGTATGGCATAATAATCAAACTTCCGTACTTATTTTTTATATATCACAGCACAGTTTTTCCTCAGTTTGGCACAATATTGGCATAAAATGGCACAATATTGCCACAGATAAATTATTTTATACACCTATAATATATGTGAATTTTGTACAAATAAATTAATACCCTGGTAGAAATGACCCTAAGAACTGGCCACTTATTAGGTATTAACTAGATTAAATCCTAAGAACTGGCCAGTTACTAGCCTATTCTTAGACTCATTTCTACCAGGGTATATATGCATATACCTATGGAGAATTCTACGAGAAAAATGCCATTTTCTGGTTGCAGAAACCGAAAAGAAAACACATGTTATAACATATAGAGCACGCGCCCGCAACTTTTTTTTCTAATTGTACATGTTTATAAGAACAATGCAAAACCACGTTTTAACACCGAAAATGTGCCTTGTGACACTGTTTTCTAGTCCCCTCAAATCCGTCGAAAAATAGCCATTGTTCCAACAGAAAATGTAATTCGGTAGAATGAAAGAACGGGAAAAGAGCTTCAAATTAAAAAAAATTCTTTGAAAATGCTTCATTTGGTCAAAAGTTACGCGCGACTAAAAATGCGGAAAAATCATGAAAAAAGGTACAAATTTCTTTACTTCGAAAAATCCAACAATTTCCATGATTTTCCCGCATTTTCAATTGAGCGTAAATTTTGACCAAATCAAGCATTTTCAACACTTTTTTTTCCAATTAAAGCTCTTTTCCCGTTCTTTCATTCTAGCGTAATACATTTTCAGTTTGTGCCCTTATGCATTAGGTACATGCCGGTGAACAATGGCTATTTTTCGACGAATTCGAGGGGCCTATAAAACAGTGTCACAAGGCACATTTTCGGTGTTAAAACGTGCTTATGCATTTTTCTAAACATGTACAATAAGAAAAAAAAAGTTGCAGGCGCGTGCCCCAACATTTGTTATTTTTCGGTTTCTGCAACCAGAAAATGTCATTTTTCTCGTAGAATTCCCCATATAACAATTATTACATTCAATGTAATACCTATGTTAATTTTTGCTAAAGTATGTTGAACTGTAGTGCTAATTTGTGATAAATTAGATTAAGCAACAAAAGTTTTATTATGTCAAAAAAATATGTGTATTCAAACGGCAATAATTTATTATGTATATATATTTCTCAATGCCAGTATGTGCCAAGCTATGGCAAAACTGTGCCAAAAATATGCCACAAATGTAATAAATGTCCGAAATGTATAAATGGTTTGGAACGTTTGGCACATTGGAACAGTTACTCATTTTTCATATCCACTGAGGCTCAAAGAAAATGTCTGGACAGTTTGAATGCCATCTTGTGGTTATGCTATAAAATATCCCTCATAAAAAAATATAGTTACTATATGACTTTTGTTTTCATATGATCACTGCCCCTATTCATGCCCAACAAAATTACAATAGATGCGTATAGCCTATGGCTAGGAGAGCAAGATCTAGATACCCCGATTAAAAACCAATTGGTTATCGTAGCTGAATAGAAACATTATCATCGACAAGTACGAACATATTTCTGATTTATTCGAAGAATTTATTCAGCTAGTCTTCTCGAGAATAAACTTGTTCCTTTGCGCAATAATAACAATTCGTTCAATTTTGCATTTTTGTTATGTATTATGTTTTGCAAAAAGCGAAGCGCTCTCTATTCTCGTGACGTATACGGGTTTCTTTCGATTATTTATGAATCAGCCCAAGATACGCTTCCAAGGCGAAACCTCGCTCCGAAAACCCCAGGTCTCGCTGTGTCAACCGTAAGAGAGCCAAAATTGGCGTCGAGCAAAGCTCCAATTGCATCTCACCCGGGGGATTTCGGCGCCTTTGAATTCACACGTTCATCCGCGGCGCGCGTCCACTTTATCCACGCTGCCTCGCGCGATCTCTCGAAGGGGCAGCCGCATAAGTATATTATACAGAAGAAGCTGCAGCAGCGATCGGTCGGACGACGTCGCGGCATTGAGCCGGTCATAAATCACACAGCTGCGCAGGAAAAACCGGTGGGTGACTCTTTTCCGCGCGCGCGGGTGACTTATGGAAATCGTGAGTGGTTCGTGCAATCACCGTTACGTCCCCGGCGTGCGATGTGCCACTGGGTGCGCGCGCACGACGCTCGAGTTCTAGCTCTATCAAAGCGACTCTATAGCTAGCTATAGGTATGTCAGCCATATCCTGGATTGCTCGAGATCGCGGAGAAATGCAGTGGGAGAAGGAACGAGCGCAGAGCGTCGGGACGATTCCATGACTTATGGCTCTCGATGGCCCCCGCGGCAAGGTTGGCATTTTTCCCCTTAATTTGACCTTTCTTGTAATCGACTGTATAGTATTCGCCGCGTAGGTATACGTGTGTCCGCGCAGAGCGCAGCGCTGGATCGCGAGCGCGAGATCGGCAAGGGGAATCGAGATCGTTCGAGCCCTCGCGCGCATGTATGCATGCATGCATGCAGCATTCCTCGCTCCGGCATTAATACCCTAAGTATGTGATGCACGTACGCTCTTGTATATTGCGGCGCGTGCGCGCGTATATATTCATGCCTGGGTATCGACTATCGATCGCGATCCGAGCGGAGCGCAGGAACAGAGACTAGAGAGAGAAAGGGGATCTGCCGCATTTGCATGCGAATGAGAGCTGATACTCGAATGTTCAATTTCGACGCTCCCGACGCTTGTACCTTTATACATACCTATAGCCGCGAACGGACGGACGCACACGGCAGACTTATATCTCGCAACCTGTACCGTTACACTGCTACAACGAGGAAGCTGCTCTTCTCTTTCTTCCTTTTTTCGCGCGCGAGTACACAGACGCGCGCGCCATATATGATTGTTATTTATACACCTGTGCTCTGACAAATCTATATAGATATAGGATCGGCGCTGCAATGCATGCGCAGCGGTTCTCTCCCATCATGCCCGTGCACGGCTGCGCGCTGCTGCGAGTCGACGCGGGAGATGGATTTCCCGAAATTCGCGTAAACCATGGGCGAGAGTTCGAGTACACGCACGCTCTGCCGGGGGATAAGTCGATGGTTCATTGCACCGAGGGACGAATACATAACGACGAGTGTACGACGCTTCGACGAGAGTAACGGTCTGGCGAAAAAATCCCTGCGCCTGCTTTATGATCGGTCGGCTACACATAGCGAAACTACACGAGCTGAAGGTTTTGCCTCAGAGCTTGAGTATGTTTAAAGCCTTCTGTGTCGACACCTGCACTTTTTACATCACAGATCAAAGCTGTAAATAATACTTATAATGCTCGCAAAACATGCATTCTACAGAAATTAAATACGTCACGCGTGCAATCAATTACATACCAATTGACGTTTTATTTTTAGTGGTCTAATTAACTGTTTTAAATGCGCATGACTAGTTTTTTTATAGACCGACTTGAAAAGGCATTGAAAAGTTCATCCTTATTCGATAACTGGCCATAAAAGAAGATTATTATCATAGCCGTGAATCAATATTTACCTTAACCTTTTCTCTCGAAGCACACGCTAAACATCTTCTCGTTTTAAGAAATTCAACGCACTTTTTTTGTTTTGACTGTCGTCGCGTAATCTCATCAATAACGTGTCTTCATAATTTTACCGCAGATTAAGTCGTCAAAGTGACAGGAGTGCGACAGAGTGGACGAACCACAGGAGCTCGCATAAACGCGATGCAGAAAAGAAGAGGGTCCCCGAATAAAATTACGATAAGCCAGATCGGAACGAAACGGGATGACACACGAGAGATCTACCGTCGCCCGTGCACACGGCTTGACTTGTAATCCGTACTTTGCACTTTCGCATGCGGTTCTCACCTCTGGTGCAGTGTGCTACCTTTGCTTTATCTCACTCGTTTGGCTGCATTTTTCTACTTGAACAATTCATCATCCCAAATAATTATATTAATATGAGCTGCATAATTTATCTGTACGAATTAGTATCATGTGTACGTCAATCTTAGTAAATATTAAAAGCCTAGCTCTTATATTGCTCATTGTATAATTTTTGTAATATCCTAGACAGATCTTGTAACTTCTTATTGCTGATGTAAAACAGAAATAAAATGTTTTGAAAATATGAATCCGTGGATTTTTTCTGCAATTATCTTTTATTGTACTATTTTAAAATACGCGGTTGAGCATTTTTATTGAAAATGGTCTTTATTATTCTGTCTGTAATAAAGTCATGAATGTCGGATTGCCGGAAATAATTTTACTTTCACTAAGAGAATGACGAGCATGTGAAGCTATGTGAAGAGAATTCCGATTATTATATGTTTTTAAAAATGTCCGTTGCATAGTCGGTTAAAAAACGTATTGTTAATCTACACACATATAGAAAATGACCGATAAGGTCTCGGTCATGATTAATTCCAGCAAGTGTATACGCTACCATGCATTTACTCTAATATCTCAGATAATAATACATAATATTAATCATGAATGAAAATTTAAGCTTATTATATCACAGTTTTTTCTTTACTGATTCAAAGTAAAGTATATACTTTTTATGATAATATTTGCAGTTGATTTTCAAATATCAGCTGTAATGGTTTTCATTTATTTACAAAAACGTTTTCTACAGTAATGCCATTTATCATACTTCCATGAATCGACATATTTCTTTAACTGCATATCATTTATTAAAACCGATACAATCAATTAGAAGGAATACATTAGAAATCGCATGATATATAAGGAAATAATTAATGCACACCGCGCGTAAGTTAGAGATAGGTGATCCAACTGACTGGAAAACAAATATAGGTTTAAGAAATTCATTCCTTGCATTAATATCAAGCCATACAATTAATAATATGTAATATCTGCTTTCCAAAAGCTGGATTCTATTATGCTTGTTAGTATAGTTATAGTATAGTTTAGTATAGTTTGAGAGTATAATAGCGGTCGCAATTCTCATCGTAACTCAGAATCAGAATAGCAGGCGCCTATAGCCGAAAACTAATAGAGGGCAGAACGCATCAATTCTATCGCAGAGTTGCACTGCATAAATTCGAGACGAAATAAATCACCAATTAGGGAACAAGCACCGCGCATCGGAGCAGCATACTCGGTTATCTGGCGGACACATATAATTAGAAATAAATCAAAGATCTAAGCATCGGAAAAATTCGTAATTATCAAGCGATAAATTTGAAAGGACGATGTGCCACTCCTCCCACTGATCCTTCGGCAGATCCACGTGTGTACAGGGTACCGCATTTCTCTCGAGACCGCGATTTCGAGGAAGAGATGGAGAAACGGCAACAGAAAGAGAGGAGAACTGCCGCCGCCGCATGATCGATGATAGAGCTGTTAGCGAACATGCGATTGTCTTGTTGTCGGGGCTAGTCAGAGCCGCGCGGGCGCGAGCGTGTTCGCCGATGACGCCCTAATGGATTTTTTCTCTCCCCGGAGCTGCACGCGAGCTTAGAAGAGGCGTCCCGGCCGCGCTTATAATTTACTGCGCCGCCGCAGAATTCTGGACTAAGCGCTCTTGAATACAGCCTGCCGGCGTGCAAAAGTATGCCACGGGCGCTTGCGGGGCGATTATAGGGATTCGTGCGCACGCTGCAGCACATAATTGGAATTCAATTATTCGCCGGATTCGGCCGTAATCAAGGACGAGCGCGCGAACGATGTTTTAATATACGATCGGCGGGGGTCGATGTTTGCGTGGCTTAGCACGCGGCGCCAGAACCCGAAACCGGAATTCCTCGGCCGCCACCGGCCCACCGCAGCTCCTTGTTAGGACCTATACTATCGGCGATTCGACGCCGTGATTTATTTATGTCTGCGCGCGTTGCTCGACCCTAATAACCCTCTTTTTCCTCTGCGTTGTGTATTTTGAAGCGCGCGAAATTTCTGCGGTATTTCGCGGACTTGACTGTGCACCTATACAAGAGTCCTTTCAACTCCTGGGTGATTCGATGCGCTGTGGGTAAATGCGACAACGCGAGTATAGGAGTGGGTCGCACGCGAGAGATTGAACGATTTTGAAATGTAAATTTTACATTATAAATAAATTGTAGCGCAGAGCCAGACTCGCGATCGTCTCTCTCTCTCTCTCTCTCTCTCTCTTTCTCTCTCTCTCTCTCTCTCTCTCTCTCTCTCTCTCTCTCTCTCTCTCTCTCTTGGAATACTGGAAATACTGGATTTCGACTCACCGTCTGAGTTTCGTCCGATGCCTCGGAGACGAGTCCTGCAGCCTGTACGTGTGCTCGTACTGGTTGTCGCGCTTGTGCGGAGGAGAGCTCGACTTTTACGAGGACGCGCCGAAACGCCGAGGAACATCGATTTTTAACTGTTTGCATAAGTAGGAGCTTGTGGCGTTTTAATTTTCGCGAAAGCGGAATGCGCCCAAATTCTTTTTAATTCTAGTTTCAGAAAGTTCGTTTTACAGGATTGTATTCAGTAAATTACTCTTAGTTTTGCGGCCTGTGAAGTCTCTTCAGCGAGAGTAAACGGATTCAATTAAAAGTTATTTATATTTACAGTGTTTGCACGCGTAAACTAAGAATGCGCTTGATGAGACTTTTACGACCGCGACTGTTTACTTTTACGGTCGAGTGTCGCGCCATTATTATACCAAACTTCCTAAGTACGTCGTTCAAAGACGAAATTCCAGTCGAAGAAAAGAGCAAAGTCCTTGATAAAAAAAACAAATAAGGCCTTACGAGCACCAGGAAAATATACATCGAAATTGCGCTTCATGATGATAATACCGGGCAAAAAAACCGGAGAATGGTGGCTGCGCAGCCTAAAAAATGTATACCAATTAAGATTCTGCCCAAGAATCGTTGTGCGCGTAGTCGCTTCGACTCGGTCTCCAAAGAAGGACGCACATTTGTCCGTCATTAGCGCTCGCGTGGACCAGCAGTATAAGTTCAAGGTCGACCGCCGAAATCGCCAAAAGTGAGACCGTTGAACTCGCACCGCGTCGAGTCAATGTGGAAACGTAAATTGTCTCTTTTGTCTCTCATGGTAGTCGCGCACATTCGCACTGGCATCATACCTTATTCTCGGCTGTTGGATTCGTCACCTTTCGCGTCGAAACGCTGACAATTTAGCGAGGATCTGGAAGCGGAATCTATTCAAGCTGGCTATTAAAAGCGAATTCATCAACGCCTTCTTAATTTAGCTTTCTATTTTTTTTTTCTTTTATTGAGTGGGTTAAAACATTTTCGTCATCGATAAGAGGAATTCTGTGGCATATGAAGTCGGCGGAATACCAGTTAAAAAACAGTTAGTAGATTACTCGAATCTACTTCTAATAGTTATTATATATTGAGTTTAATGATATAAGTCAAAGCCTTCTGATTGCGTGAATAATAATTAATAATTCCATTTTCTTTAAATGCGTTTTCTTATCTCTTTTCTTTTACATCAAGCGGCGCACTAGCATCCTGATGGCAAGTATAAGTTTTATACGCTGTGTCGTCGGGAGCGCCGCAACCTTATTATACTGTTAATTTGCTAGATAACCTACAAACATTTTACGAATCTATCATCTACAATGTAATTTAAACCGTTGTAAATGCTCATGTATATGAGTATTCGATCATACAGATTTTAATTAAATCTTGTGAGACGGTGGCCCCATCTGGTAGGTAAGGATAACTTGCAGGCAGAATAGTAGACGACTATGCGCTAGTATAGTCATAGCGATAACCTACCTAAGTGTAGGTAGATAACGTGCGAGCATATAGCATTAGAGAGGGAAAGCTACGTATATATTATAAGGAACCCCAAAGCCAACAGCGAGCATTATGATCTGTCTCTCTTTTTAGGCACTAGACGAAGGGGACGAAGGGTTCCCGTCTCTATATGGAACTCAGTAGTCTACGAGCACAGAACTCTTGAACGGTATCCATGGGGTCCTTCTGTCTCTTCTTAGCTTAACAGAATCAGATCTTGTACAATTTAAATAAAGTTACCATATATATAGCACTTTGCTAAGAAAATTGCTTCTGCAAAATAATTAAGATTGAAAATTAATTTATGATTTTCTTTTAACTGTTCAAGCTCGGTCAATTCAACTTCGAAAATAATCAGTTCTAAAAAAGATTAAAATTCGAATAAGTTTTTAAACAATAATTTGAAGTGAAGAATTTAATCTTTAGAGCATCGTTTCGCTCCGGAGTCCGCATCGCATTCTCAAATGTTGGAATCATCCGAATAAATAGGCGTGAGGACGTGCCGTGTGCGCTCAAGTTCAAATGGATTTTGCTTTCTACCGCGGTGTCAATTAGAATCAACAAGTTGTTTTGGTTTTTAATGATCTTCGATGCAAAATTTGCCAAACAGTATATAAGTTCTGGTGAATTAATAGTGTCGCATTTCAAGTGTCGAAGCTGTACAAGTTCTTCTGTAAATGTCTGTCTATTACTTATGTCCATATATAGGCATAAGTAATAGACCCTCTTGTGGGGCATAAAAAACCCATACCATCGTTTGGGTTATGAAAAAATGCATATTAAAAAAAAAGATGAGCCGTCACGGGACGTTTGGCATATGAAACATCGAAATTGATGGTATTGAAAGAAGTGAACATAAATTCACGCAAATAAATATTTTTTATATGACACGAAAAAAAACGAACAAACTGTACACGAAAATACCCTACACAAACGTATTTTCCGACACAAAGAAATTCTACACAGATATTTTCTACACGGATATTCTCGAGACCTATTTTTTATTATTTTACTACATTGTCAAACTCAACAATGTTCTAACAATAGGTAATGTGTTTGTGTAGAGTTTTGCAGTGTAGTATAACAATAAAAAATCGGTGTAGAGAATATCCGTGTAGTATTTTTGCCTGTAGAAAAATATGTCTGTGTTGAATCAGGGAATGAATAGATGCGAGTGAGTATAGATAAAAAGGTTTTTATTTGAGGATACAGACACAGGTGCGTCCTAGGTAGCGGCTAGTCGCGTTCTAAGCGCGCTCGCACGGACGGTCGGAGCAAGGGACCCGGATAGCGGCGGGTGGGGGCTATACGATGGCCGAGCGCCATCTCTACTAACAGCTGAGAGAAACCCGCGAGCTTACGTGTGCTGTATATAATAAGAGCCAGAAAAGACGTACTACAACACTTCCGCCCTTTTCTGACACGCTAAACTTCTAATCTTCGGGTTCGCGCAATCCGATTATTCCGCGCAAAAATAGGGAGAACATACTTTACCGAAATCTGATCGTCTTCGATTTTCTCTCGTAAAAAGTGGTACCGAACGTCTATGTGCTTCGTTCTCTTATGAAATTCGGCATTTTTGGCCAGTTTTATCGTACTCTGATTGTCGATCTGCAATTCAGTTGCTGAAGCACATGGACGCTCGATGTTACTCAAAAGCTTTCTGAGCCAGATTGCCTCTTTGGTCGCAGTTGCCGCAGCCACGTACTCCGATTCAGTGGTGCTCATCGTTACAAGCTTTTGGCGCTGTGACGACCAAGTAACGGGGCCGTCTGCTAAAAGAAAAATGTATCCAGACATCGAGCGACGAGTTTCTAAATCGTTAGCAAAGTCTGCATCTGAAAAACCGATTAATTCGGTATTTCCTTCGTTGCGAAAATACATTCCGAGATTGGGGGTTCCAGCCAAGTACGATAGAATTCGCTTTACAGCGTTCCAGTGACTTTTGCCATGACGATTTAGAAACTTGCTTACATTGCTTACGGCGAATGCTAAGTCTGTTCGAGATACGATTGCTAGATAATTCAGCGAGCCAACAATTTCGCGATAAGGCACATCGTTAATACATTCGTCATCGTTTTCAACCGGGCGGAGTACCGTACAAGGATCCGCGGGTACACAAAGAGGTTTGCTAGAGCTCATGCCATACTTTTCAAAAATTTTCTTAGTGTAAGAACTCTGCGAGATCAACAGACTGTTCAGCGACCGATCGCGTTGTATCTCTAGACCCTAGACCTACAAAAAGGCTCCCGTCTCCGATGGTTATCTCGAATTCGGCTTTCAGAGAGACAATGACTGAATCGATTGCGCGGACTGACTCGCACGCGATAAGCCCGTCGTCGACGTACAACGCGAGATACATTAAGTCCGTGGACACGACGTACAAAAATACATTTGTCTGCATCGCTTGTAACAAAATTGAATCTATTTAAAAATTCTTTAAAACGCTGGTTCCAGCACCAGGGGTGCTTGTTTTAACCCGTACAGTGATTTACGCAGACGACATATGATCTCACCATTCGCACTCATTCCACCACTCACACTGGCACACTTTTCTTCTCGGATGCTGCAGTTGACGACACGCGTGTTTACCTTGGCTCCTTCTGGTACCTCCATGAAGATTTCCTCCTCGAGGTTGTCGTAGAGGAAGGCTGTGCGTACGTCGAAGGTGGCCAATTCCAGGTTGTTCAGGGCAACTGTAGCCAGAAGTGTGCGGAGAGAGTCGTAACGTACGACCGGTGAGAAGGTTTCAGTGTAGTCCACGCCCTCCCGTTGTTGAAAGCCCTTGGCACACAGTCGGGCTTTAAATCGGGGTGTATCCTGCTTGGCGTTATTTATTACTTTGAAGACCCATTTGGACTTTATAGGAGCTCTGGTTGGACTTCGAGGCACTAGGGTCCACGTGCCGTTTTTCTCGTGAGCCTCGAGCTCTTCCTCGATGGCTTTGGACCACTCCATGGATTGAGGTCCACTGAGAGCTTCCTCGTAAGTAGTATAACAACGCGGATACGGGACCCCCCCACGACGCCACCCTCAGCACACCTGTGCAGGTGAGAATAGGCCCCGCCCTCATGGAATGTTCTAGAAGCTTTTGACGTCATCGCTAGGCCTACCACCCCCCTGTGCAGGTGAAGCCACTCACCTGTGCAGGTGAAAATCGATAAAGAAGGTCACTGCAGGGTACCCGGGAGGCTCCTTGAGGCTCCGGGCGGTAAACTCCAGTGCTCAAGGTCGAGTCAATGCGTGGAATATTCTAGTCAGGCTGACGTCACCGGCCGACGTGCAACTCGTCGCATCTTTTCGTCGACTGGCGGATCACATTACACCTGTTATTCTTTCTTTACGCGCTATGAATTAGTTCGATGACTTTCTATCGCAGCGGCTAATATCAAAGGGTTTCTAGTTTCACGCTTATTTTTTAAGACGATGCATTATTGCTTGTATTAAATACAGCTATGTACATGTTGATCACGATGCGCAGACATCAGTCGGGGGTGTTGGATTGCGTATACTCTAGAAAATTCGTGCGTACATTTCACATAGTATATGAATCAGACATACACCCTCAATTATTTTTCAAGATGATTCATTTTCTACGAATTATTTTTCTGAATAATAAGTGCGTGTATAATAAAACTTATTTACATTGGATTTTCGCTTGTTTTGCTGCCCTTATAAAAGGAAAGCGACTTCATTGTTTTTCATTCTATTCATACCATTTAGAGAGTGATCATCATGTCTGCGTACGATTGCAAGGAGCTTGTGAATATTATGCTAGAAGCCTATGGGCTTATAGCTCAAAGTTCTAGAAACGTCCCTGAAAAAGTGGATAAGTGGGTAAAGCTTAATAATAAAAATTTAAGACATTTGAGACTATTGCTTCAAAGTGCTGCAAGTGCCCCCGAAAAACAAAAGTTCCTATCAACAATCGCGTTTCTCAAGGGCTTTAAGGACAAGCTAAAGTGTTTACTGAAACGTGGTGAAGGTGTGCGTGAACGACGAAGTGATAGAGTAAAATGGCAGGATTTAGAGGTAGCATTCAACAATCGTATGAGATCTGGAGTGATTACAAACTTGAAACAGTTAGATATAGCAGCATTTATGAAAGACTCTCAAGTTTTATTTCAAAGCCGAATCAAGACTGCTCTTAAGAAAGAGACTGCTGTGAAAGTGTATACTATATTGGCAGCTGAATACGTCATCACCAAAGCTGACAAAGAAATTACGGAGATAAAATATTTCAACACAAAGGCTGAAGCTATTTTTCAAAATACCAATCTCAAGCAGTGGTTTAGTTTGAATGTTCAGCAGCCTATCCAGCGAGATATGGAAGAATTCCAGGAACGTGACTCAGGATGGACACTTCGAGCAATTCTTAATCTATGTGTGCACATTAATAAATATAATGCATTGAGAGATAGTTCATATGTAGAACTACCATACACAATAAAAAGGTAAGAAACTTGTGTCAACGTGAAGAATTTCGATGATGCCTGTTTCAAATGGGCTATTCTTTCAGCATTACATCCAGCAAAGAAACATTCTGATAGGGTATCATCATATAAAGCTTATGAAAACGACCCGATTTTCAGAGATCTACAATACCCTGTGCTGCCAAAACATATCCCTAAGTTTAAAAAAAAACACTTTAAAAAAAATGGAGGAGCATTCAAAGTTGTACCAACGCACTTGACATCATGTAAAAAAGAAACTCATATTAACCTTTTACTGGCACAAAATTATTATGCAGATGAGAAAGAGGAGGTTGATGACAATCTTATAGTTTATCATTACGTTTGGATTAAGGATTTGTCCCGCTTAGTATCCAGACAATTATCAAGACAACACGTTAAACTACACATCTGTAATCGATGCTTACATTATTTCCGAACTGAATCACAATTACAGGCACATGAACGTGATTGCTCACTACTAAATAAATGTCGAGTAAACTTGCCAAATACCAAAAATTCGATTCTGCAATTTAAAAATTTCAATAACAAAGAAAGAGTACCATTTGCAGTTTACGCTGATTTCGAATGTATCCTCAAGATATAAAAGTTGGAAATGCTTATCAGCAGCATGAAGCTTATAGCATAGGATATTATATGAAATGCAGTTACGATGATTCACTCTCGTATTATCGTAGCTATAGAGGACTTAATCCTGCAAAATGGTTTGTTGACGAGCTTTTACAACTTGCTGAAAACATTGAAACAGTATTTTGGTGTCCCATACCTATTGAGACATTGACTTGGGAGCAAGAGCAGTCTTTCCAGCGAGCTACATCTTGTCACATTTGTGAGAAAGTTCTGGAGCTTGATAGAGTACGTGATCACTGCCACTGGAAGGTAATATTTTCACGTAATAATAATAATAACAACAATAGCGCCCCGATGGCAAGTACTATACTTAAATGTGTTTCAGATATCGAGGAGCAGCCCATGAGAAGTGTAACTTGAACTATCAAGATTCTCGCTCTGTTCCAGTGATCTTTCACAACCTGACTGGATATGATTCACACTTTTTAATCAGAGATATTGCTCAATGTATACCTGGTAGAGTCAACCTACTGCCTATAAATAAGGAGAAATTTATATCATTTACGAAACACATTGATGGTAGTGATATCAATTTCAAATTTATCGACTCTTTTCGATTTATGGCATCGTCTCTAGACAAGTTGTCATCTTACCTCGAAGATGTGAATATCCTCAAGCAAGAGTTTAACAAAGATAACCAGCTGACTGAAGAGAAATGTCAATTGCTAAGGAGAAAAGGCGTTTTCCCTTAGGATTATGTGAATTCATTGGAAAAACTCAACGTTTCCGAGCAACCGCCAAAAGATGCATTCTACAATAAATTAAACAACTGTCACATTTCAGATGAAGATTATAAACATGCACAAAATATTTGGAATAAATTCAATATTTCAAACTTGGGTCAATATTCAGACCTCTATTAGAAAACAGATGTACTGCTGCTAGCTGAAGTTTTTGAAAATTTTCGCACCAGCTGTCTGAAAGCATACGGATTAGATCCACCACACTATTATACAGCACCAGGCTTAACTTGGGACGCAATGCTCAAATATACAAATATTGAACTAGAGCTACTCACTGACATTGACAAAGTAATGTTCATTGAGCGTGGAATAAGAGGAGGAATAAGTCAATGCTGTAACCGCTATTCTCGAGCGAATAACATTTACATGGGTACCGACTATGATGCTGATCAATATTCCAAATATTTAATCTATTATGATGTTAATAATCTGTATGGATGGGCAATGCAACAATCACTACCATATGGAGGCTTTAAGTGGATGACAGAGACAGCAATCAGTCAAACCGACTTTTCCAGCGTAGATGATGAATCAGCAATTGGCTACATTCTTGAATTGGACTTGGAGTATCCAGAGCAGCTTCACGACGATCATAGAGACTTGCCTCTATGTCCTCAACACATGAAGCTACCAGGTTCAACGTACTCGAAGCTTATGACGACTTTACACTCTAAAGAGCGATATGTTTTGCATTATCGAAATTTAAAGCAAGCTCTGGCTAATGGATTGCAACTTCAACGAATACATAGAGTCTTACAGTTTAATCAGAGGCCATGGCTAAAAGTGTATATAGATTTGAATAGTAGCATGAGAAAAGAAGCAAAAAATGAATTTGAAAAAAATCTTTACAAGTTAATGAATAATTTCATGAACGCAGTATTTGGTAAAACTATGGAAAACGTGAGAAAGCGAGTTGACCTGAAAATAGTTACCAAATGGGACGGTAGGTACGGTGCTGAAGCTCTTATTATTCAACCTAATTTTCACAGTCGCAGCATACTAGATGAAAATTTGACAATTATAGAACTGACTAAAACTGAAGTTAATATGGATAAACCTATTTATGTTGGACTCTGTGTACTTAAATTATCAAAAACGTTAGTATATAGCTTTCACTATGATTATATGAAAAAACAGTTCGGTGATGATTGTAAGCTGCTGGATACATATACAGACACGGATAGTTTAATATACGAATTACGTAATATAGATATATATGAATTTATGAAGCGGGATATTGAACATTTTGACACTTCGGACTATTCGGAGAACAATACCTTTGGAATGCCAGTGGCAAACAAGAAAGTAGTTGGCTTAATGAAAAATGAGTGCAACGGACGCATAATGACTGAATTTGTTGGTTTGCGCAGTAAAATGTACAGTATTCGAGTGGAAGGTCAGGACAAGGTGAAAAAATTAAAAGGCGTGAAAACTGCTGTAGTACAAAATTCAATAACTTTTGACGATTACATATAGTGTTTACAGAACATGTCTACACAGACTCGTGAACAATGCATTATTCGTTCTCACATGCATAATGTATTTAGTGAAAAACAAGTAAAATTAGCTTTAAGCCCACACGATGATAGAAGGTACTTGCTACGAGGTGAAACTGATACTTTACCTTGGGGCCATTATAAGATTATGCAGACAGATTAAGAATACATTGTATACAATGTTAGAATAAAAAGACAATTTGTAAACATTTATTTATAAATCTGATTTATTTATCCAACTATTGTGCGTATTATCGAACACTAACTATTTTACATAAAGCTTATTTCCTCGTTCCTCGCGATTAAAGCGCTCACAGATTGAAGCTTTGAGATTGCTATATGTCGAGTAGAGATTAATACCATATTGTTTCATAAGACTTTCAAACGAGGAGTTGTAAAATTCTTTGCCTCGATCGGTATGCAAGTTTTTTGGCACACGACCCTGTTGCAGAATAGACTTCATTGCTGCTGCAACTTCGTTTCCAGTTTTCTGCTTTAGAGGTACGGCCCAAGCGTACTTTGAGAAGACATCGATAACCGTCAGCAGATACTTGTAGCCTTTGTTCTCTTGTGCATATGACTGCATTTCCACCAGATCAGCTTGCCAGGTATCGTCCAAGCCACGCATTATAAACCGTCGACGCTGATAATTACGCCGAGTTGGCTTATGAAGTTCCTCCACTAGTCTAGCCTTTTGATGAGTCATTATTATTCTGAGAATTTTTAAGCAGAATCTCATACAATTCTCTTATAGCTAACTCTATTTTTCTCAGTTTTTCCGCATTCTCATCCTTTGCGATTTGTGCAGCTAATTCTACAGCATCAATCGATTGTCTCAGATCACTTGTGATCTCGTGAACGCTGCATATTTCCGAATTGATTGATCGCTGAAGGACTGCTAAATTCACTGCATCGTTGAGCTCTAGGGGTTCTGCTACGTTACACAATCTTCTGCTTCCAATGTCGAAGTGTCCGTCGGCAGTTAGTTTGTAGCCAACACCAGGTGGACCACGACGACCTTTAGAGCGATTCGACTGACGTCCAAACACATCGACGCTCATCTTGCTACTGACTTCAATGTGCTCACGTCTACGGTTAATATATAATTTTAGCTTCTCGCAACTTCGATGATGGAATGGATTTCGTTCAGATGACTATTATTTCCAGCTAATCGTTCAGCCATGAGCAAGCGTAGACGATCAACTAGTTCGTTGGGATAATCCCAATATATGTAGTCCATGAGAGTTCCTTTTCTTGCAACTTTATATCTTGGTAGAAGCCCAACACCGGTCTTGCTTTGCACTTTGAAAAGTGGAGCAATGATGTTATTATATTTCTTACTGTTCTGTTGACGTATAGGCTGGTTGTAACTGTAATATTTTCTGTGTGCGTTTGTAGCTTCGAGAATATTTTTATAATTTTGCAAATCATCTGACTTAATCAAGGCCTCATCTGGATGTAGTCTAAAAAGCAGCTCTTGCAGTCCTTCAGTTTTTGGATATTTTCTATTCAAAACAATTATATTATTTCTGGTGATTTCTATAGGTGAATCACCAATCTTGAGTATTTGACCATCTTGACGAATTCCAAACACGTGATCGAGATATGGTTGGCGATTTTGCATTAACGCCGTCAGATACTTATTGTTCATTTCCGTGTCTTTCTCATGACGATTTTCTTTTAACGATAGTGAATGCTTGTTCTTTATTTTTCTGTCTTTCTCAATCTTCTCGTCCTCACTATCCTCTTGAGCACTTTCAAATGAAGTATCAGCTGTTTCATTCAGTAGCGTATCATCCTCATTATCTTCGTCATCTTTAACATCATCGTCGAAACTTTTTTCTTTTTTTAACTCTTGTTTAATAGCTGGCTTAACCTCTTCTTTCACTCTCACCAGTTTCTCTAGTGGATCTACTATGGGCTTAAAAGTCTCGCCCAGAGCTTTTTCCATGCTAGCTTTACCTTGCTTCAATAATCTATGTTTGCGTCTAATTGCTTCTCTAGCTTTGTCAATTTGCTGAAGAACTACCTTTTCACGTCGAAAGTCTGCCATGTTGACTCTTTGATGAATCACAGTCTACTGCAACTACTCACACCTGCTATACGTTATATATTTGTGGCGAAGCAATCAAAACCTTTTCTATATCGTCCATCATTGATGGGTCGCTCCTTGTCGATAAAAATAAATTCATGTTTACCCTCTTTCCAGCATGCTGAGCATAAAGCTTTGAAGTTTGTATATCTCATATCGAGATTCACATGATCATCGTATATGTGTTTGAGATTTACGTCATCTTGACGAATAACTACTAGCACATTTACGTTATCGCGCACCAAATGTTTCGGAATGTGAGCGTATGACTGACAGAGATAGAAACAGTCTACATTTTTGTGTCTTCCCATGCAAAAGAAAGCCCTGACGTTGTCTTGTCTCTCACAGGCGACGTCATCGAAAACCATGATTGAATTAGGGAGTACGTCGTCAGGTGGCACAACTGTATCATGTTCACTGTAGGGGAAGTACTGTATACCAGGTACAGGTCGCAAAAGCTTCTCGAGAAATTTGTACTTGGGCTGTTTCAGCGACTTTGAATAGATGTACACGTTCTCAAACTTGAGTCCATTGGGATGCGTTATGAGAGCGAACAGTGTATTGGTTTTACCACAATTTGATGGTCCACAAAATACTGCTCGAATATTGTCAGGCAGTAATTCCCCGTGACGTTTTTGCACTTTTTGCTTCTCTGTTAGAGTATCGAAATTCGACACCGGTAGCTTGATTTTTTGTTGCTGGAAATCCATGTGAACGCTTCGTCAGCTTGAGAGCGACTATTGCTGTTAGCTATAAAAAGCGCGTTTATAATGCATTAGGATCAGTTGAGAGCTGTACTCTCATGCATCATGATTATACATAAGCAGCAACGACGCAAAGGTCGTGGTTTAGTGAATTCACTTATCAAAGCTCCCAGTCGAGTTGCATCTCCCAGGATATCAGTACTGCGGCCCCGGCACTAAACTAGCAAAACGTCTAGCACGTGGAGATCCTGGAATCAATACTCTTGATAGAGCTTGCAAGGGGCACGATATTGCCTACTCACAAAATCGAGAAAACGTTGAAGCAAGAAACGCTGCAGATAAGGTTTTGACCGCAAAAGCCTGGGAGCGAGTCCGAGCGGCAGACGCAGGAGTTGGTGAAAAAGTAGCTGCTCTCGCAATAGCAGGCACCATGAAAGCAAAATCTAAGTTTGGAATGGGCTTTAAACGGATTAAAAAGAAGCCATCTATTTCACTGGCTAAAGTGATCAAAGCTGCTTCCACTTCTGCTGTTCCAAGCAACAACTCTCACGCAGTCATTCGTAGCGCTCTGAAGGCTGCTCCCCAAGCTGTAAACAAGGCTGGGGGCAAGCAAAATATACGTATCCCACGTATGCTGTCAGTCCCATCCAAAATCGGAGGATTCCTACCATTTCTCATTCCGATATTTGCCGGTTTGAGTGCAACAGGTGCATTAGCAGGTGGCGCTGCTGGTATCGCTAAAGCAGTGAACGATGCTAGCGCCGCTAAACGACAGCTTGACGAAAGCCAAAGACATAACAAAACAATGGAAGCTATTGCGCTCGGTGGCCGAGGTCTCTATCTCAAAACCTTACAAAGAGGGCTATCGTATGTACCTGAAACGTGGGCAAGGTTTAAGAAAAAAAAAAAACTTCAAATTGCCGCAACGCGCACTAACTGACGCTGACCTTCTCAAATATGCCAGCATCCTGAAAATCCCATATTTTCGGGGTGTTTACATGCGAAATGCACTACCAGCTAATGGACCACACTATCGTGAATCAGAAATCGTCAATCTTGACGATAAAAGCGGACCAGGCACGCATTGGGTAGCCTATCGAAAACGAGGCAACCATGTAGTGTATTTTGACAGTTTTGGAGATATGCAGCCACCTTCGGATCTCATGAAATATTGGAATGTGAGCAGAGTCAAGTACAATCAGGAGCATTATCAAGATTACAATAGCTACAACTGTGGGCATCTTTGCCTAAAATTTCTTCTGAATGATATATAAGTGTTGGTTCTGCTTCGGCTTCAGTCAGTTTAGTTCGAGTAGTCATGGAAGATTCACTAACACTGAGCCTGTCTGGAACTTCAGCTGTATTGGAAGCTCAATATCTTCCACCGCTTGAACTTTCAGCTAACAAAAGTTACGTTCTCGGACTTGTTGAGTTGTTGACATTCAATTCAATACCAAACATCGATACAGGCAATAACAAGTTTTACGTGGGAGGAGAAGTGATAATTTTGCCTACAGGCAGCTACGAGATTGAAGACATTGAGAAGAGTCTGAAAGAGGCGCTTACACCAAAAGGCATAACCCTCAAACTCAAGCCGAATAACAACACCCTTCGTTGCATGATCAAGTGTAATCGATCGATTGATTTCCAGCCAGACGATTCTATCGGCAAATTGTTGGGTTTCACGAGTCGCGTATTGTCACCAAATACTGATTTCGAATCCGACTTGCCAGTAACCATTCTCAAGATCAACGCTTTACGCGTCGAGTGTAATATTAAATCTGGGGCATACATAAATGAGCATGTACCATACACTAATTCTTTCCAGCTGTCTCACCAGGCTACAAGATTATCGAAGTACCAGCACCAATTATTTACCTACCAGTCACCGTCAAGACTATAAATAACTTGCAGCTCCACATCGTCGATCAAGACGGTCATTTAGTTAATTTTCGTGGTGAAGTCATAACAATTAGATTACACATCAAATCAATCTGAGCATTATGGGTATTATGTACAATACTAAAGTTGGTAAAGGTTATAATAGTAACATGCCATGCCGTCGAGCGATCAGTCGTTGACGAGTGCTCAAAGCGCTAACACGTCAAAAGATACAGTTTCTAAAAAGTCTAGGTTTAAGAGTTGTCCTTGGAAAAAAATAAGTTGTGTAATATTTTGCTGCTTTCAGCGAAATGGAAGAGGTGCTAAGCATACAGTCACCTGTCGTATTTGACGAATCTGTTGCGCATTACGAGATTCATGCGCATCAGCCCTATACTTTATAGAAGTTCAATAACAGCGATGAAATTCGCATTGGTATACAACATCAAGATCTATGTGTGCTGCCTTCGCGCAGTTCATTACATATATGTGGAAAATTGCAAAAGCCAGATGGCACTACTATCGAGGGCACGCGATTTGTAAACAACGCCATATGTCATCTATTTGAGGAAATTCGTTACGAGCTCAAAGCCATAGAGATTGCAATCGATACAAGAATGTGGGCTTGACAAGTCTCATGAAAGGATTCGTATCATTTAACCCTAGTCAGAGCTCAGCGATTGAAAATGCAGGCTGGCTCGACATTGCGGAGACTCAACGGCTTGACGATAATGGCTACTTTGACGTATCAATTCCACTTAGTATGATTCTGGGTTTTGCCGAAGATTATCGCAAAATTGTTGTGAATGTCAAACACGAGCTTATTCTCACAAGATCAAATTCTGATGTGAATTCTATTGTGCAGACGCAAGTATCCATGGCTGGTCAAAATGTTTACGAGAATTACCAAGTTGAAATCACCCAAATTGAAGGGCTAATGCCATATGTGGTGCTCTCGGATAAACATAAAATTAAATTGCTCAATCATCTGGAAAAGGATAGACCTATCACCATGAGTTTTCGTAGCTAGGAGCTATACGAGTATCCATTGTTGCCCAGTACATCGAAACACGTGTGGACTGTCAAGACTGCCAATCAGCTGGAGAAGCCTCGCTTTGTTATTCTTGGCTTCCAGACAAATCGCAAAGGACGAAAAACAGCCAATGCTAGTCGCTTTGATCATTGCAATATAAGCAACGTTACACTTTTTCTCAACTCTCAACACTATCCCTATGGAAATCTCAATCTCAATATTAATAATAATCAGTATGCTCTACTCTACGATATGTATGCCAACTTTCAAAATGCTTACTACAACAAAGAGGTAGAACCAATGCTGAAAAAAGCCGACTATCTGTCGTATGCCCCTCTCATTGTCATTGACTGCTCAAAACAAAATGAGTCACTTAAGCAAGCATCAGTTGATGTACGTCTCGAATTTGAGGCTAGGGCAAATATTCCAGTTGGCACCTCTGCATACTGTCTCATCCTACACGATCGCATAGTCGAATACAACCCTATGAGTGGAGATGTGAAAAAAATTGTTTAAAAGGTGGTGGGAGAAGATGGTATAAATTGAGAAGCAGCTTGTGGTAGGCATTCAGTCAAAATGGATTACGTGCTCGATGTACAAGGATTCAGAAAGCCTGTGAACGAATTTGTCGTCAAGGAACTTGCCATAGTTCCACTTAATGCTCAACTCAAGACATTGGTATTTTTTTTCAAGCCGCCTTGGCGTAGACTCACAGCCAAGTACAAGTCTGAAAATCTCTGGCTGGAACGTAATTATCACTTATTATCATGGAGTTCGGGGGATCTGGCCTACGAGGAGCTGGAAAATGTCTTGAAAACTGTTCTACATAACGCGAGTGTTGTGTACGTCAAAGGAGCCGAGAGGAAGCAATGGCTCGAGAAGTTCAATTTTCACGTAGTTGATATGGGTGTAATGGGCTTTCCCTCGTTACAAAGGCAGAAATATGATATTTTGGAGCCACTGTGCCCACACCATAAGTTAGCGTGCAAGGCAAACTGCGCACATAGAAATGTATTGTTGCTGAAAAAGTTTTATCACGACAATACGCCATCTTTTAAGAGATCTCTCAGAGAATTTTATCGCACAGAGAACCTATCATTTATGACTCTGAGAGATATTGCATATTTACCACGAGAATTCCTCATAACATTTGCCGCCAATAGTATCGAGCTAGCTTGGGATAAGCTGCCAGAGCACCTAAAGCAGGACTCAGAGATTTTGGAGTGTCTACGCTGTCGAGAGCACAATTCAATTGAGAGTGGAGTTCCACCTTTAAAAAGAGATTGTGTGCAGTGTAAACTAAATGCTCAAAATGAATAGCAACATGAAGAAGGAGGTGCGTTTTCAAGAAAATCCAACAGTTCATTTAATGTGTACATGGGTGTATGCATATAAAAAGGCACGTGGAGAGTGGGAGCAAGCAGCCCGAGATCGAGAGCGTTTTAAATTAAGGATTGAAAGAACGGACAAAATTATTGTACCAGTACTTATGAAAAAACTTGAGATGTTGTCTATAAAATAAATGTATTTATTTTAATTGTGACTACTATTTTATAAACCTGTACCTAATCCCTCTACATGCTGTAAAATAAGCAAAAGAAAAATATATAAATATAGAGAGCGTATTATACTTCTTGAATCATTTACGTTTTAGATACGATTGTATATTATGATACAAGTAGCATAAATAACCCATTACGGTACGGTGTGTATTAGCATCCGAGCGTAGCGAGGGAGCTAAAACGCCGCGCCGTATCAGACTATTTATGCTACAAGTATCGTACGCTATTTTATAGCACTGACTAACATAAATCCGCTGTTAGGCCTATCCGTGTCCTAAACAGTCCATTTTTCCACCCTGCAGTTAGCGCTCAATAGTGGATAAAAACTTTTGTTTCTCATGAATATTTGTATCACGTTTATGTAACAATTGTCTCAATATTTGCGAGGATGATCAGCACATTAGAATGATAGACTATTTATACCACGGATAGTTGTAACAGCGAATTTATGCCACCGATAACTATAAAAGATTTTAAACGATTAAAAAACCCAAATTTAAAAATTTGAAGTCAACATTAAAATTAAAAAAATCATAACTTAAATTTAAATAGCATAAGTATAATTAAAAATAATTTCAATTAAAATTAAAAATTTAACATCAAAATTTTTTTTAAAAATTTCAAATAATTGAATAATTAAAAATAAAAATACGTGCATTAGGAGAAGGAATAATCATAGGATTTATGTACACTCGGTAGTAGCGGATTCTTACGGAAAGTTTTTTTTTTTTAATTATGCTCCAATCAGAGGGTTTGACTTAACAAAAAAAAAAACTAACCAATAAGGCTACTTCATTTCACAAACATTCCACGAGAATCCACTACCAGCGAATGTACAAAAATTGTTATTTGTTTTTTCTTTTATTTTTATTTAACCACTGTAATACTTTCCAAGAGCGGTTATATTGCTACAAAAGGCACTACACTTAACATTTCAAAACGTTGCACTACATTATTGAATATATCTAATTTAGAAGTTATTTGGTAAACTTGACACTTTTTGAAAGCTAAAAATGTTGAATACTTTCATCAGATGCGTTGGTATGGATCTCATGACCATGAAAATTTTAAACGTGTCATCATCGTACTGGTCTATAGCCAAATTAATAGAGCGCAGTTCAGCAGGAGTAGGGCTAATCCATTCTGCAGGTGCTCGAACTCTTGGAAGTATAAAAATATACTCCCCGTTGGATGAGCCGCCGCTGTCCCCGCTAGCATTGCTGTTACTTCCATAGCCACTGCTGCTGCTCATTTTTCTAATTCCTGCAATAAAAATATTATTTATAAGTATTAATTAAGTTTAAGGTATTTACTAAAAATGACAGCTAAAAAAGATATCCGTTTTCTATGATTTTAAAATGAAATATGGATGCACGCAGCGGAGTCAGCTTGCTTTATCACATTGCACATAATAAAATCTATGTATAATAATTTTTTTCCGATTATCATTTCGTTAAAGCAAACAAGCTGCGCTAATATCGGCATGATTTTTTGTTTACTATAAGATAGATTCAAAAATCTTTAAAATAAAACAATATCTTGATACTTACTGTTAAATACGATGGAAACGTAGAAACTCGGATACGATGAGAGAGAATGCAGCTAATAGAAGAACTGACAAGATGTCTTAGCTTGAGTGGATGAGCTGGCACTATGGTCTCTCTGATGATCCTTAGGCTTTATACAGGGTGTCCCATTTTAATTTACCACCCCCTAGAACTGGTTAATAATTTGCTCTGAGAAAAAAATGTTTCAAATAAAATTTGTTGGGTTCGAAGGGGGACATCTTTTGGCTATTTTAGCTGTGACCTTGAACATGACCTTCAAGGTCATTTGAAAGTCAAGACCAAATTTTCATATGAAATGTGCATATTTTTATGGCGGATTCGGATTCTACTAAAAAAGAGAAACACTTTTTGTCGGAATCATTTTTTGAAAAAATCCCAAATTTTTGTTGTAAACGGCTTTAAAAAAGTTGAAAAAATCACTAGATATCTCTTATTGCCCCACCCTTTAAAAGAAGTTAAAAATTTTACATTTTATCCGAGGAATTAGAAACGTACACAATTTTACAAATTTAAGTCCAAGTATGACCTTAGCCATGAACTTGTCCTTAACCAACAAGGTCATTCGAAGGTCAGTCAATTTATTTAACGGTAATCCTCGATTTTTATTCCGGCAATTGAAGCTTGGCTATGACCTTGACCTCGAACCTTAAATTTATTTTAAGAAAGAACCATCACTTTAATGGAAAATACTCTCTTTTTCAAAGAAATGAAATTACCAAAAAATTTATTAACAGAACCAAAGTTCATTAGAAGGCTAATCTGATTCATTTTTTATCACATGGGGGAAGTTTGCAATCTTCGGGGTGTGTTTGACATTCTCTGGGGCAAGTTTGCAATCTTCGGGGTATGTTTGACATTCTCTGGGGCAAGTTTTACGTCATCTGCGGAAAATTTGACATCATCTGGGGCAAGTTTACGGTCACAACTGGGACAAGTTTGACATCATCTGGGGCAAGTTTGAGCAGTAAGGGGCATGTTTTCATCTGAGAATCAAAATCAAGCTTAGTTTTTTTAATGAAAATTGTACATATTTTAAATCATATTCAGATTCTCTGATAAAGTACGCATCTTTTTAAGAAATATTTTTCTCGTAAATGCTTTATTTCTCGCTAAAAGACATTTTTTTACTTCGTTATCGTTCTATTGGTAAAGCTTGTAAATTCTTACAGCTCCTCAAAGCTTCTCATCATTAGGTTTTCATTGACTTTCTGAATTTCAGAGCAGAAAAATACTTATAATAAATTATTTCTAGTAAGATTAAATATTCCCTAAAAAATCTACCTACAACAGATAATGGCTGACTACACGCCAGTAGAGATAGTCAACATGATCAAGATTCTGGGAGAATGTCACGACAATTACAAGGCTGCAGCGAGGCTGTACGCTGAAAGGTATCCGGACGCTCGTCATCCTACTAGGAGGAATATTAAACTTCTAACGATAAGAGCTCAAGGAGGTAACTTAAGAAGGAAGAGGCGACGGACGGGCCCAAGAGAGCATATTGCACTTGGGGTTCGTGCTGTAATTGCCGAGGATCCTCATATTTCGACGCGACAAATTCAGCGAATGCATGGAGTACCCAGATCAACAGTTTCCCGTTTATTGCGTCATTTTAGATTTCATCCATATCACTTGCACCTTACACATGCCATTGAGCCTGGTGATCCTGCCAGGCGACTTAGATTCTGTCAATGGGCGGAAACACGAATGCGCATAGATCCATTTTTCTTTGATCGGACTCTCTTTACAGACGAGGCAAAGTTCGACAATATGGGAGGAGTTAATCTTCATAACGCGCATTATTATGCAGAAGAAAATCCACATTGGCAGCGAGATCACCGTACACAAAGACGGTGGTCAATTAATGTTTGGGCGGGCATAGTTGGGGAATACGTTGTGGGTCCAATTTTTTATGACCGTAATTTAAACGGCGAGCTTTATTTAGATATTCTCGAGAACCAAATTCCACCTCTTCTAGAAAACATTCCGCTAGAAATAAGGCGAGACATGTGGTTCCAGCAAGATGGTGCTCCCGCTCATCGTAGACTACTTGTCAGGAGATTTCTGAACGCGACATACCCAAATAGTTGTATTGGAATTGGTAGTCCAATCTGTGAATTCCCTGCGCGATCGCCAGATTTGACCCCATTGGACTTCTTTCTGTGGGGGGCCGTGAAGCAGAGAGTTTACGCGGAAGCCCCGACGACGGCACAAAATATGATGGAGAGAATTGTTGCAGCATTCCAGGCGTTCACCCCACAAACATTAATAGATGTCCAAAGAAGTTTTCGGCAGAGAATACAAATGTGCATTCAACAAAATGGGCAATTGATAGAGCACTTGAGGCGTTGAAATTTCCGTGACTAGCTGAACGAAGGGGTCTTGCCTCAAGTGGCTGGACGTGAAGGTCTTGCCTTAAGTGGTTGGACGTGAAGGTCTTGCCTTAAGTGGCTGGATAGGGTCTTGCCTTAAGTGGTTGGACGGGGTCTTGCCTTAAGTGGCTGGACGTGAAGGTCTTGCCTTAAGTGATCAAAAGGATACCTCTGTCTTTGTTTGAAGCTAGTAACATTCATCTAAAACAGCTTATTTCTAGGACAAATTCTCTTTTCAGTTAAAGGGAGAGCTACCTATTGATGATCAAAAAATGGTTAAGACAAAAAGTGTTACTTTTTTGGTAGAACCCGAATCTGTGATAAATCTTATTCAAATGACCTTGAAGGTCATGTTCAAGGTCACAGCTGGAATAGCCAAAAGATGCCCCCCTTCTAACCCAACAAATTTTATTTGAAACATTTTTTTCTCAGAGCAAATTTTTAACTTCTTTTAAAGGGTGGGGCAATAAGAGATATTAGTGGCATTTCATGTCTCTATTGAAAAATCTTACGTGAGATCTCATGTAAGATCTCATGTAAGATCTCAGGTAAGATCTCAGGTACGATCTCAGGTAAGATCTCAGGTAAGATCTCACGACAAAAACTCACCTAACCAATTTCTTGTTTTTTTTTCGTGTTTTAAACTATTTTTAGTGGATTGGCAACTTTTTAAAAAAGATTAGAAAATTTAGATACTTTATTATTATGATATTAATTAGAAACTTAGAAAATTTTTCAAAAATTGGATTTTATTTTTTTTTTGTCATAATTTGTGATAAATTTTCTGAGTTTGAAAAAGTTTTTTTCAAAAAAGCCACTATCCTGATAGAAACACTTAGCATCAGTTGGCAAACCGGTGGCCCAATTCGTATTTAAAAGCGACACGCCATGGTTATTTTTTTACTATCGGGTATATATAAACAATATTTTCCCCGTAAACATGTTACGATTTAGATGTCACCTTATTTACTAATTACCGTGGAGTTAGACCATTTATAAGAAATCCAGATATTTATTTTAGTTAAAAATGCCTCTATTTGATTAACACGTTAACCAACCAAAATGCTTAATTTTATACTATTATAATTGACTAAAAATGGTTTGAAACGCGTAAAAAACAAAAAATTGGTCAGGTGAGATTTTGACGTAAGATCTCACGTGAGATTTTTCTATAGGGATTCACAAACACATAGCTTTAAAAAAAGGATATATCCGCTAAAATAATCTTTCGCAGTATCCCTTTGATCTAGATCAAATCTCAAGATCATCTCTGATAATGTATGTAAAATGTTCATTTATTTATTTATTTATATGCTTTGAAAAGACATTCTATAAAGGCAAACAGAGTTGCCTGTACACAGGAATGGTACAGAAACAAACTGAAAATCTAATAAAAATAGACTTAACAACTAATATAATGTAATAATACAAAATTTTGAAGTTTTGCAAAAACGAAAATTGACAATAAAATTTATATGTTTATCCCATTTCATATTAAAATCAAAAAGTAAGCCAAGAAATGTATGGCTTTCTACTCTTTTTATTATATTACTACCTAATTTAATTTCTAACGTGTCAGGAACGCTAACATAGTAGCTACTATACGATATATACACTGTCTTACTAACATTTAATGATAACTTATTTAAAGTAAGCCACTTTGCGACTTTACTAAGATAATTATTTATTTTGTCCTGGGCAGATGACTATATCACTCGCTATGATAACTGTGTCATTAGCATAAGACATAATCGTATGTTTTTGCATATCTCTTAGTAGATCATTCACATATAGAATGAAAAATAATGGTCCCAATATGATCTCCCGTGGTACAAAAATCGATATTTCTTTATATTCGCTTTTGCAGTTTTGCATTTTTACACATTGTTTTCTACCTGAGAGATAGCTGGCTATTATATTTAAGGTACTACCTCTTATTCCATATCTATCTACTTTTTTTAATAGTATCTTGTGATCTACAGTGTCAAATGCTTTAGCTAAATCCAAAAAAGTAGTAATAATAGGCTTGCTTTTATATATACTATTATAAATAATATTCGATACATAATTTAAGTGGCTGGATAGGGTCTTGCCTTAAGTGGTTGGACGGGGTCTTGCCTTAAGTGGCTGGACGTGAAGGTCTTGCCTTAAGTGATCAAAAGGATACCTCTGTCTTTGTTTGAAGCTAGTAACATTCATCTAAAACAGCTTATTTCTAGGACAAATTCTCTTTTCAGTTAAAGGGAGAGCTACCTATTGATGATCAAAAAATGGTTAAGACAAAAAGTGTTACTTTTTTGGTAGAACCCGAATCTGTGATAAATCTTATTCAAATGACCTTGAAGGTCATGTTCAAGGTCACAGCTGGAATAGCCAAAAGATGCCCCCCTTCTAACCCAACAAATTTTATTTGAAACATTTTTTTCTCAGAGCAAATTTTTAACTTCTTTTAAAGGGTGGGGCAATAAGAGATATTAGTGGCATTTCATGTCTCTATTGAAAAATCTTACGTGAGATCTCATGTAAGATCTCATGTAAGATCTCAGGTAAGATCTCAGGTACGATCTCAGGTAAGATCTCAGGTAAGATCTCACGACAAAAACTCACCTAACCAATTTCTTGTTTTTTTTTCGTGTTTTAAACTATTTTTAGTGGATTGGCAACTTTTTAAAAAAGATTAGAAAATTTAGATACTTTATTATTATGATATTAATTAGAAACTTAGAAAATTTTTCAAAAATTGGATTTTATTTTTTTTTTGTCATAATTTGTGATAAATTTTCTGAGTTTGAAAAAGTTTTTTTCAAAAAAGCCACTATCCTGATAGAAACACTTAGCATCAGTTGGCAAACCGGTGGCCCAATTCGTATTTAAAAGCGACACGCCATGGTTATTTTTTTACTATCGGGTATATATAAACAATATTTTCCCCGTAAACATGTTACGATTTAGATGTCACCTTATTTACTAATTACCGTGGAGTTAGACCATTTATAAGAAATCCAGATATTTATTTTAGTTAAAAATGCCTCTATTTGATTAACACGTTAACCAACCAAAATGCTTAATTTTATACTATTATAATTGACTAAAAATGGTTTGAAACGCGTAAAAAACAAAAAATTGGTCAGGTGAGATTTTGACGTAAGATCTCACGTGAGATTTTTCTATAGGGATTCACAAACACATAGCTTTAAAAAAAGGATATATCCGCTAAAATAATCTTTCGCAGTATCCCTTTGATCTAGATCAAATCTCAAGATCATCTCTGATAATGTATGTAAAATGTTCATTTATTTATTTATTTATATGCTTTGAAAAGACATTCTATAAAGGCAAACAGAGTTGCCTGTACACAGGAATGGTACAGAAACAAACTGAAAATCTAATAAAAATAGACTTAACAACTAATATAATGTAATAATACAAAATTTTGAAGTTTTGCAAAAACGAAAATTGACAATAAAATTTATATGTTTATCCCATTTCATATTAAAATCAAAAAGTAAGCCAAGAAATGTATGGCTTTCTACTCTTTTTATTATATTACTACCTAATTTAATTTCTAACGTGTCAGGAACGCTAACATAGTAGCTACTATACGATATATACACTGTCTTACTAACATTTAATGATAACTTATTTAAAGTAAGCCACTTTGCGACTTTACTAAGATAATTATTTATTTTGTCCTGGGCAGATGACTATATCACTCGCTATGATAACTGTGTCATTAGCATAAGACATAATCGTATGTTTTTGCATATCTCTTAGTAGATCATTCACATATAGAATGAAAAATAATGGTCCCAATATGATCTCCCGTGGTACAAAAATCGATATTTCTTTATATTCGCTTTTGCAGTTTTGCATTTTTACACATTGTTTTCTACCTGAGAGATAGCTGGCTATTATATTTAAGGTACTACCTCTTATTCCATATCTATCTACTTTTTTTAATAGTATCTTGTGATCTACAGTGTCAAATGCTTTAGCTAAATCCAAAAAAGTAGTAATAATAGGCTTGCTTTTATATATACTATTATAAATAATATTCGATACATAATTTAAGTGGCTGGATAGGGTCTTGCCTTAAGTGGTTGGACGGGGTCTTGCCTTAAGTGGCTGGACGTGAAGGTCTTGCCTTAAGTGATCAAAAGGATACCTCTGTCTTTGTTTGAAGCTAGTAACATTCATCTAAAACAGCTTATTTCTAGGACAAATTCTCTTTTCAGTTAAAGGGAGAGCTACCTATTGATGATCAAAAAATGGTTAAGACAAAAAGTGTTACTTTTTTGGTAGAACCCGAATCTGTGATAAATCTTATTCAAATGACCTTGAAGGTCATGTTCAAGGTCACAGCTGGAATAGCCAAAAGATGCCCCCCTTCTAACCCAACAAATTTTATTTGAAACATTTTTTTCTCAGAGCAAATTTTTAACTTCTTTTAAAGGGTGGGGCAATAAGAGATATTAGTGATTTTTTCAACTTTTTTAAAGCCATTTACAACAAAAATTTGGGGATTTTTAAAAAAATGATTCAGACAAAAAGTGTTTCTCTTTTTTAGTAGAATCCGAATCCGCCATAAAAATATGCACATTTCATATGAAAATTTGGTCTTGACTTTCAAATGACCTTGAAGGTCATGTTCAAGGTCGCAGCTAAAATAGCCAAAAGATGCCCCCCTTCGAACCCAACAAATTTTATTTGAAACATTTTTTTCTCAGAGCAAATTATTAACCTGTTTTAGGTGGTGGTAAATTAAAATGGGACACCCTGTATACTCGAAGGGTCACGTAGACAGTATTATGGTAGTATACGGTAGAGGATAAGTTTTCATAAACAATATGCAGTGCAGCGTTGTGCGTTCCTCTTTTTTAATTCGACACGCCACGCCGTTTCATCTCTCTTCGCGTTCGAGATGACATATGAGTATATACTAGTATAGCTCTTATGATTATTTTAAAAATTTCCGAATTGTACTTTATTTGTATCACCACCAAAATATTGTAAATAAATTTTTCCTTCTTGAGACTGAGCTAATAACTTGTTTAAATAATCTTGATTATCTGTTAAATATTTTGAAACTGTTGATGGTACAAAAATACCGAAACAATCATCTAATTCAACGTAAATTTTATTTCCAAATTTTGTTTTCAACTGTTTTATTTTAGTTATTTTAAACTTTTTTTCTACTTCTAATTCCAAAATTTTTTTCGTTGGCAGATACGCGTGTTGACCAACTTTATTTAATTATTCAAAATCCATAGTTCGTATACTTCAACTTAAAGTAAGCTTGATATAGTACGATGTGTAAGGTATTTACTCAAAAGTCGAACTGCTCATTTTCTGTCAGTCCGCTGGCTTTTATAGCAACCCGTTAATGGGTCCCCCTCTATTTAGAAAAATGTAAAACTATCCAATTGAATAATAACAAAATGCTTATATCCAAGCGCGCTCGTAAGACTATTTCAAAGAAAGATAATATCCGTTGTGAAAGATGATTCGACTGCGTGAAGCACAAATTCACAGCGGTGAAAAAAATAAGGCACACGCATAAACATAATAATATACGCTGCGACGTTCATGGGAGATCATCTTAAAAGAGCCGCAATGTGAGTGAAAAATACATCGTTATCGCAGAAAATAATAATATTCACTGCGGCGTCCATGCGAATCGTCTTCAAAAGAGCCGCGCATTCGTAGAAGAAGAATATCACTAGCGAAAGATGACTTGATCGAAAGTGATTCGCAGCAGTGACAATAAGACACCACTTGACAAAATATCCGCGGCTACATACTACGCTGGATATACGGACCTGCGAAAAAACAATGCTGGGTAACCCGATACTGCAGCGACTGTCAGCTACCGCTCACCGGGCTGACGTTTGGCAAGGAAAAACACATGCAACCTGATCCCATGCTCCCAGAAAATTCTGTAATGCGTAGCCTCTGAGCTTGAGCGGATCCCTCGTAAGCTACCCGGAGTATACCGAAATATGCTGCCCCTGGAGCCTGCAACTGCAGCTGACTCTCGGTGTCAGATGCACACCTTGAGCAGCCTCCTGGAGTCAGCAGGAAGTATGCCGTCCGAAGCCACCCTGCAGCTAACCGCTGACGCAATCACCCCCGTCGCACGGCTCTCGTCACACTTTGCAGTCGAGCTTATTATGCCGTCGATGCGTACAGATAAAGGTGCTCACGTCTAACTTGATCCATGCGGCTAGCTACTGCTGGTATGCATTGCGTAGATGCTGTCTGACCTGTGATGCAGCATGTGAGAGAGAGAGAGAGAGAGAGAGAGAGAGAGAGAGAGAGAGAGAGAGAGCGCTCCCAATATTACGCACAATACAGTTTGCAGTATTGGGATACGTGCTCGAGAGAGAGAGAGAGAGAGAGAGAGAGAGAGAGAGAGAGAGAGAGAGAGAGAGAGAGAGAGAGAGAGAGATTAGATTAGATTAGATTAATTAGTTTTATTTTACGTACAATATGTTGTACGATAAATTGTATACAGCAGGAGTAGTAGTATAGCAAAAATGTGTATTGTGATAGTATGATAATGTGAAGATGGGTTATGCGAGAGTGAGAGTGTGTGCGTGTGCGTGAATGTGTACAAGAAATTCAAGTGTTTGTATTTTCAATTTCGAAAAAATGCTCTTTAGCTAGTCTCTTGAAACCTGAGATAGATGTAGTGTTACGAATGTGAGATGGTAGGTTGTTCCATAGGTATGAGGCGCTGATATGAAACGAGTTCCTCAGCGTCTCCGACGCGAATGTCGGAATATCCAGAGGTATTACCTCCCCCCTAACAGGCCGAAGTGTCACGCGGAAGTCGAAGTATGCCAGTATGTATGATGGTACGGCTGTGTTAAACATTTTTCTTAAGAAACAAGCAGTGAAATACTTCCTGCGTCCGGCAGTGGTTAGCCACTGCAACTCCCGCCTGTATGGGGAGATGTGCTCATCTCTTCTTACACCATAGATGTACCGAATTCCTGTATTCACGAGCCTCTGAAGTTTTAGGTGGAGTTCTTGCGTCAGGTCACAGTATACGAGAGAACAATAGTCTATAAGAGGAAACAGGAGGGCCTGCACTAAGTGCTTGCGCAACCTGAGATTGGTGCTTTTTCTGAAAAAGTAAAGCCTGTACATTAGCGTGTGAGCACGCTTACACACTTGTATAATATGCTCCCTCCACGTAAGCTTAGAGTCCAGCACCAATCCCAGATTACGCACGGAAGATTCAAAGCTGATCTGGGCACCCCCTATGTTAATAAAGGTGTTAGCTGTTGAGGGTAATGCGTTTATGTAGTAGAGAGAGCCCAGGACAATTGCTTTAGTTTTAGCAACATTAAGTTTTAGCTTATTCTGTGCAACCCAACCAGTAATCCTCTCAGCATTGGCACTCATCTTATTTGATAAAGAATCGAGCTCTTCGAGGTGGCATTGACTGTAAATTTGCAAGTCATCCGCATAGATGAGATGGGGAACATCGGTATCAAGGCAGAAACCGATGTCGTTGATGTACAATGCAAACAGCAGGGGACCCAGAACGGACCCCTGCGGGACACCGATGTTGAGACGCCGAGGAGAAGAACGTTCGTTATTGTCACCAACGACGGCCTGCTCTCTACCAGAGAGGTAGGAGGCAAACTAGCGGATGACTTGCTTTGAGAAACCGAAGGTGGATAGCTTTCTCAGGAGCCTGACGTGACACACAGTGTCAAACGCGTTACTAAAGTCAAAGAGAAGGAGCAGTGTTACTTTCTTTTTGTTTATCCCAGCCCTGGCATCATCAGTTAGCTTAATTAGGCCAGACTGAGTGCTGTGACCAGTGCGGAAGCCTGTTTGAAGGTTGTCTAGTAAGAGCCTTGATTCAAGGTATTCTGAGACTTGCCTGTGCACTAGCCACTCCAGAGCCTTGGAAAGAAAGCAGAGAAGTGAAATCGGACGGTAATCAGTCAGGGCTGTTGGTGAACTGATTTTGTTGAGTGCGCGCACAAGTGACAATTTCCAGGCAGATGGGAAGCAGGGTTCGCTCAGGGACAGGTTGAAAATATGACTTAGTAAGGGAGCAAGAACCGGCAATGCTTTTGAGATGACAACCTGTGGGATGCCGTCGCTCCCCCTGGCCTGAGTGTCAAAGTGCGATACCGCAGCCAACACGTCCGATTCCGTTATAGGGTTGAATTCGAAATGTTCCGGGAGGTCAAGACTTTCCAGGGTAACAAGATAATCCTCAACAGCAGGAGCCAGCGGATCGTTTGAGATCGCGCTGAAATGCGTGTTGAATTCATCTGTGGTAAATCTAGATGGTAAGGGGGCCTTGGTGGCAGAAATTCCAAGTTTCTCCAGCTCTTTCCAGATCTCAGCAATATCGGTCAAGGTGGACAGGCGTGAATAGTAATAATTCAGCCTGGCCTCCTCGACTTGTTTGTGAGCATAATCTCTAGCTAATCTGTAAACGCGTCGATCTGATTCGAGCCTGGAGTCCCTGAAACGCCTGTAAAGTCTATTGCTCTCGGATACAAGGTCACGAAGAGCCGCAGTGTACCACGGGTGACGTTGTCGTCCTGGTGTCACAGTCCGCAATGGAGCGAGGTGGTTGATGGCGTTAGTGAGGTTAGCGTTAAGTATAGATATGCAGTCGTCGAGTGATGAAGTGGTGAGAGTAGATGACCAGTCACATTCGCTAAGAAAGTCCCTTAGCTTCTCGGCGCTGATTCCTTTAAAGTTTCTGTATGAGTATGTATTTGGTACGTAGCGTGGAATCTGTACGTCGAGAGTGGCCGTGATAAGGTCGTGTCCGTTGATGAAAGGTGCGTCTGTCTTCCAGTATGACTGCAGGCGATCCTGCTCGTCGATTAGGCATAAATCAAGCCAGGTATCAGAACCCTGTTTATGGTGCGTGGCACCATAGGGAACGGACGAAAGAGAGTTCTCATCAATGAAGGCCCTGATGAAATTGGCATCTTCAGATGAGGATAGTTGGTCAGAGTTAAAGTCCCCCATTATAATCTTCGTGGAGTAATTGTGCATGTGAGTTGTTAGTTGGTCAATAAAGTTAGAGCCTTGGAAAAAAGGAGCATGAGGTGGACGATACACAACCCCCACGAAGATGGGAGAAACTCCCTTGGCCGATATTTCACAAAAGAGGTATTCAGGCTTGCCTGGCTTGCCAGACCATTCACCGTCGGATGATGAAATAACACTAACCGTCAGAGATTTGTGTATATAGAGGGCCACACCTCCACCGTTTCTGTTTCTGTCTCGTCTGTAGAGCAGGTAATCATCATCAGTGAAGGGCTGGATGTCACCTTCTCGCTTAGCCAGGTCTCAGTAACAGCTATTACGTGGAATAAAGAGCGAGTGGATAAAAAGAGCCTGATCATCTCAATGTGACCCGTGAGAGAGTTTGCATTAAAATGACAGACCCTTAGACCTTCGGACAGAGATACCTTAGAACCCGATGAAGACACGGCGGATGAGCTTGATGGCGGATGTGGTGGGATGAAGTGTGTGTGTGGCAGCTTCATTGCAGAACGATGTTGACGGCGGGCGGGATCCGAGCTAAAAAATCATTTAGCTCGGCGTCGGTGGTGATGACGGTGGCGCGCTCGTTGTCATCGTTGCAGCGCATAAATAATCTCCCGTCCCTGACGAACGTTCGACAGCCCTGCCTCTTCATGGCTTCCAGCCTAGCCCGTGAACGCAGCTTGTGGACGTCGGTGGGGAGTAGCTCGTTGATGTTTATGAGCCCTTGGTGGTCAGGGCTCAGAGCTTTGGCCTCCTCCATCACGGATGCGTCCAGCTCGTTGGTGTGGAGCTTGCGTTTACGAGCTTTGGCAACGACGATTGATTGTGCGAGTGCACTCGACGAGAGGGTGACGGCCAGTGGTGTCAGTCTGCCATCACTCCTGGCGGTGTTCCGGGGTGCATCGAGCCTACCCACGGTCCTGACGGATGCAACATCTCTCCGTAGGACCGTTGGGTCAAGTGCGTTTATGACTGCAAACGCGAGAAGATGCAGCGAGGTCTCACGGGTGTAGTGCAAGCCCGTGAAGACAACAACACTGTTTGAGGTCTTCTCCTGCCGTCGTTTGACCTCAGCCAGCTCACTGCGGAGGCTGCTAATTTCCGCAGCGCTGCTGCTGTTGTTGTTGTTGTTGTCTTGCTGCAGTACTGGGCTCCTCGATGAGAGATCTTGGACTTGTGCCTGCAACTCGGTGATGGTGGACTCAGCATTAAGTATGCGAGTCTTGAGTGCAGGCAGCTCATCGAGGGCCTTTAGACGCTTCTCCAGCGGGCTAAGACGTTGCTCAATTCTCGAGATCCTCTCCGACACGATGTTTTGTGTCTGGATGGCCTCCGCATGAGCATTGCGGATGTCATCCAGAGCTTCACGAATGTCCGTCAATGCAGCTTCGATGGTCGGTGATGAGCGAGCTGGTGAAGTACTTCGTGAAGTATTGGCTGATGGTGGTGCCGATCTCGTCTTCTTCGTCCCCGGTTGTTTTGGGGTGGTCTTGTTAGCCGCTGTTGTCGCAGTCACCCCCGCCGCCGATGTTGACCTGAGTCCCGCTTTGGCACCCTTGGCGTCTGCACAGGGAGGACAGGCTAGAAACTGCCTATCATTTACCACGACTGTCTTGATGTTGATGGCGTTCACACATTTGACGTGGTAATGGAGCTTGCAAAAAGCACACCTTTTCGGCTCCTTGTACTGAATAGGCTGTTTACAGCTGCCGCATAGCTGAAAAGGCACTTCCCCGCTCTTTTCGCCGTTCTCACTCATTTTCGTCGATAACTTACTCAAACAGCGTGCAGACGCCTTAGAAGTTCTCCCTCGATGCGGTAGATGTCTCCTCGATGTTGATTAGGAGCAAAGTGAGACGCCGTGCGAGCGAGAAACCAAGCCAAGCCGAGCCGAGTAGATTTGGAGGTTAGAAGCCGTGCAGAAAGTTTGTGGCAGAAAAGATGCAGAAAATAAATTGCAACCTTCAGCGATTTATATGTCGTCGTAAAGGTTGCAAAAAAGAGCGTGCAACAATCTACAACAAAAGAGGGCCCGAAGGCAAGATGCGGCAGAAAAGCAGTGCGAAAGTAGGAGCAAAATAAAGAGCTGTCAAAGCGACTCACCAGAGAGAGAGAGAGAAAAAGAGAGAGATATATATGCCGATAATACGCAGCAAGTATTGATGCAGTGAGAAGATGCGTATATGATATCCGAGGAGAATATATACGAATAAGCGCGCATAAAGAAAGAATAAGAGAGAAGATGCGTATATGCTATCCGAGGAGAGTATATATAACGAATAAGCGCGCATAAAGAAAGAATAACAGGTGTAATGTGATCCGCGAGTCGACGAAAAGATGCGACGAGTTGCACGTCGGCCGGTGACGTCAGCCTGACTAGAATATTACACGCATTGACTCGACCTTGAGCGCGGACTCCTGGAGCACTGGAGTTTACCGCCCGGAGCCCCAAGGAGCCTCCCGGGTACCCTGCAGTGACCTTCTTTATCGATTCTTACCTGCACAGGTGAGTGGCTTCACCTGCACAGGGGGGGTGGAAGGCCTAGCGATGACGTCAAAAGCTTCTAAAACATTCTATGAGGGCGGGGCCTATTCTCACCTGCACAGGTGTGCTGAGGGTGGCGCGGTGGGGGGGGGGGGGTCCCGTATCCGCGTTGTTATACTACTCTCGTATGTCTCAGGTGTATGTATTTCGGCGATATTCATCTGAGCGATCTCTCAACTGCCGTCCTTCTGGCTGTACCCTTTGAGGCGAGAGAGCTCTATCTTCAACTTCAGGATCCTCGGGTGCCGGTGAATCGTTATCGGCTTGTTGAGGAGCGACGGACACCTTCTCAGCTTCTGGCTCTGCTTTCTTCCCTTTGGAAGAGTTTCGATTATCCGTTTGGTCTGCATCTTTGCCAATGTCAGGAAGGTCCACATACTCTGGAGAAGTTGAGACTGGTCGCTTAAATAATTCGCTTGAAAATCCAACATTTTTAGAAATTGTTACTTTCTTTGTAACAGGATCATATATCCTATAATTTTTCGAATCCCTTTCGTAACCAACGAGATCGAGGGTCGAATTTTCCTGTAAATATCTTAGGAATGTGTAAAAATGCTTCTGCTCCAAATACTTGGACATGATCCAGTTTCGGACTCTTGCCTGTCCACGCTTCGAATGACATCTTCCCGCTGGTGCTCTCTGGGACTGTGACTCTATTCAGCAAGTAAACGGCCGTGTTTACTGCTTCCGCCCAAAGAATGCGAGGTAAGCTGCATGCAATAAGCATGGTTCTTGCGCACTCCACCACCGTGCGGTTGCTTCTTTCTGCTTTCCCATTTTGTTCGGGTGTGTAAGGAGTCGACGTCTCGAACTTGATTCCTCTTTCCTTCATGTAGTCGATCATCCCTGCGTTGACAAATTCGCGACCATTGTCACTCCTGAAAATCTGGATTGGGCGACCGAATTTGTTGGCCACGGCACGTTCGTATTCCTTGAAGCGGTCAAACACATCCGACTTGTGTTTCATGAAGTACACGTAGTGGTATCCGGAGGCGTCGTCTATGAAGGTCACGAAGAAACGCGCGCCACCCAGTGACGTTTCAGACATCGGGCCGCAGACGTCGTTGTGGACCGTTTCACCAGGCTTCGTGATTCTCTTCTCGTCCAGTTTGCTGAAGGATAGCCTATGCGCTTTTCCGGCTTGGCATGCATCACAAAAGAAGCTTGATTTGTCGTTGACTTCGACTCCACGTACGAGTTGACGATCAGCTAATTGTTTTAAAGCGCGTGCGTTCAAGTGGCCGAGTCGTTCATGCCAGCACTTCAGAATTGTTGCAGATAAATTCGCTTGTGTATCTGCGGTCTGCGTTACCGTTTGCAGAAACATCATGTATAGATTGTTGTTTTGCAAAACTCCAGTAACGTAAACATCATCTTTCTGGCAGAACATCACGGTGTTTTCTTTAAACATTACTTGAAAGCCTTTTCTCGTACATGCGCCGACTGACAGGAGATTTTTCTTAATTCCAGGTACATACAGTACATTCTCCAGGCGTCTCGTGCGCCACTCGCCTTCGACCAGCCGCTTAACCAGTATCGTCCCTTCGCCGGAGACTTTGCACTCACCGTTGTCTCCAAGCGATACAGTGCTGTCGTCGCTACGAGGTCTGAACTGGTGAACCAGTCTCTATGGTGCGTCATGTGAGCTGACGCGCCACTGTCGGTTATCCAGATCTCTGCTATATCGGCATTCAGGAGCTGCTTGACTTGGTCGTCCGTGGGCTTGCGGATTAGCGAGTGCGTACTGTCCTTTTTCGTCTCTGTCGTCACGAGTGCGTAGTTGGCGGAATCTGCCTTCACGTTGCTCCGATGGGGGCAATCGCGCGCGTAATGCCCTTTGTTTTGACAGCAGAAATACACGACATTTTTTTTGCTACGTTGCGGCTTCTTGTTGCCTTTCTTTTTGTTCGAGCTATCTTTGCCGCCATATTTGCCGGCGTCTTTGCCAGCACCTCCCCCTCCACTTATCCTCATTGTGGCGGCCAAAGCGGTCACTTCTTCGAATTCGTCTTCCAGCATAGACTCTTCTTCGAGAAGTCGTTCTTCCAGGTATTCGACCGTTTGCCGTTGGGGGTCAACACTATTCCACGCACTACGAAAACCCTTGAATTTCGTGGGTAGGCTCGCGAGAATTTTCGCGATTACTGTTATCTCGGAGATCTAGCAGCTGTGAGTAGAAGCTTATGCGTGGTCGACTTCAACTCGTGAACCGTCGCGAGTCTGTCCCACATTTCTTTGGCGGTTGTGCATACAAGAACATGGCTGAGTTGAGCGGGTTCCATGGTGGACGACATGAGAAACTTGGCCTTGGCATCATACTTGATCCAGGTCTTATATTCCTCATTGCCCCTCGTCTCAGGTCTGACTCTTGTTCCCGATACTACATCGTCGATCCCATGTGCGATGAATAGATTGCTCAGTTGAAATTTCCAAGATTGAAAATTCGATCCATCGAATTTTTCGACACTTCGCGCGGAGATTTCGTTTCCCACACAGCATAAAATATTTCCGAAATATTGGAACGAAATATTTGAACGAAATATTTGAAATCTTCCAGGAATCTTTCAACGAAATATTTCGGAAATAATGTTATGTCCCTTGAATTCCTATATTGAAATATTTTTTTAAAGAATTCAGAAATATTTCTGAAATTTTTCACGAAATATTTCAGAAATATTACTGCAATAATATCATTTCATAAAATGCCCCGCCTTGCAAATCTCTCATGAAATATTTCCTTGAAATATATCTGAAGTGTTTCTAAATTATTTTGTGGCACGCAGTCTCCTGGGATTTGTATTTGAAATAATTCTGGAATATTTAAGCAAGCTTCCGTAACATATTTCTTTAAAATATTTCTGATTTATTTCTGAATTATTTTAGTGTTTAATATTTACTGGAAATTTTGCAGTAAAATAATTCCGGAACATTCCAGAAAACTTCCATAAAATTTGTTTAAAATATTTCGGAATTATTTCCTAATTCTTTCAGTGTTTAATCTTCACCGGAAATTTTTCAGTATAACAATTCTGGAATATTCCAGAAAACTCATAAAATATTTCTTTCCTAGATTTAAGCAACATTTCAAAACTATTTCTTAGCCCGTAGTCTCCTGGAATTTGTATTTGAAATAATTCTGGAATATTTAAGCAAGCTTCCAAAATATATTTCTTTAAAATAATTCTGATTTCTTTCAGAATTATTTCTGTGTTTAATATTTACTGGAAAATTTGCAGTAAAATAATTCCGGAACATTCAAGAAAGCTTTCATAAAATATTTCTTTCCTAGATTTGAGAAACACTTCTGAAATGTTTAATAATCACTATAAGTTACTAGTGAAATGTTGATTCAGAAATATTTCTGAAAAATTTAATAAAATATTTCACCTGAAATAATTCAGAAATATTCCACATATCTTCCGTGAAATATTCTTCAAATGTTCCCGAATTGCTTGAAGGTACAGTCGCCGGACACAATAACTTTGCTTTACGCGCCACAACATGGCGGCGGGTCTCTTGTTAATTGGACTCCTTAGATCGGTCATGACTGTCAGGAAAGCGATATCTGACGTCATGACCGTCCTAACCTTCTTCTTCTTCTTCTTTTTATGGCCGTGGTTCGCTATCTATGCGACTGCGAAGCCGATGCGCCACCTTCTTCTGAAAGCCCAATCAACAAGAGACCCGCCGCCATGTTTTGGCGCGTAAAGCAAAGTTATTGTGTCCGGCGACTGTACCACGACACCGTGAATATATCTTATTTTATATATATAATTATAGTAAATACACAAACAGTTTGTATCTTTGCTTTTACGCCATCGGCTTTTGTAAACTAGTTAATGTTAGTAATATTAAACTTTTGGATCAAATTATACGAAAAATAATTGAAATCATGTAAGCGGATAAACTGTTAATTCGTTAATTCGAACCCCTTTTGTTTTTGAATATAAAGAATAACTCTATAGTTTGACAGCAGGTACAAGCACATAATTGATCCAGTGTGAATTCATGCGCAGGCAGCTAGAGTTAAAATAAAGGGCTTTTCGATATACGATTTTTATAAAAAATATATGTACTGGTTTACATAAACCAATGACGCATTGACGACATATGGCTTTTACACATTCACTAATATATAAAAAATTACGTATTCATGGAGTCGCGCCTTCAAATAATTAAAAAAATTTTAAAAAATATTAAAGACAAATATTCCGTGAAAGATAGTTGAAATATTCTATTGTATATTTCGACAAAAGTGTTGATTCTAACCCGAGCGTGAGGTTTGTCACCCGGCCGAGAAAAGAGAGGGTGACAAAATCACACGAACGTAGAGTCATCTTTCATACGGGTTTCGAACGTTATTTTTCGATACAGTGTGCGTAAAATCTTTTTTTTTCAATTTACAGGATAAGTAAAATAGCATATTTACGCACACATTATCGAAAAAATTATTATAACATAATTTTTATATTATTTATTATATTCAAAAAAACTTACATGAAATACCTTGAAATTTTATAACTATATACAATCTTCATAATATCCAGAAATTTGTATTGTGTATATTACCAGGGTTCTTATAAATAAATAACAGAATATTATTTCAAAAGTTTATGATTATTTCTCAATTGTATAAAATAATTTAGCAATAAAATAAATAGTTATATTATGGCATCATCATATTACTCTGGATCCACGAAATCTGGCAATACCGGAGTGAATTTAGAACGTTTAGGAGGAGCTCTGAAATTAATAATATAAATGTATATCAATTTAATTGCTATTTACACAATCTTTCTCGATACATGGGCATGAAATGCATATTAAGGGGATGTCGGAGCTAAAAACACTGCTTTTCTGTTCTCTATAACTTTTTGAATAAAGCTTGCAATGAAAAACCAAGACCAGAGCGCCATAGTGTTGAGTTTAGTAAATAATTCTACCGAAAGAAAATACCAATCAGACTTTTAGTTTTTGTAAAAGTTGCAGAATACGAGCGGGGGTTTACGCGTGGTCACGCGATTACAGCGCTAACCTTAAAACCTAATTTTACAACTAACTTTTTATAATTTAGATTTTGATCAATATAATAAGCAGAGCGCCATAGGTATGAGATTAGTGAAATATTCTACCGAAAGAAAATGTCGATCCGACTTTTAGTTTTTGTTTAAGTTGCAAAAATACTAAGTATCCGGTGGCGGATTTGAGAAGCTGTAGCTCCGACTTCCCCTTAAAATAAAATGCACGCCCTGGCATCGAAAAATAATGTCCGTCACATATAGGTATATAGACAGCAGAGCAACACGTGCTTTTTGTTACAAACTATAACCTTTTGTATTCATATATATACCTAAATTTTTTTTTTTTTACATGGCATTTGGAACTCGAAAGTTCATCGCCTCATCTACGCAAGCCTTCCACGCTGCCCTATCTTGTGTCAACCCCACCCAATATGCACCTCTCCGATAGACACCCACCCGTCCTATTTCTACTATATCCGCTTTTACGTTGTCCTCCCATCTACGTCTAGGTCTACCTAGAGGTCGCGTTACCATCGGCCTGCCCTTCATGACACGCGCTGCCGTACGGTCGTCTCCCATTCTTGCTACGTGCCCTGCCCATCCCAATCTGCGCGATTTTATTATTCTGTTAATATTTGGTGACGCGTACAGATTGTGTAACTCATCATTGTGTAGTCTCCTCCATTCCCCGGTTTCCTCATCTTTCTTCGGCCCGTATATTTTTCGCAAGACTTTATTTTCAAATACCCTAAAACGGTTGTCCGCCTGCTTAGTGAGAGCCCACGTTTCGCACCCGTACAGAACCACCGGCAGTATTATTGTCCTGTATATTCTTATTTTAACGTTTTTAGACAACAGCCTCGACTTAAGTAAATTACTCACGGCGTAGAAGCAAGCATTACTCGAATGGAGTCTCTTATTTATTTCGACATTAATCTCGTTTCTATCATTTATGGTCGTACCCAGATACCTGAATTCGCTAACCTTTTCAAAAGTAAAATTCCCAACTCTGAGATCTTCCTCCCCTCTGCAGATGCCTAGCTTATCCACAATCATGTACTTTGTTTTTGATTCACTCACTTCTAACCCTGTATACTCCACCGCTTTTATGAGGATTTCCGCGTTTCTTGCTACCGTTTCCCTACAATCCCCCAGTATATCCAAATCATCTGCGTAGCCTAGTATCTGCGTTGTTCCATTAAGCGTTGCGCCCATCTGGCTAACCTGCATTTTTCTAACGGCATACTCTAACGTTAAGTTGAACAGCACCGTAGAGAGTCCATCCCCTTGTTTTAAACCATCACGTATCATGAAGGGTTCTGATACATTACCGCCTACTCGGACCTTTCCCGTGCTTCCGTTCAGACATATTTGAATTAATCTCACGAGTTTTTTCGGTACACCGAGAAGTACTAGAATTTGATACATTTTGCTTCGCTTAATAGAGTCGTACGCTTTTTTAAAATCTATAAATAGTTGGTGTATGGTTTCGCAAAATTCCCACTTTTTCTCTAACAACTGTCTTATGGTAAACATTTTATCGCTCGTCGATCTGTTGCGCCGAAATCCGCACTGATAATCTCCTACTATATCTTCCACGAATGGAGTGAGTCTAGCTTGTATTACGTTTGACAGAACTTTGTAGCACGTTGCTAAAAGTGAAATACCCCTATAGTTATTGCAGTCTGTCTTATCCCCCTTTTTAAAAATCGGTATAATGATAGATTCCTTCTAATTTTCGGGTATTGTTTCATTTTTCCAGATGGCACATACTAGTTTATAGATTTTGAAAGTGAGCTCGACGCCCCCATATTTGAGTAACTCAGCTGGTATAGAGTCATTTCCCGCGGCTTTGTTGTTTTTTAGTTTTTTAATCGCGGCCTCTACTTCTTGGTAGCTCGGTTCCTCCACGTGGGGTTCAGCAGTGTGAATTTCGTCCCCTAATTCTTCGCTATTTTCGTGCACGTTTAATAATTTATCGAAATAATTTTTCCACAGCGACAGTAATTCGTTGTCATTTGTTACGAGGTCCCCGTTTTCGTCCTTCATCAATTGCGCTCTACTCCTAAAACCCTTTCTGATGGCGTTAATCCCTCTGTACATTTCGCGGGGGTTATTTTCCTTACTGTTAGTTTCTATTCTCCTAATAAGATTCTTTTGATACTCCCGCTTCTTATTTCTGTAGATCGCGCTCGTCCGTTTCCTTACGTTAGAATACTCTTCTACGGTCCTATCGCTTCTATTTTGTAAGCTATCTAATTTAGCCTTTTTGCGCCTTTCAAACCAGAGTTCGCACTCTTCGTCAAACCATGGTTTGCTCTTTGGCTTTTTCTTTTTACCCAGTACTTTGTTCGCGGCCTCTTTTATCGTTTTTTCGATGTCCCCCCATAAGCTATTCGGTTCGTCATTCCCCTCCGGTGATGTGTTTGCTTCTTCAAGTGCCTGAAACCTGTTATTAATTTCTATCTGGTACCTAATTCGCTCTGTTCTATCTCGTAGTTTCTCAATATCGAAGCTTTCTACCTTGTTTGCTCGCTTACTATTTTGATTCGCTACTAGTCTAGCTCTTAATTTGGCTACTACTAGGAAGTGGTCCGAGTCGCTATCTGCCCCTCTGTAAGCACTTACGTCAAGAACATTAGTATGACGTCTTTTTTCAATGAGGAAATGATCAATTTGTTTCTGTGTGGCCCCGTCCGGCGATGTCCACGTTGCCTTGTGTATGTTCTTGTGCTTAAAACACGTAGTTTTGATTATAAGATCTTTTGCCGCCGCAAAATTTATGACCCTAATACCGTTATCATTGCTGGCTTCGTGCAGGCTTTCCTTACCTATAGTAGGCCTAAACATTTCCTCCCTACCTATTTTAGCATTGAAATCGCCTAATACTATTCTTGTGTCATAAGACGCGAACTGGTCGATTACCTGCTCTAAAGTTTCGTAATAGAGATCCTTAGCTTCTTCTTCTTTGTCCTCCGTAGAACAGTGTACATTAATAAATACATATCTATACCATTCACCTTCGATAATGATGTACGAGAGCCTATCATTGACGGATTTGAAACTTTTAACCGAATATATGATGCTTTTGCTTACGAGAAATCCGGTGCCTAGAGATCCCCACTCCCGGCCCCATACAGGTACGTGAAGTTACCCGATGCTAGTACTCCGCCATCTGGCCACCGCGATTCCTGTATTGCTACCAAATCTAGATTGTACCTATCAGCTTCCTTTACGAGTTCTTTAAACGCACCTGCTCTGTATAGACTGCGAACATTCCAAGTTCCGACCCTTAAGTCCCTTTTGGTTCGGATTTGATTTTTTTGAGCCATGATGTTATGTTAAACCCGCGCGCTTCGGATCCTGTTCCGATTGCAGGTGAGTCCACCGTTCTAGAGGTGATAACCCCCTACCTCTCTAGAACTAAGTATGAGAGCTTTCCGACTTTGACGAGGAGAGTGTCAATTCGTCGTCAGACACACTACGGTTTCATTCTCGCATCCTAACGCCCCCCTGCAAGGCAGCGCGCCTTCGCTGGCATCGTTACCGCGTAAGACCAGGTGACGAATCATTCTACACATCCCCTTTCGGGGCAGTTGTCATCGCTCCCGCATCCTCCTCGGCAGCAGGATTTTGGCCCATTTTTGTAATGTCTGATGAAAGAGATAGATTGAGAGATAAGAGATAATGTGAAGTGTTTTTGTTGTTGTGGTGCTTGCGTAGTGTTTCTAGATGAATGCGTTCGACAGTGTAGGCTCATCACACCCACGCCTGTTCCTATCGGCTGTCCGCGGCTGCTTATTCAATTTATTCGCAGCTAACCTCTTTCTCAGGGGCTGTTCCTCTATCCGCAACCTAAGGACGCGCTGTGTAGTGGTGATAGACACCCACCCGTCCGATCTGGACGACAACGCCCAAGACCCGCTTAGGGTAGCGGCATTGTAACAGTATATATACCTACATACATATGTAAATACTCAAAATGCTAATAAATAAATAATTTTCATACAAACCTAGAAACGCTGCTTCTCTAAAACATTCACTTTTTGAAGATCTTATTTTTATGTATTAATTAATTAAGTATTAAGTATAAGAAATTGCACGGTGTGGTGCGTCTAGTAATGGCGTAGGCACATGTGCAGTAACAGTAACGGATTTTCCCTCGCAAATGCTATGCATATATGCACTGACGCGCAGCCGCAGCAGCGCCGCAGCGGGCAGCTATCTTGATGTATAAATGCGATTGGGCGCGAGTTGTATTTTGAATGTGAAATAAAGTAAACTGAAATTTTATTATTAAATTAAATCTTTCGATAGTGTGATACTAAACATTATGACCAATAAAATTTCACTAATATAATGTAACAGCATTTATAAAAATAATAAAACACATAACGCAATTAAGTTACATTAGAAATATCGCATGGACTCCTAGACATCATCTACAATGAGTCTTAAGAAGTAACAATAAATTTTATTTATAATGGAACATTTTAGAAAATATTCTACTGAAATATTTTTATAATAAATCTTCAGGAAGATATATTATAATGAACAGTCATGGAATATTTTATAAATGGATTAAGAAATACTCAAGTTTTATTATAAAAGTTTGAATTATAAATTTACAAACTCATTCTTAAATATTTTAAGAAATGCTGCCTTGGAATCTTGATGAAATAATTATGTAAAATTTAGAAATATATATGTATGGAATATTTCATATATATATATAATATATATATATATATATATATATCAAGCCACATTCAAAATTTATTTTGGAAGTTTCAATACAAGATTAATACATTATTTCTTAAATATCCCGAGAAATGTTCCATTGAAAGATTGAAGAAATAATCACATGAAAGTTTGTAAGACATATGTATGGAATGATTCAGAAATATTTCAAGAAATATCCAAAATTTATTTGAAAAGTTCCAATAAAATATTAAAGAATTATTTCATAAATATTTTAAGAAATATTCCATTGTAATAATGAAGAAATAATTATGTAAAAGTTTACAAGATATATCTATGGAATATTTCATAAATTTGTTGATAAATGTTTAAAAATTCGTTACAAAAGTTCCAAAGAAATGTTTAAAAAAGATTCCAAAAATCTTCCGCAAAATATTTCAGTGTATTATTAAGTAAATAATTCTGAGCAATATTTTATGAAATATTTATGAAGATTTCCTAAAGAACATATTGAAATATTTAAAAAGGAATTTCATAGATTCCAACAAAATATTTATGGAATATTTCTGAAATATTTCACGAAATATTGCCATTGAGTCGGTTGATAGCTCTTCTATGGAATATTACTGGAAGGTTTCTGTAGGTTCTATATTTCACTGAAATATTTTGAAATATTTCATTGAAATCTTTCATGCTGTGTGGGTTGCCATATTTATTCTTTGTACACACTGTCCCTGTCTTTGAATCACGCACAGTTTCTATTTTTTTTTCTTCGAGTCACATACACACTTCGCGGTCGCATCGATCTGGGCCCATAACCTGTTGAATCAAGGAATGAATAGATGCGAGTGAGTATAGGACAAAAAGGTTTTTAATTGAAGATACAGACACATGTGCATCCTAGGCAGCGGCTAGTCGCGTTCTAAGCGCACTCGCACAGACGGTCGGAGCAAGGGACCGGATAGCGGCGGGTGGGGGCTATACGATGGCCGAGCGCCATCTCTACTAACAGCTGAGAGAAACCCGCGAGCTTACGTGTGCTGTATATAATAAGAGCCAGAAAAGGCGTACTACAACAGTCTGTGTATAGGGTTTTTATGTGTACAGTTTGTTCAGCGTCTTAAATTTTGCAAAAGCATAAAAATTGAGTTTTATGAAAATATGCAATACAAAGAATGTTATGTATTGAATGAAAGTTAACAAACATTGATATGTTTCTTAAGAAATATATAATAAATATATAAACTTCTACAATCCTGTTAAAGATTGTCAGGTGTAGCATCAGTTATTTCTGTATAATATAGAAAAATTGATGCTGTTTCTGGTATTAAAGTGATAATTCATCATCAGTTGCAAAATTAACATTAAAATTTTCTGCTAAAATCAATGGAAATTCTCATAAATTGTCTTAAATCGTTGAACCTTCGCAACAATATAGGCACAACCATTTGTCTACAAATGTAATGATATTATTGAAGTTTTAATTCGGTGAAATATACACTACAACCATAATGATTTTTCTTCCATTATACATTCAAATTTAAGAAGCACACAGATCGCCAATAGCTGATTGAGGAACAACAATTTCATCAGCATTATTTATAGCGTGAGATGTCTATATTTAATATAGTTATATGTGAATTATTGTCGTTTTGATGTATAGTAACTCCGGCAGCTCTAGCATGTGTTAGTATCTGCATAACTATAGTATACAAATCTTGACACGGCAGCGCCATGTACAGTTTTTATATCGTATAAATAGACTACCTCGCTTATTCTATACAGCGAAAATCTAGAAATTGGCATGAGAATAGCATATAACATTTGCACTTTAATTGCGGATTCTAAAAATGCCTTGCGTGAGAAGTAGATCCTCACCATTAACGCTGTCATACAACGCAGGTCTCATCTTGTGCCTTGCAGCGCGACTCGTGGCAAGACATGAGTCGTAATAACAATATAACCACTGGGTTGACTTGACCTACTATTACCGAAGTTCAGATATTAATTTTCGATTATATAAGTATTTTGCTAAAAGAGTTATTTTTCGAACAAATTAAATATCATAACCATTCGAAAGATCTCATTAAAATCGTCAAAATATGATGCTCATAAATAAGCATTAAAAACATATCAAAGAAAAGATCAATGGATAAAAAAAACGCAATTAATGTATAAAACGTATACTTGCTATCAGGGCGCTACCGTGCCTCTTGATGTATTTATATAATGAATATTTATTTATTAGTAAAGAAAGATATCCAGTAGATTAAAAAAAATGGTGACTGTAAAATGCAGGGCGAAAAGGATATCAAAATAAAGTTAACGACGTAATAAATAAAAATAATTAAAATATTAATATTATAAGAAATGTAAGTGTTGAATTAGAAGATTTCATGGCAATAAAGAGTAAAGCTTTACAAAGTAAGGTTAGTTTTATACTTACGTACATACCTGGATACATGCCCTTATTAAAAAAGGATTGAAGAGAATTTAAGAGTAGGCCAATATGTTCAAGTCATTTCTAATATTTTATAAATTCGTTTCCTTGAATAAACGTGTTTTACCTGTAATACTTAAATATGTTTTTGCAACATATTTGGATTGAAACTGATAAAAATGAATATCTCATACAATATTTTTAAAAAATGTTCAACATTTAAGATAAGTTTTTTTGTGGAAATAAGGATCAAGTAGTCTATGCCGCCGTACACTTTTTTGACAATATAATAAAAAAACCAGTCATATATGTTAATACAAGCTGCATTAAGAACTTCGATGCTAGTGATCGGGATCTTCTGAAGAAACCTCACTACGTAAAGAAGATTAATGAAATTACAGGGGAAGAAAAGCTGGGGGTCTTCCGCTTTTTCAGGAAAAAAAAACGATGAATCATATTCTAACTAAATTTAGTTCTAGAAATTGTTATTATAGCACTGGGTGGCATAAATCCGCATCTACGTCATGCCTATCCGTGGCATAAATAGTCCATTATTGTACCGTGCTGATCAATTTGCTAACCTCACGGTGCAAAAAAGGACTGCTAATGCCACGGGTAGGCGTGACAGCGGATTTATGCTAGTCAGTGCTATAAAATATCGTACGATACGCGTGTCATAAGTCAATCTTCATGGCACGGCGTTAAGCGCACTCGCTACGCTCGGGCGCTTATACACGCCGTGCCGTAAAGTACGACTTATGCCACTAGTATCGCAATGTTCTATTAAGTATGTTTGTTAATTATTTTTCTCAATTAAGTACTTAAGTTTCAATTACGTACTTAATACTTTTTATGTAACACGCGAACGATTTTCGCGTTTTTCGTACCTATTAATAGAGACTAAAGTGACTCTTTTTTGACCGGCGGGCAAAAAAGTTATTTTAGCGGACAATAAAAACCTTTATTGCCCGCTAAAAAGTCTTTATTGCCCGCAAAATTTTTTTTGTAATTTAAAAAAAAAAGTTGATTTTGATAAATTTGCATTATTTATTTATTTTATATAATGTTTGAACAAGACAAGAGCACGGTTGCCGTGTCAAAAAATAATCACATCAGTCCCTCTTAACACTTACGAAAAAACGCGAAAATACGTCCGCGCGTTACATAAAATATGGTGTGCACCAAGGGCTAAGTGGGCTTTTTGGCCTCGTGGATTTTGCAGTACTCGCCTTGACTCGTACTGCAAAATCCACACTCGGCCTAAAAAAAGCCACTTTACGCCCTTGGTACACAATATACTATTGTATGTACCTACATATATTAAAAGAGTTTAATGAAAGTTTCATAAATAAAGTAATATTTTTACTAGAGCATAATTTTATGTTTTTATTATTTATTTTATTTTAGCACCAACCTATACTGATTATATGACTCATATAATTTTATCGTATAATTTTATTATGTGATGAATTGATCGCGAAACACCAAAAACATATAATAATATCATATGTTTTTAACACGTGATGAAAACACGCGTTAAAATCATGTATATATTTTCAACCGGGATGTAAGAAAATCAATGACAGGTATAAGATTCTAAATTATACGATTCATCTTAAAAAACTAGGAATATCATGCGCCCTGTTTCATTGAAGACAAGTCATATGAATACGAAATTACAGATGAAAAAACATATAAGAAATACATGTCTTAAAATGTGAAAATGTCTTAAAATGTGAAAATACACAAAGTAGAAGTTTATGTACATAGCAAAAATTTTAGCGGTGAAATGCGCCGCGTCGACTAAGACAACAACTACAAAGATTACGCAAATGTGTTGGAACTACTACTAACCGGGGAGATAGATGAGGGGCACTACGATGTCCGGAAGTCATCAACCAATGTTAAAAGCAATTTAAAAAAACATTTGTAATAATTATATTAGTACTTGTTTGGATAAGATCCTAATTATTTTTGATATTGTTTCTAGATAATATGTATATTTATACAATTTAGCTCTAAACTCAGCTGGTCTTTGATGCAAATTTTGAGATTAGATATTTTTCTTCGCGAACTATCGTTTAATGTGCTGTTCTCTGCAGCGAGAAATTAAATTTGATGTAGTATAGTATCTTCGCTAAAAGCGACAAGATGAAGTTGCCCTTAGTGTGGCTGAAATGACTATTTCCTCGAGGAAAAAGATCTTCACTTTATATTTAACGCTCGCAAGAAAGTAAATTCTATTTAGGTATACGCTTACAAACTTTGATGAATCAATTGAATATCGTTTTAATAAGCTTCATTTTTCTTGTGTTTAATCCATAAAAACGTCAGAACTCAGATTTATGTAATATTATATATAGGATTCCTGTAATTATATTAGATCGCGCATCTGCATTTTGATTCATTAAAACATATAAAAATTCGATAACAGTATAAGCGTATAAAATTAAAGAACGCTAAAAAAGACGGCAGCAAAGTATTGAGCGCATCTGCAAGCTGGGCGTGATAGCGCGCGTGCGGGCATTGAAATCGCCGAGCAAGCTCACCGCCTTCGAGAATTATAAGCCACGGCGTCATCTCGCTGAATCGCGAGCTAGCGCTCCAAGTATAGCACCGCTTGCCACCTCCAAGCGCGACGAGCTGGTCACCGTCACCAACTCACCACGCACCGAATGCGTCGCAATGTGGCCGCCAACATACTTATACAGGCGACTCTTCTCTCTTGTACAAAAAGAGAGGGACAGCGCGAACTATCGCCAGACGCTCATTTATGCGTCAGCCTCCGCGCGCGGCGAGAAACGAGAGAGTTTGTTTTTGGTAAGAGAGCGCGGCTTTATTATAATGCGCGAGTTTTCGATCCGGTGAACCTTGACCGAGTGAGCCGTTTTAATGCAAGGATCGCCGCGCAACAACTCTCACCGAAATGCATTGTGCGATCGCGACGGGACTGTGTGTGGGAATGTATGCGCGGGATTTATACCTACAGGTATACGTATTTTCTGATCGGTTGCACGTGAATGCCGTGGGCTCGATCGATGCGAATGCTTGATGAAATTGATATTACGTCAGGGAAGGCAAGAATAGCTTTCAGTGAATATATCCAACGAGCATTTTCTTTTAGTCCACTCCAGCGGGAACTCCAGGGATCGATTTTTCAATCCTTAAACTACTTGTTTGCTTGCATTGGTTTATCCATCTCAGAATCTGCCAATTACGCTATAAGGTCTGACGACATCCATGTAGTACTCGTCGGCAAACATGAAATCCATTGAGATTCGATGTCAAAATCATTGACCCGGTAGTGGGACAGTACTGCCATTTCGATTTTGGGCTCTGATACTTTGAAGAAAGAAAGCTTTTAACAAAACAGCATGAAGTTCTGAGGAAATTACAAGAAAATATAATTTGAAACATCACATGGATAGTATACTTATAAGTCGCTTATGTTTCCTTGATTACCCGTTTGCGCATACAGAGCTATTGAATTGACTGATCCATCGTGAGGCGCTGGAAGCGCTCAATCGCTCTCGCCGGTTGCACATTAGCTCGGTCGCCTCTCTTCCAGCATAAGTATGCGCTGATTCTCCTTCTACGATCTGAGTCGCTGAATTCGAGTACTGTGTCGTGCTGCGACTGCATAAGCTTTCGCTCATCGCTGATGCCCATGTCGTGTCAAACCGTACAGTCGGATACACGTGCGAAAATGCGTGACCATGTGACTCACGCCTGGGCATTGTTCGCACAATGCTAGAATGACCTTATCACGCTGGTATCGAAATGTACAATTTTTTAGAAAAGACAAGTTTTACGTCGAGGATTCATAATTACGGGTTAGGATGAATAATGCATCTTCCTCGAACTACGTCTTGTCGGCGTTCACACAAAGACTATTCTTCTTTCGAAGACTGTTTTGGTAAGAACGTATCCGCGATTTTGGTTATTCCTTTGTTTGAAGTTTCACATGTGTACAAAAATATGTTTATACAATGTCTTGAGAACCTGTTCAAAATTCAATGACGTACAGCTAATAATTGTTTATATTCGGGTGAATTGTGAATCACTGACCAAGTCTGAAAAAAAAAATCCCACGAAATTATTTCCGCGCAGAGCACGAGAGATAAATAAGCGAGCGAAAATCAAAGCTGCATTCGTTTGCACTTTAACGCCGAAATATTAATCACCATAAAAGAGGGACTCGCTCGCAAGTGAAAATAAACGAGTGCGTCGACAAAGTACCGCGTGATACACATTCCTCTTCCTAAATAAGGCAGTAAAAAGCCGTAATACAGCGCCGAGGCGGCAGCTCATCAGACAATGAAAGCGGCCGCTCGCTCGCGCGCTCCACATTCACACACATTCGAGCTAGCTTATACAATCACCTGCCGCACGGCAGCACGGCGCATAACGAGCTCCGCCAGCGCTCGCAGTAGTCCAAAAATGCGCCGTAAAAAAGGGAGACGCTCGGGCCGGCGAGGATCGCTATAAGAAACAGACAGCGCGGAGGAGGAGAAGTGCGTCATTAGACGCAAGTAATTAGCCTCGACCGAATTTCCGGGCGGATTCGAATGATCCAGTATGTAGAGTAGGAATCCTGCGAGTTTTACCATTGTTTGTTTCCTTAAGCGCGTCGCTCGACCTTCCAACGTGGGACTTGTCGCTCGCGACTCGCGTCAAGCAGGTTCCGCAGGTGTCTGTGTAAATGCAAGTGAAAATTAAATGTCACGCTTGCATTTTGCAACTCCAGAGCCGAGCGAGTCCTAGACATTGTTTCCGAAACGACAATGACGCTGTACTCATACACGGCTGGAGAAAGTACAAGGCTTCATCCGCGAGGTCGCCGTTCAGTTGCATCAAAATTGCGCAAGTTTCCGAATTCGGACTCCCACGCACTGTTATATCAAGTGAAATCCAAGGCGCATTTGAAAGAGGCGAACTGCTCAGAGAGCCGAGTATGAGAACGCTTTCACAGTTGGAATATCATTCGGATGAAAAATGAAGCCTCCCGCGTCCATCAGACGTTTTGATACAATAATCTACGCGTCGGCAGCTGACTAGGATCCAGATAGACCGGCACGGGAGAAAGAGTCAGAAGAAGGAGAAGGAGAAGCAGCAGCAGAAGAAGTGAGGCCAGTCTCGGAAGCGTCATTAGAAAAGTAATTATCGCAGGCGGCATTTCCTGGCCGCCGCGTCCTCTCACAGTCGGTCTCCCCAACCCCTGGAGCAGCAGCAGCAGCGAGCTGAGTATCGGCACTGCACAGTGGCGGCTCTCCGCGGAGACGGCCGGCCTCGCTCCTTCTGCGCTGATCTCCCGTCTCTGTCCGCGAAAAAAGGAGCATCAGGAGCGCGCGCGCGAGAGAGACAAAGAGAGAGAGAGAGAGAGAGAGAGAGGGAGAGAGAGAGCTCGGCGGCCTACGCAGAGAGAGAGAGAGAGAGAGAGAGAGAGAGAGAGAGAGCGATCCTCCGCGCGCGGCTTTTATTAGTTCTGCTGGCGCGCGGAGAGCAGTGCGTATATACACCGCGCGGAGAGTTCCGCTACGTCTCTCTCGCTCTTATGCCCGCTCGTTTCCCCACCATGCTCGCGCCGCGGAGAGAGATCTCGCGGGCGCGCAGGTAGAGAGGAGGCACGGCGCTGCTCCGCAGTCGTAGTCCGGAGCCGAGAGCGAGAGACTGCCGGAGCGCGCCGTTAGTCGCCTCCAGTACGTCCGCGACGCGCGATCACCCTCGCCGATCTCCACTCTGCGATAGAGCTCTGAGCGCGCGCGCGCCACTCACTCTCCGCCTCTTTCTCTTCCCCTCTTCTCCCCCTTTCGAGCCCGTCCTCCGTTCTTCAGCCCCCGACGTTTCCGCGTTCGACTCGGAGTTTCTCGCTGCTCGAGGAAAGAAGCTGCCGGGAAGCAACTGTATGCGAGCAACGGAGCAAGAAGGCCAGTGCTCGCACCTAGCCGCCGAGCGACGTCACTAGTGCAGGATCGACGAGGCCCGACGAGTGTGCGAAAGAAGGTAATTTCCAAGAGTCCGATGCCGAGCTCCGATGAGGATGATGACGATACCTTCGCGAGTTTGGGTGAAAGTGAAACCGGCACACTCTCTCTCTCTCTCTCTCTCTCTCTCTCTCTCTCTCTCTCTCTCTGTCTCTCTGTCTCTCTGTCTCTCTGTCTCCTTTCTTCTCTCCTCGCCGCGTGACAGGCCGATGCGCGGAGAGAGAAGCAACGAGAAAGAGAGTCAGCGATCGTGTGAGGAGCCGGATAATGATCGGCCGCTGACGCGTAGGAGCTGCTCTTTCTCCGGCTGGCACTTGCGCGAACTAGGGTCCGATTGAAATAAATCTGCGAGCGCAGCACGCTGGAGCTCCGAAAAAGGATCGCTGCGGCGCTGGGAAACGAGAGCGAGGTGAACGCGCCGTCGCCGCCGTCGCCGCTGCTGCTGCTACCGATGCTGTGCTGTGTGACGCTGCTCTCTCGTGAAAGGGAGGCGAGAAAAGTTCTTGGGAAATTCGCCGAGTGTGCCTAGGAGCTTTCGCGAGTGCGCGCGCCGATCGTTGATGTGTGTTTTGATGTCGGCCGAGCAGTGTTCTCTCGAGTGCCGATGCGCTGAGATGAAGTGAGTGTCAAGTGTGCAGCGCGGCACGTGAGAGCGAGCGATTTCACAACTCGAGTTTGGAGCGTCGATCCGTTTCGAAGATATTACGAAGAGCGAGCCGGTGTGTGCTGAGCTTTCTCGCTCGCCCGGCTTGCGCGCGCAGTCTGAATAGCTTGTGCTCCAGAATTGAGTTGTGCAATTCCGAGCTCGGTGGGCTCGCTTTACATTCGGAAACGTATAAATGATTGGCCGTCGTATTCTATCGAACATTCAATGAAATGAGCCATTCTTCACTCGGAAACACTTTTTGCACTAGCACCGTTTGGATGCTCGTGACGTATCGGTGACGGCACCGCGCGCTCAAAAGCTGTGTTTCTACAGCGGCGCGTACGTGCGAACACCGGAGATGAGTAATGTTTGCCGCAACGAACGTTTTCGACGCCTTCCGCGCAAAACACCTCTCGATGCATGGAATAATGATTTTACGTAACGTGTTTTTCGAGCCAACGTCCGCGAGTACTTTAAACATACATCAACATCGCAACCATCGACCTCCGTCGATATCGATAGCCCGAAGTGAAGTTGAGTGAAATTCTGTGCTCTCGGAGAAAAGTGACTCTTCACTTTTTGTCGAACAAAAGTCTATCGGTGCCATCTGTACAGCTACGGGAATCACAAAAGGAATTGAGTCCTATCGCGATTAAATAACGTAGAGCGCGTGGCTGTGTGTTCCCGATAGTCACTGCTATTGTGACGAGCCGAAACTCTTTCGACCAGATTCGGTCGTCACAACACAAGCGGTAATCGGTATTGTGTTCAGACGATTGAATTAAAGGTGTAAGCGATCTTCTCTCCTCGAGAGCGCAGGATTCGAATACAGTGACTCGGTCGTAGCGCATAACATAACGTCATCGATCCACGAAAGTGAAATGAAAAAGTGAAGTTGGCCTGACGGTGCGAGTGCTTCGGGGTGTTCCTCTCCAAAACACACAAAGTACGCCTGCAGAGGTTTGTCACTTTTATTTTGCGTATAACTTAAGTAGTCGTAGACTTGGATGAAACCAGATTTTGATTCGCAGCAAGGACAGTAAGAATCGGACGAATTTTTTCGACTACTACTCGCGCACTAGTTGCATTCGTGAAAAGAAGCCATTCGCACGCTGGCTGGCGAGAACAGTTAGCGGAGAATGGTCGAGCGAGGGGAGCAAACGAGCGTAAAACAACTGTTAGCTGTAGGCTCTCATCAAAAGCGCATGCATAATTCCGCGTAAAGCTCCAATCAGAAGGTTTTTCGGCGCTCGCGCGCAGTTCTCGCGACGTAACGGAACAACAACAACGGATACACAGATGAGAGAGAGAGAGAGAGAGAGAGAGAGAGAGAGAGAGAGAGAGAGAGAGAGAGAGAGAGAGAGAGAGAGAGCGGAAATGCCAGAAAAGTCCGTGAAAGGTCCCCATTAGCTGGCTAGATCAATTAAAGCGCGTTAACGGACAGTTTAATCGGCGAGCGCGCGCGCGCTGCTGGACGTTTAATTTTCCGCGAGCGAGCGAGCGAGAGACCGTGAGAGATTCCTCGGCGGCTCTCTTCCTCGCGCGAGCGCGAACGAGATTGACTACCAGAGACATGTTGACACGCCGCGCGCCGAGAGATTCGAGGGGAAAAGCTGCCGCGCACGGGCCTCGCGGTGTGCACCAGCACGGACGGGGGAAAAAGTTACGGTTTACGGTTAGGGCAAGAGAGCAGCCGAGGCTAACATCATTATCCGCCGCGGCCGCTGGGTTTCCGATTAAAACGCTACGGTTGACGAGTTATTATGCCCGGCGCAGATGCAACAATGAGCCGCGTCCGATGCTCGTTTGCCCTGCGTGCCCATCAGGAAGTTAGGCGCGCGAAAAACGCCACCTTACGGCACTCGCGCATCGGCCCCTAATAAGCGGCGGAACGTCGTAATTGTCAGCGCCGCCGCGAGCTCGTATCTCTCGCAGGCCTTCTCGAATCAAAATAATTTTAGCGTCGCGCGAAAAGAGAGTCGCAGCCGGAGCGAGGCGAGATAAGAGAATAAAGGCCGCGCGCGAGCGGCGAAATAAATAACAGCGCGCGGTAATTATTTTCGCGCACAGGGGAAGGAGCGTCCTTCCTACGCGGCGACGACGTTCGTGTCGACTTTTGTCTGGTGACCCTCGCTCTCGCGCGTGTTATAGATGAAGATCTCCCGAGAAAGAGCGCGCGGCAGCCTCTATCTGCGTCTCGCCATCGGAGTCTCTCCGCGAGAGTATCTCTCTCTCTCTCTCTCTCTCTCTCTCTCTCTCTCTCTCGCTCTCCCGCTCTCCCGCTCTCGGAGGCTGCAAATAAACGAAAATTTTCGCGTGTACGCCCCGAATTAAGCCTGTCGCTGAGAGAGAGAGAGAGAGAGAGAGAGAGCTGTGCGCGCTGCAGCTGGCGGCGGCTGCTCATCGGAGCGATAAATTCTCGCATTACAATTTAATCGGCGCGCTCGCTGCAGCCTTACGCTATATAAATTTCAATTACCCACGGAGAGGGATTTTATATTTCACACGCCGCCGAGCCTTCGTTAAGCGCGCGGCAGCTCATGCACTTTTGTGTGAAGGGACATTTTTGAATTCCTAGGATGTCGTATACCTTAGCTCACACTCGCCGCGCGCGCTTCTCTCTCTCTCTCTCTCTCTCTCTCTCTCTCTCTCTCTCTCACGTGTGAATATTCATTAAGCGCGCGCGTATACCGAGAAGCCGACCGCGTGCGCGCACGCGGGGATAAATTTTCCATTTTTGAGCGTTTAACTCGGGGGGATTAAAACGTTGCGCGCTTTAATTGACGCTCGAGCATTAACGGAAAAATACGCCTCGGGGTGCCTTCGCCAGAGACGAATCTTACTCGAAACACGAGGCACTTGATGGGTGTTTGATTAAGGAAAATTAGCGGATTCGGCACCGGTCCGGAATTTCGGAATTCCTCGCATACCAGGACTGACTGGGAGCGAGAGAGATAATGAATTCCCAGGAAAACAATCAAGCGCCCCAAAAAATTAGTGTAAACACAGTGATTACGGGTGACCTTATCAACTACTCTGCATCGGCATGAATGAGGGAAGTACGGCGCGGGATAGGTATCTCGTCAGAGAGAAATTAAGTGTCCTTGCGTGTACGCCTGTTTCCCGCGGCACGCGCACGTGCGATATGCGCTGAGAATGCGACGGACGGGCGTATGGCCGTCTGCTGGTAATTTAATCGCTTTGCGATATTCCCGCCGGGGCAATTAAACTCAAAGCGTCGCGCGAGATTTCGATCGAGAAGTTGAATAAGCGCTAGACTGTAACGATATCGATTAGCGGCGCGAATAGCGCGAGTATATTTTGTGCGCGTACGCCTCGTAAATCGCTATTTACGCGCCGGAAGAAAAGGAGGACGACGAGTACAACAATGAGCCGTTACGGCTGCGCGCGGCCGCGTAAATGGCTCAATAAACGCGCGCGCGCGCACTTAATAAATCAAACGAGCGTACGCAAAGCGGGCAAAATCGTCCGGGTAAAGTGAGCCAATTACGCCGCGGTATCTGCGCGAATATGTTGTTTGCACACAGGGGGAGAGTACGGAGGCTAAAATTGCGGGGAGAAGATCATGCGAGAGACTGCTGCCGGACAGTCTCGCGTGTGGTCGCCGCGGGGCGCGTTTCGCTTTACCGAATTCGAGAAACGAATCGCTAACTTCCGATCGATCATTACCCTCTCTTCGGCTCCTCGTTTTGCTTCACTTTTTGCGGTCGCTTTGACGATCCGTATGAGTAGATCCGCTGCTGCCGGGCACTCGCGGGGGGATCTTCCGAACAAGACCTTTGAAATTCCATCCGAGAGTATCTCAATCGAGACGACTCCAAAAATAAAGCGTGTCCCTCGCTCGACAACAAAGCGCGCTCGGAAAGTAAAAGCTCGAGATTTATCGATCGAAAGGACGTCGGGTATATTAACGGCGAATTTGGCACACGCGCGCATTCCCTTCCTCCCGGCGAACCTCTCGAAAATGAAATAACGAAGTGAAACGAGTTTCTTCGATTTTACTCCTTTCCTTCCTTTTCTCTCACCTTCGCTTTTCCCTCTCTCTCTCTCTCTCTCTCTCTCTCTCTCTCTCTCTCTCTCTCTCTCTCTCTCTCTCTCTCTCTCTCTTATCCGGGTTTCACTTTCTCCCTCTCGTAATATGCTCCCAGCGCACATTCAGACTCGTTCCGATTTTTCCCTGTCCCGCTCTCGCCCTCGCTCCCGTTCGCGTCCTTCGTTTTTTGTCCTCGTTACTTCTTTCTCTCCCGAGGACGAAAGAGAGACAGAGAGAAAGAAAGAAAAAGAGAGAAAGAGAAAGAAAGAAAGAAAGCAAGAAAGAGCAGAATGTGATGCAGTCTCCGCTAACAACGCTGAAAGAAGCTACGCCAGCGCCAGGCTTTGAAATCCGCCAATCTCAGCTTCTTTATTCTCTCTGCTCCTTTCGCCCCCTACTCCTGCGTTTTCGAGAACTTTTAAAGGCCGCGCGAGCAAGCGCCTTCTTATAATAATTTTACGACGTTATTGGCTCTTCTGCAGCGTGCGCGCGGCCGGACGAGCCTCGTATTTCTTACGATGCTGACATCGATACAGCGGAAATTAGGGCATAAAAGGCCGCATTAATGGCCGTTTAACATGACGTTCAATGCGCGATTTCTTTACTCCTCCGTCGATCGTAACGCGCGCGATGCAGTCGGTTCCCCAAAAATTGATTTCTTTGCGCGATCGAGCGAGCACGTGTCTGGTACACTGAAAGACCTAGTTCCCGGATATTTAACACTCGGTAGAGATGAATACACATCGTCGTTAACTGCAGAAGTGGAAATTCAAAACGAAGCACTCGAAATCTCCTCCAGAGCCGCGGCCTAATCGGATAGAACGTTCGTTACGAATTACGGCACGCGGAGAAGCAGAGCGCGCAAACGCGGGCATGAAATTCAAATGGGGAACGGTAGCGCGCGCGTAGTTGCGCGATATAAACTCGCACGAACAGCCGTACACGGCAGCAATGAGAGTAAATCGCTATCGGCTCGGATCTAAATTCGCGAGGGAACAATTAGCCAATAAATCTCGCGCTGCCCGTCTAACGATTCGGCTATTTTCGTCGCTCGACGCTGTAGATCTTTGTCGAACTATAAAGTCGAAATTGAAAGCGTTACGAAATTCCGCTCGCGGTCAGCGGCGCGCACTTGGCGGGTAGGGAAATCGCGGTGAATCGAGTGAGAGCCGTGTATGTAAAAGCCGTAACAAAAGAACCGCGAGGGTGCGAACGAGAGCGGGGCTGGCTGCATCGGGGCCGCCCTTTTATCTCGTCTGCGCAGCGCGCACGACGTGCCGTCGAAATAGAAAAGATTCGAAGGGAGGCAGCTGCGGCACTCCTCCTCGCGCGACCTTCACTCGCATTCCCTACTCTCGCGCGCGGCGCGCAGCGAAATTCTCCTCGTAAAAGCTACACGTGAGGCTGATCGGCCTAAGCCATGACACCGCTCTCGATGAATCTCTCGCCCTATATGCCTCTTTCGCTCATGTAGTCATATCTCGTTCTTTCTCTAGTTCGCGCGCGAGCCACGTCCTTTCTCTTTCGTTTCAGCACCGAAGCCCCCGGCGAGGTGCATTGACTTCGGCGTGTCGAACTACGTCAGCGCGCTGCGATCAGCTGATTTTCTTCACCGCGCGCCGCGGCTGCCTTTTTCGAGATTTTTCGGAAGCGCGCGGAAACACCTTACACTTACCGCAGTCTCGGCGTACAGTTTCGCGCGCGCTTGAATTGATGAGCGCTTTCGAGCAGTTCATACATAAAAACATCGCGAGAATACGCCGCGGAAAAAGTAGGTTTGCAGCCATCATTACGAATTCACAAATATAACGGAGAGAGAGCTTCTAGGTCAGTCTATTAGCAACGTCAATTTATTTATGTTATTCCCCGTTCGGTCGGGCGGGACGTTTGGAATCCTCCTGGATGAAAGCCGCACGAACCTACTCAACCGAATTTCCCGAAGGCGAGCCGGCGGAAAAAGCAGCAGCCGAACTGCAACTTCATCTCTATCTCCCGTGTCGCGCGCTTCCGCCACGCTGTTCTTCAGGCGCCGGGATACGCGGAATTTCGAGCGCAGTAATCGGGAAGAAGCGAGGGCGCCTTTTGTGTCGTAAAACGCCGAGGGAGAGTATAGCCGATGCAGCAGCCGCCGCGAGCTATATCCTTTAACGTCACTTTTACGAGCTGGTTCGGCACCGCGTCGTCGTCATGTGTATTCTCTCGCGAGCGCGCCAGCGCCAAAAAGAGAGGACAGCACGCGCGCGCGTACTTTATTAAGGTCGATGCCTCGCTGTAAAAGTCCGACGTTTGTTTGCCTTTCGATTTATCGCGTATTTTTGCCCACAGCCATTTTTCAGGCTCGCTTTTTCGGAATATAACTGTGTATATTCATACATCGCCGCGGCCTTGGGCAAAAAGAGACGGCGATCGGTTTCGCTCCGATATCATTCCGCACGCGAAGCAGGAAACGGCTCTCGGTGCGTCGATGCAAATTGCATTTTTCGCAGGGCGTCCTTGGGCGAGGATAAACCCGCCGCTTCCTCGTGCCGATTGCGCAGAGAGAAAAAGTTGACATATCGATCGCGGTCCCTTATTCGGAGAAGCTTGATGTTGTTGAAATTTATGTTACGAGGAAGCGATCGTATAATACGCGCGTGCTTTATTTGATTGTTCTCGAGAAAAATTCGGCCGATTGACCGTCGTCCCTGCGATCCCATCGCGATAAATCGAAATTTCAATTTGCCGCGTCGTTTGCGCTGCTGAAAATGATCACTGCGAACCGATTTACAGTCCTCGCGTCGAGTGAGGGATTGCAATGGCGCGATTTTTTACGACAAAAAGAACAAGCCATTATCCACGTTATAGCGGCGTTCGTTTATACGCCGGTTACACACTGCATTTTTCGAGAATCTTCGCTCGTTATTATTTTAAGTGATTTGTAACATTAGACCTGAATCGCGCAGCGCATCGTAATCCGCTTTTCGGTTATGCTCTACATGAAGTGCTTGTGCAACGCGACGCTTTTGAAACAATGCTGAAATGTTAGAAGCCGACTCACGCTCGCGCGCAATTAGCGCAGGATTAATTATCCCTCGTCCCACGGGGAAATCGTGCGATCCGAAACGATCGGCGTGGAACACACGTAGAACGGAGCGACGATAACTGATGCCGAAAAAAGCGAGGGACAGAGCGCGTTCGTCACCGGGTAGGGGTATTACGTAGAGGTATTATAGGAGCAAAACGTTATAGCCGTTAATGCGATGCTCGGTCGCGAGCGAGGGGATAATTAATAATTAATAACGGATAATCGCGGCGATTGCCCATCATGTGCGCGACTGACCTTCCAGCGGCGAGAGCCAAGTTGCCGTGCAGCAACGAGAGCGATTAACTGTTCGCGAGCGCGTTCCATTTCGGTTTCACGAAATGTATGTAATCGGCTTGGGCGCTCGCGCGCTCGTAAATAAATCGCCCGTGAATTCCCGAGTCACGAAGATACGAGAGGCCTCATTAAGCTATTGTATCCGCGGATTACATCGTCGTCCCTCTCTCTCCCGGCCGCCGCGGTATACCGTTGCCGCGAGTGAAAAAGTTGAGTAGGAGAGCCGCGCAGATAGAAATGGCCGCATCTCTCTAATCCGGTTGACCGCACGGACGGGCCGCACGTGAATTGTCTCATTTGAAAGTGGCGCGCGAGCGCGAGGCTCGATAGCTGCCTCCGCATAAATCCGCGGGCTAATAAAGAACTTGACTTACGAGTTGCTGCCGCCGATTCTTTTATCGCTTTGCTGCCGTGTGTGGCGCGAGCGACCGGAGCGAGCGCATGCGGGAATAAGGGCTGCAACGGGGGGGGGGGGGGGTGACAGTTTTTGCATACGGATATTAACGAGCCATAAGGCAGGCACGTTTACGGGGACGTGAGTTTGTTTTATAACGCGCACTACTTCATTCGGGGTATTATATTTCAAAAGTGCTAATTATGCCGTAGCTCCGTATAAATAACCCGCGGGATTCGACGAACTCCGCGGCTGCAGACGTGCATTACACAAGCGCGACGATCCGGGCGTTCCCCGACGCGACGCTTGACCGTGCTGCACGAAATCCCATCAGGAGAAGTTAAATAATCCGTTCGCGAGGGGCAAAAAACAGGAAGTACTACAGTAAAGACACAATTAAAGCGAAGACCGCGAAAGATCATCAGCTGCGCGAGGAAGAATTGAAGCGCGGCGGCGGAAAGTGAAATAGAGCCGTGTCCGTCGCGCGCGGCCGAAGATGACCTTGCTCGTCGCCGTAGCGGGAGACGAAGATGATGATGATGATGATGATGCCGGGATGTCGGGGGTGGAGAGTAGAGGGAGAGAGAGAAAGAAAGAGAGAGAGAGAGAGAGAGAGAGAGAGAGAGAGAGAGAGAGAGAGAGCGCGGGGGAGGGAGCAGGAGCGAAACGAGAAAGAGCCCATTGTCCTCAAGGGCGCGGTGGCTAAATTGTGAGCCTGCGCGCAGGAGAGGAAAAATTGCGACCGCGATGCATCTTAATTCGCGGTGATGCTATTTTCCGCGGGAAAAAATCGAGCGATAGCGTCAGGCTGGAGCCGTGCGCGCGCGCGAAAAAGAGAGGATCGTTAACCTCGGCCGTTCCGCGAGGCTGGGGAAAAAATCAAATACGTGTGCGCGCGGTTTAACTGCGGGATTTCGAGATTCCCCGCGGCCGATTACGATTCACGCGGCGTTTTAAGCGCGACATTTTCGTTTATAGAGAGCTCGCGCTGTTGTTGCTGTTGTCCGCCTCCGGACACCTTTCGTGGCTAATTGAGCTGCGTCGATGCGGGAGTTTATCTGCCCGGTGAATCACGCCGGCTCCTTCGCTGGAATCGTGGATTTATATGCCTTACGGCGCTGCACGTGAAGAGAAGTCGAAATCTGGTTCAGCAAAGTCTGCGGCTGTTGCTCGTTCAGTTGCGTGGAACAGCCAAAACACCCCCGCGCACTCGGCCGTCAGCAGTAGACGAGTCGGCACTGGGAAAAGCTTGAATGTGGACAGTGAGATTATTTTTTCAGTTTTGTTGTGCATTTGAGATTTCACCTCCTCACGGTTTCTTATATTTAATTCGTGGCTTTCCACACCTGTTGACCAAATTAAACGCGCCGTCAAGAGCTTCCCAGCAAAATCCAAGCGATTGCGATAAGAGGCTCGACTTTCCTCTCAGCGTTTTTGCACTGGAAGCTGAGGGAAACGAAGAATCGCGGAGACTCCCATCGTTCGTCGTCATCATTGTCCTAGGCAGTGAAAACGTGACGAAAGGTGCGCTGCAGCCGGACACCGCGTCACGCCGGCTTTCACGCTTCGATGGCCGGTCGACGATTCGATCTTTATGGTCGCCTCGAAAACCGTACGTTGCGCGGAGCGACCTTGACTGTGCCCATCTCATCCTCGTCAGCCGGCGGTCGAAAATCGGGACCCTAACATAGATTTAGGCGGAGAGCATTAACAAGCATTAACAGCCGGTTGCATAGAGAGGAGAAACATGTTTGACTATAAAGGAGCGTTGTTTTGCCGATGACTGTCGCAGCTCCTCCAAGACGAAAGAAAGAGGGAGAACGAACCGACGAACCGACGAATCGAAAGCGAAATATAGCGATAGGCTCGCCTATAGTCTCGATCTCGGGGTAATGCTCGGGCTGTTATGAGCGTGGCCGCCGCTTAGAGGATGCCGGAGCTCGAGCGCACGGAGTCTCCGAGGTCGGGGCAGCTCCTCGAGGACTTGGAGCTGCTGGACAAGCTGGAGTCGGGGCCGAGTAGGCAGCGCAACGGCGCCGAGCGCAGTGTCTCCTTCAATCGGGACGTCCACGTCAAGAGGATCGGTGAGTCGCTGATGCTGCCGCTGCCCATACCGCATGGATATGTATGCGCATACACAAAGCCGCGCACGTACTGACACACGCAGGGAAGCGCGGCCGCGAGCGACTGAGAGAGAGAGAGAGAGAGAGGGGGGAGCCCGAACGTACACTGGTCGTCGTACTCCTCGTCGTGCTTCACTAACGAACGCCGAGGTTGCCTCGCTGCTACGCAGCGAACAATGACTTTTCCCAAGCACACCTGTCTCTCCTTCCTTCCTCTACCTCCGCGATATTCTCTCGCGAGAGCGAGCTCAGCTCGGCTACTCGACTGCGCGCCGCGGCTCTTTTATTTTTCAATTTTCAAGCCGCGCGCTGCAGCTTCAATTTACTCGGTATGCCGCCACCGCCAGGCCGCTGCAGAGGCTGCAGTTTCTCATAGCGCTCGAGGAGATTGGCTTTTTGTCGCGGACGCGCGCGAGAAGGGGTTGTTGAATTTGATTTGAATTTTCAGCGCTCGAGGCGAAAGATCGTTAGGGTGGATAGGCGTGAATTACGGGCGGTGCCGTGGGACGCGCGCGAGCCGCCGAGCTCTTTTTGAGTATTATTACCGCTGATGGCTCTCCGCTTCTGCGGCTGGAACTTTAATCGAGTTACGCGCGCCCTTTTCTTCCTCGAGCTGCTCTTCTTTTCGATAAATCAGCGCCTCGCAGTAGAATCGCGTTATAATCCGCGCTCGCGTATCTGGTTGTTTCGCTCCCGCAGTCCATCAGTTCCGTAGCCCTGCGAGAAGAGGAAGCGACGCAATTAAGCCGTTCATCCCATTGTTATCAGCCGAGATTTCCCCATCTCCCAGTGCGACGACGTCCCCAATTACACCACGTGTACCGTCCCTCTCTCTCGCTGTGTTACTCTGTGCTCCATACTCGCTTTCTCTCTTACTCTCACTCCGTCTAACTCAACTCTCCTGCATGGCTCTGTGGCTAATAACTCGCCTTGCCTCGCTCGGCTCTGATAAAACGGCCGTCGTTTGTTCGCGGCTGATGCCACGCTCAGAGTCGGACTCACTTAACGCATCATTAAAACGATTAAAATAATTGGTTTCCTTAATCTCTACACATATACACACAACTCGGACACTTGGATGTTGATGATGATGATGATGATGATGATGACGATGATTAACCCTTGGAACGATTGACGATGATGATAATCGCTTGCGAGCTCGTGCGAGATAATAATCAAACGCCATAACGAACGTTTAACAAATTACTAATTGGCAATAAAACAACGAAACTAAATCAGAGTAACAGATTAACACGAAAATAACGATAACAACATAAACACGTGATATGAACATAATACTGTGGCTCTTGAGTTCAGAGGAATTCCATCAAAATTCGTAGGAGATTACGTAAAAAGCGAAGGGTCGCTGACAGTTTGAAAAAATGAGCAGGTAAACGACGACGGAGGATTACTATATTTCACTTCATACGCGCGCAAACAGGACATGCATAACGTGAAAGTCGTAATTCACCTTCCAACTGCGCGAGGAGAAAGAATGGAATGAGACGTCGCGGGTCACCGATTTTTACGAGCCAGTCTTTCATAACGCGCGGCAAACGATGACACTTATGTCGAATTTTTCCTCCTAATGGATCTTAACTCCACGGATATTATTTAAACCTCCCGTCGTTCCCACAGCTCGGGCTTAGAATAATACTTTGCAGTAATGGTGCCGCGCCAGAGCGAGCAAAAATTAATAACACCGCAGAGCCGAAAGCGAGCCATTAGACGGAAATGCCGGTCATTTGGCCTGTCATTAAAATCGGTAACTCTCGGGGTGAACGTCTTCCTCGCGTAATACACCACGTAAACGGATTGTGTGCTTTGCGCCACTCGCTCGTCGCCACTTATGAAATGCTCGCAGATTTTGCGAACCGCGCGCGGCGGATTGCAGATCGTTATCGGCGACGCGCACGCGCAATTGTCGACTCGTCCCGGCAACTTTCAACGTGGATTCCGCCGACGTGTCTCGAGACAATAATCCATAATTCAATCAAATCGTTACATCGCTTCATAGGGTTAAGAAACTAGACGAGACGTTTCACAATTAGCCGCATGAGAAAGACCGCGTGGGGGGCGAAAAGCGTGTCCGAAAAGAAGCATCAAAGTCGTTTTGGCGTGTCGCAAGGCGCAAAAAGCCGCTCGTAAACTGGTGTACCGTGTGCAGAACGCGCTGCACGGTCGTGTGCCAGGATCGGGAGACGCCTCGGCATGAACGCGCGGCACTCCTGCTCTCGACTAATTATTAATTGCGTCATTGGTCTTCGTTCCGCGCGCCGCGGCGGTGCATAATGCCATACATAATGGAGGAGGACAAAGCGCGCGGCGGCGGAAAATTCCGACGTCGTGTCGAGCACGGCCCGGCTTAATTCGCTTTACTAATAATGCGCCTTTGACGACGGCGACGATTGTCACGTGCCGCCTTCGCCACAGCGCTCGTGATTCGCGAATTAATAATTTTTTAACACGTGTCGCCGGCCAAGATGCGCGCCTCTCTAACACGTATATTACGTAATTACAATGTTTTCTCCCCGTCGCCATTCTAAGCGGAGTGCGTGCCCGCGTCGGGCTTCTTCCGCTTTTCGAAAATACCTTCGTCATGCGGAGTTCGATCCTGAAGAATTTCAATCGCCGCGTGAAAAAATATTGCGCAGTTCTTTTACGAGCGACGTGGAAACGAGTCTGCATCAGAGTACAAAAACGTGTACCGTGCCTCGAGACGCGAGGCGAGTAGCATTGAGATGAAAATCGGATCCACATCGCGCGAGTGATTTTTAAATCCATCAGAGCCGCGAGTGATTTTTAAATCCATCAGAGCCGCGAGTGATTTTTAAATCCATCAGAGCCGCGAGTGATTTTTAAATCCATCAGAGCCGCGAGTGATTTTTAAAAGGAAAACAAGCCACGAATACGTGCGTGTTTGCTGAGCAAATAATCGCGTATCTCCGAGATATAGTCACCGCTCTGAGGCTTTTTCAGCGTCGAGCTCTTGGAAAGCCACTCGAATAATAAAGCGCGTCGGCTTTTCTTGTGTAAATACGCTGTTCTAGCCCGCGAGTGAAAAGTCTGACGAAAGCCAGCCCATGTAATACCAAACAATCAACTTTTCGAAGCATAATCGCCGGGGATAAAACGGACACGTGAGTCTCCAGACGAATTTCCAGCGCGCACGCACTGAAGACACGCTTGTATTGCCGGCCATTAAGCAAAACAGCCATAAGGAAGTTGTTAATGAGAGGGAGAAAGAGAGAAGAGCGAAATCTCGAGCGCGGTAGCGGCGGCGCGCAGGAAAAGCCTAGACAGCACAGTATAGAGCGCAACGAGCTCTCCCGCCTGCGAGGCCGATGATACAGTGTCACTGAGCGATTTCTGTGGATACGGCGTGCGCGCACTCGGGCCGAAATTAATGGCCTCTAAAGCCCGTGTAAGTATCGCGGCGTATTATTTTATAGTGACATACATCGGGCTTTACGAGCACGCGCCGCCGCCGCGAACCGCAACCGGAAGGGCATAGCGCGCGGAGAGAGAGAGAGAGAGAGAGAGAGAGAGAGAGAGAGAGAGAGAGAGATGAGAGCCCTTCTTAGCCGCTCCTGCTGCCTCCGTATAATCGAATGGCCGGCTCTCACGCGGCGTGGAACTGACCCGCGCTGTAAATTTCAAGCGCCGCGGACTTTTTGAGCGCGATCGAGCTGAACTGCGCTATCCCCGCGCGCGTAATTTGATTGTGCGGTGAGCGACTCGCTGCGTGCGCGAGTCGGGATAGAAAGTCTACGAGCTGATGAATTTAGCATCGCAAGAAATAATTTGGGTTTCTCTCGCGAGGGGTTAAAAGGCCGAAGCGAGCACATACAGAACTCGGGAGAGCTATTACCGACTCTCTCTCTCTCTCTCTCTCTATATATATATATATATATATATATATATATATATATATATCTAATAGCGCGCGCTCGCGAGAGGAGGTGAACGTCTGAGATACGGAGTGAGAGAGCGCACAATTGAAATTCGGCCCGTAATACTCGCTTCTTTCCTATAGACACCGGCGGCAGCTACTCTTCGGCAGCGCTCTATCCGCTGTGCACCGAGGGGGCAACGAGAGAGCGAGCGAGAACACATTCCGCAAGCTCAATAACGGGTTAATCGAATGGCGGGAAATTTGAATTTACGGCGAGCCGTAAACCGAAGCCCCGTTCGCGCGTCGAGAAAATTGCCTCCTTGTTCGATATCCTTCTCGCCTACTCCCTCCCCCGCCGCCGCCGCGCCTCGTTCGCCACCTATATATATTTTTCTCTCCCGCTCTCGAGAAGCCGCCTGTTATATTGCCGGCTTTATGCGAAAACTCGAGACTCGTAGAAAAATTAGACGAGCGTTTAGAGAGCTCTTTCTCGCTTTCCGCGTGTATCCCCGCGACTAAGAACTTTCCAATACAATAAAGCCATAGAGCCGCGAGCGAGCCTCTCTCGGCGCTGTTCCTATACACTCTGGCCTATATTACAGCTCCGCGGGAGAGTTACCGTTTTCCGTTTCCTCAAAGAGCGACTTTTACCCTCGGTCGCGTCCTCGGAGACACGTCCTCGGAGACACGTCCTCGCAGCTGTGCTCTGCAAAAACACATGCCATTTCGCGAATAACACAGCCGTGCGCGTATCCGAGGAGAATCAGGAAACACAGCCGTGACTGAAGCGAGCGAAAAAACACCGCCGACGGATCCAAAAAAGACACAGCGCTGCGTGTATACGCGCCGGCAGCCTGACCTCACGCGCCTAATATAGTAGTTAAGTCGGGTGAATCAGCCGAAAAGAGCCCGGTAAATTGGATTCCCGAGATTTCGAGCACTCGAATAACGCTCCCGAGGTTTTTTGCCCATCTCCCGGGCCCGGCAGCATCAGGGATCTGTCAACGAACAAGAGAAACGAGTATGGCGCAGCTCTCATTGTTCCGAGCATCATAAGCGCGTCTGTGGAATCATTGGTCAATAACACTATATAGAATTGGGCTACTTATCCCACTGATTGAGAAATGGAGAAAAATTCGCTGGGTTATCCCCCGTCGGTAGCCGGCGATTCTTATCTAGCGAAATGAAAACGGCCGCGATCTCGAACTCTCGTTAGATTCGACGAACGCGAAGACGTATTTCGATAAAGACTTATTATCTGGTGTAGCTCGCGCGACCGAATCCGCTGTCCTTAAATTATGGCATCAAGTCCTCGATTCCCCCTCGAGAAAAAGAACGGCAGGAAAACGGGGGGAGCAGAGCGCGATCGAGCGAGGATCTCCGCCTTCATCCGATTAGAAGCGAGCGCTCCTCCGCCTCTATTCTCTCTCTCTCTCTCTCTCTCTCTCTCTCTCTCGCTCTCTCTCTCGCTCTCTCTCTCTCTCTCTCTCTCTCTCTCTCTCTCTCTCTCTCTCTCTCTCTCTCTCTCGTCCTTCCTCTTTCATTTTTTCTCGATGCTCGCCATCAGGCGTAAATCGCGCAGCCCCTGCGCTGCGGTTATTCCGAGTAGGCGCGAAGTGAGTCAAGCTTGTTTTCGCGCCGGTATTTACCGAGCTGACTCTCTGTCACGGAGGAGACGCGACGCATACAAATGCTGCGCGATTATCGTTCAAAGCTAGATCGTAAAAAACGTCCGCACGATTTTACGAGCGTCGAGCGAGCGTGCGCTAAATCAAATCGGACAAAAAGCGCGTGTCTTTGCGTATTCGAGGAGGACTCGCGCGAGAGTTCGTAATTTTCAGGGAGATATGAGGCCCGTAAAAATTGTATGGCAATCATCGACGCGCGTAGGACGCACGCACCGGTGACATAACGTGGAGTTATTGCAGTCAAAAAACCGTAAACGTTAAATTAGAAACTCGGCGTGTACACATAAACAGCGAAGCCGGAGGAATTCCCAAATCTCCGGGCCGAAAAACTGTCGCGTTATCTCCCTCTGGCTCTTGACAAAAAACATCAATTACACACTCGCCTCATTTCGGTTGTGCCGCCGCGATATAGCTCGGAAAAAAGTTCGGGCACTTCGTCATCTTATCATTTGATTGTGCACGCGTGCCCGTATCCTCGATTTCGCCCGGCGATCTATTGCACTTACCGCCCCCGTTTCGTCTCGGTGCGTAACTCATCGAGTCGCTATTTTTCGTAACGTCACGGCTGCACTGCATGTTTCCCAACGAGATCCGCGCACGACGATGCAAAATAAACGTGCGAAGCCTTTTCCTGCACGTGTATGGGAACCATGACGACGTCTCCGGGCGAAAGTTACGGGCCAGACGCGGCCTGACACTATCGCGGCAGCATCTGGTGAATCTATGCTCTCGGGTATAATACGGTTCCCATCCAGAATCGCGGCGAGAGTCGTAGCGATGAAAAGTGCGCGGCTTTCGAGACGAATATCTCCAGGAATGGGCTGATTGGGGTAATAATGGCTCGCGAGAACAAAAGATAATGCGGCGTGACCTGAAATCATACCGGTACCCGCGTCGATCGCGTACAACGCGCAGTATTATTCATCATATACGAGTCCTACTTATACGTAGTGGAGGATGCACCTTCCGCAAATTACGCACACATACGGTAACTATGAACTAATGAGTACCGATGGCGCGCGGAAAATTGCCAGGGTAGCCGCGCGCGGAGTCAGGCGGTAATTCTTCGATATCGGCGTTCAACCCCGTCCCGGCGGACGGATCGCGTGCGACTTACAACCCGCGGAGTCTGCCGGAGGAAAAGAGCCGGAGCGAGAGGCATCAGGGGGAAACAACGAGAAGAGGAACGCGCGCGGCGGCCGGAAAAAAGGTTCGGCTTTCCGTTGGCTGCCGGCGCGCTCGGCCGACTTGCGGAGCAGAAAAACACCGTTGCTCGCTCGCGAGTTAGCAGCTCACGTCCCTCCGCGTGCGTGTGCGAGCGCAGCTACGTACCTAGACGCGAGGAAGCAGTAAACGCGAGAAGAGAGAGGGAGGGAGAGAGAGAGAGAGAGAGAGAGAGAGAGAGAGAGAGAGAGAGAGAGCTGCAGGGGTTACAAGGTGAAGCGCGAGCTTGAGCGCGAATACAAATTAGCAGCGCGGCCGCTAATAATTTATCCCGCGAGCCGTTGTAAATATGAGCGCGCGGCTCGATTTCACCTTGCCGCGGAGCTTCTTCGCTTCTCCATCCTCCTCCCTCCTCCTCTGCTTCTTCATCCTCGTTCGCTCGTTCCATGCGGGGCCTGCGTGCGTGCACGTGGATTATGGACGTTAAGCGGGTCGCTTTGGCTTATCACGCGAATAATTATGTCGGTCTTTAGCTCGCTCTCTGCCCGAGCGATACCGCGGCTATGTACTTGAAGGGCTGTTTATGCTGCGCGCCGGGAAAATTTTAGGTATTTGCTTTTACGGCAGTTCTTTTAACTTCCTTGCGCGCTTGAAATATAAATAGACGCCGTCCACCGTAAAACCCGAGCCAGCCCCCCGAGGGGGAAAAATTATGAGGCGACGGGTTGAAATACCCCCTCGAAATTGAATTATCAATCACCGCGAGGAGAAAAAGCCAATGCAAGTGGCGTGACGTACGCCGACTAGGGAATAGCCCGGCCTACTTTCGCGGTGTGCTTTGAACTCGCGAGGTGGTCCGCTTTTTCTCGGGCACACGGGACGCATAATTCGGCCTTTCTTTTTTCCGCGGCCTTTTAGCCGGTCCCCCGTAATGTAAGAGCTGATGGGATACAAGTTGCTTCCGACTGTTGATTCGAGATTATTTAACTAAGTGCATACTCTGCAGGTACACGCGCAGGAGGAAGCAGGATGGGAACCGTTGCAAGTGCAGCCAAGCGTTTTGTACACGGGGAATTTTATAAGTTTTTGGCGTAACTGGATCGTTTTTGCCGCCACAGCTTCTTAGACGTCAAGGCGTCCCTCGCGGCCGCGCTCGCTCCAAAAAACAAGATCATGTCGCCGCGCGAGCGGGCAGGAATATAATTTTCCCAATCGGCAGGAATACGAGTATAAAAGAGAAAGCTGGAAGGCTAATAAGCGGGTAATAAATAAAGGCCAGCGCACAAGTTTGCACGTACGTGCACAGCCGATGTCGATATGAAGGTCGCATTAATACGGCCGCGATTTTTGCCGAGCTAAACTATTATTTCGAGTCGTAAAGTTGGGGCAGAAAAGAAAGCAAGAGAAAGAGGCTCAGCATCGGCCCCTTCCTTCCTCGTCTGCATAGGAAAAAGCGACGCGCGTCCCTCGGAGGGCCGTGCGTGCGAACGGCACACGCGAGAGCCAGCGACATAAAGCTGTGCCCCGTCTCGATGGAAGAGAACATTGTTTACAAAACGGAGCGGCGAGAGCGAGTGAGAGAGAGAGAGAGAGAGAGAGAGAGAGGGGATCGAGGCAGATCGAATGAGAGGGTTCATGCAGACCTACTCCTCCTCCCACTTTAGAGCGGGAGGGGGGGAGATCCGGGCGCATATGCGATCAGGTCCGCCGATAAACGGCGTTTTCTCCGCGGCGGCGGCGGTGCTCTTTCTCTCTTTCTCTCCCTCTCTCTCTCTCGGCCATTATGCGCCCGAGCACGTTCCTTCTAAAGCCCGATGCATCGCGGAAACTAGCCGCTAAAAATCCCCCCGACCCCTTCCCCCGCCGCCCGGACAGACTTTTATAGACGCTGCACACGATACTCCGCCGCCGTTCGCTCTCTGTATCGCGCACGTATATTTATACCCTGTATGGGATGCGGGATATGGAGGAGAGCGAGATGGGCTTTGATTTTCGCAGAGAGTGACACGCTCGCGCGCGATTCCGCTTGAGATATCGCGGCGCAGCCGCTTTGTTTCGCGATATGCTGCGCGGGATTATGGCGTTCACACGAAAATTCTGATAAGATTCGATTGGTGACGCGGGGATGAAGTGCTTGCGAGCTTTATCTGATTGTTCGATAAAGCTCCTGTCGCCCGGCCGCGTGTATTCGGAGATATTATGTGCGTTATTGTCGAATTTTATTGGCCCTGCCTGCGGGAACGTGCGAAAGCTCGGCTGCGCGTAAAAAAGTAGTTGCAGGTCGAGATAAGCGCGCGACGCGTGTATAGTTTACCTTCGTCACGCCCGGTTTTGGAGGTTCTCGGAAGAAGAAGCGATCTCCGCGATACGCGGTCTGATTATGCGAGCGGCTCCTCTTCGCCCGTGCGACACTGCGTGGATGTCGCACAATCAGCCGCTTGATTCGCGAAATTGCCCGAACAAATGTATTCATTAAAACGAGAAGATACGCGCGTCACTTCAATTTTATTCCTCGATGATAGCTTAAATCTACTCGAGCCTCGAGTCGTCGCGTTATTTCTCTTGCATTACGGAAGAGTGCATGCTTAAATAACAAGCAGATGCGATAAATTACAGGCGCGTACAATTACAGACGCATATCTCGCTGCAGCGGCGGCGATCCACTTAAATTTTCACGATAACTCAGAGAGCGCACTAAATCCTTCCCTCCCCGCGCATTAGTTCCGAGCGCGCTCGCACGCATACGGAAGACTCGCGAAATTGAAATCCCCGGGATTTACAACGCGCGTACAAATTTCCGCCGGCGTATACCTGCCTACTTAGTACTTACGCGCGCGCCGGCAAATCATCGGCGGCTCGACTTTCCCCCGTTTTTCGCCTCTCTCGATACAATTAATAATCGTCGGCGAGCGCAGGCGGCAGAAACAGAAGGCATCAGCGCTCTCGCCGCGGCGAAATGCGCGCGCGGGTATTCCGCTGCCGGGCAGCGTCAGCCCGTGAACTCGCATATATATATATATATATATATATATATATATATATATATATATATGTGTGTGTGTACGTGTGTGTGTATCTCCCTCCTCCCTCTGGCGCGCTCTTCGGCGCACAGTCTAGTCGCGGCGGATGAAGCGAGCCCCCTAAGACTCGCCGAGGCGTACCGCGGCAGCCGCGGAGAGAGCGAGAGAGAGAGAGAGAGAGAGCTGAGCCGTGCTCACGGTGTACGGGTACGTGTGGAGCCGCGCACGTCGGTCTGTGTGCGGAGAGAATACCGCGAAAGGTTGCTGCATGTAGGCTGCTGCTAGTTCCCTTGCACTCCGCGGCCGCTATGTGTATCTCCCGGCTGACCGAGGCAATGGCAGAGAGATAGTTCATAAGATAGTCGCTTTAAAATCACGGAGAGCAGCCGGCGCTCGCGCTTGCGCGGGGCCTTATGAACGATTTATGTTCAATTAAAGCGCCTTGCAATCTGACTCCGATGGCCGCGCAGCTTTCTTTCTCCTCCGCTCCTTCTCCTTCGCTGTCTTCTTCGACCTCCTCCTCCTCTCCTTCGCTGCAGTGCTGCTGCTGCTGCTGCTGCTCTCCCTCCGAGCGGCTCAATAAACATATTTCTTTCTCTCCGCGCGGCGAGTCGGCCTTTGCTGCCATCGCGGCTCCCGCGAGACCCGCTGCAGGTGCGCGCCTGTACGCGTGCGCTTCACCTTCCGCGCGCGGGTACCGGAAGTTGCTCGGGAAAAGCGACCCACACTCCCGGGCGAGATATGCGAACATCGTCTCTAAAATCGGTCTGCAAACGACGCGCGCACGCAGCTCACAATATCGCTCCTCGGGAGCGGAGCTCGGACTCGGCGATAGCATCGGCCTCGGGTAATTGAGACGTACGAAAAACCCGTCGCCGTCGTCCGCTGCGCTCCTAAGCGCGCGCCTGGCATGGAAAACACATCGGCGAACTGTCGCGGCACATAGATATGCATCTGCGCGAGCGGCGAGCGCGCTTCGCTATCGTCGATAGACATCGTAAAGCATCGGGACGTGCGCGCGGCCATTAAGCTCGGCGATCCAGTTTTTGCGGGCCAGCTCTTAGAAGGAAGCGCGCACGCAACTGACGGACGTAAACGATCGGTTATACACTCCCTCGTAATCATACACTGCATGCGCTGTGTAACGGCGCGCGCCCGCCTGATTTGCGAGCGTCGCGCATGAAAGCGAAGCGCTCGATTTATACCTGAACGCGCATTCCGCTAAATTTTCTATCGGTAGCTTTATTTCGCTCTCGTTTTCTTCGCCGCCGATGCTCATCCTGTGCGCGGAGCGCGCGCAGTCGTTATTAATAATAACGATCTCGCCCCCCCCCCCCCCCCCGCCCCACTCTCCTCTCGGAATAGAGTTCCGACAGTAAATTACGCGAGCGAGCGCGTGTCCTTAAATAGGATTTAGAGACTTAATTTACCGGCTTGATTATCCTCCGAATGACTCGATAAATATTCCGATTTTTCACGAGATTGTTAACTCTATCGAGAGAGCGAGCCTGATGATTAAGCGACGTGTGTGGCCGAATTGATCGCGTTTATTAACTTTCAAGTTTTCCCTTTCATAAATCCACTCGCTCGAATGTGTAAATAAAGCAGCGCACGCGAACAAATATCGATTATATATACTCGAAATTAGCAATTCATCGGCCGGAAAATTACGAACATAATGACTCTTCCAGCGATTCAACTACTTTTCAATACGGCTCACGTAAACGCAGCTCTCTTGCGTACATAATAGGGAAAGCCGAGCGCGGCTGGCGGGGCGAAATCCGGTGCAAAGAGAGGAATGAAAAATGTCAGCGGCGCCTCGGCGTATCGTTACAAGCCGATGCAAATGGATAGCTCGCGCTCGCGCGGTGAATAATGCCAGATATTACGGGCGTTTTACAAGCCGATAATTGCCCCGAGAAGAATAGCGCGCTCCTATAATAAAGCACGGAGATGCCGGAGCTTTTCTCATTTTCATTTTCGCTTGATTGATTTCCACTCCAGCCCCAACTATTTATCTCGCGCGCGGCGGAGCTTTCTCTCCGCCGGCGAAGAATGAGCGTCTTCGAAGTTATGCAAACAGCGCGACGTGAAACCGATTACGTAAACGAGAAGAAGATCGTCATAAGGCATAAATTTATATAAATCTGTAGAAAGTACGCTGGAATTTTATGGGGCTGCGGGCACACTCCATCTCCGCATTGATTCCGGAGCGCGAAACAGTATATAATACAGAGCTGAGTAATATATGCCATAGGTGCAGACAGCGCTTAACGGTTCTCCGCGTCCGCGCGAATCCGTGTCAAAAAGTGGCAAGCACTGTTCGGCATCGCGATTATGTTATGAGATTCCAAGTGTTTTTAATTAGAAAAAAAGCGCAAATCGCCGGCGATTCGTGTAACGCTACACGCGCGGATACACACAGCAGCGGCGGAAAAATCGGCAACGCAGCTTTCCGATTCAATTAATTTCTCCAAAAAATCCATCTCTTATAACGGAATTTCGCTTGCTCGCGCTTGAGATAATCCTCAAAGCAGCGCGTACCTGTGTACATTCATCGCGTCGGATCGCTCGCTCGGCGAGAATGACGGATAACGATCTAGCGCGCGCAGCCCGCGATGAATTATTCGAGGCCCGTCTCTCGCTCTGCGGAACTCTCCGGGCTGAGTAATGTGCGAACGCATACGTGCACATAGGCTCTAGGAGGAAACTGCTCCGCGGCTTGTTTTCGATAATTATTAATCTCGAGCGGGCTCTTTTCGAGGCGAATTTCGAGCCTCTATCAATTATCGCCGATTGTAATCGATCATAATCGGCTGCTGCAGCTTCCCCCCCCCCCCCCCCCCTGTAGGCTAGCTCATGAGTACATGCCGCCTTGTCTAACGCGATTTTGCGCGCTGGAATATTGATTCAACGTCGTGCAGCCAGCTCTCGACTGCAAATAATCTATTAGCCGCAGCGGATTTAAAATTAAATCATCGTCGGGCGGTTACGTGCGCCCGCGGATTTAATGGACGGCTATTATGATCGCCGCGCGCGGGAAAAAATGATTGATTCATAGGAGAGGCACTGATTTCTAACTCAAACACTAATTACTCTTGCAATCTCTCCGCGATCATCAATAAAAACGTTGTGCGATCGAGCCTACGCTGAGCCTTGATTTGTCCTCTACCTCTCGCCATTCCGCCTGGAAATTTCGCAACACGTGTATATTCGCTGAGAAAAAAGGGAAAAAGGGAACCGCTCTCGGCTGGAAAAACGAGCAAAATCCATTTGCATCGGCTGAAATTCGTGCACGCTCGAAATCCATCGGCTTCTCTCGCTCCCGCCGACGCGAATTCCCCTCCCTGCCGTGGTAGCGGTGGCGGATGAACCTACAGGAGACAGTCGGAACATGCGCAGAGAGCGCATTGTGGCTCGCCATCGTGTTAGCGGCTGCCGCTACGCTAATCGCGCGGCGACCTCTTTTCCCGACTCTCCTGTGTGAGCGCGCGAGAGAGAGAGAGAGAGAGAGAGAGAGAGAGAGAGAGAGAGAGAGAGAGAGAGAGAGAGAGAAGCAGACATCGAGGATTATTCGCGCGCACTCCAGCTGCGCGGCCGCGCCGTAAATTACGTCCACACGCGGGATTTCCTGTCGGAGCTTTTCGCGATCCTGTTAATTACGGATAATTTCCTGTCGATGCGCCGCATAAATGATTGCACACACGCCCGCTTACGTGATACTGCGGCAGCAGACGTACAGCCGCGGCCGTTGATTGGCCGACGTCCGCTGCACGCGCGCCGAGAGGACGATACGCGTCACGACCTTTGCGCGTTTATTTACGTATCGGAGGGAAACTCCGATTTTCGCGGATACCCGCGCCGTCTCGCCGGTCCCGGCGTTTTCTACTTGACGCTTACTCTTGCGCAATAGCTTGACGCTTGCATCGATTCGATTTTTTGCTCTTTCAATTAGCTAATGCGATTTTTCGAGCGAACCTAATTGGATAACTAATCAACGGCTTGTAGATAAAAATGCTCGAATGAAACTATTCCAGGCGAGAAAAGCGCAATCGAGAAAAACCGACAGACAGGTTCGCTGGCAAGAGACAGCTTACATCATGCGCAAAACTGGTTCCTCAATGCTCTCCGCTGCAATAATGTTTCGAGCATTTAGTCGCTCCCGCCGACTCAAAAATCGCACTTTTGATAGTCTCTCCCTCTCGTGAGAGTGTGTATCGAGTGTCTGAAATATCGTCTCTCGCTCGCGCGCCAGTCTCTCTCCGATAAGCGAGCGGTGTGCGTGAGTTGGCCGTCTGTAGTTCCGAATCGACCCAAACGGCAGGGACTCACGACTCGACGGAGAGTACAACGCTGGTAACAAGGTGCGCGCGCGCGTACGTGTCGGCTTACTTTGTAGTTTGTACGTCGCCGCTTCGGCCGGTCGGCGCCTCGTTATAAGAAAATGGGGATTAAACGAAACAATATATAAAGTCGTGAAAAACGTGCGCGAATGTGCTGCCGCGAGCGTGATTTTCCCTCGTCCTCTTCATTATTCGTCTCCCATTCCAACACTGTGCTTTTGCCTTTTCTCATTACCTTGTTTCTCTGCATTGTTAGCCGCTGCGCACATTGGCATATTGAATAATAAATCTGAAGGAGGCTGTCGGACAATAACTCGCGGCATCGAAAGCACAGTGGTCCGTGTGCGCTTTCGCGCTGCCCGCTGCATTGATAATGGGCATGACCGCGCGAGTCCTTTCTTCGGGGGGAGATATCGATCCGCGCACACACCCGCCGCTGACCTACGACCGATCAGATGCAACCGCCTCGAGTCTTCCGTCCCCGGCCTCCTTCCACACTTGTCTGCACCGCGCCGGCGGCACGGCGACCGACGGAGATCGGGGTCGCGTCGATGTCGGGCCGTCAGTCACGTGGAGCACGCATCGATGCTCGGCTACTTATATCCGCTGCACGGCTGCTCTCGCGTGCGCAAAAAGAATAATCGCGGCCTGTGTTTGTGTGTCATGCGGAATGCGATTTCCATTATCATCCGGCCAGATGTGAAAGCGCGATTCCAGCCGGCGATTGTCCCCGCCAGCGAATATGAGCCGCTCGTGCCGCTCGCGGGTCTGGCTCCTTTCCGTCCGCAACTTGCTATGCAGGTCCCTCGACTAGACTAGTCCCTCGAGTAAACTCGCAAGGCGAAAATTGATGGAATTTCCCCCGGTCGAAGCCGATTCTCAGACGCATTTTAACGCCGCGCGCATTCTCTGCTGTTTCAGGACGTGGTGCGCCGCACGTGAGCACGGCCCTCGTCGGCGATGGCGAGAACAGGTTCGTGACGACGCCGGTGCGCAAGGAGAGCATCAAGGCTCGCAGCAAGGAGGACCTCGCGCAGGAGGCGGCCCTCGTCCTCCAGCAGGCAGACAGCCTCGACTGCTTCGCCCGCGACCCGAACGACCCGCGCAAGTACAGCACGCTGCCGACGCCCCGCGGCAGGAGGTCCAAGGAGCCAGCCACAGCGTCCCCTGCGGCCAGCGGCCCGGCCCGGCGCCGGCGCAGCGAGGAGTTGGGCGCGACCCAGCAGAGCCCGCTGCCGCAGCCCCTCGACGACAGCCCCACCAGGCCCAAGAAGAAGGCCCTGGAGCGCAGCGCCAGCGATGCGGGCGCGGGCAAAATCAGGCAGACTATCACCAAGCTCTTCTCGCCCAAGCTAGAGCGCAAGCGCTACGTGAGCCGCAGCCGGAGCGACGCCGGTGCGGCCGCCGGCAGCTCGGCGCACCGCAAGCGCAGCGGCAGCGACAGCGAGAGCTCGCACACGGGCCGCGCGCGGAAGCCGCTCTCGCCCATCATCGAGGCCTCGCCGCAGGTGCTCGACCCGCAACAGCAGCCGCAGCCGTTCCACTTCGAGCCGAAGAAGTCGCGGCAGGAGGAGCTCGCGCGCAGCGTGCCGATCCGGCTGGAGGAGCGGCCGGCCAGCGCGGCGGGCGTCGACGAGGTCGACCGGGTCGACGCGAGCATGTTGCACAGCAGCAGGTATGAGCAGCGCGGCGAGGAATCGACCATCCACAAGATGATCCACCGGCTCTCGAGCGACCGCTCGCCGCCGCCCCAGCTGACCAGGACGATGGTCTCGCCGGGGCCGGGCTTCGGGCACAACAACAACCGGCCGTTCTCCTACACGCGGCCCAACAACGACTCGAGCCCGCCGCCGGTGCCGCAGGCCCTCGGCCAGGCCGACGCCATCTACGCGCAGGTGCAGCTCGACAAGAAGAAGGCGGCCCAGCGCAGCCACTCGGACAGCGACGAGGGCCTCGGGCTCGAGCGCAAGGACTCCTCGAGGGAAAACAGCCCGGCCGAGAAGGAGAACCGCAGGACGGACTACTACAACAACCAGCTCAACGACTTCAAGTCGGCGGCCGCGACGACGCGTTTCGGGGACTTTGGCGCCGACAAGCCCGCCGGCGGCGGCAAGTACACCTCGACCGTCTTTGTGGACACGTCGAGCGGCCGCGGCCGGGCCGACGGCAGGGACAGCGCCGGCCACGAGTTCGCGAGCAAGACCTCGGAGCTGAGCGCGCGGCGGGACCTGCTCGAGTCGAGGATCAAGTCGCGGCTGCTGGCCGACGAGATGTTCGCCGCGAAGAAGACGTCGCTCGAGCACGAGATCATCGACAAGCCGATCGTGCCGTCGCCGGTGGTGCCGAGCCGTGCGGCCGGCTCGCCCAAGCGCTACAACATGGAGACCTACATCAGCGAGACGCGGACCAACAGCAACGGCGAGAAGTACATCTTCGAGAAGGAGATCCACGACGAGAACGGCAAGGTCTACGGCTACGAGAAGAAGATCACCAACAAGATCCCGGCCGAGGGCTACCCCGCGAGCGAGCTGGCCAAGCCGCGCGAGGGCTACAGCCTCGAGACGCGCACCGACAAGTACGGCGACAAGTACATCGTCGAGACCCGCACGCACGGCGGCTACTGCTCCGACGAGCCGCTCAAGCTGCCCGACGGGCCCTTCCGCCGGCCGGCCAAGCTGCGCTGCGACTTGGAGTACGAGCCCGCGCCGCCCTCGCCGCCCTCGGGCTTCCGGGGCTTCGAGGCCGCGCGCGGTAAGAGCAAGTCAACGCAGCGGCTCGACGGGCTCACCGAGCGGGCCCGGCTGCACGTGACGCGCTCGCACGAGAACCTCAGCTCGGCGGACTACGTGAACGCACGCGAGCTGCGCAAGTCGCCGCTCGCCAAGCGCCGGCTGGCCGAGCTGCGCGAGGGCCCGAACGACGACTACGACACGGACATCTCGCAGGCGACCAACAGCCAGCTGGAGAGCTCCTCGGCGGCCAAGTACTACAAGGAGACGCGCACGAGCCAGTCGAGCAGGTACCTCTCGAGCAAGGCCCGCGCGGCCGACGAGTACGACAGCTCGCCGCCGCGCGTCCGCCTCGTGCGCAGCAACGGCTACAGCTCGAGCCGCTACGACTCGGACACGACGGCCGGCCGCGAGTCCTCGCTCCAGGGCTACCGTAGGGAGCAGCTGCGCCACCAGCAGCGCATCTTCGAGGAGGACCCGAAGAAGCCGATGCGCCGCTCGCGCAACCGGCTCGACTACCCCGACGACAGCGACGCCTCGCGCAGCAAGTCGAGCAAGGGCCGGCTCGAGACGTTCGAGGAGGCGCCGCCCCAGCGGCCGCCGCGGGCCCACCACCACCACCACCATCACGAGGCCAAGCTGCGGCACGCACGGCACCGCGAGACCCGCGTCGGCGGCGACCCGGACCGCGGCAAGGACCGGCTGGCCGACTCGGGCATCGAGAACGACTACCGGCGCGATCCGCACGAGCAGGACAGCGCCGGGCGGCGCGAGCCCCTCGAGTCCGAGGACGAGGGCTTCGTCACGATGCAGTTCATCAGGCAGGAGCGCCGGCACACCGACCGCAACATGAACCTCGGCCAGGCAGACAAGCGCCGCTACGACAAGTACGTCGTCCACTACAACGAGGCGGGCGGCAAGCAGCCGCTGACGGCCAAGCCGCCCTCAGGCGTCGACGCCAAGAAGTACGAGAAGAAGGCGGCCAAGAAGAGCGGCACCATGAGCAAGGTCAAGGAGCTCTTCCGCAAGAAGGAGAAGAAAGCCAAGGAGGAGAAGAGCAAGCGGGCTCTGCGGCCCGCCGGCAGCGGCGCCCTTACCGACGACGAGGTCAGCATGAGGTACCGGGAGTACCGCGGCGACCAGCTCAGGACGGCCAGGAGCGCCAGGGACCTCGAGAGCGAGATCAACGAGGTGAGTGCAGCCTGCAGCTTATTCTTTCCGCCGCGCGGACAAAGGCGCGAATCACGTCAATTTTAACGGTTCAGCATGTAGAGCGCGGGCCGACTCTTTTCTAGACCGCTCTTTTTCTCGATCCGCAAAACGAATATAATTGCGATTCGAATCTCCCGACGTCCTTCAACGCGGCGCCGGCGTGCGATCATCACCGCGTCGCTCACGCACCAGCGGAGAGAGAGCGAGGCCTCGACGCCAGTAGGCGCTACAACATCGCGCTCGGCTCGGCGGTGGCAAGTAGGACTCTCTCGTCGCCCACGCGCTCCTCGTCGTCCGCGCGTCGCGATTTTTCGGTCGAGCGAACGAACACGGAAACACGCGCAGAAGCAAGGCTCTGACCTCGCGCTACCGCGTGTCTCCCACCCCCCCCCCCCATCTCCAAGCGTGTTCGCGTGTGTGTATAGCTATACGCTCTCCGCTCATTGAATATGCGGCTGATGTATTGCGATGATCCCTAAATGGAATTTCGTAACGGTCCCGGCGGCTGTATCGCGTGTCCCGGGGGGGGGATTATGGGGGATCTCTATATCCCCGGAGAAAGCGTGGAAATATGATAAAACCTGCAGCTTCCTCCGGCCGATCTTTAATATTATTGTTATTATGGCGATTGATGATCCGCGAGCGCGTGTACGTACATACACTCGCCTGTTCGGTGATTTACAGTTTGTTGTTCTTTTGAATATCTTATTCCGCGACGATAGGGTTCAACTCGGCTCTTACGGTATATTTGATAAGCGGCTATCTCGCGAGCTCGGGCTATCATCTCCGCTGAGAACTACATAACTGATATTCGCATTATCGGAACGCATCGTCTGTGCCCAATTCAAATCACAATGCGCGATCGAATGCGATAAGCCGATCCGAATTAATTTCAGTGATCCCCGCCATTAAAATTATATAGATTTTCCGCCAGGCTTCCCTCGTTTAATCTCGGGCTGTTTCCGAGCACAATGCCCGCTCGCTCCTATGAATAACGTGCGGATTCGCATCGCGATGATACACGCTTTACCGTTACGGCGTTATGAAAAGATAAATCGAAAATTACCAAGTCGACCGGCGAGAGAGATATCATGCCCAAAGTTACAATGGCTGCACGCGCGCGCAGATAACAAATTGCACATAAATTGGGCAAAACCGTTTCCGAGCTGCTCTCTTTATTCGCGGCGCGCGCGAGATCGCATGCCGATACGCGGGGGAGAACAAGAGGCTGCTCTTCTATCGGCAGCTGCGCCGCGGGAGAAATTTACAGTGACCCGATGCACTTTGCACCTCGCGATCGCGTGCGCTCAATCGATCGGGCCGGAGAAACGGTACGGGGCATAAGAATGCGGAAAAGATCACGAGGGGCTTTGGGCGGAGCCGACAATAGGTGCGCGGCGGACTGAAATATTGGCCGGAGCGATGCTAGGCTCGATTGTTCAAAAATCCTGGAGATCGGCCTACTTTAATTAAATTATCAAATATTTATGGAAAGCTGTAATATGCAGAGGAGAGAACACGGTATGAATGGCATAATAATCAGAACCGACGTTTAGAGAGAAGACTACCATATCGGCGGCGATTATTGCGCGCTCGGCTCGTATAATCTCGCGGCGGAAAAATGGTCGAATCGCTCGGCCGTATAAGCCGGCGCTCGGATAATAAATTCGATATGAAAGACTACCTCCACCCGCGCACCGCTGGCCGACACTGCACGTATAGACTCTCACGCCCGCGTGTTGCGGCTTGCGTCACCGCGAAACCCGCGCAGCTATACAGACACACGGCGCACACAATGTGTGCAGCAGGTGCAACGAGCGATTGGTCAAGTGAATTCGCGCGGGAACGTATTACCGGTATTGTAAAAAACGCCTTTCTTCGCGCGACCTTGCTGGTATTCGGATGCTAATGGGGAAAGGCCTGCTTTGCTTGCTTAAGATTCGAATATATCTATTATTTATAAATTGTTGTGAGAGCAGCGCGCCGCGGCTGATTATCATGTACGTACGCGCCACTTTTTACCCGCGGCCTGCATTACATGCTGCAGGTAAGCCGTTTTACGCGCGATAAACGCGCCGGAATTAAAAAATTCTTCAGCCGTACAGCGCCGAACGAATCGCGTTCTTCAATTAAAATTTGACGGGCGGTCGAGGCGCGCGCGCGCAAATTACTGGAAATCGCGGCTTTTCAGAGGCGCGAAATTGGAAATCCACAGTCCTTTCGCAACGTCGCGACGCACGTGCGTGCGCGCGATGAAAATACGAGGAGGAACAAGATGCCTATGCAAGCGCACGCGGAGAAGAAGCGAAAGCCGCACAATAACGAAACGGTAATTGGCCGCCGCTCCGGAGAGATCGAAAGAATTTGCATTCTCTTTCTCGCATTCTCATGCTCACATTATAATGCTGGCAGAAGAAAGTGCATCGGCGGGCGGACGACCTCACGGCTGCGCAGACAGCCAGACATCAAAGCTGAACGGCGTATCGGACGAGAAAAACATTATCCTGCGCTCAACGAAAGCCTCATCTCTCGCGAACTTTCTCCCTCGCGAGGCGGCTCGTATTCCCGTCGCGCGCTTTCGCGAAATACAATCGTCGCTGCAGTCAGGATGTCTGCGAATTCCGACAGTCGCGCCCGATTAACGATGGAGCGCGCGCTCTCTCTCTCTCTCTCTCTCTCTCTCTCTCTCTCTCTCTCTCTCTCTCTCTCTCTCTCTCTCTCTCGCTTCGAGGCGCAGGTAGAGATTGCTCTTCATTCGACGCGCCGCGAGTAATAGCGGCGACTACGCGGGCGAGGATCGGCCGGACCGTTATCTACGCTGCGCCGCCGCGGACAAAGAGCTGCTGCGCGCCGCTGCAGCGGTACGCCCCGCGTTAGACTGACGGAAATGTGGAATCTCGGGAGTTGTTTGGGTGATTCATGGTCGGTGAGAGATTGCGAACAATGATGGGCTCTCCGGCGTCGAGGCGTAATGCAAGTGTTTGCCAGCTGAATTTCGCTCAATCACGCGCGGATCATCGGGATGGGCCATTAGCCGTTCTCTCGCCGCGAGCAGCAGTGCACAGGCTTCGCAGTTGTGCGCGTATTTGAAGTTTTCGTACCAGTCACTCGACTCGAATTTAGTAGCGTACGCAGCTTTTGCTGGACGATTCTCTTGCGGCGGTTTATTGCGTAAAAATTCAGAGAGTCGGAAATCAATGGAAATGATGCGATAGTATTATTAAGTCTGATGAAAGTAATAGATGGAAGATGATAATTCCAATGGAAGGTACTTGTCGCGCACGCTCTCGCGTGTAGTCAAAGGCCAGCTATATGTGTATTAATGCACAGCGTACCTACGGTATTAATCGGGAGTGATTTAGGAAACGCTAATATGCGCGCAGCCTATTCGTAATCTCGGATTTCAATTATCTAAAATTACAGCTTCGATTCTTTCGGTCCCGGAGAGAATTTATTAAAATTAATTTCTCAATGCATCGCCACGCAGAGCGCAAAGTGCCGCATTATTTACATCAACCGCATTGCCTCCCAGTTTCCTATTTCTCTGCACACAGCGCGCGGGGAACCTCAATAAAACACACGCTACAGACAATTTACCTCTTAAATGGAGAATCACCGGTCGAAAGTTTATCTCCTTGCTCTAATAGACTTGAGTACATCTCAGCGTAGCGAATCGCTTAGAACTGGACGTCGCTGAATATTCATGCCTAAATTAATAATAACAATATAATACAGTCGCGAGCGCGAGATCCGCCTAATGGAAATCCAATTTCGTCGACCGACTGATATCGCGTGGCTCCTATATATAGACAGCTGGTATAATCTTGCGCTTGTACGAATATTATGAATATAACGCGCAGAGGCAGAAAAGTCGCCGAGCAGCTCGCGTGGACTCGCCATCATTAGCATACGCCTTTGCGTTTCGCTATGCTCGCGCGGCTGACTTAACGCAGTTGCGACAGACACCCGGAAAGCGGCCTTTCATCTATAACGTACGACCTTTGTAAAAAATGCCCGAGTGGAAATTCTCTCGCCAATGTTGTGCCGCCTGCGGGCGACACGCGCATGCCTACGTTTCTGCGGCGTAGGTATATATTCGGCGATAAATTTAGCGCGTTTTTTCGCGCTCGTTGCCGCTTTATGACGAGGATAATGTTATGCAGCTTGGATTTTTGCATCAGCTCGTTTTATGGAACCATTGACACGGCGATCATTGCTGGACTTTAGATAGGCAAATGATCGGATGTAAGCGTTTCGCGCAAATTCCGTAGCTCATTTCGTACGTTTTTTTTTTTTTTGTATCCTACGATATCAGCTCCTCGGAGGCAGATACAAACAAGCAAGTGAAATCATCTGCTGAATTGAGTGTCGATGGAGAGCTGGAAACGCTTACTATGCAAATAAACAGTCTAACTATAAATCAGAAGAAGCTGCCACCGATTTCCGGTCGGTACATCGATAGGTTTCCGATCAAGTAGTCAAAAGTTTCGTCGTACACGCGCATAATCTCTATGATAATCGGCCGAGGCGTGTATTCGTTTGTTGAATTTTCCTATTAGAGGAAAAGGCGCCTTAATGGCCTTTACAGACATGGCACTCGAAGGCTCCGGGATTTTCGTAAACAAAATCTTGCACAGTGTCGGTTTTGCATTGCAAATTTTTTCCCATATCGCCCGCATGCAACCCGATACGAGCACTTCAATAAGCATTTCTTTTCGCGTCGAGAGATTTAATGCACTATTATGTAAATTAATACACGGAAGATTTAATAAGCGCGTAATTTAATCCCCGCCCATTAATCCAAAGTGTGCGCTGGGCTCGCCAGCTGTGGTGTACAACGTGCAAAAAGCCATTTTCCGGGCAGATTTTCAAAGCGATAAAATCCTTGATTGTATTCAGCCGTGAAATACGACTCGATAAAAGCTGCTTTACGCCCGCCGCGTTAGCGGACGTTCCACGCACTTTCCAAAATCAGCGCTGACGATTCATCACGCGTACATCGCGAAAAACTTGGCAATAATTGAAAAGCCGCTCTCGAGGCGAGCCCCGCTGTATAAGTGGACACACAGTGCAGCTACTCCGGCGAATTGACGGGGACCGTTGCATCGACACGTGTACGGCGTCTCGAGTATCCGCCGCGAGGATTTTAATCGACAAATAATCGGCTATGAGAGATTGTTCGCTGCAGTAGAGAGAGAGAGAGAGAGAGAGAGAGAGAGAGAGAGAGAGAGAGAGAGAGAGCGATGCTATATAAGCGGCGGGCTTTCGCAACTCTCCCGCCGGTAAGCGGAATGCGCATAGTTTCTCAGATAGGAAGATCGATAGGAATCTACATTCGTTATGCACTCTCCCGTGTACCTGTGCACGCGCTGCACTGCTGCACTGCGCTGCGCACACAATCGACCGCGTCTAATTCATGCGCTGATTTTCAGTTAATCTCCGATCGCTCGGCTGTCGTAAAACTGCTCTCGGCGATTCGAATTACGCCGAGTGATTAGCCTGCCTCGATTTTCGAGGACGATCAGGAATTTTCAATGATCGCGACAATATGGAGCCGCGATCCATTAGCGAGCGAGATTACGGCTAAAAGTTATAAATTTAGCCAATTAAGCAGAGCCGCGGGGTGACGATAGCATCGCCGGGCGCTCTAATGCACTCCACTTTTCAACTCCGTCGCGCCCACATTTTTAAAGATGATGAGTGCATTCTATGCGCACTTTTTCCATGCTGCACATACTTCCCACAGCTGCGCGCGCGCTATACGGCGATCAATCTCTGCGTAGGTGGTAATTAGCGTGTAATGCATCGGCTTTCGTTACGCCTTGTGTGTAGCAGTAGCTCTTCGCGCGCGGTACGTTACGAAAGCCTCGTATCTAATGATCGATGTAAAGCAGCTTCCTAGAGAGGAATGACCGTCGCGAGCGGGATGGGATGGAACGATTGTTTATGACTCGTCTTCCTATTCCGTCTTCGCCTCCTTTATTTTTTCCCGGCTTTATCTGACTTTGAGAGAGATGTACCTATACGGATTTTACTTTTCACGCCTTGCTTTCTTGAATTGCAGTCTTCTATTCGGCTTGCATTGAGATCCCTCGCCAACTCCTCACACTCATACCGAAAGTGAATTTCCCGAGCAGCAGAAAGCGACTTGCTAAACGCTAACGAAAACGACGCGTAATTACGGAGTGCGCTCGAAAAGGCCGACAGCGAATAAGTATCTCCAAACTTTGACGTGCATCGCGAGGAGAGCGAGCGAGCCCGAAAAAGGGACGTGGCGGATACGAATCCGCGGCGGCGCGATGATATCGACTTTCGAATCAGCTCAGCTGTGAAGCATCGCGTCCGGGCAGGTAGGGAGCACAACAATTCAGCTCTCGGCGGCAGCACTCTTACTCTCGCCCGCGCCGGCATCGAAATTTTCGCCGGCCCGCGATAGCATCGGCCTGGCTCTCTCCATTCTCGAACGTCGATTCGACCTTATTAGAATTTATTAGGCCAACTTTCGGTGGGCCGGCCTTCTTCCCCGCTGCGCCAGAAGTGATATTACTATTTTAATAGCAGTGCGCTTCTCTCGTCATACAGATCGGCGGGCGAAATCGATTTCTCGCGCGGGCGAATCGAAATTCGCTCGATTTGCGTGCTCCTCTTTCGCGGCGGTACGTGCGAGAAAGCAAAAGTGACTGGCTCAGACCGCGGGAGAGAATGGCCCAGAGGCGTAAAAGTGAAAATTAGTTATTTTGCCCGAATCGGCGCGGACTCGTTTCACGATTTCAGCGAGAAAGCGTTGCGCAACCTGATCCGCTTTTTTGGTGAGCTGCAAAGCGACTGATACGAGATAAGTAGAGATTGCGGTTCGTGTGCAGTAATAAAGCGAGGAAAGGCCCACTTTTCGTGATTCATAATTACGTGATCGTTAGATCGCCCGCGGAAAGTAATTAACGCGGCGATAATCGTGGGAATGGCCGAGGTCGCTTTGAAAAAATCGAACTTTCAGACTCGTGCATTCGGCGCCTGCAGTCCATAGAGCGTCGCGGAATTCGTCGGCGGGGAGAAAATAAACGAAGCTGATGCGCGCGCGAGAAGATTACAGTTAAGAGGAGCCGAGTATGGAGAAAAGAAAGAAGAGCGCAGCTAGCTTTATGGTAGGCGGACCATTCACACCTCCGCACTTTGGCCGAATAGCTCTTTCGCGCCTGGAAGGCAGATGGGCAGGACGATGGCGCGCGTGCGTCGATCGCTCCTCTAAGCTCTGGGACTAGAAACTGGATCGGACGTAAAAGCGTTGAGATAATGTTGCCGACGTTTATCGGCATCGCGCGGCATCGCGTGGAGCATCACCGGCCCATCAGAAAAGCGCCCATTAGGGATCGACGTAGTCTTCTTTTTCTTCTAGTAGGTTCTTTTTCGCTAGGGACACCTGTCCAATTAGCGGAAGATCGTTGTAAAAAGCAGCGGAGACTTTTCGAAATTAGATAAACAGTGCGACTGACGGTGCGATCGGGGAGGGAAACTGGGCGGCCGTAACGAAGCTCTCTCCGCGCGCAGCCGTATAAAACGTACTTAGGAGCGGCCGCGCGTTTAATGCTCGGGCGCGAGCTCGGGGGATTAAGTGCGCCAATAATGAGCCGCCGCCTCCTTTTCCCTCTTTGCATCGTCTCTCCTCTTTGTGAGAAGAACGACGGCGATGCCCGCTCGCCGTACACATTGTACGGCTAAAGTGCCATTTTAGCAGCGCGCGCGAGGAGGTATAAAGTAATAAGACGATAGCGCGCGCGCGTGCGCAGCCGTTGAATGCGCGGGATATGGGGTTTCCTGTACCGCGAGGGGGAAGGGCGAACGCGCAGACGGTCGTTATATTATTTCACTCGGCTGTAAAGTCCTGGACGTGTGCTCGCAGCAGCGGCACCGCGACGACGACTTCATCCTCCAGCGCAGCGCGAACGCCGGAGGCGGCATTTGAATTTCGCGCGCTTCCGGCCAACCTTCGAGAATAAACCCTCAAGTTTGGTGCCGCAAATTCTCGGCTTGTAGCAGTAGAATAGTCGAGAGCGCGGCGAACAATAATATAGGCATACACGCATATAGGTGCAGGCAGGCTGCAACGCTTCTCAATCTCTCCCGCGGCGGCGCGTGCGCTCTGCAACGGTAATCTAAGTAGAAAATTATTCACGTACGCTCGCGAATCATAATTAGCTGGAATTATGCGTATCTAGCGGACGGGACAGCCTGGCTCTCCTAATCCCAAACCGCAAAGTCCACTCAGCCGGCGGTGCAGCCGCGCGGCATGCGCGATTTTTCCGGCTCTCCTCTCCGTGCTCCGCCACCGCGGCACCGCGAAAAGGGAATCGGCTGCCGCGAGAGATGGAAGAGGAGAAGCTGCAGCAGCAGCAGCAGCAGCGCATAAAGGAGAGTTCTTAAACTGGCTGGAATGCGCTGCCGCCGCCGCTGCCGCGGTTGGAGTCGAGGGAAAACGAGAGCTGCGCGACTTTACAGTCGTAGATTCGCATCTCTTCGACTCGTCTATTACCCGTTTCTCTCTCTCTCTCTCTCTCTCTCTCTCTCTCTCTCTCTCTCTCTCTCTCTCTCGCTGCAGCCGCTGCTCACCTACACGTCGGGCAGACGCACTCGCGGTTATGGCTGGAGTTCAACGTCATTCGCCAGACTGCTCGCGTATACTTCATTTTTCACACGTGGAACGCTTCAAGTATTCTGCAGTGTTCATTCTTCGGCTGAGTCCGTCATTGCGCGTCCATCTCAGCCGTTCTCCCACGCGCGGGTCTGCAAGGACACTTTCTATTCAAAAATCGAGAGTCAGGGGAACAAATTCACGAGATCGGACGCTCGTTTCGTAATGGCAACAAATTCCAAATATTACGAGACGGGTCGGACGAGTTTTTCCCTCCGAGGCGAGAAAAGCTCCTTCCATCCGCAACGCGGCGAAATTCATTGATAACTGCGCTGCCGCAGCTGCGCGCGCATTTTGTTCTGCGTCCGCTCCATTCAATATCTCGGCTCCTTCCACTCCACAACTCCTGTATCGTACATTACATTCCTCCAGAGCTCTCTCTCTCTCTCTCTCTCTCTCTCTCTCTCTCTCTCTCTCTCTCTCTCTCTCTCTCTCTCTGTGTCTCTCTCTCTCTCTCTGTGTCTCTCTCTCTCTCTCACTCGCGCACTTGAATTTGTCCTCGCGTGTTGCTCCCTCGGCCAGATATTCGCGTGTAGCCGTCGATAGGGCCGCTCGCGACGACAGATAGCATCTGCGTGTACGTGGGCCGCGCAGCCGTCGTCGTGTGGGTGCAGTAGCGCAGGTGGCGTGGGCGACGCCTAGCTGTGTCCGCTCGTGCGTCCCCGTACACGGGATGCGCAAGCGAGATATTCCGAAGGAGCTGGATATTATCTGGGTGGATTTAACGGATGCTGGCGGCGACTGCGACGGATTTTTGCGCGCGTGTGAGTCATTGTGCGCAGCCGCCACTGGTTATTAGCCAACGATTCCTGGAAACTCCCGTACCCATATTCGATTTTTCTTCGACTAGCGGTTCTTTATCGAGGCGCGTATGATTTACTGCCGGGATCCGCGGCTTTTTCATTAAAGATATAACGTGATCGCAGATAGCATCATCAGCCATACGGATAATTCATAGGCCTCGGTAGCTCGCTGAAAACGCGCCGCTTTTTCGATACAATAGCGTGAGAAATTACCCGGCGCGAATTCGAACGCTGAAAAATAAGCGAAGTCCAATCTGTACCGGCAAATCGGGAAATTGTCCAGCCCCGCGTATGCGCGAACAATGCAGATCCGCGTCCGCCAGCTGTATATTATTCCGTAATAACTTCTCGCCGCTGAGTTCGTGGGCGCACCGAACGCGAGGTCGTGGCAATTGGGTCGACGTCATCGCGCGATCGTAAGGACCAAATCGAGCGATCTCGAGGACGAGGCGCCGACCGCTCGCCGAAAACGACAACCTTTCACACCTCCGTTTGGATCAGACGCGAGGTGAAAAAATCGGCGGCTCCTGGTCTCCGCGTAGGCTCGTGCGGATGGGCAGTGGACGAAGCCGCGTGATTGGACGGACGAGTCGGGCGAGAGCGAGGACGTGTCATTAGTTTCGAAATAAATCACTTCGGGAGCGCGGTAAACTGTGAAAGAAAACGCTCGGCGCAAGCAGAAAAGTACGTTGAGACAGCATTTCTGTCAGCGCGCAAAAAGCGAGTCGGGCGCGCGAGCACGTGCATTCAATTATGTAAGGAAAAAATCGCAAATCTCCGACCGCAGACGAATTGTTCCTCTAATCTCTACAAGCTCGAGCGCACGAACAAATTGTTTCTCGCCCTCTGCAGAATTAGCGGCTCCGATCGCTCGGAGCCGATGTATACATTTCCCCGGTAAATCAAGTGTAGCAACTCGCTCGGCCAATCGATCGATCGGCCGCGATTAAAGCCGCTGCAGCCGCCGCGCATACGTGCGCGCGCACGAAGGACGCGCGAAAAAAGAGGGATTCCCAATAAGTCAGACCGCGCGGGGAGACATCCGCGGAATTCTCACTATTCCAAACGCGACGTCGATTTATATACATCCCCACTTGAGATCGCGGCGTAACTCAAACGCGGGCGCGCGGAATGCAATTAGTTTATTTACTCTCTCTCTCTCTCTCTCTCTCTCTCTCTCTCTCTCTCTCTCTCTCTCTCTCTCTCTCTCTCTCTCCCTTTAGCTGCCCAGCCACGAAGAATAGCTTCGGCGCGCCATAATTAAACCGTTCGCGTTTCCTATTTCATTAGGCGAAGCGCGCATGAAATATATAGGAGAGCGAGAGCAGCCTCCCGATCTTTTATGAATCGGCTGCAATAGGCGTGCGTAGAGGCGATTTCGCAAAGCGCGCGCTAATGGAATATGTATCTGGAGGAGGCGAGCCGCGCGCGGGCAAAAAAGAGGAGTTTAATTGCGTTTGCGAACGAAAAGGGAATTCCAATTTATTTGCCCGGCCGATGCGATGCATCAACTTCGAATATTCTGTTATAAAAGCCGCGATCTTGACCTGGAATCACTCAATCCAGTATCTTTATCGCCCCTGCGGTGGAAAACTGCGTGTGGGAATGTGACAGTCGATGGATTTTCCGACGGATTGCGTAACGCCCTTGGTATGATTTGTAAAATTCTTGTTAGCGATTCGTGTATTGAGATGTTCAATAACGCAGCTCTCTTATAGTCGGGCTTTTTCGCCTAATCGATGCTCTTTACGCTCGAAATGAGCTGGAATGTACGCGCTAGATTGATGTTTATAGACTCCGCTGCGCGCGTTTTACGTGTAACGAACCTGCAGTCGCTCGCATGCTCCACTAGAGCCTTTTGCCTCTTCGCGCGCGCGCGTGCGCGCGGTCCCATGTAAATTTGAATATTTTAGACGCGTCCGTCGGCATAAATCACCGCCCATCGACGTTTTCCCTGCGCGTACTGTGTTTACTATCAATCACGGCTAATCATTCGATTATATCACATGCGTATATTCTTCGCTGGGAATGGCCGCTTTTTTCTATATACATCTACCGGGGAGCGATTGTTGCTCGGGAGAATTTTCGTCCGCTGTGTTTTGATTCCATCTATATCAGCGAAGTTGCGCAATCGAACAAATCGAATTAGCCGCCGATGTTCGCCGATATGGAACTTTTCCCAGGCACGCATACTCGCAGCGATAAAGACGCACGGCGCGGCGCGAGTCGCGAATAAATCTTCATTAAAGCTTACACGCGAATCGCTGACGAGTCCATCGTTATAAAGCGATAAGGCTCGTAAAAGTATAGGATAATCACCGCCGAGTCCGCGCGCTGTACAGCGCGATCGGCAAAACTTTGCGTTATTAATCGCGAGCGTGGCGTACGGCCATCAGGGAAAGTCATCCCGTGGGACTGCCCATATATGATCCTCGGCTGCCCGAGCCGAGAGCAGCTATTTTGCAACGCGAGTCTTTTCTCGCGCAGCTGCAGATACAGCCCAACTCGTTCTCCTACAACTATCCGCTCGCGAGTCGCGCTCATATTTTATCGGCCGGTCCGTTATGTCGTTGGAGGAATAAAATCGTTGTTCTTACTTCTTCATTGCACATGTACGAGTAGTGGCAGCCCGAAGCGACGAGTCTTTTGAATTCGCCTCCGGGCACGGGCCACTTGAAATTCCGCATTGCTCAATAGCCGAAAAAAGAAATTCTCTCCAGCAGCACCTGCATGCTACGGAGATAGCCTAACCTAGATCTCGGATTTTCCGAACGAATCGCGGCGCCCGCATTCAGCTGTACGTACACTTATATACGTATACATAAAGCGGCCGGCGTGTGGCGACACGGCTCGGCGAGCACTTGCTCGCTCGGGAATGAAAAAAGGAGGAGGATCGCCATCACGTAACACACTTTCCAAATACGGCCGAAACGCTCGCTCGCGCACTTGCCACTTGCCTCCTTCTCCTCCTCCTCCTCGAATCGCCTTGCGTCAGATACGTTGCGCATTTCAACGCTTTCAAAAAATTCACACGGAATCTCCGGAGAGGAGTCCCGAGTGCTCCCGATCGATCGGCCAATAGCTGTACCCGCCGATTGGGCAAACGCTGGTTGTTGTTTTTTCTTTCGGGGCTGTAGTTTGAATTAGAGAGAAAGAGAGAAACGAAAGTCGAAACACGATTCGAGATTAGTAGTCGCGGGAGGATCCCCGCGGTGTAACATCCTCGCGCACGGGAAGAATTGGGAAAAGAGCCTAGCAGATGTCCTAATTGAGCTGCGACCGCGATCGCACCCCGTATTTCCTCAAGGTTAAACAATACACCTCGTTTTCTCGCAATCCCGATTAGACGGATCGGGCCAACTTGACGCGGTGAAAGGTGCTTCTATTTTCAAGCTACGCGTACTTGTGTATTACGAGCCTCTCTGCGCTCATTCGTATGCGTAGAGAGCGAGCTTGTAGGCGCGTGTGCACACAAAGGACTGCCGATACCGATCCGCGCCGGATAAAATCAATCTATTATCGAGCGCTGGCTACACGAAATGTATGTTGGTCGTAAATCGCTTTGTGCAAACTGTGAAAACTCGATATTTATCTAATAAGTTGCGTTATTACGGAGATATATAAAGGCAATGCAAAGGTCAAGGATACGAATAAAAAGCTTATTGTTCGTCGACTCATTTTTTTATTTTTTTATTCATGAACGATAATCTCGCTGGAGTTTCCCATGATTCAACATGCGGCTCAGTTTGTTTAAACAATAACTGTTCCATTTATCATCAGCAGCGTTTAGCTACAGTCGTAATAAGCTTTCGCGCATCAATCGTCCTTTGACACAATGCTCGCGCAAATTAGAATAATTCTCGCACTAATATTCTCGAACCAGAAGAACGTTAGAGAAAATCTTAAAACCGAGTTTCTCGCGCGTACACGAGCTTCGAATCCTCGGCGTCGCACAAATCATCGGTCGGAGAAATAAATGACAAACGCCCGCCGAACGGTACAAACCAGCAGACACCGCGCATCTCTCTGAAAGCGAAAAAAGAAAAAATCCAATCAGCCGTTCCCCCGTATCTCGGGTTCCGAGAGCAAACCGCCTAGCCATTCTCAGCGCTGGCATCCTAAAAACGGCAGCGAGCGAGCATTAGCCGTATAAACCGATCCGCATACTCCGAGAGTCACTCGCGGAATGACGTCATGGCGACACCGCGAGAGAGCAGCGTAGATGGCTGCGCCGCGAGCGCGCAGCGAGAGAAGGCACGATTATGTCACACTTAGGCGCGCTCGCTTGTGTCTATAGCTGTACGTGTGTTATGTACAGGCGTACACGTAACGGGTATATTCGCCAAAGTCACGGCGCTCACGCTCTCCTCCCGTGGCCCCTTGCCCCGCTGCTGCGATCGCTCGATCTTCGCTCTCTCTCTCTCTCTCTCTCTCTCTCTCTCTCTCTCCCTCTCTCTCTCTCTCTCTCCCTCTCTCTCTCTCTCTCTCTCTCTCTCTCTCTCTCTCTCTCTCTCTCTCTCTCTTCCACAACTGCTCTCCATTCCTCGAGAGAGGTCCCGTGGAAAATTGATACTTGCGCGGAAAAATTTGTAGATGACGGGATAGAGAACCGCAGCGCCGAGCCCCGGGGGGACTTTGGTAGATCGCCGCGTGCTGTTTGGACGCCGCGCGCGTTCCGCCGTAAATGGAGCTGTATACGCGGAGAATCGAGATTCTCGTATAGAAAACTCGAGCTCGCAACGGTGATTTATTTTTAATCCATCGGCGGTATTCGCGTGGATTACGAACGATACATCGATGATTATTCATCTCGACGTTGTCAATTACTCACGCACGCTGCAGCAGACGAGATTACCATCTCTATTGCGGTAGTCGAATTAGCAATCAATCAAAGGTATCTCGCTAATTAGCTTTTCGAGCGAAACAATCCAGTCGTTCGAAGCGCCGTAAATTATTATCACCGCCGCGCACATTGCGAATGGCTGTACACTTGAACTTTTTCCAAACCCACTCATTGCTTGCACGAGCGTCGCAAGGCTCGAGAGGAAGAGTCGCGATCGTCGAATTACAACGCCTCTATTTGCATCCGCGTGTGTACCGCACGGTTGATTGAATGGGCGCGAGACAACGGCCTACTTGGCCAAGGTCGGGCGAGATGGAGCGATTGGCGCAATTGAGCTATCGAAATGACATCATTTATATCTCGGGCTGACGTACGCAATTTTCTCATCATTTTTAATTCCTCTTGACGCTGAATCGCCGTCGTAGTCCTCGTGTGCGTGCCGTGGTATTATACAGTGCCGGCGCCATTACCTGTTACTCTCAAGGGCCGAATTACGGTCCTTTATTTTTTATGTCACCGCAATTAGGCGTGATTATGACCGAATGCACGCAGTTCATTTCGGAACAATCTCTGCTCTAATCGACCGTTACACCAGGCTCAAAAGAGTGATCAAGCGATTTTATGCTCGCTTTTAATGTACTTAATGTTCAGCCGATACGAACAACTTGATATTTATTTACTAAACCAATTACGTCGTTTCTTTGTGTTTCAGGTGAGTTTCGAAGCTGCATGTAGTTACAAACGCACATCACGATATGGCCGCACGTAAGTAGCGCTCGAGTCACTTGTTTTGAATCCGTTAACGCGAGCTAATCGAATGTCTGATTCGCGTCGGCACGGAGCGCCGAAATTCGATTAGAATTGACAAAAGCGCGCGCGGAAAGGAACGTAGTATATCATAAGCGTATAAGTGTGTCGGTCGCGAATGATCGGCGCCGCATCAGATACACCGAAGATGGTTCTCTCTTCTCTCGGAGCGCGGCGGCGCGCGATGGCGTTGCGTCATCCGTCTGAATCCGCGCGCAGCCTGCAGCCAGCTCTCCCAGGCGCGCTGCAGCGCTTATGCTCGTTGCGAAAGCCAAACAATCGCTGCCGCCGCGCAACCGATACACCTATACAGCCGAGCGCGAGGAAGGAAAAAGAAGGCGGCTACGGCCTCGCAAGGTGTCCCTATATCGCCCGCGGAGAGAGACTCGCACACGCCCGCGTGTCTATACGGCGTGTTTGCGCCGGGCTCTAGCGAGACGTGAAATAATAAACCAAAGGTCGCGCCTCGTATACAGCTGCGGCGTGTCCTGTATACGTGTCTGGAGAATTGCTGGCTCCGGGGGCCTGCGCTTTCGGCTCTAGCGGCTGATGGACTTTTTATGTCCGGCCGCAGTTTCGGGGTTCGCGCGGGCTGACGAAGGAATTCGCTTTTGTTCCGCGGAAAAATAAACACGCTTTGTGCGTTTTACTTGCGCGTACACGGAAAGCGTAGAGCGTGGCGCGGAGAGACTCTTTATCGCGAACGCGCTCCTCTGTCGATATATCGACGGGTGAATCGAACGCCTTATTAGTGCACTCGGCCGTTCCCACCTGGCTTTTTTCTTTGGCAATGAATAATCCAAATGACACACTACTTTTTGCAACACACGCTACCTAGGCCCGCCATTTTCCCTCCCAGACATAATTACATACACTTTGAAGCGAAAAGCACGTAAAACCTTTTCGCGCTGGTATAATTCATGCACGAGAGCCGCGGTTATTTATAGCCTGGCAGCGCATTCTTTCACGCGCCTTGCCAAATTCGACGTTGCGATCACCATGAGGTGAATCGGCCGTTATCGAGCGCGCAAGAGGCATCCGCAAGGCTCTCTTCGTATCTTCGTCTCGATCTCCCCGATCTCTGGAGCACAGCGGCGGTTATAGGTGGCGGGTGGAGACTGTTTCGCTGCAACGGGCGACTTACCGGAGCGCAACGGAAGTACGAGCGCGTCGCCGATGAAAAAAGGCGTCGTCGCGCGGCTGAATGTGGAGCGCATACTTGACACAGTTGGGGCGCGCGAGCGCGATCGGACTGTACGTACATCGATACTGCGACCGCGGTAGACGGGAGGGGAAATGACCGAGTGGACGGCATTCAAGTGTCGATCAGTTTGATAACTTTATAGCGCGGCCGCAATTTACGAGCGCCGCCTTTTCAGCACAGGTGATTGCTCTCCGCGGCCGATTTTTACTAGTCGCGATTTTTCCGCGCAACGCCCTGGCTATTATTGAAAAAGCGCTTATTGTGTATTGAATTCGCGGCCGCGCGCTCGAGTAAAGATTTATAATTATCGCCGCCGCGGCTGGGAAAACGGCCGCGCGATTGTTCGCCGCAGGTGGAAAAATCCCTGCCTTCTCTCTGTATACATTATAAACACGCGCGCGGGCTGTTTAATGGCCGTTTTCGAGCAAACAGGAAGGTGATTCACGCGCGCGGGGCGATTAATCACTTATAATAAGCGGATGATTAACGGTAAACGTCGATGCAGCGGAGAGAGCCCTCTCATTATAATAAGATAAAATGTAATTCAATGGAATGCGCCGATCGCAGTGCGCCGACAGACGTCCCGCGCGTATACTTTGCTTCGACGGTTCGACGGCCGCGGACAGAGGAAGAATTTTAATTCAGTAATTGCGGCGATTCAACGGATTGCATTCATCGGACGCATGCATATTGCAGATTTAAAAGTGGCGCGCGTAATTAATGGATCCTTTCTCTCTCTCTCTCTCTCTCTCTCTCTCTCTCTCTCTCTCTCTCTCTCTCTCTCTCTCTCTCTCTCTCTCTCTCTATCTATCTATCTATCTATCTATCTATCTATCTATCTCTCTCTCCATTGTGTTTGTTTTGTTTCAATAATTCATTAGCGGCGCGTTGACGCAAGCGCCGCGGCCTACAAGCAGTATGCAACGACGCTCTACTGATTCCCCGATTGCCAAAGATCGCGTTTTCCGCGGCGGCTCTCTCGAGTTTCGAGGCCGAGATTTTCGCATGCCTATGTAAATCCTCGCATCCCCTTCGGTAAATACCTCTCGCGCGTCAAGCGAGACCTCGTTGATTCAGAAATCCCCGACGACGCACGGGCCGCTAATACGTATAATCAAAAATGTCATCAGCGCCTCTCGCGCATGCACGAAAACTGCAGAGAGCCGCAATCGCATAGGCGCAGCGAGGGACGAGCTGGATGCGTGTAATTTACAAGTTGCGTTGTCGCCGGGCCGTTGCCGGCGCGTAACGCGAACGGACGTGCGGCCGAGGAAACCGAGAAGACGTAGTATATACGTATACGTGCGTGTGCCTGTGCAGTCTGCGCCCACGCCCGCTCACTTTCCTTTTCTCCTCCGATCCGCCGCGTTTACATTGTACAGCCAGGAATCGTACATCCCTTTCTCTCCAGCTCTGTGTTTGTGTTTGTTTCTCACTCTGTTCGTTTTTAGATACGTCAGCCGCCCAGAGCTCGCGCCTTTTATTTTCGCCGCGCGCGGGATCAGCGCGAACGAGTCGTGCGAGTGCCGGGGAGTGACGCATTTTTCACTGCAGCAGCGTGATTTCTTATTTACCCGTGAATTTTGCTGCGGGATGAATTCGTACGCGCATACGCTGCATCGTCGTTTTGTTGCTGGGGCGAGGAATTACGCGCGGATTATGCGCCGAATGGAGCCCTTCGCATTACCTTGTTATTATATCGTTCCACTCGTCGGCGCTTGATAAATTAATTACCGTGCAGCTCTCGCCGCGGTGGGAGGAGGCCTCGCTTTTCCAGCTCACGTGGTAGCCGCTAGGCGTATTATTACCGAGTAAAAATACCCCACTCGTCGAAAGTCGAATCGCGAAATAGTAGTGGTAAGTGTAGCTGTAGGCTCTGGCGGCACGGAAAAAGATAATCCTCCCAGCAATAGCGCTGCCTTAGAGAGAGAGAGAGAGAGAGAGAGAGGGGGGAGCCGCGAATCGGACGAAGATATACCGACTCATTGTTGTGCGGCGGAGGCGAAGGCGCGCGCTCGATTTTGAAGGCGCTCGCCGAATTTTTTCACCGCCGTCGCAGCGCGCGCTGTGTTCCGGCACATGAGAAGCCTCCTCGCATATAAGGCAGTAGCTCTACGCTGGTTGCCGCGAAGGGAGAAAGAAAGCTGCGCGCGAGTCTGACAACCACTGATTTCATTCTTCTTTGGGCGGCCGCTGCCGATTTACGGCGCAGCCTGCGAACGCCAATAGCCACGCGCAAGCGCATAACTCATTCCCCGCAGCCGCTTTCTCACCTAAAACCGCGAGACCGCAGCTCTGCTGTATGTGGCTATAGCCGAAAGCCGATTTTCGAAAGCTCGACTTGCGCGATCGTTGCTAATGAACACGCGGACGTGGACATCCTCGATTCCGCGCGACGTGAGAATCTAAAAACCGCTTCTTAATACGGCGGTAAAGGGTGCTCGGGGCTCGATCATAAACAACAGTTACAGGAGCTGAGTAAACGCACCGAGGAGAACGAATCACGCAGATAACGATTGGAAAGAGTCGTCCTTTTCCATGTATACGTATAACGAGATGCCGCCACAATCATCTGAATGCGCGGGTAAACATTGCCCAACGCGCAATATATTCACCTGATCCTGACAGAACAAATGAAACCCGACACGATCTCCCGAGCGGCTCATCTGCGAGCGCTCTTTTGCTTAATTAGAGATACCGGGAAAATAAAGAGCGGCAGCAGCAGTTTCGACATCGACTACTCGTACTCGCGTACAAAGTAGGGTACGAATTAGCGTCGAGAACAATATATCCGAAAAAAGGCAACTGATAGACTCGGATTACGCCGTCTCCGCGATTTTCCCGCCGCAGCGTGTGCAGTGCGAGTATCGAGGCTATAGGAGCGCGCGCGCGCGAAGAAAGACGATACAACAGGCTGCGAGAGTGGCGAAAGAGAAAGAGACGGAGGCGAGAAAGAATCCGCGCGGCGTTCCAACGCCCCGGTGAGTTACGACACACCTGCACTGCGCGCGCCAAGACCTTTGCAACTCCGCGCATCTATAAGGCGAACGGGAGATTCAGCCGTATTACGCTTTATTAAACTTCCTTCGATATCTGGCCGAGCCGATCTCTATACGGGTTTTTGGTGTTGTGCCGGGCTTAATGAATTACTCGCGTCGTCGGCGCGGGGCAATAATACGAGAGCTGGGAAATTAATTAAGAGCGACCACGCTCTTTCAGCTTTCTCTGCGAATGATACGGTCAGCGGTAAGCGATGTGTATAATATTAGCGGTCGACGATGTTATCCCGCGAGTAGGTGCACACGTATTACGGAATCGCATCAATCATCGAGAGAGCGCATACTTGGATATTAAGCAATAGAAAAACGCCTGTAATTTATGCGACCGACTCGCGTATCTGGATCACGCAAAAGCTGTATTATAAGCGCGTTTCTCATAATTATATCCGAGCCTGCGTGTAATGGGCAACGACGAGGCAAGAATAAATGAATCAGCTCGTCGGGCCTTCAGGAGAGCGAGACTGCACGCGCGACATGAAATCAGCGATACCTTAACTGTTCACGTGTGCGCCGGCATCGGAGATACTACTCTGAATTCAATGCGGCAATCGCACAATTGCGTCCCTTGACAAATGACAACGACGACCGGGAACACGCTGCGCCGCCGCATTCTGATTTCAAGTGGAACACTGACGTGACTAGTCAGACGCTGCGCTGCCTAGCCCTATAACTCGCGTGGCTCGCCGCGACTCGGAAAACTTTGATCGACGTAATGGACGTTCCAGCGATTCACCGGAACTCGTTTTCGACCTGTCGCCCGAGCAACTTTCGCCGGAGGTCGTGGCTAATCGCTCGCACCGCGTGAATCACAAGCGCGGATTTGCGGCGCAATTTTAATCTTGACTCCGAATCCGAGTCGGGGAGAATGGAATCATCTCCGACATAAAAATTCCTGTTAAACGATCGCGATAAGCGCGCAACGTGAATTCGCGTTATGGAGCTGCGCGCGTGGCGCGTATATTCCTTTTTAACGAACGCGAGACATCTCTCGCGCAGATCCCATCTGAGGCAGCCGAGCGCGCGGTCCTTATACAGAGCGGCTCTCGCGAGATTTTTCGCTCGTGTTCGTCTACGCGCGTCGCGAAATACGCTCCTCTTCCGAGGATAAGACTCTCGCGATTGCGCGATACTGTAAGTGCGCGCGCGCGCGCGAATAATCGTGCGAGCTCGCGGTTACGAAAGACTCAGCGCTGATTCTTTATAATAAAAGCCATTCGTGTGCGCGCGGTGTGCGGTTGTGTAGGATATACGCTGACCCGAATATTGTATGCGAATTGCGCAATACGCGGGCTATTGGGTAACCTAAAAAATTTTCGAACGCGGTTGCAGCTCGTGAGCTATGCGGGAATTTTAAATAAATTGAACCGAAATGTAACAACGTTTTTGTGCGCCGGGATTCGATTTTTTATCGGGCTGCTCGAATATGTCATAAACTTGTGTGTGTGTGTGTATACAATAGCTATATTTGCAAGTAATACGCGGCGTAAGTAACATTTTTAAAATAGTTTTGCCTCCACAATTTACGTAAGCCGCGGCCGTTTGGCATAGATTTTCCGCCGCGTGCATAAGCATAACGAGACAGCGAAGCAGAAGCTATCGCTCCTCCGCAGCGACAGCGCTTTTTAACTTTCCCTAAAACGCCCGGCCAGCTCCCATTATTGTGTCAGAGCCGACGTCGTACAGAATCCAAGCCGCACAAGCGCAGAGTCGCGGATTCTTTCTCTCCCGTGAATCGAAACCTGACAGCGTCGCTTTTACGCAACGGCCGCACATAGTCGCGCTGCCACTGCTCCAATTTCATCTCTCTCGAATGGGGTACGTGCGCGTTTGTGTGAGGGGACTGGAAAAAAATCGCGACTCTAATGGAGGAAGAAAACGGAGGAGAGAAACGCCGATGATCGTTGGGAAATAATGGGATAATATCTGAATACCGAAGTAGGCTAATCAGCTTTTCTATACACATCGGGCATTGCCTAATTGCGCGGAGATGACAGATGAATTTTTGTAATACCCTCCCGTAGGCTGCTGCGCGCGCGTTCCCTCGCGCAGTATCTATCTTCGTATATTCGAATCAACACACTACAAATGCGACGGGACGGTTGTCGAAAGAAATGGATTTTGAAGACAATGCTTAGCCGCGCGGCGGTAGTGATTAGTGAAGGAAGGAGGAAGTGAGCAACGAGATTAATAACAACGAAACGCGTCATCCTCTCCGCGCTCCTCACGTGCGCGCGGTTTTCGGTCACACTATATCGGTTTTACGTGTAAGACCGCATGCAGGAAGCGGATGTTGATTTTGCCTCGATTGCCCCAATCAAACGACTCGAGCAGACTGTTATCTCCGTTCGCGCGCGTGTACGTATTTATTTTCACGTCCTTTTACGCGCGACTGTATAATAAAAAGCCTTATCGTTTTTCTCAAAACCGCGCGGCGTTCGTCACGAGGCTGTTATCTGCACAAAGAGCCAACGCGCAGATAAATACCGGCTCGATCCCTATACAACTGCGCGAAGCCCCGTCCTTGTTTGCGAACGCATTCGCGCGTCGACTTTCGCTTATTAAACCTATCCCGGTCAGGTGTGTCAACCTCTGCTGCTCGCAATAAACGCATTAGTCATGTGCACTCGGCGCGGACAAAGCGGATGTACATTTAGCGCGTAAAATATGAACGGCAATCCACTCGGGCCGAATGTGATTCAGCTGCTTTGCACTTGCCCCGATATTTATTGCGACAATCCGCTTCGATTTTGTATCGAACACATGGACGCACAGCGTGTCTCTCGAAAAGTCGCGCGCATAAATCACGAGCAGGAAACGTTTGAAAGGAATTATTGTAGCTGCTTTCGTGCGCTGAACGAAATTCGAACTTCGATATCTTCCTCGAATCCTTCGACGCACTATATATATTGTGTGACGCAACTGTGTCACGAAGGGCTTTTAGAGCGAAGCCAATAACGCCGTGCGGCGAAAGCATCAATCTTCGTCCATTAAAAATCGCTATCGAGGGTACAGTAATAAAATAATAGAAACACATTATACGCCGCGCAGACAAATAGTTCCCGCGTCAAGTCCAGATGTATCAGCTCGCATCGCCAAGACGGATTTGATGTTGCGATCGGAGCAGAGTTTCAATTCCCGTGATGAATGATTCGTATATACTGTTCGATGACCCAGACTCGCGAGCGCTCGCCAGAGCGGCGGAGAGGAAGCATCGAAAAAAGAAAGGAAAGAGAGAGTGAGGATTAACGCCCGTAACGCGATCTCGGCACCTCCTCCGCTTCCACAAATTGCAACGCGGTGTGTGCACAGCGGAGCTATACTATAGTACAAGTAACCGCTGCTTTGCAGCCGTCGGGGTTACAAAGGAGCTGCGCTGCCGGTGTGAAATCGGGAAAAGAGGGGAGCGGGAAAAGGAATTTCGATGCATCGAATTTATGGTCTTCGCTCTTTGCCTTACTTTTTCAGCAGCGGCTTTGTTCAGCAGCATTGTCGTCGACTTCTTTGTGCGCCGGCGATGGGAAAATTTTATCGATTCGTGTAATTGCCTTTGCGGTTGCGCCGGCAAAAATATACGGCAAATATCGATGCCACGGGCGGCTCGCGCGGTGGACGTCATCAGAGAACTGAGAGAGACGATGGAACACAAAGAGCACAGCCGCTATTTGCTTTTTGTCGTGTTGTCGCGAGGAGGAGATCGATAAAACTGACTTACGAGCGACACTCGGCGCGGACCTTGTCAGCGATGAATTTTTCAAAGCTAACTGTACTGTCACTCGCAGAAATGACTTCCTCGAGCGACAAAAGTGCGATAACATCGGCGCTTCGAGTGAAAATCTGCTTCGTCTTCCGTCAACAACGGCAGCTGTTTGTGCAGCGCAGTTTCCCTCCCGGCGAGCGCGGGAGCAAACATTTGCAAACAAGCTTAAACCCTGCTGGCATCGGCATTAATTAGCCTTTTTTCGCGGCAACCCGCAGCCATGTCTATTTATCAGGGGCACTTGAGGCGGTTCTCTTTCTCTCCCGGTATGAAAATAATCCATTAAACCGGCGCGAAAACAAGCTGCACCATAAAGACAGTGAAACTCGTTTGGGAAAAAATCGGCCCATAAAAGCCCTCCGCGCGCACGATAATTAATAAACAAAACGTAAAGCGGCGCGCGCATAAAATCCCGGCGCAAAGCAGCGGCAGCAAAGGTCAGAGAGGCTGCGGCAGCTGGTGCGTCGACCGGAGTCCGTGAATGAAAAGAGAGATGTTCACGGGGGGAGTATAATACTCGCGCTTCGCCCGATAAGCGAGAAAGAAGCAGAGGAAGAGGAGGAGGAGGAGGATATGCGTGCGCATCGGCGGCGAAATCACGGGCTGAGGGATAATGGGCTGCTGCCGCTGCTGCGGCGAGCATGTGCCGACCCGCAGCGGCTCTCACTTTCACGGAGTCACCGTGACCGAGATAAAGACGCCCCCCGACTACAGGCCATTACTCGGCTGGGCCTTACATGGATATCGGCCCTCGCACTGCGCTCGCCAAAGACGACACGCCGCGCGCACTGCGCACACATAGCCAGCCGTGTTTACTTCGTCTATTATACATATACCGGCGGGCGTACGCCTCGCGCTCCTCCTTTTTTCGCGCGGAGCTACTATATACTTTGTAAACTTCATTTGGAATTCCGCGTGCGACTCGTTCCTTCTCTCCCGCGACGTAACGAACTTTGCGGGGATTATTTTCCCGCCAGCGTCGGCTGCAGCCGCTGCGCTGGAATTATTCATAAAAGAACGAGCGGAGAGCCGAGAGCTTTTCAGCCTCGCGAGGGCCGCTGGAGCGAGTATTTTCGGACACACGACGCGCCCTTACGCCAATCGTAATGTAGCCTTCACGGCTGACACGGGCGTGTAATCAAATCGCAAAGTGAGCGACGCGCGGCTAATTATACGTGCCGGGGGAAAATTCAAGGAGCCCGAAATCGGTGCTCGGCAAGGATCGTTTCGAGCCGTGAATTTCCCTCCGCACCTGCGATGCGGCCCCGATTGCGACAAAAGCTCCTTCGCTCGTAACTCTGTCGGCTCTGCTGAGTTACGAGCCCGATCTCATCGAATCGTGCGCGCGCGCGCGAGAATGCGTAAATCGGCCCGCGTGCCTATCTGTTAATTGCGGGCTAATATCGTCGCTCTCTTCGGCGCGCTACCGCTGGTACTCGTAAGTACCCCCATTTACAAAGCTGGAATAGTTTTACGAGCTCGCAGCGTCGCACGGTAATACCTGCGTGTGGGAAAAGTCGCGCGCCGTCTATCAACACTCGCGCCGATATTTATGGCGCTCTCGCAATTTACGCGTGCTCGTTTTGTTTGGATTTCGCCTAATGGACCTACCCGTCGCGTGTGCTTGTAATGGAGGCGCAAATCGAGCTTGCATCGGTGTAGTATTCCAATATTATGATTTTAAAAGAGCAAAAAATCGGTCGGGCGTAATCGGAGGTACGTGTTGGCGCGCGCATCAGTCGTACGTGTGTATTTAAATCAATCGCGCGTCAAGTACGGCTTACTCCGCGCGCCGATGGCTATCTCGATTGAGACCTCTACTTGGGAGTTTTGTCATGGTAATTGCCGCCGCCGCGCGCGCGCATAGTCACTGACCGCTAAACAAAAACGTCGACCGGCTGTCAAACGTTTTTTACGCCTCGTTATTGATGGGGTGAGCTCTCGACAATTAAAGACTGTTTAGCTACTTATTTGTGAAGCCTTGGCGGGGAATGTCAAGCGCGTTAGAAAGCATTTATCTCGAGGCTCGTATACGCGCGCTCATAACCGCGCGCTCCCGAGAGGGACAAGATTGATGTCTTTAGCCGCGGCGTAAAATTCGAAACGGTACAATTACGCCGCGCGCCGTACACTTGTAACGTTCGTGGAGGGGGTCGGCGATTTTTTTCCTACCTACGCGCGCGTTGACTTTGTTATTGCTGTTGTCACAGACGCACACGTCTGCAACGCGAGCTGCGAGACGAGTCAGCGATAAGAGTCCGCACTACGATGCATAGCATGCGCTTGTATCGTAGACGTTAGCTCAGTGGTTAGAGCTCCCGCTTGTTAATCTCGGGGTCCGCGGTTCAAGCCCGCGTCTACTCTTTTTCGCTTTCCGACTCGTCTCCTCTCCGTCCGTTACACTGTACAAGCGGGCAGAGGAAAAAATTGCCGCTTGCCAAGTCATCGCCTCTGTGTTTATCGCTCGAGTTACAATTATCAATCGTTCCGCTACTTTCGACCTTTGAATACCCACACCCGCAAGATTATGCGCGATATATAAAGTCGATAAAATTGCGGCCCCCCGAGCCATTGACGTAAGTAATAACCGCCGGCATTAGGTCGGAGTAAAGCTGCGGAATTATGAAAATGAAGAAAAACCGGCAGGAGAATACACACAGACGCAGGGGTATCGGTAGTCGCCTATCAATTAACGGCCGCAGCGCGCGCGCGAGGAGCTCGCTCTCGAGAAGACAGTGAGCCGCTTCGGGTGTAGTTGTACGCATACACGGCGACGCCGGTAAAACACAGGCGAGAGGAGAAAAAGAAAGAGGAGAGGAGAAATAAGAAAGGTCGGCGTCATATTTCCGAGCTGCAGTCGCTCGCTCGCGTAATGGTGATGTAAAGCCTCGGCTACATGAAACACACATGCACACGCTGGTAGAGAGAGAGAGAGAGAGAGAGAGAGAGAGAGAGAGAGAGAGAGAGACGGAGCGTTGCGGTCGGGTCGCGACAGCTGCCATCTCGGCTCGTCGCGCGCGAGCGCAGCTCGAAATCGAAAGTGGATTCCCCGGAGATTTGCCTTACTCCTTCTTTCTCGCGCCCTACATGGAAGCCGTATCCGCGCGGATCTGCGCCCTGGCCTCCTTTGCATGGCGCAGCGCGATTCACGATTCATTTGCGCGCGCGCGCGAGCTCTCGTGTGAGAATTTTCCCGTGCGCGCCGCGGCTCCTCTTCATAATCGCGATTTTCCGCTGCACGCTCCCGATACAGCCGTGATTCGGATTTCTCGACTTTTTTCCTTGTGCGCGGCTTTGTTGCGCCAGGATTGTTGCTCCTTTTTTCCTCGCGGTGTGTACGGAGAGCTCCGCTCCGGGATGTGGATATTACATAGCGTGCGGCAGGCCGCATGTTGCGCGCCGATTGCACAACGGCAGTGATGAATTATTATCATTACCACGCGAGGCTCCACAATGTGTATCGATATGCGCCCCATTGATTTATTCACTCTCCGCGGCTTTTCCCGGCCGTCCGTCTTGGCTTTCTCGCATATTTACACGCCGGGATAACAAGTGCATTATAAACCTAAAAGAAACAGCTCTCGAATAATTAAACGGATCTCCCGCGACGACGGCGACGGCGACGGCGATGAGGTCGCAGAAAGAAAATGATTTGCGAGTCAGATCGGCGACAGTCCGTTTGCGCCATGCGCGACTTTATGAGCGGCAGCCTCGATCGAGAAGGAAAAAGGGATAGCGTGTAAAAGTGGAATGTTTATGCAAGTAGCTGCCGCGTTGCGAGAGAACCTGCGCCGCGAAATCGAGGTCGATTCCCGATTTCCTCGGCTGCTGCCGCTCAAAACGAGCTAATTATTCCACGACGTTCCCCAATAGCGCGCGAATTATCATCGCGGCGACGGACCTGCCGTCGTGCGCGACGCTCGCCTTTCTCGCGATACTAGCTTCCGATAAAGCTGGAACTAAGCTGCGCAGTCTGACTCACGCTTCGAGTGTCAACTCTGCCGTACACAAGCTTATGTGAGTCGAGGCGCAAAAAGTTGCAAAAACCCATTCCCGGCCAGATCGTGTCTCCTGGAAAATATCCTCGCTATGAACGTGCCGTCGAAACGCACGACTTTATAATTGGATAACGACGCGGCGTTCGTTATTGGGAAGACTCGTGATAAAAACGTGCAATCGGGCATTAGCGGATCCACAGCTGCAATTTATCAATCAATCGTCGTAAATTCGCAAACAGTCCTAGGTGCGAGCGTATCAATCATCTCGCGCATCCCACTCCGTGGAAACACCTTCTTCAACAAACAACTTCTCGAAACAGCAAGGGTTACCAGTCGCACGCGAGCAGCTCTGCATACTCCGCTGCAGCAGCGACGTTCACACGGCACTAATTCACTGCTCCCGCGCGGGAGAGCAAAACGGAACCGACTTTCGATATTGCACCTTCACCTGTGCGGCAGCGCCGCCAACTACCGACTTGAGCCGCGCGTTGTTACGTATGTACATACACTGTGCGCAGTAGACGTTTACCGCGACCTTTTCGCCTGCACTGATAGCGGATAGCGCGTGTTTCATTTGCATTGCTAAAGACTGCGCGCGTGTGTGACAATGCTTTGAGGATTGTCGCGTCGTTTTGAAAGCTCGTCGCTCGGTGTTCCTTCGAGTGGGAGATCGCGATCTCGCAATAACGACTGAAGATAATTGATGAATATTCATTAAAACTTTCCTACCGCACTCGGCTGCTCTCGAAGCTGATAATCGGGCGACAGGCTGCGCCGCACGAGGCACGAGGCACGGGTCTTTTACATTAGCGGAATGCCGATAAGTTCGCGGATGCTATTTATCGCGGCCGAGCGCGGGAAAGCTTGCGCAACGCGAGTCGGGACAAATTTGAAATCCGAGCGTCGCTATCGAACTCGTGCAGCTCGGCCCTTTTTCCAACCACTTCTCCTCTATTAGCGTCGCGCTGCGACTCGGTGAGAAATCGCGACTCGCACATACGAGCGGAGCAGAGCGCTGCAGTGTACGAATGCAGCGAGCTGAGCATAATCGTACGTGTGCAGCGCGGCTGGAATGCCCGCGGTTTAATGGAATCTAATGAAAGGGAGAGGTTTTCGGATTATCAAAGTAACCTGAGTGAGTTTGTTGGCAAACTACGCGCCGAGTTTCTCGATAAAGTGCGTTTCTTTACTGTTCGTTAGATCGCGACTCACTTACGATAATCTTTTTTCTCTGTGTTCCAGGTAAGAAAACCATCCGTTCATCAAAAGCGATTGCCGGCTGCGCGAGCGGCGCGTGTAATAGACAGGCGTGGGTTCGGTGAGTATCACTGAGCGATTTCAACTAATGTAATCCCCACGTTTACAGCTACAATGAAACGCCACTAAAAGCAGCTCGAGAATCAAAGGTTTTCATTGACCCCCTTCTAAAAATAGCCGCGGCAGGCTCGCGCGCGATCTATGAGAAAACGTCAATTACACGAGCTACCTGTCGGTATAATAGTAAGATCTCGGATCCCAGGCCCATAAATATCATATCCCCGGCGCGAGCGCGAGCAACGGCACAGCAGAATAACAACAGGCGCCCGAGCAGCAAGAGGGAGAGAGAGAGCAATTCGCGCGCGCTCTTTTTGCACGTGCATGCACACGAGAGGCGAATACACGAGTATTATATCTCGTTGCGGAATCAAGAGGTCGGGGGTCGGTCTTGTTCGCGGAATTGCTTTATTTAATAAGCGATGCAGACGCGGCTCTTGTGATATTGCGGGGGAGATGGGCGTTAATAACGGGGAAAGGGAGACAGCTCCGCTTTGAGCTTGCAGAGCTCAAATTCTGTTTCTGGGTGAAAAATGATATTCTCTACTTTGAAAGTCTCGGGCGAAATAAGCCATGAAGCATCGAGTGCCGAGATCGTTCTCGATTCGTATAATCGAGCGGGGCCCACGCCGCACAAGCGTACAATTAAATTGACGCGTACCTCGCGCGCCGGGCAACGGGTCGCTCGTGTAATTATACAATCGCGCAGCCGTAATGAAGCGCCGGGCATAAAACCCACATTACGCACCACGAGACGAATAGGCAGCGAAAAATGCGTATGCACGTGAGAATCCAGGGCTCGAGAGGAAAAACAAGGGAGAGAGAGAGAGAGAGAGAGAGAGAGAGAGAGAGAGAGAGAGAGAGAGAGATAGGTCTTTATTTGCTAAAAGCAAAAAATAATACAATATATATCACAAAGACTGTGTCGCATACAGTCTAACAAGAGAAAATAAAATATATAAAAATACCGTCACATAAAATCACATAAAATTACATTTCGTCATATTTAATTATCACATAAAAATTTTCTAATATTACGCTGTATATTTAAGGTTTGGTCATAGACCTATCTGTATTGCACGTTTGAAATCTAAAAATACGGAATACTGGAAGAATTTTTTCGGCCTAAGGGCCGAGTCTGACTAGATTAAAACTAGATTAAGATTAAGAATGCAGCGCCAGAGGGCTCAGAGTCGTCACGATTCAGTGACCAGTAGTGCCCCCTTGAAGGAGGCGAGAGATGGCAGGTTTCGCAGAACACCCTGGACCTAGAAGACTCTAGCCCCGGTTTCAGTACTCACGGTAGGGATGCTCAGTTCCGGGGGAACTCCCCTACTGGAGGGTCTTTGCTTGTGTTTATTAAACAATGAGGCCAGATACGAAGGCTCACGGATCCGGATTATTCTGTATAATAGAATGGCCTCAAAGTAGAGCCTTCTGGAATCGGTGCAAAGTCATTCTAGACGCCTCCGGTAAGGACTGATGTGTTCATCCCTCCTAACCCCGAAGATGAATCTCACACACGAATTGCTCAGTCTCTGTATCCGCATTCGTTGTTCGTTAGACGCGTCCAGGATAGTCACAGCACAGTAGTCGATGTGCGGTTGTATAAGTGTCTCAACTAGCCTTCTCCGGAGAGTCTCAGTAGTGCAGCCCCTGATAAACGGCAGGCTATACAGGGCTTTATTTACTTTTTTCGTGATAGCATCCACCTGCGGTTTCCAAGTAAGTTTGCTATCCAAAATAACACCGAGACTCACGACCGTCTCACTGAATGGGACGATCACTCCGTCCGGAAACGGAACCCCAGGCAAGTTCCATAATTTAATATCGTTAACGTTCTTCATGGACCCGAAAATAATAGACTTGGTTTTGCCGGAGTTAAGTCGCAGACCGAAGCTCTCCGCCCAGCCAGAAACCAGCCGTGCCGCTTCTGCCAGTCGAGCCACGCCGTCCAGGAAATTATCTTTGTTGACGTGTAGATAGATCTGGAGGTCATCCGCGTAAAAAAGATGTTTAATTGTTTTGCCGTCGAGTATATTTTGCAGGTCGTTGACATAGAGGCTAAACAGCAAGGGTCCCAGGACAGAACCCTGTGGAACTCCCAGATTGGTTTCAAGCCACTCTGAAGTTCCGTTTTTATTCGAAATTACCATCTGAGATCGTCCCTGTAAATATGATTTAATCCACAGGAGAGCCGCCCTAGAGAACCCCAGCCGTCTCAGCTTATATAGTAATTTGGAAGGTGAGATGGTGTCAAAGGCCTTGCTGAAGTCAAACAGCAGCATAAAGCGTCACCTTCTTTTTGTCAATTGCCATGCGTACGTCGTCGGTCAATTTTAATAACGCTGTCTGTGTACTGTGATGTTTTCGGAAACCGGCCTGGAAGGGGTCGATTATATTATTTTTATGGAGATACTCCGTGATCTGGGTGTGCGCGATCTTCTCGAGTACCTTTGAGAGGAAGCAGAGCAATGCAATTGGACGAAAGTCCTTAACGTTGGAAGGAGCGCTGGTCTTTCTTAGCGCGATTAACTGTGCCTGCTTCCAGATACTCGGAAAGATCCCCTGTGCGAAGGAGCAGTTAAATAGATTAAGAATAAATTCGACAATAATTGGGAGGGCCTTGACGACCACCCCACACGGAATACCATCGACACCCCTCGCTTGCGAGGAAAAATGAGATATAGCAAGGACGACGTCGCTCGTGTTAACAGGGCTAAAAAGTAAAGCCCTCCTCGCTTGCAAGTAAGATAGTGTCCATTGCGTCATCTATATTTTCGAGGGGTGAAACCGATACTCCCGCGAAGTGCTCATTCAGCTCTCCAGGCGTGAAACCGAAAAACTCCTCCTCCTTACGCCCAGGCAGGAGGCCGAGATGACGCATTACCTTCCATATATTTCTGTTTTCATCAAGAGCGTCTGATAGTTGTTGGCGAAGGAAGGATTCACGCTCTAGAGCAGAACGCAAGTCAACCTCGTTGGTGAGTCGAAGAACCTCATCGAAAAGCTCCGCTCTCCCCGTGCGCTCATAGCGTCTGAGTGTAGCATTACGTTTATCGATGAGGAGCCTCAGCTCTGATCCAGACCAAAGAGCATATTTCTTACGTGGGCAAACCGTTTTCAAAAGTGCCAATTCATCCATTGCTAATTTTAAATTATTATTAAGAACGGATAGAGCGCCTTCCAGATCGGTTTCGATGGAATTCATGGCTATCCAGTCACAACAAGACAGAAGGTCGACAAGACTAGATGTGTCTATGCGTTTGTAATCGCGGTAAGAGAAAGTGTCACTCACGGGAGTCGGAGCGTAGATGTCTAGCGAGACATCTATGACACAATGCTTGCCGAAACTAGGCAGCCACTCATTCCCAGATCGAGATTTACTAAAAATATACAGACTCACACGGAGTCAGTCAAAAAATAGGCGAAAACTAGTTTTTTATGACGGTGCGATCTGACACGCGTGTGAGACTCACCTGAAGCAGAAGCCAAGAGAGAGAGAGAGAGGAAAGACGAAATGTGCCGGAGCGTACTTAATGTAACGGACTGCCGGCTGGCCCCGTTATGGGAGACGAAAACCCTTTTTCGCGAACTAGCGCACATGTATACGTGTGCCCAGCGCGCGCAGGAAGCAGACGCGGGAGACGAGTGTATAGGCCGAGCTCACATGTCCACACATCATCAAGTGTGAGTGCGCGCCAGCTACGTTTCAACTAAGCGCGCGAGATCGGACGGATCCGATAAGGGGCGCCTAGCGGTGACGGCAATGCGCGAGAGAGAGAGAGAGAGGGAGATAATCCGTGAGAGCGATATGCCCACCTCCGGCAGCTCCGCGGCTCTCACTCTTTCTTCCCCGGCGCCGAAAAACGCACCCGAGAGCAGCAGTAGCTCCCGAGATCGTGCACGTCCGCGGCCGACGCGCTCCATTGATCGCCGATCAATGGGGATAGAGGAGCTCTCTCTCTCTCTCTCTCTCTCTCTCTTCCTCTCTCCTCCTCTTTCTCTCAGGCGAGTGAGAGAGCGAGAAAGAGATAGCGATCTGATGCCCACGGACGGCTGGCTGCACGCGCTCTTAATTGCTGTGCTTTTGGGAATTTCCTAGCCCCGCGCTGTCTTGTTAGCGCTCTCTTCTCTCGTGTGCCGGAACGAAAAAAGTTTACTTTTAATAGGGAAACTAAAATAATGAGCGCGCCGCCGCCGCCGCCGCTGCCGCTAATTATTATGATATTACGAGAATGTGAAAGTCGGGCTGGAAAAAGTGCGCGCGAGCTGGCGTTTTTCTCGACTTTACCCGTTGCGGCCGGCTTTCTTCGCGCGCTACGTTCGTATAACAACGTAGTATGTGTGTACAAGGCTCTCCCGATAAATCATACTTCCCGGTTTGCAATAATTGATTATGCACTGCGCGAGAGCATTGCGGCTAATTAAGTTAGCTGCATGCCGCACTGGAAAACGGTTATTATTTTTTGCGCGTTAACAGGCCAATGCCTGCTGTTCTTCTTGCGTTTCGACAGCTATGATTCGTGTGTTTGTATATTGTATACCTTCTGCTTATTGTCTTAGCGGTTTGTACATTTTTGGTGCATTATAAGTCTGCGCAATGAATATGGGGAAAATTGTACTCAATCATAAAGTCCAGCCACACATAATACCATCGCGAGAACTGCAATTAAAAGCATTAAACGACCGCGATACGAAGCTGCATGCTTCACAGGCCAGAAATCAGGCGTGCGGCTCTGCTTACCTTCACCCTGTTTACTAATAACTATAATTCAAAATAATCGCCGCCCTCGGAGTAACGCACGAGGCGCGCAGTAAAAAAGAGAGCTTAACATTTGTATGTGCTCTCTATTTGCATGGTACGCGACAGTGTGTACGCGAAAATCGCATCGCTGGAGCTGAAGAGGAAAAACTATGAATTTATAAATCATGCATCCAATTAGAGCTCGCTCCCAGTGCGCGCGCACTGCGCAGCGGAAGCATATTTCAAATACCGCGTGAGCGACATTTCATTTGCGTCGGTAAAAATGACTGTCGCGCGCCGGGCCATAACTCGCTCTTTTCGTCATAAGATGTCTGAGTTTAGGTCGGCCGGTGCTTTACTCGACGCTACCGCCGGGCCGTAAAATTCAGAACCGGACAATGACATAAATTAGATTAGGTCGCCGCCGCACCGAGCACAACAAGCCGATTTGCAAAATGCGCCGCGCACTCGACTGCGCGAAACTTTCGATTGTCGTGTAGTTATGGTCGAGTTTTGACGGAGAAAAAATTGAAAATTACTGTTGGTCGCGAATGTTCCGTTTGATGCGGAGATATACCGCTCGTTAGACTGGGCTCTGCAATCGAAAGTGATAAATCTTATACGTTTTATTCTCGACTCTTGTGTGATATTAAACTTCGGATACGTTGTTATTTTGCGCGCCGTGTGAAAAATCTTTTGTAAATTAACTGCATTGAATGTGTGGAGAATACGTACAAACACTATTATTGCATTGAACGCTAAGCGGTACACATATCGCATTAAATACTACAAAAATCAGTGTATGTATAGGGAAATTACAGAGCACTATACTTTTATCGATACATTCGATGTGGTGATTCTTGAAGAACTTCTCATTGACTATAGTAACAAGTGGATCGGTATTCCTCTCTTAAAAAAATGATGGACTTGGTTGTGAAGCCTTTAATACGTGATTCTGATTGGTTGCTATGGTCGGTTGCCTAGGTAACAGATGAGAACCCGCACGCTTTAAATTCATAACCCTCATAACAGTCATAACCCTGTAGAAATTTTTCAGGTGTTTAAAATAAAATGAAATGAGGTTAAATAGTATGAAATCTGAATAGCGGATTCAGAAAAAAATATATGCAATATTACCAACAAGAAATCTTGATAAATTAATCATTACCAAAAGTGTAGTATTGAAACATGTGCATTGAAAAGTATCACCCTAACCCTATTTGAAGTAGGTAATAATGTGTGTGTGTATGTTATTTCGTTTTTTTTTTAAATATAAGTGAGAAGTGCAATTAAAAGAATAAAAAGTATAAAGATATATTGTGTCTCCGTGCCCAAAGTCGCCCACGGTGAGGTTTAAGAAGTGAATTTAAAGAAAAGTTCAGTATCCGAGTCAGTGAATTTGAGTTTATCACTACAATGCCCTTTAAATTTTAAAATATGTAATCTAGATAATTGAACTGTTTTCATTCATATTTTCACACCAACGGCAATGTGAATTTTTTAATTTAGCGGCTCACATTTTGCTTATAGACAGTCACGCAGTAACTACTATCTCTAGCACATTGTATTTCCGGTTTCCAGTGTATTTTTACCTGGAGAAAATGATAAATATTTTGGCTTTTTTGTCAAGGCATTAATGAGAATATTTACTTTTAATAGTTGTGAGAGATTTTTCCATTGCATTGCATTTGCTCTCATTTAAAAACTATTTTCTAGAGAGCTCATTTTTTGCATATATATTTCTGTTTTGGTTGTGAAAATATTTAAAGTTGAATTGACCTTAACTGAAATACTTTTGATTTCGACTTCAACACCCATGATAATTATTTAGTCGTATAAGTTATTCACATCAGTGTCGGAATCGAAATAAAAAGTATTTCAGTTAAGGTTAATTGAACTTTGTATATTGTTTCATTGACACAAAATAAATCTATATGTAAAATATGAGCTCTCTAGACCCGTTAGTTTTCGAATGAGAGCAAATGCAAAAATAGAGAAATAGGCATCGATCTCAAAATCTCTCACGACTGTTAAGAGTTAAAATTCTTATTAATGTCTTGACAAGAAAGGCAAAATATTTATCACTTTCTTCATGTAAAAATACACTGAAAACCAAAAATACAATGTGCTAGAGATAGTATTTACTGCGTAATTGCCTATAAGCAAAATGTGACCCGCCAAATTAAAAAATTCACATGTGCCTCAATGTGAAAATATGAATGAAAACAGTTAAATTAAAATCATCTGGATTACATGTTTTTATAGGTAGCATATCAAGTATCTGTGTAAAATTTCAATTGCCTAGCTTTTTTACAATGCAAATGAATAGGGTTGTAATAATAGGCTTATACTCACTGACTCTTCTACTGAACTTTTCTTCAAATTCACTTCTCAGACCTTAACGACAACGACTTTGGGCGTTGTTAATATATTTATATTAAAAGTATTACAGAATATGGTAACATATGGTAGGTAATATGGTAAAAATATTAGCAGAAATTAGTGTACCCAAAACTTATGTTGTTTTTTCTACCAGGGTTATTAGACATAGATAGAATAAGGAGCGCGCGAAGCGCGCCTTCATTCCTAGTCTAGATAAAAAGTATACATAAACGCAGGACGAAACGTTGAAACAGTAGAACAAGATTAGCAAGCCGGCGTCTGCGAGCCGCGCACTTCCTCTTCCTGCGAGTCGCGTCACATCGTGTCACCTCGGCGCACCATACACGCGCATGAGATAGGATCTCCGCGGAAAAGGCAGCAAAACGCGCAAGGCATTCGCTACTGCTACGCCCACGCGCGCCTCTGCTCGCGCTTGTATAGACGCGGGCGAAAATCCGTGGGTCGATCGCCTCTCGTACGCGCGCGCATACATTCGCATAATGAGACTCTTGGCATCGGCCGAAGGACGCGGGCCGCGTATCTTATTATCGAGCGCGCTGTGACGACGAGCAAATTTCGCAATCGCACACATGCGCGCGTGTTAGCGTCCGGGGCGAGAAAGACGAGGAAAAAGAATCGCGGATTTGTGGGCATAGGATTGCGCAACGCGGCTGCAGCCAGGCAAATTAGTACGCTTGAAAAGATAATTAAGAGGAGCCGCTAATGGGCTTTCGCAATGTTTAAACGTTATTTTTGCGCGGCTTTTGTAATGTTGGAGGTGTCGCTTTGAGGTTTTTTTATCGGGGTCTCTCTCTCTTTTTCTCTCTCTCTCTCTCTCTCTCTCTCTCTCTCTCTCTCTCTGTGCAGCGCGAGCAGCGTTAACGGTCACACCTTTTTGTGCGCCGCCGCGGCTAGAGAATGAAAATAGGCAGTAACTTGTAATTTATCTCTAGCTTTACAGTGTACTCCGCGACGCGGGCTGGCCTTAGAGTCGCAGTGCGAACAAAGTTGAATAACTATGTTTACGCTTATGCTAATGGAAAATGTATGTATGGCCAGCAACTCATTTTCGCGCAATCGTCTATCCGTTACAAGGTCGAGCCGCCGATTCCTACGATACTGCGACCATGATATTAAAGGGCACATTCCGCGTAGGCCAATTATGTGTAAGAAAACATCGGGAATTTTCCCTTTGATCTTTCTCCTGTCTCGGAGAGGTCAATGCTGCGCTCTCAATCCCCGGGCAAAAAGTGCCGCAGAGTCCATTCATCGAAGTCACTCGCTCTGGAGCCCTGCACGGTGTACGCTCGATCTGGTCCCTCGATAAAGAAGAGATCTCGGCCGAGATAAGACGTAGCCACACACGAGCATACATATTCGCCGCGGAGATGCGCGCGCACACGTACATACGCGAATCCACATAACCGATTGAAAATCGCGCTCGCACGTGTAAGCTGTCAGTTACATAAGCGCGGTAACATCCACTCGACTACTCTCTCTCTCTCTCTCTCTCTCTCTCTCTCTCTCTCTCTCTCTCTCTCTCTCGAAAGAGAGAGAGAGAGATAAATAGAAAGAGCGCGATTCATAAATATCCGAGGGACTCGCCTCTGCAATCTGCATCTTTGCGTGAACGCGCGCGCGCACGCGCGTTAACAAATCGCCGATCAAGTTTTATCGATCGAAGCCGGGGCGGTGCTGCGACGTTATGGCCACGCGCGCGGCTTGCCGCAACAACAATATGACCTGCAACATGGGAATGGATTATTCTTTCGAGCTCCTGATGCTTGCATCTGAGCGCGCGCGTTTCTTACGAAAGACCTCACACTCCCATCTGCCGTTGCCGCTTTTCCCGGTCGAGCTCTCGGCGCTCTGATGTGCTCGGTTTTTGCAGCGCACACACGCACTCCGTCCGCAAGACTGATTACACTCGCAAGCTTATTGGGAGACGACAAAGTCTCGTAGAGGACTGGGCTGAAATCAGTCAACGGAAACACTTCTACAGCTTCTACAGACGTTCGATCATTACTGCCTCGGGGTGCCATCGGCCAGCAGCGGAATCCTAAACCCCACCAGTCGCACGTACTTTTCATACGAATCCAAAAAGGTATGCGCGCGCGCGAGCCTGATGAGAGGGGCGGGCGACTCGCGCTCGCAGCACGCGCGCAGGCAAAGAATTTAACGGAGCCAGCTCGTGCACAATGGTCTGCCATAACCTCGCCCAAGCGCTGCATCCGAGTCTGCGCAGCGCCGAGGCGTCAGGTTCACGCCCACGCAGCCTCCGCGGCAAGGCAAGGTGCAGGCTACGCCGGTTGCAGTATCAAGTGTGCGAGAGAGGGAATGGCCTTTTCGAAACGCTGCACTCGCCGCCTCTTCAGCTGTGCGAGCTTTCTTTCCAGCTTGTTTGTTTGCCTTCCCGCTTATACTTGTCGCCGCCGCTTCTCCTCTCGTCCTTTTGTCGCTTGACTCGATGCGGCGTGTACTATAAATGTCTCAATCGCGCCCCCGCCCCAGTGCGATTCATCGTGCATTCTGTTAATAAAAGTGCACGCGTGATATACCGCAAACCGAAGTAATCAAACGAAACGAAAGGGCAGGAAAGCTAACTGGTGCATAAAAGACATCGATACCCGCTGCACGCGCCGGTGTAACGACCGTCCGCAGAATGCGTTTCTCGCATTAAAGTATCGAGTTATTCCTGCGCGCGCGCACGCGTATCGAGCACGACGTCGAGGTGTCCTCGATTGCGCAAGCCTCACGAGCGCCTACTGCTATCTACGGCTGTATACACCGCATACGACGCTCTCAATCACGTCTGTAATTAAGGAAGAAGCGACAGTACATTGTAGTAGTAGCGCTGCGTATCACGCAATGAAACATTGACATTTGCTTCGCGCAGGATACGCTTTTTCTCCGCGTGAATTAACGCGACTGCGCGACGTAAGTATAGTAGCCGTCGCGTTGCGTAACGAGTCGCGCGGTAAAAAACGCGGGGATTATTATTCATAAGGCCACCGCTGTGTTCTCTCTTTATTATCGCGCGCGTATACTGTAGGGAAAAGATTTACGATTGGTTATTGAAGTACGCGTCGAACGTTTTTGAAATGTGTGTATTATCGGTTAGTGTGTTTCTGCGCGCACTGACCAAGTGCCGTATAGGATAGATTCCGAGACTTTCAATGAAATCGCTATTTTTACACCAAGCGATTGTTACAGGCTCTTATCTGGCTGCTCGTATCGAGCAATCGGTCAATCATCGTGTCCTGTCTTATCGCAATTAGTTTTACTCGCTTTTCATCAACTCGTTGGACTTCGCTCGAGTTCATCGCGTTATACAGATTTATTTCCTAACAGCTAGCTCGAAACTACGCTTTTCTAATGTGGCGTAATACGAGCTGGCGCGTTTGCATTTTCTCGTTCCAACGGCAAATTGTTCCTGTATGCGCTAAAGTCGCGGGCTGTCCGTCAGGCTCAATTACGAGTAAATCAGACGCGGTTACATTATCCGCGAGAAGCGTGTGTGCGAGCTTATGCTAATTAAAACACGCTTTCGGAATGATAAGGAGCCCCTAAATAAACCGTGAAAAAATGCAAACAGCGCATAAATTGTACTGCTCGCGAGAGCGGCGCTATACTAAATCAATCAATTTAACGCTTTGTCGAAATAACGCACATATGAAGGCCGCGACGCTCATCGCCGTGTGCGACTCTCGGTCATAAATAATTATAAAAGTCCAGAGGGAGAGAGGCCCGCGTAGAAAAAGAGCTACTCGAGTTTAATTCATCCGGCGAGCGAGTGCCGCTGAATTAATTGCCTCGATTAATAATAATTAATAGGGACGATCGGACGCGCTTCTGCGGCAGTTCCAGCCTTTTTGCTACACATGTATACACAGAGAGGCGGCAGTAGTCTCAACTGCCTCCGATGACTTATTTTTCTCTCGCCGTCAGGCCAAGTGTTCGACTGCTCATGTCGCGCCACGCGAAGGAGAACAAGCGAACCGAGAGCCGCGGCGAGACGAGTCGGCCGGCAAAAACGCTTGTTGAGAGAATGGCAATGGATTGAGAGAAAAAGAAGAGCGATCGCTTTGAGCGAAAATATGTCGGTTTTTTCGCCGAGCTGAGCGATGAAAATAGATGAGTTTGTTGACTTTGCTTTGAAAAATTCGTCCGTTCGTATGCAACTTTATGCAGGTATACCTGTGTTTTTATCGGCCGTTTGTCTGAAAAAAGTAATTGTAGATCTTGCAAAAATCGCTTATGAATATTGAGCCAGTGATCCAAACTGAACTCGTCACGATTCTATTTCAGCGCAAATTATCATTCGGAACGTAAAAAAGACGCTGCTGATCTAATCTCTTCTCCGTAGACTGCAGGCTGGCCTCCTAGCGAAGCCGTTTTTGTAATACAAAATTTGAACCTACTCCCATAAACGCATGCTGCATAAATCTAGTCGCGGGATAAAATCCTCTCGTATAGAAAGTGAAAGACTACATCGCGAGGTGCGCGCGTAGGCTAGAGGCGTAAAAAGGCGCGCGATAAGCGCGAGCCTCAGCTCATCAGGATTAAGGCAACACGTTTTCACGCTATCGGCGCGCGCCCCGTACGGACGTAAGGACGTATAAAACAGCGGCGACTTCCTCCTTCCGACGATACTCATCGCAGAGGGCCGTAATACGCACCGCGCGATTCGCGATTACGCGGCGGAGCGGTCGTTGCGCAATTGCTTGCTCAATGCCAACACCTTGTTGACTTATTATACGGACGCGAGATAAATGAGCCTCACCGCATCGCTCTTTCCGAGAAGCGCCTGATCTATTGGTGGCAGCATCTCTCGGGCTTTCGGGAAAATCGCGATATCTGCATTTTACGATGGCGACAAGTTAATTTTCCGCTGCGAGTGTTTTACGAGGACGTAAAAAACCGCTCGGACGTCGCGTACTTTTTGCGGCAAGCCGCGAGTTCCTGTTTACCTGTCTATTTTTCAATCTCGAAAAAGTCGAGTGCGAAACTTCGTGCAGCGTCTGCATCGTAAAGCAACGAGACTTTTCGAAAGCATCGCGCCGCACATCAAAGATAAAACCTTTTAGGCTATTACTTACAATCAGCATATCTCGCGCGGCAAAAATCGCTCGTTTTACAATGCCATAAAGCGCTATTACATTCCTCTTTTCGAGCGCCCATCGCGCCTATAAAATTCGCATAAAATCGCGAACAATATTTCCCGCAGCTGCAGCGGCAGCGGGAGCTCTCGTCAGCAGCGTATAATAAAATTAGCATGAAATTGCGCTTTGATTTTCAAATTAGATCGGCCGCCGCGTTTTTTTCTTCCCGGCGCGCATAGCGACCCCATATGCGTAAAAGTACACACGCGTCCGTCGAGAAAAAAGGGGCGCGTACCTGTGCATTAGTAGATAGCCGATAATTGAGCGCGTTTTCTATACGATAACTCGCTCGCTCGTGGCGGCGACGACGGCGTTTTTCTCTCCGCGCGCCGCTGCGTCCAAGGACGACTTCATGCTCAGCTGGCCGCGCTCGAGGACGTTTCGGCGGCTAATTAGATCGAGGCTCGGCGCTGCTGCCCAGCGGGTGAATTGTCCGAGCGGAGACTCCCGGAAAGCGCACGCGAGTCGAGCGGAAAAGATTCGATTGAACTCGGCCTTCGATTTGCTCGTCGCTGCAGAGGCAAATGAAAGGACAGAATGCGAGGACTCTTACGCGCCCCGCGCGATTTACAAGCGGTAAACGTCCGACGACTCGCTCGTAACGTCGTTGTGCAAGCGCGCGCGATGTGTTTTTCGCGAAAAGCGCGAACGTTGGTGAAAATCGCTTGCGATCTAGCGGCGTGCACGCGCCACGGCGTTCGTGCTGATCACCGAGTCGAAGGAAGTCTGCATCGCGGCGATTGCGCAAACGCAGCAACGATAACATTGTTATTCGATTACGTTGTTGCGCCGCTTGTAAAACGTCTGCTCGCGCCGATTTGCGCGGAGGAAAAGTGCCGCGCCGCTAAATCCGCTAAGACCCCGTCGAATGCCTTTCACCCACACGCATGCGCGCGCAACAGCGCCGTGTCTCTCGGGAGGCCTATAAATCGTCCTACGAGCTGATAATGCCGGTAAATCATCTCCAAATTAGAATACTCGCGTTACTCGATACTTGGCGGCGCGATAAATAACGACGCCCTCTGGCACGCCGGAAAAATCGCGCGGTCTACTCGCGTACATGGGGTGCGTAATGCGGTCGAAAAGACCCCTATTCCCGTGTAATAGTGCGGCAGAGCGCGCGCTTCATGCGATTTAAAGCGCAGGAGCTTGCGCTATCTGCGCGCGACTAATGGATCCGCGGAGCGGCGCGTTCTCGCTGGCCCCTGTCGCAGATTAATATCCGCGCCGGAGATTAATGGGCCCGTAATCGGGCGAGTAGGCTACTCCCTTCTGCTCGGCAAGTTTACGGCCGCGGTGCATATGTACAAGCGACGCGCATTAATGGAACCAGCCCTTCCGTGCGATACACACCGCGCGCGCGTTCTCACTTCTTTCGCCGGGGCGTGTAAATTAGATCGGAGCTTTTCGCTCGCTCGCCTCGCACCCGGCTAAGTTCTCAGGGTGTATATCTTCGACGCCCGTCGATGCGCTGCTGCCACCGCCGCCGTTCGGCTGTGCAATAGCGAGCTCGGCTTAATATCGCGCACCGCCGAGTGACACCTGCAGGGGAGGCTGCCGCGTGATTTTTCAATCGTCGTTTTCAAGAGTCATTCCTCGCTTCTCCTCCGCGCGAGCTGGAGAGAGTTAAGTGATAGGCGGCGCGTCGTTTATTTTCCTGGAAAATCCTTGCTGCAGGTATTCCGTGTTACTATATGCGTAGCCGGTTGCGCGATCCTGCCGTACTTGAATGATACCGATCAATGCGTTCACGAACAAGCCGACGATAAATTTTCGTTCGCTAATCACTTTTTTCACGCACAACGTCATAAAGCAGAAATTTGTACAATGGGAAAATCATCGTCCGCTCGTTCGTCGCGCATCTTTTATGACCGCATCGTAATGATCCTGGGCGCATGCGCGAAATTGATGGACCGATTTCCCCACCGGCGTGCGTAAATCATCGTTTAATGAAATAAAGATATCAAGCATCTGCTTGGCATCGGCAATTTCTCGTATACTGGACGTTTCAGTAGCTTTTCTAAGAGAGCGCACAATACGCGAGTCGCACGAGGTCACGCGCAGCGTACGAGATTAATTTTCGCAAGGCGATACGCGCTGGAGCGGAAAACAAAAGCTCCATTATAGCCGCTAAGTAAACAGAAAATTATGCACGTAACGAGAGGTCCGCATACGAGCGTGGAGGATAGGGAGGAGAGGGAGTCTCGCGAACCCTTCAATTACACACGCCGCTGCAAACAGACGAGCGGTAGAGAGGGGAGGGAGGGGAGTCGCTGCAGAGACAGAGGCTGCAGTCGCGGGAGATGACGAGCTATATATAGGCGAGAACCGAGATCCCGAGATCGACGCGCTCTCATCAGCGCGCACGCGCGGTAATGACTTTACTACTTTTCCGTCCTTGGGAATCCAAGCGCGCGCGCGCGCGCAGCTCCTTTCTGTTGCGCAGCATCGGCAGCATGTGTGCAGCAAAGTGCATCTCTATATCTCGGCAGCGAGACAAGTGCCGATCTTACGCCGATTCCGCGAATCCCGCTGCCGATGAGCCGCAACTATGCCATTATTATTTTTGCGAGCTTTTAATCGCCGCCTCTACGGCTTTTCTTGCACACGCGCGCGCGTGTGAGCTCTGCTGAGATGTGTGCATCCGCGGAATATTCGCTGCAGTGACGAAATAATCGAAAGCGAGCGCGCAATCTCCGCAGCGATTTCCCACGCAGAGAGCCGCGAGAAGAGGGAATTCCACGCGCGAGAGAGCTAAAAAAGGAGGACTCGAAAACGCGTTCGATTTCAACAGGTTTTTCGCGCCGGCGATAATTCGATGGCAATTGCCATTGTCGAGAGCCTCGTTATGCGTTTCGAGAGAGAGAGAGAGAGAGAGAGAGAGAGAGAGAGAGAGAGAGGCGAAAACGATCGCGCGCGCGAATCATTAGGAGCGCGATGTAATTAAATAATAAACCGCGCACCAGGCTCGACGGGCTGAGAATTAATTTTCCACGCGGCTTGGGCAATAAGGCAATATTATATGCAGCCATATGCGTAACCAGTTTCATCAAAACTCTCGGTAGATTCGTATTTACGAGGTGCCGAGCAAATTCTCATTATGCAAATCTGGTGCGTAAGGACTGTCGCGACTTCCGTACTGCTCGTTCGTCGCCTCTGACGGTGAATAGATTCCGATGCCCAGGCGCTCGCTCTTCTTATTTCGTCTCGGGCCGGCCATTCGTTTCCCGCGATAGCTAAGGAGGCATTATGTGCTCTGAGCCGCGATAAATTTTATTGTTGGTTTGTGTACTGCTACACACTTGACGTGCGTACGTAGGATTACTACACATATTTCAATCAGATCGGACCTGTCACAACAGAGCGCATAATATAATGTGAGAGAGAGAGAGAGAGAGAGAGAGAGAGAGAGACCCGGCGAGCCAGCTCGGCGCTTATTATCTTCGCTCACGATCTCGTACACTGAATTCATTAATCGAACAAATGAGAGAGATCGACGGGTGGGCTTCATATAGATACGCTATTTTTACGTTTGAAGTAAGCGCCGCCGATGATCGCGTTTAACAGGCCCCCGAGATTTCGAACAGCTTTCGATGCCGGCCCAATCATTTTCGCTTCGAGGCTTTTAGCCGCACGGGACGAGTTCATTAAGCGCCGAGCGCGCGTTACATTACACGTTTATCTCGCGGCCCGATAAAACTATATTCTAAAACCAAACATTATTATAAGCGGCGAGATAAGACGTGTGCACAACGTGTATCCGAACGTGCAGCCCGGTTTTTCTCGCGCGCTCTCATTGTCGCTCGACGAGAAACCCCGGGGCTGCAGCGCGGGCACTAAAGTCTCTCTTCAATATACATTTCTAGCGCTGTACTTGCGAAAGCCCCGCGGGCCGCCCAATTTCTTTATGCAACTCGCGGGGATTAAGGAGGGAAAAAAGGAAAGAAACAGCCCGACCGAAATGCACGCGGACTCTGCATCTCGCGCGCGTTTCGAAAGGCACGTGCGCTGCCGAGATCGCTTGTCCAGATATACCGGTCGCGCCAGGCCACTTTTACTCGCCGCAGCGGAGTGCGCGACGGTGCTTTTCGATGGGGTGGTGCTGCTCTCGAGATTAAATTCCTCGCGCGAGATGGCTTATATTGAGCGGGCAGATATAGCGTGTGGTCGTATAGCCGGGAAATTCGGATAAATGTTTCGAAAACTACGCCAGCGACGTGAATAATTGCTCGATCTATCACGTTCGTTACGTAAATGCGCGCGACAAATGTGCCGCGAGCTTCACTCGGCGCCAATTTCGCCGCGCGACGCAAAAATGAAACCGCATAAATCGCTTGTAAATGGTCCTTGCTAGAGCGCGCGCACACACGTGCAGGATATAAAATCGCCCGTGTGCCCGTTCCGCATGAACGATGTCGCGCGCAGTCTCGCAGCTTGACACCGATTCGGTATTACATTCGATCGCCACGCGCACTCGCATAATACGCGTGCAGCCATGTCGCGCGCGATTGCCCTTTTCCGCGGAGAATCACCAAAGTAATTCAATTACACGAAAAACTTTCGTCTCAATTCAACTTTATTGCGAACATGTTTGAACGAGGTTTAGTTGGAATTCTGCTCGATGGCCTTGCCGATGAAATCCAGGTTCTTGTAGACGCTGGTGTAGACATCCGGACTGCCGTTTAGGCAGCCTTCGCTCGTGGACGCGACTCCGATGACCTTTCCGTCCTGCACGAGCGGACTGCCGTCGTTGTTCTGAAAAGCGATGGAAGGGAGAGAATTAATTTCCGAAGCGGCTTCGAGGAGACTTGAAAATAGCAATCGCACAGAAGACTCGCGATAACCATACCAGGCAAAGGCCGCGTCCCGTCCTCGTGTATCCGCAGATCTTGCTGTCGTGCTCGCCCAGGAATTTTTCCTTCAGCTTTTCCGCGCATTTGCCGTGCGATATCAGGTACACCTCGACGTACTGCAGGTTCTCCACCGGCGAAGCCCAGACGCTCGTTCTTGCTCTGACGCTCTTGCTCGCGTCGACGTCGCTCGGCTCGATCGGCTGCTCCAGGGCCGTGTACTGTATTTCTGACTCGAGCTGCGAGAAATTTGAATGTACTTTCGTCGTGGTATTATTGCTGCGAAAAGCGATCGAGGCTCACCGTCACCACTGCGATGTCGCTGATCCAAAAGTCCTTGGTCGCGCTGCTCAGATCCTGGTGCGTCGTGACGTTCTTGATTCGGTGCCTGTTCCCGCCGTCCGACAGACTCGAGTTTGACCCGCTGACGACCGACATGTACTTGTACATCGGGTCGGGGAACTTTGCGCCGTTCTGGTAAAAGCAGTGCGCCGCCGTCAGCACGTGTCGGGGAGCGATGATGGCTCCGCTGCAGAAATGCCGATTCGCGAACTTTATGGACGCCTCATACGAGTGCGGCAGCTTCAGCTTGGCGTCTCTGACGATGCCGTCCGCGTCGGCTGAAAATCGACGTCCATTATACACCGACTGCACTGAGATGCCAAATTGAGGGAACATTTTTTCACTCACCGTGGACGAATGTAGCCGTGAGCACGATGGCGAGAAGCGCGGTCGATGACAATGCCATGTTCGCGATCAATAGAGCACCTTTGTGGCGGACGCAACACTTCTGCATTCACCCTGCGCGTCGGGTTTGAAATATTCAGTCCGCGTGGTGTACGAACACCGAATGGACTCACTACGCGTGGACTCCTTCTGACTGCCAAGTCGACACTGACAGTCTGCCCTGCCTTGTATACACAACCTTTGTATCCACGTCAAGCGGCCACGCCATCTTATCTCGGATGTATGGGAAGTTTACTCGTCGATGGAAATTCAGACAAGACCTTTTCGGATTAACCGTCCCCCGAACCGCATTCGTTCGTAGGATTTCTCAGGTACGCAAAGCTTCAGCGACTTATGCGTGCATTGTGGCAATGACCCCAGCCACTTCGAGTCTGTACGAAAGGCTTCACGGGGCAGGATTTACGACCGGCGTGGGTCAGAGGATTAGATTTATTCCTAACACGAGACAATAGATCTGCACGTTTCCATCGTAATTATATAAATCTCTCGATTGATCAACGAGTCGCATTCTCGTCTCGAAAGCAATGAAGCTCCGACAAATAATCGGTAAATGAAGAGTAAAAATAATACTATTTATGTACAACGTGGCCGCGCAGTCAGGCTAATTCGAAAGTATCACACCGCGATAGTGATAATAAAGCAAGATGAATGAATGCACCGCTATAGTTGCATTGCATTAGAATGCACGCGCACACGCTTCGAGAATCGGGCATTAAAAATCACCGTGAAATTCACGGTAGTCGACGATTACGGCTATTTGCATAAACCGGCTTCCAACGTAAATCTTGGAACGGGAGCCTCACAGGCGATTATCATAAATTTCACGGCTGTATAATGCTTACATTTTTATCTGTCGACTCGATTCATTACATTGTCCACGATAACGAAACCTCTCATTTTCATAGCTTATCTATTATCGCGGCTGCATAAACAAACAAATAATATAAATTTGATTATCATTCCAACCTTTGCGAATTAGCTCATACGAAATATTAATTGAAACGCGAGTAGGCCGAGTGGAAAAGCGCGATTTCCCCGCCTGCGCCGATAAGCATTGTCGATAACATTGTCCCGAAGTCCGAAAGATAAATGCAGTCTTCAGAAGTTTCGATTTCTATCCGCTCGCCGCGCAGAACAATTACATTCTGTGTACAGCAGGCGCATTCTCCGGCGGCCGGGCTCGTTGAGCAACGGCTTGTATTGTCAAACATTCAAGGCTACGTGTCCAACGCGACCGCGGCAAAACATTCCCATTCAATCAGTCAGCCATCAAAAGATCTCCTTGCCAACGCGATCATTTTTCCCGGGCGCGCATGAGGTTAACGCCCCGACTGGCCTGACACCGCGGCAATTACCACCAGAGTATTTATTTAATTTGCGCGCGCTGCGTAATCTACAGGCTGTATAACTCACGCGCGTAAAAAATTGCTCGCCCGTGAGCATTAGATAGATTCCAGTTCGCGTGTAACGATTCCGGGAATAAAAAACAATCGGCAACGTGTAACCGATATATAGTTAATGCGCTTTCCGATCCCGAGACGCAAAAAGGAAGAACGCAGCGTACGCGGAGAAAAACCTTTATTTATCACTTATAAAACACTAACTCAATTACAAGCTGAATCAAATCAAAGCGCCGGTAATTGGAACGGCGTCGGTCCCAGCAGAGTCGTTCTCCCGCAGCGACTTTTCATCTGAAAGCGTTCCACATACGCTCTCGCGTAATTGCGCCGGTTCATTCACACTCGCGCGGGGCCGCGAGCGCGCGCGAGACGTGAATGGACGCGCCGCCGACGAGCTGTTCGGCTTGTACACGCGTGCTATATACACATCTGGAATTGAAACGGCGGCGGCAATTAATTTTTGCGATATGCCCCGGAGGTAAAATTATAAAGGAGAGAGAGCGTATCGCACCCGCGATATCGGCTCGCGGCAGCCTCTCGGAGCCGAGAGAGAAGCGAGAAGCGAGCGGCGAGAGTGAATTCGAAAGGAAGAGTGGATTCGCGAGTGCCGTTGCGTTTTACGGCGGACACGAGCCGTTCTCGCAGCCCCGCGAGTCGCTAAATAACGGAAGTTTTGGAGTTCAACGATACTCACACATACACACATAGAGAGGCATACGCACATAGCCCCGGAAAACTGACCTGGGTTTTATGGCCCGGGCCCAAAGGGACAGCCGAGTCCGGAAGAAGGAAGAAGCGGTTAGTCTGACGACAGTCACCCAGCGCACCACATCAACCATCAAGAATACTACCGCGTTATTATTTTGCAACTGATATATATTATTCAAACTTGTATCTTTTATTATTTCTACTAGTGTACTGCATTGAGATTATTGTGACTGTTTCTTATAAATAAAGTTCCCTTATAATAAATAAAATGAATAACCTCCAACAGGAAGCCGTGTTCGCCGGGTTCTGGAAAGCCTTCACGACTGTGCTTATGCTCTTTGCGTTTTCGACATCGAATCGAAGCTGCAACCCAACGGTCTTCAAGCGAAAATGATCGCTAATCATACAATGGACGCGTGTGCGCGGGTGAAAGTGACGCGGAAAAGGTACTCGCGCTCGGCTATGCGTGCGTATACGTACACGAGGATAAATAATTAATCCGCGTGCGAGGGAAGAGGAAGAAAGTGCCGGGCTCTTTTGGGAACGAATTTATCAATCCTCGTCCGGGATACGTATGGAAAAACTCGGCTTCTCTCATTGTTAGGGCCGCATTAAAGCGGCCGGTTTACGGTGTGAAATCCACGTGTGAAGCGTACTTTCTATCGGCCCCGGCGCACACACGTAAGACTTCCGCCAAGTCAGGTTTGTTCCGCGCAAACAAAGGAATATTACACAAAATATGCTAATTAGGCAATTTTTATTTGTCCAATGCCCGACTCTGCGGAGCGTTGTTTCCTCTCTTCGCGTGTGTGCAGTGTGTCTCGCGGGAACAATATGCTACCGTTGCAGTGACATAATTTGCCCGTTCCCGGAGGCAGCGGCGCGTTTTACATAAAGAGATTTTCCGAGCGACTTTTCACAATCGGACGGTGGGGGTTTTTAATTTGGCGCGCGGTGATCAATCAAATCGCCCGCGGATCACTCCAAATAATCATCGTGCCAACAGGCATTATTGCCCCCGCCCACGCTGGCGGAGCCGTGGTAAGGAACTGTACGCGCGTCACCGGATTAGTCTCGCTTTCTCAAACTTCGCGGTGGAGCCTAATCGCAGGAATCTCCGCGCGCGCGGGCAAGTATTAACGCAGAGAGCGCGATATACACTCGCTTGCGCAACTTTGGGGGGCTTTCTATTAATTCAGCTCTCGAGGCTGAAATCTCGATCGCAAATCTTTGCCAAGCGGACGTGCGACATTGGCAGGTATCGGGCTCAGCAGTCCTGTACCTCTATACGTACACTCGCCTGTTCTCGCTGATGCGATCCTTGATCCTTAGTGCATGGATATAAACGCCCTATAAAATAATTTGAGAAACGCTGCAGCCGATCGAACACCTCTCTTTGCGAAACCCGTGTTATTAAAACGCCTATGCAATAAAACTTAACGGTGCGGCATAATTCCGCGGATTCGCGTGAAAATTATTAATTGCATCAGCGAGCAAACCGATTTATGTAGCGCAAAATTGCAAAAGGTCTGAATAAAGAAACCGCTTGGCACGAGCGAACATCCCTCGCTTATATCGCGGGCTGAGCCGTTAGCGTTTCATATAAAAGCCCCCCGTGCATGCGCGATAAGTTTTGAATTTAAAATTGTAAACAGAGCTCCATACGTGCGCTATCTGCGCTGGCCGTGGCTTTCCGTGCATGAAATCTGCAGCTAGCGCGTGTGCAACAGGTGGCTCGCTCTCTTGCACGCGTATCCTTGAAATACCCGTAGCGTACTTCCCACAATCTGCCGATATCGTCTTCCGCATCGCTTTGCATCCGTCCCGCGCTTTCTCTCTCTCTCTCTCTCTCTCTCTCTCTCTCTCTCTCTCTCTCTCTCTCTCTCACTCGGTCCATTCGACTTCGTCCGTATGAATTATGTATTCGAACGGTCCTCGGACTTGCGGAACTTCGATCTCGCTCTGCCGCGTCCGTGTTCGCTGATTTCTCGCGGACTGGAATGCATATGCCTTCTTTGAGGATTTTTACCCCGACGAGATGGGGCAAATAAATCGCCGGGGTTTTTTCGCGCTGCGGGCACGTGCACACCGCGCTCTCTCTTGAGTACTTAGTGCGGAGTAGGGGCAGATGTTTGGTCTAATTTTTAACCGTGACGTACTGACCGCGCGCCGAGCTTTGCGCCAGTCTCTACAACAGCTGTATACATGTACCGAAATATTGCACCTATACTCGACGCACTTGCGGAGTAAAATCAATTTAGATAAACTTATTGTTTATTGCGCGTAGTAACGAGGGACGGACTATAATTATCGAGGCTCGCGTTTCTTTTTCCGCTCGATTCGCGCGTAATTACTAATGGAATATTGGAGTGAGATAGGAAAGCTGTCACGATAAATTCCCGCTGCTTTTATACCAGCTTCCACGAGGCAATCGAGCCTATAATTCCTGCATCTTATGTATCGCACCAGCTTGCAATATTCCATTTATAATATCGCTCGAAAAAGCAAGAGTGCATAAATTACAATTAAAATATTGCGCCCGATTCGCACGTCTTTTTCCTCTCGCGAGTCGCGGGTGTCTCGATGCACTACACAGACAGCAGCGCTGTATAGCTATATAATAATAACGACAGCTCGTGCAAACAGACACAGCCATAAACGCGCGCGAACGAGCGGTTGCATAAAGAATTTGCATGATTATTTAATAAGCGCAGCGGGTTACTGCCGCTCTCTCTCTCTCTCTCGCTCTCTATATATACAATACGTATATACATGTATCGGCACCTTGCGCCTACGCAATGAAGCGGTCGCGAGTTGCGAGAAAAATACGCGCAGCAAAAACGAAAGTGGGATATCCAAAAGGGGAAAAAAACGCGCGTGCAGCCGAGGGAGAAAGAGAGAGAGAGAAAGAGAGTGCGGACAATAAAAGCCGCGAAGGAGGAAGCGAGGGGAGGACGGAATGCGACAAGGCAAGGCCGTCGCTCCGCGACTTTCGATGCAGCACAATAAAACGCGAGAGATCGGCATAATAAACCGGTATACGGGCGGCGCTGCCGGACGCAAACGCGCGCGCATAGGGGATCGGGGCCAAGAGCCGGGCGCCTGAATAATTAAGCATCTCGCGACAAGGCCGTTCGATCGACTTTACTCTGCGCGGCGAGAAAAAATCGGCGACGGGGAGGAGAGAGATTGAGAAAGGGTGAATCGATATATATATATATATATATATATATATATATATATATATATATATATATATATATATTGCGGATATGCATGCTAATGAGCGCTCCTCCTGCTCTCATTTCCGCTCGATCCTCGATGTGTTTTCAAGGATCGCAGATCTCCGGCTTTTTGTCGACTATCACCGACTGAGCTATCGGCGCGATCCATATCCTAATCCAGCCGGCACTATATTTGCAGCCGCAATAGCGCGCGAGATCGAGTCGACGCCGCGGTAAGTGGTAGTCGCGGCGCGTATATCGATCTCCGAATCGCGCATTTAAATTCAATCCAATGTCGCGGCGGAGCTATTAAAATTTCTCTCCGACTCCGTATGTGGGGTAAGCAACCTGTATACTGTATAAAGTACTCTCCCGCGTCGATAAAGATAGCGCTCTCGCTTGCGAGATCATCTGCTCGACGAGCCGCACCATCGGCAATTGAAAATTAACCCGGAGGCAAAAAAGACTTCGGAAGCTCCCGCAGCCTCCTCCTCGTCCCCGCCGCTTCGTTAAGATAAGGAGGCGCGCACGATATTATTATATCAGCCGGTGAACGGCTGCAGCACGGCCGTGTTACAGAATGCGATGCTGTTCTATGGACTGTGCGCGCGTATATCTATCGGCTACAAGATACGACTATCGATTTCCTCTTCTCCCGTCCCCTCGTCCGCGGGCTCGGCACTATCTCGCCGAGGAATGCCGGGATTAGGTTTTACATATATCCCCGCGCGCCGCAAACACCGGGACTGCGCACCGTTATCTCGGCAGACGTTGTCGCTTGACGATTTTTCCATAGCCGCGCGCGAGAACGTCTCTTTTGTAGAAATCGGCAGCCGACGACCGAGCGGCGTTATTAATCTTAATTGCCATCTGGATCGAGCCTGCCAATTAACAATGCCTGTCACTGCTGGCGGAGACGCGTTCGCGCACGCGCTCTTTAATCGCGTATTGGCATTTTATAATTGTTCGGCCGCCGCGTGCGCACTGCACAGTGGAATACAATCGTTCGAGGCTTTCCCGCCGCCGCGCAATTACACAGAAATTTTACTTCTTCATATTGTGCGCGACTTCGCTTTCTTCTGATTCTCTTCCCCGAGCTGCGCCTTGTTAGGGGAGAGCTGCTGCTCCCGCGCCGATCGATTACGGCTAAACGTCCTAATTGTTGCGGCGGCATAGTGGCCGGTTTGGGACTTTATTTCAATCGCTGCGCGCAAAAGCCAGCGCCTATAGGTAACTTAAATAATCTCGCTTTAAGTATGATTCCGAAATAAATGCAGGCGTCCGGCGTGTGTGCGTATACGTAAGCGATACGAAGAATGAATCGTTTCGGAGATGCGCGTGAAATTAAGAATGAACTTTCTAGTGATTGATGCAGCGCGCGCCGAATTCGGACGATCCAGCAATTATTCAGCCATCAGAGCCGAGAAAATTATACGGATTCCCGCTGACAAGTACGCGCTCGGATTGCTTAATGTTCCGTTTTTTAAAAAAGCGGAAGTTCCAGAGCGAGCATCTAATTACACACTCTCACTTTCACTCGTTATTAGGAATTTCGTTATTTCCTTACGTAAAGCACGCGCGCTCGTCGATGCTGCATTATCATTAGGCATCGTTTCGTGTCCAGCCGAGCACATGTGTTTGTTCGCGGTAATTGATACGCCGCGCGCGCGGGCCGAACTCACGTCTCAATTCGATTTCTCCAGGCGCGCGGCCTATGAAGATCTCAGGGATCAAATATAACCTTATAACGCCGCGGCGCAATCATTTCTGCATCAGCGCCGTCAGCGTCGGAAGCGGCGCGTTGTAAGCTACTCCCACTCCAGCGGACGCAAAGTTTTTTCGCGCCATTAGAAAAGCATTAGTCGCTCGCTTTGAATCCAAACGATCGGGCACGCACTCGAACGCGAGCCTCCTTCGAGCTTTTATTGCGCTCGCGGGACTCCCTCGCCCACTCTCGCGGCGTGAAAAGACCTTTTATTAATTCACACAGTGAACGCAGGCGCTCGTAAAATCGCGGCTCGCAAAGTTTCGACAGCGACACGCGGAGGCGAGGCAGCTCGTCTTTGATCAACGTCGATATAAATGTGCAAGTGCGCGCAGGTTCCGGAATGAAAAGCGAGCGCGTGAAAAGTCCGCTCATCAACTTATCACCAGCACAAATAACAGCATCGGGAGAGAGATTTCTCAACGCCGCGCGCGTTTTACGATTTTCGCCGTTTACGAGCTCTGCAGAGTAGGTGGCCGCGCTACTGCGTAGCAAGAAATCGCTAATCGTCGTTATCCTGCCGTTTCTCCTCTTTGTCCGTTTTCGCATCGTTCGGGGCGGAGTAATCTGCGTTTCAGCTATCATTATAAGAAAGCCGATGATTTTCAATTCCCAAGCCGCGATAGCATCTCTGCGAATTAGAAAAATAGAAAGGTAAATTAGAGTCTCAAACAAACGGCCGTAAAAAGCTCAGCGGCCGCTTTTCCTCTCATTCATACTGCGGCTCGGAAGCAGCGACAGCCCTTCCTCCTCTCGTTCTTTATGTCTCTCTCATTCCCCCTCCTAATTCGCATAACTCGCTCTCTCTCTCTCTCACTCTCTCTCTCACTCTCTCTCTCTCTCTCTCTCTCTCTCTCCTTTTCTCGTCTCTTATAAATATATATAGTCTCTCTTTCATTCTTCTCTTCTCTCGTCGGCCGGTGCAGCGCGGCGGCAGCTCGCTCGGCACGCGATTCTAATCTCCGCTCGATTTCTTTACGTCCCCGTGATAAAATCGAGAGCGCGCGCATTCACAATAGCCGTTTCTTCGCGTGCGCGCGGGCACGCTGTCCTGTTTTGCGTCGTTGTATCGGAGAGCCGCGGCGCGCGGGTCGATGCACTTTGAAAGCGCGGCTCTCTGCGAGCGCAGGAATTAAAATGCGTTGCGCAATTAATTTGGCGAACTAGGAGGGAAGAAAGGAGGGGGCGGCACTTGACTGTGCGGCTCTTGTCTACTCATTAGAATGTGCAGTACGTGCAGGTACACGCGCGGGATCAGATTCGAGGCTGGCGCTGCGGCGAGAGAGCATTTTATATTCAAATTTTTAAGCATTTTATATATTCAAGCTTTTTTACGACTTTCGCGCGCGCGCAACCCGCTCTTTATGCACATCTGAATCTAAATCGCCGCATTATGTCAGCGCAGCTCGTTGCGCAATCGCTGCTGCTCGCGGCACAATAAAACTGTCTATTCGCAATTAGAGGACACAACGCTATCGATGCAGCTGATCGGATTCTTACTGCTAAATTTCGAGCAGGAAGCTGTCGCGCCGGCTCCCGCAGCTGCAATGCTCGAACATACCGATCCTCGTTCTGTTATGTAAAAATGAATATGGGACGCAGGTTATCCGCAGGAGCTGTGGGTATACATAGAATAGCTTCCACGACAAAGGTATTCTTCGCCTAACACAAAACCCACAGACGAAATAAAGCCGCGGCGAGTTTTTATCATTTATCACCATCCAAATAGCGGGGAACGAGATGAATTGGCCATTCGAAATTGAAAAGCTAATGATCTCTTTCTCTCTCTTCGTTTTGCTTTCAGGTGAGTTTCTCGAGCGTAAGCCGCACGATACGCACAGACGTCGGATCGTAGTAGGTACGCACGCGCTGCGCGCGCGGATCGTGACCTTATTCGTTGTACACACTATTATATAGGCGGTAATAATACGCGTCTGCACACGCGCACGTATACTCGTGTATATGTAGACCGCGAAAAAGAGAGCTGGCCCCCCTGCTGGAGGATTTTCTCGCGATTATTTCGCGAACGCATTATGAGGCCCGCCACGATAATTTCAGCGGCAACAATGGATAATTTTCCGATCGACCGAAATGGCCCGCGTATTCCCAACTTGCTCGGGACGAAACGTGGGAAACGCCGCTGCGTACGCGATAAATTTTCAATTAACAATGAACAAAAGCCGCGCAATTACACGCGCCAAAGCGGGGCCTGTTATGCCCCTGTGTATTCGTACCGTCGAGTTCCAGCAGTTTTTCTCAAAAGCCAAAAATCTTTTCACGCCATCGGTAGCTGTGTAGGAATAAGGAAAATAAAAAAGCAGCAGCGCGCAGAGGACGCATCGGATAAGCGCAGCGAGAGGAAGGATCGGGCGTTGTGCAAGAAATTTGCGTTCGAGAGAGCCGAGAGGAATAGAAAATAGCCTGGCCGCAAGGCTGTTCGCCATAGCCACGCTCGTTCGACCGAATCGCTCGCGCGCACCGAACGCACTGTGCGCAGGAGAGTTCAACGCCGACAATGCGGCTGCACCGCACGGCTTCGACAAAGCCTTTTCTTCTGCGCTTTTTTGGCTCGACCTTCGCGCTGAATTTTACGTTTCCACGTGCAATAAAATCTCTCCCACATTCGAGCGCACTGCGGATTTCGTGCACGGCTCTCCTCGATTTATCGCCAGCCGCCTGAATGGACGTATTAAATAATATCCTGCGCACGCGCGCGAATCGGTTGTTCGCGTTCCAGACGATTCACGCCGGTTAATTAAAACGCGGCGCTTCGCACGCTTGTAATCCCAGCATGTGATTCACGTTTCACCTCTCGGGGGCTACTCTCTCAACGAGAGACAATTTACGGGCGAAAATGAGGCGAAACGTCGTAAATCCAGCAACGCACGTGGCTCGAGCTCGTATAATTACGTTGATACTTTACGCAGAAAATTCAGCCTTATCTCTCTATTCGATCCGCTGGCGCGCGAGCGGAAATTGTGCATAATATTAATTTTATATAATAGGGCCGCGCGTTATAAAAGCCGCCCGCGAGCCCGTGCGGAGTATATCCTCATTTATTCAATTAATATGGCATCGAGATCCTCGTAAAACTTGAAAGCACGCGCGCGTCAGCTCATTACGTAAACTATTTTTCTCTCGCGTCCGCGGGCAAAAAGGGACATTCCGATCGAGCGCCTTGCTCCGAGGCTTTATTCACTTTCGTTTTGGGCGCGGGCTTGCTACGTGCTTCCACAAAATCAACGGCCGATTTATATGCAAAAACACTCACACACACACACACACGCGCGCGCGCGCGCGCGTCTAGCTCTGCTAAAACTAGTTTTCTTGCCGTGTGTTTACGAGAGTTCGTCGTTTATCCGAAACTCTTCTGTCACAGACGCACACGTCTGCAACGCGAGCTGCGAGACGAGTCAGCGATAAGAGTCCGCAGAGCCGTACTACGATGCATAGCATCGCTTGTATCGTAGACGTTAGCTCAGTGGTTAGAGCTCCCGCTTGTTAATCTCGGGGTCCGCGGTTCAAGCCCGCGTCTATACTCTTTTTCGCTTTTCGACTCGTCTCCTCTCCGTCCGTTACACGTCCATCATCGTGTTGAATACACAATCGATCGAGATAGTGCGTCATACCAGTAGCCGCGGGAGTTACTTTCGGCCAGGACAAAGCAGGCGACACCGCGCCCGATCGAAATTCGATCGGTGATGCAAAAAAGATCGTTGCTCCAGTTACGATCCGCACTCGCGCGTCAGCCGACAAAGGCTCGTAATGTACACACAAAAAGACCCGGGAGCCATATCATGCGCGCAGTAAACCGCGAAATTTCGAGAGAGCGCGCGACAGTACTCGCCGGCAGGAGTGGGTGTCCCGAGGCGGGCGCAATAACACCTACGCCGGGCCGCGCTCGCGCAGGTGAGATAATGACTCTGCCGCGGCTACGCGACGGTGTCGTTGCGGCTGGCACGTGAAAGGGAAGGTTATACACGGACTCGCCGGGAGAGAGTCGCCAGAGAGAGAGAGAGAGAGAGAGAGAGAGAGAGAGAGAGAGAGAGAGAGAGAGAGAGAGAGAGAAGTAGATTACGGCCTTAACCGGCTGCATAGCCGTAATGAGTTGCGCAATGCACGCGCGCATATACTGTCAAGAGCGAAACTCGACCGGTCGCCGATAGCGAGAGCAGATTGTGAAAAAGGGGCTTTATAGAAAAAGGCATTTTTACGACTGATACACGCCGCGCAATACCTATACGTACAGGCGCTGCGCGCCTCGGGGCGCTTTTTTCGCGCTCGATCTGCATTAGAGAAGTAAGCGCGCGCGCTCGTAAAGATCGGGAGCGACGATTGAGCTGCCGTTGCTGCTGTTGCTAGAGAGAGAGAGAGAGAGAGAGAGAGTCGTTAGGCTTATGATGTCCCAAATGCTGTAAAGCCGAGCGATATCGTCCGTTTTACGAGTCTTTTCGCCTAAGCGGGGAAAGAAACTTTATTTCAGTTCGTTAAACGCTCTGGGCGTCCACTTGTACTTTGAATCGCACACGCGGAGCGGCTTTGCCCCTTGTTTGTGTGTGGGAACGCGTAATTTGCGGGCGTACACGCACGGATTCGCGATTAAACAGATGCAGCGAACCTTGCCGCTGAACGTTCGCCGTCCATCATAGCCGGCGAGTGCGTCAAGGAGTAATTGGCCGAGCGATCTTTTGGCGATGCGCAGTATACTGTTATTACTTCGGCTAATAATTTCGGATACGAATGTAACGCAAGAACGTACATTGTTGGGAAAATTTGAGGAAACGAGTTGCGGGAATAGGACATTCGTCCGACTGGCTTCCTGAAGAATTAACGCATTGTTATATGGACGCGAGAGCTATATAATTTGTGATGTTTTGACTTTTTCGCTATTATCGCTCGCGCGCGTGGGAAAAATTGACAGGCTCAATTTTCGATTCGGCCAGTCACTTCCTGGCTGGGCGACAAAAAATCGAATTACCTTTTCGGGTTTTTCTTGTGTAATTAATTAAATTACATCTCGGCCGCAAAAAACTCGAGACGAAAAAGAAAATTAGCACCTATTATAAGGGGTGACATCATAGCGTACGCGTGTTATGATACCAATCCATTACGATTCCCTCCTCTCGTTTCCCGCGTACATCGTAAATCGGCAGCTCGTTGACAAACGACTGTAATATTCCGCGCGTGTATGAAGCCGATGTGAGTGCAGGCACGCGCTCGCGAGAATTTGCGCGCATTAAAGACAACGCCGTACAAATTGGCTCGTACGCGGAGCCGCTTTGTATGTGCGTTACATATTTTGCGAAGCGACCTTCGCCATTATGCTCGTCTCTCCTCTGCTTCGCGTCCAGTCCTTTCTCGCGCTCGACAAAAAAACTTACAGCCGCGGCAGAGAAGGGGAGAGAGAGAGAGAGAGCAGCGCTCGTACTCGTGTTTATCGCGTAAATACCGCAATTAAATCCCCTGTTTGCAGACAAATTACAGAAAGATCCCATTAAACATCGTGGAAAGCCAGTCAAGGAGCCGACTAAAAATAGCCTCTCTCTCTCTCTCTCTCTCTCTCTCTCTTGTGGGTACTCGGGACCGCAGCTCGCAGCGAGGCGAGCGCGTATCGAATTATCGAATAATATCGCCTTATATTCACGTTTCATTGGCGAGCGCAATCATTATACGCGGCCGCGAGCCGAGGGTCAAAATCAATAGGTCACTTATCGCAGCGGCGCGCCTGCAGCGCACGAGGGATTAAAAGGAGCGAAAAGAATGTGCTCATCCAGCTTCTCTTCTTCTCCGTGTATACACAGCTATGGCCAATATGCGCCTCGATTCTCCTGCACGCGTACACATAGATGAAAATCGCGTTTCTTCTCGAGGGCTATATGAGGCGCGGCTGTATAGTAGAGAGAGAGAGAGAGAGAGAGAGAGAGAGAGAGAGAGAGAGAGGGAGAGCTTATCGTCGTACAATTTCGCGAGCACTTAAAACGTCATCTCTCTTCCCCTCTCTCCTCGCTCCACCTTTTCATCAGCTGCTAATCTGCTGCCGCGCGCTGCACACGACGACGCCAACCTGTAATAAGCCGCGAGAGTATTCTTCGCCTGACGGCGCCGTCACGAGCAAAAATTAATTCGCTTCTGCCGCGCTGCAGTTGTGTGCGGCGGTGTGACGCGCGTGCAGCCTTGTGCGCTTTTTTCGACTCTGCAGCTTGACACATTTTTGCCAGCAAAGCATGTCGACTCGCTTACATTTTTGCGTGTTTGCTCGAGCTTTGATTGCATCAGAAATTCATTCCTCGAGACCCACGTTCGCTCGCTTCTGATATGAAGGCTGAATAAATTGAAGCGAGGGGCTATACCCACTCCGATACTCCCAAACATTTATTTATTTATTAACCAGACAAAAAATTACATATTATTTACATAATAGTAAAATTCCTGCAGAGGTAAACTCAGTTACCTGTTCGCGAGGCCGGTATACTTACTAACTATAGTTCCTTATAACTAAAATAAAATCTATTTCAAGATATGTAGTACCTAACTTACACTTTAACAGTTTTACAATATGAAAGATTGATTAATAACATTTTAATAAAATTTGTATACAGAATACATAGCAATTTATAAATACATTATCAATATTTCTTATTAATTTTATAAAAAGAAGAATTTTTTTTTTTACATGTGAAACTTAACCCGTTCTCTTAGTTTATAAGTATAATTCTTAGAGCATAAAGTTTTTAGGTTATTTGGCAGATCATTATAAACTCCTATGGCTTTAATATAACTATTCTTATTACTTATAGTCTTAAGTCTCCTAGGTATCTGAATGCTTTTATTCCTAGTTTTGCTTTCTGAATTTAAAAATTTAACTTTTAATGTGTTGTAGTGGTATATTAGTGATTGATATGCAAATAGTTGCCCAATACTCAATGGATTATCCTGAGCAAAATTATTTTTGTTTATGATTTTCAAAATTCTGTTTTGTAGCCTTTGTAATAGATTGGTAGAGTAGAGTAAACATAATTTATAACACTATGAAAAATGCATAATATATCATTTTTAAAGTTTTAATTATCAGTTTCAATGATTGAATTAATTATTTTAAGTTTACCTATTTCAATAATTTCAGTACTTTCAATAATGGAATTCTCAATATACATCACTACACCATCCGATTTGTTTATTTTGCTATTATTGTAATATAATTTGTATCCGTTCAGAGTAAAATAGTTGCAATAATCTATGATCCAAGTTTCGACGCAAACTATAATACTAGGCTTAGTATTTAAGCTCTGAATAAGTGCTTGCAATTGTAAAAAATTACCATTAAGGCTACGAATATTTAAGTATAAAATATATTCTTTTTTATATTTCACGCAATTATTGAGAGTGATAACACTATGAAAAGTATTTTCTGTTTGAATTATATCTTTTTGTACACTGTCAATTAACTCGATGTTCTGCTTCATGATCGTATTACCGTTTCATCGAGTATTTTTTGTAAAAGTTGCTTCCAATTTATTTTTCATACGTTACGGTCGTACCCTACACGCGGGTAATCAAAAGGTGAGAATTTTCATTTAAAAAATTGGGAGGATAACATCTAAAAGTGGAACCGACCGTGAAAGCGAGCGAAAGCGAGGATATTATCTGAAAACAATACGATTATAATATATAAATTCAAGCGGTGCCGCCGTTGCCGATCATCGGGCGACTTGGCTAATCGGCAAAAGCGATCGCGTCTGCAGTTTTTGTTTATCGCCGGCAGTCGTCGGAGAGCGTTCTATAGACAAAAGGCAATTATAGGCAGGAAAAAGTCGAATGCATGACCGTCTGCCGCTGCTTTATTGCTGATTACATAAAGCAGCTGTATGTACCCATGCCTATAGCAGCCGCAGCACAACAGGTTGTAGAAGCCTCGGCTGCAGCTAGGAGGCTGCTATACTCGCAGTTATAGAATAACGCGAATTTCTCGGCTTGTCATGCCCGACTTTTACTGCTCGACACGGCAATTGAGCTACGTCGCGGTTGCGCAATTCAAAGCTCCCTATCGCGAAACGAACTCTGATAATGCGACGCTGCGATCAATATCCGCTCGGATCAAAAGTTATTAATCTCCAATGCAAATAGCGCCATCCGCTCGCTCGATGTAATAGCGATTTACGCGAGCCCACTGTGTTGTTGCGTAATTAGCCGGTGAAACATATTTCGAAAAAGTCGGAGACCAGCCAAACGGGTATGGAGGAGCCCCCCTGCGCACATAGGTGCAGCTCGCCGCGCAACCAGTCCGCGGCGCAGTCCCTAGGACGAGAAACAAAACCGGGGAAATTAATACCTTCACTTTTATGTTTACTTTATACGCACGAAGCGCGCTCGCGCGCGGCATCATCAATCTCTAATCCGCCGTTAAAAATTCCGGCGCGCGCACGACGCAACGCGATATCACTCGCGTGCGCAAAGAGTCCAAAAAGGCGCTATTAATAAGCGATCGATCCTTGCTGGAGAGCCGGGCCCTCTCTCGCGCATGGCCGGAAGGCAGAGCGCTCGCGTGCACGATAAGCCGGTATCCCTGACCTTAAACGCGCTCGCGTCTGTGCGTGTACCCGCACCTCTCAGGAGGGAGAGAGCAAGCGCATGCAGATAAAAGCTCGTCGCCGCAGCAGCCCGCGCGGTTCTACGCAAGATCGCTGGGAGATGCAAAGGCACCGCCATTGCACGTGACCGAGCGAGCGGGAGAGCGTTGCGTAATCTCCGGAGATGCGCTCTGCCGTTTCGTTTCGACTGTTTGACTTTGCTTCTCGCTGGAAAACTTCGGATGCCCAGTGTGAGTAGCTGTAGCCTGGGTGGTCCGAGCGTGCCCGGCCGCTCTGTCTCGACTTCAGCGTCTTATACGCACGTTGCTTCGAGCCCGACTTCGCTCGGGCGAGCAGAGTCCGAAATTGAAAAATGCGAAATTCCGAAATCGAAAAGCACAGTCGGCGCGCTGACAAGCGCATGAGCCGAGCCGACAGCTCGCCGGGTGATCTAAGAAGACGAGCAAGAATCGAAGTCGAAGTACGCGCGTGCGTACGGGGAGGAGCACGAGCTCCGCAGAAGTTGTCGATAAGAGAGAGAGAGAGAGAGAGAGAGAGAGAGAGAGAGAGAGGGGGGCGTGGGTAAGGAGAGACCGTAGACGCGAGGCGCAGATAGCGAGGCGTACTACTATAAGCCGGGCGCGAGCCGCTGCACTTGCATACTCCTAAGTAACCTCCTCTACTTGTACGAGCTGAGACTCTCCGAAGGGCTCCAGATAAGGAAGATCGATGCCGCGGCGGCGCGCGTAAGGTGCGTACGGCGCGTCCGAGCGTCCCCCGATAATCGGATTATCCGGGGGTTGTTAATTATGGCGACTTTGTCGCCATTCTCGCGCGGGAATTCGAAAAAGTCACTGCCGATCGAGCAAAAAACAATGAGCAGCCGGGCCTCTCGCTTCTGCGCACACCTCTGCACGCGCGGCGGCTCATAAGCGGCCGTGGGAGAACGGCCGCGGCAGCTATTTCGAATATTTTGACTGACATTCCGCCGGGAAAATGCACGGCTGCCTCTGGTTTCTCTCCGACGTGATAGCCCCGGCCGATAAGCTGCCCGCGGGGCTCGACGCGATCGAAGGCCTCGCCGACGCTTTTTGCCCCTCGCGCGACGTGTCGCTGTACTCGCACTTTCAGCGGGGCCATTTATCGCACTCGAGCTTTCCGCCGTGGCTTGTAGAGGAAACTGGCACGTCTCGGCATTGTTCCTATCTTCGATGAGCGAAAAGAGCAAGATTCATCGTCGAGCGGAGGCACATGCGTGTATGGCCTCGTAAAAGCAGCTCCGAATGACTTTTCGGGAAAGTAGGAAGTCACGGAGCGGCGCTTTATCAATTCCTCGAGTCTGTACAATGACAAAACAACAATAAGCGCGCGCAGGTGTGCGGCCTCCGCCGAATACGCGCTTTCCCGGAACGCGGGCAGTCTTCGTTGTGAAAGTCGCGTTTGCAGAACTTAATGCATCACTGAAATTCGCAACTTTGTGACTCTGAGCAGGAAGTTTTTGGGACAGACTGTACGCAGCTTAACGGGCCACCTGAAAAGCCCAGTCCCGCTGAGCAATGAGCAGATATTTCCCGGCGTTGTTTGTGCGTTAGCGAGATTTATTTCGCACGCGAGAGAGAATGCGTGTCAAGTGGGATATTCACAGTTATGCGCATTGTCTGGGAGAAACTGGAGGAATCCAAAGGAGCTGTTATACCGCGGTACACACTCCCGCGCGCCCCGGCCTCTTGTTCTTCTTCTCCCATATGATGCTGCGGCTGCTGTAGCTTCGCTTGTTATTTCGAAACGAATTTCCGGTACACATCTCTCTCGCTAAATTATTCATTAATTATACAGCTGCCTTTTAGGCGCAGCTGGCTCGAGTTTATTCGAAAATCTTTTTACGATCGACGACTTTTGCAAAACTTTATGCGACTTTTGCCCGGATTCGTAATGTGCCGCTAAAAGAAAGATTGGCAAATCGGGTAAAAGTTTACGAAACATTCAAAGCGGAACTTGGACGGAGTGTGGAAATTTTCTAAAACTAGACTTGGCGCAGTGCGCTGCGCGCACTGTAGTAGACTATAATTTCATTAACTTATTAAATGAAATATAAATACTTGATTGATATTTTTAATATTTGTTTTCTATCACGGAAATATATCAAACTTTACAATATATGATTCATTTCGCGCTCATATAAATTTCAAAATTGCCGCGGTTTTGTCGCCAACTTCCTTTTAAAATTTTAAGGTTATGTCTCGAGAATAGAATAGTCTCGAGAGTAGAATGTCTCTAGAATATTATAAATACACATTATAATTTGATATGTATTATAGTATTATATTACATTTTTAATATTAGAATCAATTTTAGAAATCAAAAACAAATCAAAAAATTCTAACGATACTTTTGACGCATGCGCACTACATGAGCCAATCATATTGACGCATTCTTGGCTTCACTTCATCCGGTCATGACTTTTTTATATAGGGACCCGCTTATGTAAATTACTCGTGGAAAAGTAGACGGTTTAAAAGATTGCCTGCACGCAAACAAACCAAGCGCACGCGACGAACCCTACTCTTATGCGGCGGATAATAAAACACGAGGCTCGACATATAGTTTCGAGCTCTCGGCGAGAAATGATTTTCCACATTAACGCGCGCAACTTGTCTAGTCGAAAGGCAATTCGCATGCAAACGACCTGCCATTTTGAATTTCAATCGAGCAGAAGAAATTCATTGGATTCGTGACTTGTTGCAATTCCAATATGCTAGAATATCCGCGCTGAGAATTCCGAAAACCAGTTTATTTTTACACGAAATTGGCTATTTTCACTCGCGACTTCTCTCTTATTATAGTCTGCAACACGTTGCAACACTGCGAGGAAGCTCGTAATGCATCGCTATGGGGCTTCGGCAAGATTGTCATTAAGATTAAATGCGAATAAAAATTGAGGTGAACCCTCCGATAAATTTTCTTCAAACGTGCAGATCTGCAGCAGAGGCCTTCGCCGACTGCTGCAGGTATAATATATTTTGAAGGCGCGCTTTTTAATTCCTCTTGATGAACGAATTCGTGGTCGAGGAATTGGGCTAAGGTCGAGGCTCAGCCTCAGCTGAAGCGATCGAGCGACGTCGTCCTCTCGCTGCATCCCGATATGGCTTTCGGTTGCATTCATAGTTAGTCGATTTTTTTCGACGCTTGCGTTTCACTTTCGGCGATTCATTCTTTCTTTCGTGCAATTTGCTCGTCGTCATATAGCGACTGCGCGACGACGTATTATACCGTTATATAGGAATAATTTGCACAAAGCAGCTCCCTTCGATCCGAGCCGCGCCGCGAGATTAATCCTGCGATTTCGCAGAAAGAAATTGCGTCCCGTATTTTTCACCTGCCATCGGACGCCGAAAAAAGTCTCCTCTAAAAGCGCCAATTACTTAGGTTACGTAATCGCCCAGAGAGCCGGCCGGCAATCTAACGGTAAACCGCCGGCTTTGCGCAGCCATCAGAATAACTCGTCGACTCGGCGACAACTAAACTGCGCGGCGGAGAAGCCGCGCGGAAGAAGAAGGAGAAGAAGAAGCAGTCGTAAACGTCGCGGATCCGAGACCACAAATCTCTTCCTCGCGCCGGGCGACAAAACGCGAAATCCGATATATTCGCATCTGAAAGTGTGCGGCTATCCGACGATTTCATCTCTCTCGGCGGCGCGGCGAAGAGCAATTTATCGGATGATGACGAAGCTCCCGCTGCCGCGATTTTTGCGCGCGCGGCTCGCGAAGCTCGTTTCTAGGATGCGCTTTTCTCAGGGGCGCCAGCGGCGGCATTACCCAACTCCGCATATGCTCTTCCTTTCTTTGCAGCCCCGCGTGCCGAGAACGGAGGCGAATGGCAAATTGTCAGCGTAATGAGCCCCGCGTGGGACGGCGGAATGGATTTCAGAATTTCTCACCGCGGCTAGGGCCGCTCGGCGCTCCTCGGATTCGGCACCGCGAGAGCGTTTTCGGCAACGAGACTTTCCAGCGTTTCCGGTCTCTCTCCCACATCCGCAGACGATCGCGCCCCATTGTTCGCTCGCTTCGCGCTCGCTCCGTGTTTACACGATTGCGGTGGTATAGTGTTGTGGGAATGTTAATGGCTGGCATTCCGCTGGCCTCCGTTATTGTCCGCAGTGTCGCGAGCGCGGAGACTCGTTTCACGCAGAATTCGTCTATGCAAGAGCACCGATCGTTTTAACGACCCCGTAGCTCCGCTGCAGTCCTGCGAGAGCGCGGGTGATTAATAGCAACCGGTCAATCAAAAAGAAGGGTTAAACGCCGCGCGCGCGAGCGCGCGTGTGTGCATAACTGCAGGTACGATATCTCTTCTTCTGCAGCGCTCGCTTGCACGTCAAAAGCTGAAAGCAGACTAAGGATCAGCACCGCCCACGCGACATGAAAATCATGCGCGCGGGCCGCATTTGCACATCCGCTCCCCCTCTACTCTAGCTCTCGCGTGTATAAAGTCGGCCGCGGCCGGCCCCCTTATCTCACAACTCCATCTGGCTTTTTGCGCGCGGCCTTGTAATTACACGAGCTCCGATAGATATTAATAAACAGCTGAATTTATTCGGTATTATATTGCATTTTTCGGGCGAGCCGCGGGACGAGGGTGGAAGGGAGGGAGAGGGGCAACCCTCAATTACGGCCTCGATTACGGCATTGTGTCCGAATCAGAATCGTTTGTCAACATATTGCTCGCGCAGGTATATTTATGCGCGAAGCCCCGCAGAGGAATGAGCATATAAAGATTTCACGATTTTCATCCTCAGAGCCTACTCAAACAGCTCGGCGCGCAGGTTATTATTAGAGCCGTATGCGCAACGATGATCATTAACCCGATATAAAGGAAAAATCGCTGAATTTTTCCGGCCCCCTCGCGCGCAACCATGCATTAATATATCTCTCGGGGGATAGGAGCATCGGAGCATCGTGCAGCCGAGCTCGCGAGAGCGATAAAGAGGGAGGGAGAGGAGCGCGAGTGAGAAAAAGAGAAAACGAGAGTAATATGGTTCGCGGCGGGAGCGCGCTTGGTGGGCCCCGAGCGGCCGGAGCAGGAGAGCGAGCGAGAGAGAGAGAGAGAGAGAGAGAGAGAGAGAGAGAGAGAGAGAGAGAGAGAGAGACGGAACGTCGACACCTGACGTCGCGCCGCGCGCGGATAGACTCGCCAATGCCGAGCGACTCCTCTTATTGTTTCTCGCTCTCTTTCTCCGCGATCCTAATGGGGCCAGCTGCCGCCGCCGCTCGTGTGTATTTATCAACGTCGCGCCGAGAGCGAGCTCTATTGAAACATCAGACTCGCTCTCCGCTCGCGCTCGCGAGGGTGCCAGGCGGATTTTTCGAATCTCCCCGTACACGCACTCGCTTTTTCCAAACCAGTCGGAAGCGAGTCTCGGCCGTTCGAGGAGTTGCGCAAGCGGCTCTCGCCGAGTTTTTAGCGCAAGTTTTTACGTGGACCGCTTATTTTTACCGGAGCTTTTTACGCTTTTTGCCGTTTGATTTACGTCCTTATATAACGTATTTGCCGTCGTACTCGGCAGCGCGAGCCAAGAGGATTTCTCGAGAGTTATGCAAAGCAACCCAACGCAAACACCAGCCTTCGAGTGCATTCTTTTGTATTTTTATATATTTTTATTAATATATAAAAACATAATATATATAAAAATCGAAAGGCTGATTCGCATAAAAACTTGCCGCGAATTCTGAAGCGCGCATGAAAAAGTGTAACGTATGGGCCGAGTTTTATTTTCGTCCGCGAATATAATGGGAACCTCCAAAAGCTGCTTTAAACGAGACCAGTCCTCGAGCCGGCACGGTAGCGGTCACCCAATGTACCCAATATGTATTTCGCGGGGATCGTTAATATTCCATATATTAAACCGTAGGTCAAGGTGCGTTTCCTCAAATTCCTCTGCCTCTTGCGTAACGCCCCCCGCGCGGCAGAGTGAAATTTCAATATTAACAGACTCGCTCTCGATCCGCAAAAAATGGCATTATTAATTCCACATGAACGACGCTTTTCGCTGCCTTCGAAAAGGAGCAGATAAATCATCGAGTCGGCCGAACGCGTGCATCATCGGCCGCGCGGAGAAAAAGTCGGCTCGAATAAATCCTGCGCGCACTCGCTGCCGGCTATATTTAGGCAGAGAGAGAAAGAGAGGGACTCGTGGCGATTGCGATCGCGAATTTGCATCGACGGCTCCTGCTGTTATACTCGTATTATAACGCCCGAGTGGCCTTTCGCAATGCGCGCGCGAATTTTTGAATATTCATGACGTCATCGCTCGCGGCCGACTCGCGTCTGTTTGTGCTTCTATGGTTTTTCGGTGAGTGACGGAGCCAAGGACGACCGCGGCGACACGATTTTGCTTTCTTTTGTGTGTCCGCGCGTCCAAATGTCTCTGTCTCTCGGCCCGCGCGATGAGCAATGCCTCGCGTTCCATGAATTTTAAAATTCGAGAGACAGAAGTGATTTACGGGTTTTTTCCGCGTCTCTGGCTATTCTTTTCAGACCGAGTCGCCTCGCTATCGCTAGCTGAAATCGTTTGCCTGTGTCCACCTGTCCTGAAAGCAAGCGCGAGTTGTTCAGCCTTCGCCGGTCTTGTTTACGCCCATGTACAGCTCCAGTCGACGCGTTTTTCAGCTCCATCCGGCTTTTCCGCAATTAAGCCCGTTTGCACACGTAGCTGCGAAACTCATCGCTCGACGCGCGGGATTGCTTCATTCGCGCTCGTGAAACAGGCGCGATTCGTGGAAGTCGTTACTCGCACTATGGTTATCGGCATGAGAGAGCACTAATTGTAATTAGATGCACGTAGAGCCCGCCAAGGTCGTCGCTGCTCTGCACAACACGTACGCCGATGTTTACGTGGTTAATTCGAGTGCCGGCTTCGAAGGAGCCGTCAGGAGTTTCTGGGCAAGGCCAGCCGGAAGCTCGCGTACACTTTATGCGCGCGAGGAAGTGTAAAACTTTATAGGTACATACAATAATATAACGGACGACAAGAACGAGGCGGGCGATATCGATCTCTCTGTTTTGATCCAATGTCAAGAACCGCGTCGAAAAAACGTGGCCTGAATAGATCAGCAAACGAGCGTATCATCTGTAGAAAAAGTGAAGCAGCCGCGGCTGCGTAATCCACTCTCGCAGAAGCGGGGAAAAGAAGATGCCCATCGTCGAGCCGCTCGCGCGCAGTCATAATAGCTCTCATCTGAGCGCGAGAGACTGCATCGACGAGTAACGAGAGAGAAAACGCTCGCTGTCTCTCTCTCTCTCTCTCTCTCTCTCTCTCTCTCTCTCTCTCTCTCTCTCTCGCGGCTACGGCGGCGCGTCCGAGCAAGAGCGAAAGTGCATCACGGAATCGCGGAGCGGCGGAGCTCTCTAACAAGCGGGTCAGTGTTTTTCGCTCCAGTTACGTCGATGTGTGTGCGCTGCTATAATCTCGCGTGCGCTGATGATTCCGCACGGGCGCATTATAGGAGCGAGCGAGAGGGAGAACAGCAAGCTGGACCTTGCAATCAGCTCGCGGCTGATTGGCGATTATTTGCCGCCGGAACTTTTCCACACCGGCCAATCGCGCCGCTTTTATTACGCATTAAATGCGCGAGCGCGGGGCCGCTTTTCATTAAGCTCCTTCCGTACGGACAACACAACACTCTCCGTAGTCTGTGCGCGCGCGTGTAACGCACGAGAGGGCTGCGCGGGAATTTTCACTTTTACGCGAAAGTGCATTCCGGCTCTCCTCCTTCTCCTTTTACGCCTCGTCCACCTTTATTTTCGAGCGAGGCTTATTTGGCTCTCCTTTTTGCCGGCGCGCCGGCGCGCTAATGCGAGATGCTCCGATAAGGAAAGCGCAGACGTCCAGTGCGCTTTTCCATTATCGTTATACGACTCGCGCGCCGCAATTATTCCATGCGTGAACTTAGACTACCTTGTTGCGTTAATGTCCGATTTCATTCATTCAGAATTTGTATTCGTATGTATTCGTAACTGTGTCATTTTCCGACGAATTTTAAGCGTATGCGCATCAGAGGTCGGACAAGGCGCACTCATCAGAGAAAATACGAAACAATAAATATTTGACGGTGCGGAACATCGCGGACATAATAAATCAGAGTGCGCGCGCGGCGATGCGGCTATTCATTCGACAGGATTTTTGTCGGGACGCATCAGACTCAAAGCTGCTTCGAGCAGAAATTGCTTCCACACCTCGCGAGTGCGTGCGCAGCGAGGACGGTGATAATAATAACGATAATAATAATAATGAGCTCCGATGCAAAAAGAAAGTTGTTACGTTGCGTGGTCCTATTGTACGAACGCGCGGTGCGGCTGAAAGCGATACACGTCACCGGGCGACGATAAAGCCGCAAAAAAGCTCATTAAACTTCTCGCGCGCTCTCTTTCTCTCTCCCTCGCACGTCATCGAGAGGCGATAAGAGCACTTAGTTGTCCGAGCGCGCACAATGTCGGTTGGCACGTCTGCGCATTACGCTCATCGAGTCCTGATCGGCCTGACGGCTGCACAAGGTCGACGAATCAAGGGAAGAGTGACAAGGTGCACAATGGTGGGGGCGAAAATTCATTGTGTACGCGGCGCATCAGCGCGTCGAATAAAGTCACGCCGCGAGACGTATAAGTATACGCGAGAGAACTGTGGGCCCCGGTGCAGTGTTACTCGGTTTGCTTTTTCAGCTCTCGTCGCGCGCGCATTGTCGAGCTACAAGGGGCATGTGGAACACAAAGGGTGCCGAGTGGGACAATGGAGTCGAGAGGGGAATCAATTATTTTTAGAGGCTGCGAGCAAAGTGCGCACGCCGGGCATATTCACGAGCGCGCGCTTGACGTGTTAATGTTGGCACGATTGTGCGCCAGCTGAATTTTTATCCGCGAGGGACGCACATTGAATTTGAATCGCTGATCGGTAGGAAAAGCGAGAGCCACCTCGATTGATCAAGCTGTTATCGGAGCGCGCTTTTTTCGCTTCGCACCCAGTAGTCCTGAAAGCAGATTAACGGCCTCAGAAAATCGTGCAATCCCACGATAATCCCCTCGTATCGAACACGGTATACGTACACGTATTATACCCCGAGAAGAAAGAGATCTCCGGGATGTAAATTTTCCGAGAAAATGCCTGCGCGGAAACTCTCTCTCTCTCCCCCCCCCCCCCCCCTCTCTCTCTCGGCCGTATTTTTACATACTTTATTATCTCTTTTTGTTAGACTGTATGCGACACAGTCTTTGTGATCTAATTTGTATTATTTTTTGCTTTTAGCAAATAAAGACCTCTTTCTCTCTCTCTCTCTCTCTCTCTCTCGTCCGCGATTTTCTAGCAGAGCGCCCCTCATATGACATCTTTGGTTTCGCGGAGACATGGCTGGGTCCGATTCTGGATGACAGCCTGGTTAACATCGGGGGATATTCCATCATTAGGCAGGACCGAAATGTAAACGGGGGTGGCGTCGCCTTATTTGTACACAATGGTTTAAAAATTAAAAAACTTGTCTCTTCCGACACTATGAATCTAGGAAAACCTGGAATCCCAGAGTATCTTTTTTGCGGCGTACAAAGGGGCGACTCACCTCCGGTGCTTCTCGGCGTCATTTACAGGCCCCCGAAAATTCCGATGCAATAGGACTCAGACCTCTTTGATGTATTGCGGGACTTATGCGGCGAATTTAGTCATAAGATCATAATGGGTTATCTGAACTCAGACCTACTGTCTGACTCGGACGACGCTGCTACTATCAAGCGTCTGTCCGAAGAGTTATCTCTTCAGATTATCCAGCATGGTCTCACGCATCATCATACCTCATCGTCTCACACATGGATTGACCTTATCATGACCGACGAAAACGACACGATCCTGGACTCTGGGAAAGAGTGGCTGCCTAGTTTCGGCAAGCATTGTGTCATAGATGTCTCGCTAGACATCTACGCTCCGACTCCCGTGAGTGACACTTTCTCTTACCGCGATTACAAACGCAGACACATCTAGTCTTGTCGACCTCCTGTCTTGCTGTGACTGGATAGCCATGAATTCCATCGAAACCGATCTGGAAGGCGCTCTATCCGTTCTTAATAATAATTTAAAATTAGCAATGGATGAATTGGCACCTTTGAAAACGGTTTGCCCACGTAAGAAATATGCTCCTTGGTCTGGATCAGAGCTGAGGCTCCTCATCGATAAACGCAATGCTACACTCAGACGCTATGAGCGCACGGGGAGAGCGGAGCTTTTCGATGAGGTTCTTCGACTCACCAACGAGGTCGACTTGCGTTCTGCTCTAGAGCGTGAATCCTTCCTTTGCTAACAACTATCAGACGCTCTTGATGAAAACAGAAATATATGGAAGGTAATGCGTCATCTCGGCCTCCTGCCTGGGCGTAAGGAGGAGGAGTTTTTTGGTTTTACGCCGGGAGAGCTGAACGAGCACTTCGCGGGAGTATCGGTATCACCCCTCGAAAATATACACAATGCAATGGACACTATTTTACTTGCAGGTGAGGAGGGCTTTACTTTTAGCCCTGTTAGTATGAGTGACGTCGTCCTTGCTATATCACATTTTTCCTCCCAAGCGAGGGGTGTCGATGGTATTCCATGCGGGGTGGTCGTCAAAGCCCTCCCAATTATTGGCGAATTTATTCTTAATCTATTTAACTGCTCCTTCGCTCAGGGGATCTTTCCGAGAATCTGAAAGCAGGCACAGTTGATCGCGCTAAGAAAGACCAGCGCTCCTTCAAACGTTAAGGACTTTCGTCCGATTGCATTGCTCTGCTTCCTCTCAAAGGTACTCAAGAAAATTGCACACACCCAGATCACGGAGTATCTTAATACAAATCATATACTCGACCCCTTCCAGGCCGGTTTCAGAAAACACCACAGTACGCAGACTGCGTTATTAAAAGTGACCGACGACGTACGCATGGCTATTGACAAAAAGAAGGTGACGCTTATGCTGCTGTTTGACTTCAGCAAGGCCTTTGACACTATCTCACCTTCCAAATTACTATCTAAGCTGAGACAGCTGGGGTTCTCTAGGGCGGCTCTCCTGTGGATTAAATCATATTTACAGGGACGATCTCAGATGGTGATTTCGAATAAAAACGGAACTTCAGAGTGGCTTGAAACCAATCTGGGAGTTCCACAGGGTTCTGTCCTGGGACCCTTGCTATTCAGCCTCTATGTCAACGACCTGCAAAATATACTCGACGGCAACGCAATTAAACATCTTTTTTACGCGGATGACCTCCAGATCTATCTACACACCAACAAAGATAACTTCCTGGACGGCGTGGCTCGACTGGCTGAAGCGGCACGGCTGGTTTCGGACTGGGCGGAGAGCTCCGGTCTGCGACTTAACTCCGGCAAAACTAAGTCTATATTTTTCGGGTCCATGAAGAACGTTAATGATATTAAATCATGGAACATGCCTGGGGTTCCGTTGCCGGACGGAGTGATCGTCCCATTCAGTGAGACGGTCGTGAGTCTCGGTGTTGTACTGGATAGCAAACTTACTTGGAGACCGCAGGTGGATGCTATCACGAAAAAAGTCAACAAAGCCCTGTATAGCCTGCGGTTTATCAGGGGCTGCACCACTGAGACTCTCCGCAGAAGGCTAGTTGAGACACTTATACAACCGCACATCGACTACTGTACTGTGACTATCCTGGACGCGTCTACCGAACAACGAATACGGTTACAGAGACTGAGCAATTCGTGTGTGAGATTCATCTTCGGGGTTGGGAGGGATGAACACATCAGTCCCTACCGGAGGCATCTAGAATGGCTTCGCACCGATTCCAGAAGGCTCTACTATGAGGCCATTCTACTCTACAAGGTAATTCGGATCGGTGAACCCTCGTATCTGGCCTCATTTTTCAGCAAACACGAGCCGAGACCCTCCAGTAGGAGAGTTCCCCCGGAACTGAGCATCCCTACCGTCAGTACTGAAACCGGGGCTAGGGCCTTCCAGGTCCAGGGTGCTCGGTTCTGGAACTCTCTCCCTTCTACTCTACGAAACCTGCCATCTCTCGCCTCCTTTAAGGGGGCACTACGGCGGCACCTGCTGGCCACGGAATCTTGACGACTCTGAGCCCTCTGGCGCTTGATTCTTAACCTTAATCTAGTTTTAATCTAGTCAGACTCGGCCCTGAGGCCGTAAAAATTCATTCAGTATTACGTAATTTAGATTTCCAATGTGCAATACAGATAGGTCTATGACCAAACCATAAATGTGCAACGTAATATTTGAAAAGTTTTATGTGATAATTATATGTGACCAAATATGTTTTTATGTGATTATATGTGACGATATTTGTATATATTGTATTTTATAATTTTGTTAGACTGTAGCAACACAGTCTATGTGACCTTAATTGTATTATTTTTTTTTTGCCTTAGCAAATAAAGACCTATCTATCTATCTATCTATCTCTCTCTCTCTCTCTCTCTCTCTCTCTCTCTCTCTCTCTCTCTCTCTCTCTCTCTCTCTCTCTCTCTCTCTCTCCCCGTCGCATACCAGAGCCGCAGCGAGAGACAGGGAGAGGGAGCTCGAGTGGAAGGAGGTTTATCGATAAAGGTAGCCGCGGCTGGCAGGTGCAGCAGTCGGTCGCGTTTGCAATCAAACCGCAGCAGCAGCCGCGAGATCAAAGCTCCTCTCGCGGGATTCCTGCGCTGCAGCTTTATCTACGCTCTCCAGTTCTATGTGCATACGCGCGCGAGACGCTGTTACGGAATTTCGCGTCGACGCGAGTGCTAATGTCAGCCGACGATAGGGGGATTAAAAGTAATTTGTCACCCGCGCAGTTTCCATTCCGAGCGTCTCGTAAATCTGCCGATCCGAGCGCCCGATCGCGCTCGCCCCGAGACCGGAGACGGCTCTCTCCGTGCCTGCATACGCGCAAGTGAGCAGCGGTTGCGTGCGCGATGCCTCACCGCTGATTATGGCGCTGAGTCGGCGGCGCGATGCCGATTTTCTTTTTGGCGTTCTAATTACGACGAGCGGAGCGGATTTTTTAAAATAGCGCCTTACCTTCAATTAGCCATGCATCGAGAGCTTCGTCGCCACAGGTTATCTAACGTCTGTTATCTTTCTTTCTGTTGCAGGTGAGTTGCTTCGCAAGCGGCCGGCCGAATATCAATTAACTGAAAAAGCACGAGGAAGGAAGGAAGGAAGCGGGCGCCTTTTGCTTTGTTTATCCCCTAGCAGAAATGCCGCCGAGAGAGAAAACCCGCGCGAAATAAATCGGCGAGTGCCTCCGCGAGCAACGCGATTTTCGTCGGCTGCTGAGCAGAGCGCTGGGAGGACGGGATTTCTAAGCCGAAGAGTGCAAAAGGATCCAAGGAGAGGCAGCGCGGCAGCCCGGCGGTCGGGACCACACAGCCTCGCGGATTTTTCCGGGCCGCAAGTAGATCATCTCCGGCTCTCCACGCAGGCGGCTTAATAAACGTCGATTGTTGAATTTCGCGCTGCAGCCAGCTGATAAACGGAGCCGGCGCTGCGGGGTGTGCGCGACAGCAGCGCCGAGGCTACCATTAAGCGCGTGATTGATAATGCCCCGGCGTTCTGCGCCATTGCGCATCGCGCGCACCTACGATACGGGCCCTCCCCTTCGATATGCAGCCCCTTCATTACCGGCACTCGCTCAAAAACGGGCCGTGCGCGCGTTGGGGCCAAAGGCGCCGAGTATCGGATGCAGAGACACTTGATACTAGCAGCAGAACTTTGCGAGAAGATTCTTTTTCTCCGCGGAGCGACGAGACAAAATCGGGACCTTTTGCGGCTCGCTTCTTCAGCTCGCGCTAGCACCGCATGATCTCTGCGCATGATCAGCAGCTCGCCCCGTCGAATTATGAAGTTTCAAAGTGGACCGGCGCCCACTAAAAACTGCCCGTATAGCACGCCGCGGGCTTGCGCGAATCGATGTGGAATTACGGCGATTATTGTGCCGAGGGCTAGAAGAAACAATTTCGCTTGGTAGCCCTCGCTAACGGTCGGCGCGCCCGTACAGCTATACTCGCACGGCCGCGATCACGCCCTCGATGCGTAAGCGGAAACCTGCAATCCGGCCCGCGGACACGGCCGCCGCTATCGAAAATGACATGCGCGCGCCTGCAATCTCGACTCTGCTCTCCGCGCGTGTAGCTGTGGGTTTCTGGGTCTCGCGATGCGCGCTGGATGAGAAAAACGGCCCCGGCGGCTGCCTTCTCGGGGATGCGCACGCACGGAATCCGGTTGATGCGGGCCAGCTCGAATCGATTACCGGCAATCATTCGTACCGGCGAAAAGCAGATAGAGCCCCTCGTAAAGGGCACATTCGACACGCGGCGGAGGCGCTTAATTGAAAGCACTTCCACCTCGGCCATTCCCGCATATCCGAAAGCCATCGCGAGGGGTTAAAAATCCGAGATACCGTAAAAAGCCAACGGCACTCTCGGCTTTTTTCCTGCGCCCTCCCTTTCTCTCTCGCGCGCGTCGTTCGCGGGCGCAATGATAATAATGCATAAAACGCCGTGAAGTAGCGACGCGTCCTCTTTAAAAGCCCATACACTGCCTTGCCAAGCTACGGGGAGAGACTAGAAAGCCGTGCACTGGAACGCCGTTAAATCTCCTCTGCTTAGACTCTTTATGCCTTTTTGCCTTTTGTTCGCGCCACCTTTTAGTTCGCTCCTTCTTTTCTCCTTCCTCTATTTCCGCGCCGCGAGGCGCAGTCGGCTGTGCAAATTCGCTATTTGCCGGCTCCGATTTGGGCCGCGGTCTGCTGCTTGAACGGCTCCGTTCATCGAGACGAAATCGCTTGCGAGCGGCGAACGATATAGCGCACATGCATCGGCAGAAGAACGTTCCCGCATTGAACGAAAACCCGCGAGCATGCGAGAGCGGCTCTCGCTGCGGGAAATCGGAAAAATCGGTCTAGCGGTTCCTGCACCGCGTGCATTCACTCCCCTTTCTCTCTCAGCGCGCTCGGCGCTTCAGGAAACCATAAGCACCTAGTTAACTATCTCAAAAGATCAGCTGCCCCCTCGCAAGTTCCGCGTAATCGCGCGCGTGCATGCATAAGCTGCAACTGGGCCACGTGCGCCGAGCGCGCGTCCGTGTTTATATATAGCGCACACGGGCCGAAGGTGCGATCTTAGGTGCCTATTGTTCTGCGGCGCGCCTCGTAATCTGTAATGGCACTCTCTTGAATTCCTCGCGCGATAAGCCGAGAGCCGCGCACGAGGTGCAGCGCCCCCGGCCGCTCCGTATGTATAATACGCGTGCGCGAGCTGAGCGAGGCTTTATCGAACGTAGGGTCGTTTTATTGAGCATCCGCCGACGCCATGCACGTTCGTCTGGCTGCAGAATGTTCTTCGCCAGTTTGGCCCGATGCGATGATCCCCTGCCCTGGGGGTCGTCTCTGCGCCACACGTCCACATCGAATGCGTCGAACCCGGCGAATAGCGAATGGAAAAACGAGGCGTCGGTTTTCGAACCAGTTCTGCCTGCATCGCGGAATGCTAATATTTTTACTCCTGAAGGCTGAGGCCATCAATTCCTCCGCGCGATGTTCGTCCCAATAAATACGCGTTCCAATTAAGATTCGCCAACTTTTTGTTTCTTCTCGCGAGTGCGCAGCCGCCTATGAAATGAATTTCAGACGTACGGTTATGGCTTCGCTACTCGTAACTTCGAAAAGCGCGCGCTCCGTTAATTGCCCTCTACCTGCGCACTACTGAAAAGGTTTCGCGATTCAAGTCGGCGATCGGTTTTCACCGCCGGCAGAACGGAGTGAATATCATGGCCTATGCAGTGGCGAGGACGAAATCAGCCAATCATCGCGCGGCAATATAAGCGACTCGTCTGATCGCCGCATTGCACCAGCGGTCCGATCAATTTCATTTAGAAGCCCGCTGGCCGGGCACGACATGAATTATGCCGAGAATCAGAGGACAGATCTCGAAATTCGCCTCATCCACGGGGCAATTGAAAAGAGATTCGCGAATCTGGCCGAGGCAAAAACGAGTATGTACATCCTAGAGCCGTCGGCGACTCGGGTCTCGGCGCAGAACAGCTAGTCGGAAGAGAGCGACGACACCTCGCAGCAGCACGGCGTGTCATTAGATGATCCAGCGGAGATGGCAAGGAGCGCTCGGACGACGGGCCGGTAGAGGTGGCAATTTGCGAGCGCACGCGGCAAATCGAGCGGTAACGTCGACACACCTTATTTGAGGTACCGCTCGCTCCGCCGGGACTTTCCCATGGAAGGCGACAGGACGCCCGCGCACATAATGCGCCGCCGTCTCCCCAGTCCTCGTCCTGTCATTCTTTCCCGTTATACCCACAGCCCGAGCTTCTGCTCCGACATTTTTCCTCCTTTTTTCCTCGTCTACGAACGCACGCGGCGCAATCGGTGCAGCGGTTCCATCACACGACGTGTCCCCTGTCGAATCAGTATACTATACAATACCGCGAACGAGAAGAAGCCAGGCGGCATCCCGTTGAAAAATGCGAATTCCCTCGCGTCATGGCCGAGCGCTGATCGCCTACCGCGATTTTCTTTAATGCGCCCGAGCTCTTTAAAAACGGCCGGCTGCCCCACGCAGAGCGTGTGCATAAACGTGAATAAGCGTTCTGTCCTTCGGCAAATAAACGATTCCTTGCCGCGTGATTGCCGAGGTGTCTCGGCTTCCCCGGCAGCTCCTCTTCTTCATGCGCTGAGCAATGCGCGCGGGGCTACTTTATTCGGCCGCCAAATCGGCGCGCAGCTGCATCAAGACGGTGACCTCGCGAAGGCCGCGGAAAAGTGACGTCTGTAATACTTACTATAATCTCCGAAGTGTGCCCGGCATCTTTGCGCGCGGATTACCATGACAATGCGAGTCGGACACGCTCGAGCGTTATCGCCTCGATGCGACTGAGGGCGGCTGCACTTAACGTCGGCTCGGGGATTATCGCGGTTCTATTGTACTTACGCGCGCGCCTCGCCTTCGATACAGCGCTGTTTTTTATGCGAAAGCTCGGGGAGACTGCGAGACTCTCGAAATAGTCATGGCATTGAAAAAAGAGGAGCGAGCACAAGGGAGGGGGTACAGAGAGGGCACAAGCGGAAGCGAGGAGGTAAAAAGCCAGGGACAAGTCTCGTTTTACGATCCTTTGTATTATAAGTACGTTCGTCACGAGCCCTTGAGCTTAGATAAATGTCGGATATTCCAGCGGCGATGATGTGCCCTCTCTTCCTCTCTCGGCTCGTTGCGGGGAGTTGCCGACAAGGCGGACACGCCGATTGCAATTCGCTGATACGATACTACCTGCTGCACTGCGCAAGCGGGCGAGCCTTCCTTCTCTTCTCTTCGCTCTCGCTGGCTTTTTTCTCTCTATGCGCCTATTCATCTGTCCGCGCACAGCTGTGACGAATTGAGCGCTTTTTTCCTCGCTCCGAAATCCACGTCGAGATCCACTACGACTGCCAGGGCGGAAAATTAAAAACGCCTCGCTTCGCGCGTCACACGCAAAGCGGCAAGCCGGGCGTTCAAACTGGCTCGTGATTTATGGCTCCTGCGCGCAGATAACGCGCTGCGAGCCCACCATACGAATTTTGACTAATAAAGCGGCGATTCCGATCGAAAGAAGGAGAAAAGCTGCTCAATAGAATCGAGCTCGCACATCTCAATACATCGGTCTGAAAAGCGGCGGCAGCAAAAAGAGCACCTCGGCAGCGGCTCGCGCTCTCGAGGGAAGAAACCGCTAAGAACCTTGAGAATCGATCTCGGAGTCGATCTGCGGGCGCTGCTCTCGGCTCGCGCGCGATTTAAAACGAGCCTAGATAATAGAGCTGCGGGAGTCTAAGAGAGAGAGAGAGAGAGAGAGAGAGAGAGAGAGAGAGAGAGAGAGAGAGAAGCGGAGGAGGAGGAAGCCGCGATATCCGAATGGTATCTTTCTCTCGCGCCCGATGTTTCCTATGCCGCTCACTGCAACTTTGCGCGCCTACATATTGGCCTGCTATGAGTCGCTCGCTCGAGAGAGTGAGAGAGGCAGATGCATCTCGCGAAAGAGAACTTTGACCGAGAACTTTTTCAAGAGCGCTTCATGTGAACGCCGCTGCGAATTTTCTCCTATGCATACACTAGAGCACCCGATCTAGCTTTTTCCCTCGTTTTTCATTTTGTCGCCTTTGTGTAATTAAGCCAGAGAGAGAGTCCTTTTCCACGCCGAGATCTGCGCAGTAGCTTGAAATTCAAATTTCGCTTGATCGACGCGGAGCGTAATTATTGTTCGAACCATCGGCGCGCGCCCCGCCTGAACGCTAATTGCGGCTTAAAGATATCGGGAATCCGAGACTAATAACGACGATTTCTCAGCGTTCGAGAACAAATATGATACATGATCCGCGGCCGGTTAATGTGCGCGGCGAGACGAAATAAAAGCAGAAAATGAAACATGCCCGGCGATAAATATCGCAAGCTCTCGCGTCGGCGCAAAAATCCGACTGTTTCGAGTGTGTGCATTAATTTAGCCGGGAAGGGGCCATTAAACACGCTCCAGCGGATTAACGATTGTTTATAGCGCGACGTCGGAATTAGCATTTCCTATCCCTCATTCGGGCGCGCACGTGTCTGTGTCTGTATATATATATATATATATATATATATATATATATATATATATATATATATATATATATATATATACACCGCATCCCTCTCGGTCTCTCATTAAAACGCGGAGAATATGCTAACGACTTGACGCCGCGCCGGGGAATTCAACAAGTCCTAATAAATATCGTTTAAATTATAGACAGTTCCCGCAGCTGCGAAAGGAGGAAACTCGTCTGCCGCTGCACCGAGAACCGAGAGAGAAAATCAAGCGCGTATATACTCTGCGGAAAAGTGAGAGTGCCTCTGCTGCATCGAGGCAGCCGTTGCGATAAAACTGGCAAGATACTGCCAGTGATCGCACTCGGACTACTCTTATTTGCGCGGTGTTTCGCCGGGAAATTCGCAGACGCAAATACCCCCTTCCACCTTCATCGCCACGTACGGAAGGTGTATGCGTCGAGATTCTCTCATTTGGTCCACGTCGCATGTGCCTGGCGCGGACGAGCGGCCCCTAGTACGCGAAATGGGTTAATTTCAAACTGGATGCAAACCGTCCGAGACGTGTGGGGAGGATATAATTAATACTCCTCCTCCAGAGCAGTTCATAGCCGCGCGCGCGTGTGTCATTTCTCGGACGCGTGGGCGACTCGAGCTGCGCGAGAGAGCGAACTCGTTACACGCCTTTCTCGTTATGAGGCAGCGATTATGCAAACGCGATTTTCCTGCGCACCGGAGCTCCTAAACGTTGCGTGCCTTTATACAATGGATCGTGGATTTTTGGCGGAAAACGCGATTTTTCTTGCAGCTTGTGCAAACTTTGTGGTGAATGTCTCGAAAACACACTCGCGCAATGAAAACACAGAGTCGCTTAATCACCGGTCGCGCGAGCGCGCGGGGAATGTAAAAGTGTATCTTCTCGGAAGCGCGGATTCTTTCGTATAATTAACGGCGTCGTAATAAAAGCATAAAAGCTTCGATGTGTACACAAAAATAGCGTAAACACCGGAATTGAAGGAAAAAATACTTCCGAGAAAGGCAGGTGATTCAAGATAAGCCGCGCGCGTACGCCTAATGTGTATATACATTTTGCGGTTCTAGCGCGGCGTCGTTGCGTAATGGCGAATCTAATTAGAGGAGACTCGGCGCAGGAAACCGCTTGATATTTTAAGACCCTCTGGTTACTGCGTGCGTGTTTGCACGTCAAAAGGCCGATTTTACCGCGCGATTTTAATGTATCGACTGCCTGCACTGCCGCTGAAGATTATTAGAGTTGCTTTACGACACCGCGAATACCGAGCATTTTGTCGAGCACGCCGTCCGAAATTTATCGAAAACCCCGAGCTTTCACCGGGCGGCGCACCAGAAGAAGGATTGCCAAACGCAAGTCCGAGTGCGGCCGTGTGCCGTTACTCGCACAAATCGTCGCTTCTCTCTCTCTCTCTCTCTCTCTCTCTCTCTCTCTCTCTCTCTCTCTCTCTCTCTCTCTCTCTCTGCGGGCGCAAGGGGGCTGAAAAAAGAGCGCGGGGCTCGGTGTTTTGCATGAAAGTAAGTCGAGCGCGTCTCGATAGTCGTACATCTCGAGCTCGCGGGGCCGAGAGCGATCCGTCGTCGCGCTTCCGCGACCGACGGTTTACACGCGCTGTATGGAGACAGCGCCCACTGTGCGCAATCTTCGCCGATTTTCCGAGACGCAACGTTTCCTCGATATCCGTGCGGGTACAAGTGCGCTGATGCGATAAAAGGACGAGACTGCCGCGAAAATTACAGAGATCTTCAATAAACACTGCGCCAGCTCTACCTGAGTAATTAATGCCCTCGCCGCGAAAAAAACGTCATGAAAGAGCACGTGCAGCATCGGCTCGCGACAACGAACAAGAGCAGCGAGGCGCGCGCGCGCGCGGCGGAAAATAGTCCGGGCGCGGGCCTGGGGCGCAGGCGCGAGGCGTTTTCCCGGCTCATTGACAGGGCTTTCGCGCTGCGGAACATCAGCCGCAGCAGCGCGTGTAGCAGCAGTTATTCCAAAGCGAGCAAGGAGAGCGCGCGCGTCGGGTTATTAATGGCGCGCCGCCGCACGCAAAGCGCTAAACTGGCCCCGCGCTCTCGCGCGCGCTAGTCCGGTTTGCTGCCGGGACACTCCCTCCCTCCGGGCCCCTTTTTACCTTCTTTTGGGCCCATTTCCTTCGCGCTGCCGCTGCTTTTTGCTCGGCTTCGTTCCGCTCGCTTTGCTCCTCTTCTCGCGGCGCCCCTCTGCCGCTCGGGCAGCTTTATTGCGCTTTTCTCCCAATGATCGAGAGAGGCATGATTTTTGGCTACGAGGGGAAAAGCAGCTCGAAATTCACTTCCTCGCGGGAGCGAGTTTTTCGCCTCGGACGGGTTTTTTCAAACTTTTCAAACATTTAAAGCGCACGAGTTGTCCATCCGTACATTTGAATATAACGACCGCGCGCGGCAATTACTCACTGCTCTCTGCGCGAAAAAGCGAGCGGTGCTGAGGAGTAACGAATTTCCGATAAATTACAGCGTCAGAATCGATCGACGCGGGCACGCGCTTCGCCGGCAAAAAGCTCGGCGGCGCGAGGATCATCACGTCCGCGACCTTGTGCGCCGCCGCAAGAAGTTAGAGAAGTAAAATCGGCGCACTCGCCGCCTTTTTTGCTACTCTTGCGCGCGAGAACTAATGTGCGACGACCCGCGCGCAGGTTCTGTCGTAATAGAAACTTCGTTTTCAGCGGCAGCAGGACCGGAGCGAGATTTCGAAATTCGCGTATAGGAGCTGTCCACAATAGAGGAACCGTTGCTCGCAACTGTGTTCCGTGGACTGGAAAATGGCGATTTTCGTATTGTTGTCAACTTAAATCAATTTTGTAGTAAGTTATTATATGACCGTCACAAACTCTCCCCGCACAGCTAAACCGTCTGCTAGTGTGCTAAATTGATAAAGATCAAGTTTAAAAAGCACAATATGTATACTATGCAATTTTTAATTTTTGTAATAATAAACATATTTGAAAATAAAAATCTTCTCGGTAGTAAAACTTATACTTTGATCCAGATTATCTATTATAGATTGAATAACGTTCAAAATGTTTATCCAAACTATAATGAGTTGTAAATTATTTTCTCTATCCATTGTTGTGATTTTTATTAAAACTACTTTAACTATTTTAACATTAACTTTGAGAAGTTGAAATCGAGGTTAAACAATTGCGGTTATGTTTACCTCTACTGCTACCATCAGCATTCAGCAGAAAGAGCAGAAGACTCGCGGCCGTGGAGCGTTTGTGACGGTCATATGACAACTTAACAATCCACTACAAAATTGATTTGATTTTGCAACAATGCGAAAATCGCCATTTTCCAGTCCACGGAACACAGTTGCGAGCAACGGTTCCTCTATTGTAGACAGCTCCATACGGATCGGACGCCTTTATCCTCTCGTCCGGTATCGCACGAAGCTGGCTCTCGCGAGGCCATTGATCAGCCGGCCGGATTATGCATCAAACGCGGACTCGATAATTCCTTAATTCCCCGCAAATTTATTCTTTATCGCCCGCGTGCAGTAAGCCCGACGCAGGCTGTGTAATTCTCGGCGCGGGACCGTGTGCGCAGGGGCTACTAGCGCCGCATCGATATATTATTTATGTCCAAGCCGCGCAACAGCCCGACACAATGTGTACAAAGAAAATCGTGAAACTCGCTCGACTGCAGTACCGCTCTTTCCTTCCTATATTCCTTTCTCCTGATCGATCTTCATCTAATTCTCTTTCCTCCTACCAGTCTGACGCCGCTGGAGAAAAGTCATTCGGCCTTTCCAACGCGCCGCAGAAGTCGCCGACGATGATGCTCCCCTCCCGAGTGCAAACTAAACAACCTAAAGAGGCTGTAGGGATCCGCGCGCGGGGTATGAAAGCGCTCGCGCACAAAGAACTAAGCTACCGCGAGTGAAGAAGCTGATGAGGGGTGGCCGGTGGGGGGAGCGAAATAGTTAGAGAGAGCTATCAGAGACTACCTGCCGTAGGACGTGATATGCGGTTTGAGCAGGAATGCGATGGCGGCGCTGCTGCTCTATGTGTATGCTTGTACATAGGTATAGAAACACCGGTCTTTGTTGCGGCCCGAGCGCGAGCGCCCGTCAATACGTTTATCCCGCGCGCGACTCTGCGGCGTACGTATATAGTATAGGTATACAGGGTATCGAGAAGAAGCCACGATGCGCGAGAGTGTACTCAGTCAGATTGGCACTCGTCGACGCGTGATTTATGCTCCATTTCTGCGGGTTATCCCCTCTGCGCTTATACGTGCGATGTGGGCGGCCTCGCTCGACGATAGGAAATTAGGAATCCAAATTTCGCCGACTCGCTCATGACGGGGCGGCTTTTGCGCGCAAAGCGACGTGGGCGCGGATCTCAGAGGCTGCTGCGCTCGCTCACTCCCTCTCGTCAGCTCGCACCGCGCTGCGCAGTGGGATAATATATCCGATAATACACTCGCGACGACCTTGCGCAGCCTCGCGCCAGAGATTTCGGAAAACTAATACACGGCGGCGGCCAGGCTGATTTACGCTCGGCGCGACCCTGAACATCCGGGGCCGCGCGCCGCGTTGCAGCGGAGAGCGCATTCATCATGCGGTCGTCCTCGCGCCGCATAAATTCTCGCTTACTCGCTTTCCGCGAAGACGTTCCCGTAGCAGCGCGAGACGAGGCAGCGAGGGAGAGAGCTAGTGTATACTTTATACGTATGTGTGCCGCGCGCAGTTCGAACCATCCGCAGCTACTGCCGCCTATACCATGTGCACAGTGCAGCTGATGGGCGTCGCGGATCCTCGGCGCGGAATCGGATCGATTTATGAAACGCAGAAGCAAGCCCGTCGCGCACCGCCTCTGCGAGCTCGCCTCTGCTATTTATGCGTACTGATAAGGGTACCTACCATGTTATACACGCGTGAATAACGGGCGAATTCCGATGCATCAATGAATTTTTTTTTTTTTTTTTTATTAAGCATTTTAGCCTCTCAAGGGAGGTCATTTGCTATTACATTAGTTTAGTACAATCGAGGATTTACATTTGCTAGTACATTGGTTTAGTAAGAACGATGATTTACATAATATGATTTATAGCTGTAATTCGCAGTTTTTCAGATATGAGTATGACTTGACATAGTCTGAGAGTCGGTTTGTGTAGTAGTGAGGTGTAGGAATTCGGCAGAAATATTTTAATTTTATTTAATTGTGAAATAAATTTGAGACGGTGTGTGTCGTAGAGTGGGCATTGCCAGAGTACATGGTTACTGTCCTGTTCTTCATATCCGCATTCGCACTCGGTAGAATCAACAGGACCAATTTTAGAGAGAGAAGATGCTAAGCTATAATGCCCAGATCGGCAGCGGTTGATAGTGGTGAGGATTTCGCGAGAAAGTTTTAGATTGTTGAACCAGGTTTTGGATGAGCTATTGTAAAAGTGGCGGAAGTAATCGCTTCCTTTGTAGGCGCTTTGTTCTATGAGGAGTTTGGAGGTATTATTATTAGTAGTGGATTTGGTTTGTTCTTTGAGGTCAGTAAAGGGTATTTTTAAGGAACTTGTAATCGTTTTCTGGGTTGCCGATTTAGCCAGTAAGTCTGCATTTTCATTTCCACGGATTCCTATATGTGCTGGTACCCAAAAGAATTGAATGATACTTCCGTTTGTAGTTTTTTCTGAGAATTCAAGATTTTTTTTTCTTAAGTTCAAGGGTATAGGGGTTGCTTTTTACATTAATCGTAAGGTTTCTGAGAGACATTATAGCGCTTAAGGAATCTGTGAAGATAATGGCATTTTCGTTCGGTCTTGTTAATGCATAGTCTACTGTTTGGTTTAGAGCGATACATTCTGCGGTGAATATCGAGGCATTTTGATTTATGCTTTTAACGGAGTGTGTTGGCGGTTCATAAATGACACAAGCGGTTCCAACCGATTTACCGTTCTCTATCTTGCTGGCATCAGTGTAAATGGCATACGCTTTTGCCTTTTCTATATAAGGTCATCGAGTATTTTATTGGGATCAGTGGATTTTTTAAGGATTATCCCTAACTCGGTGTTAGTAATGACAGTGTAGGTTAAAACGTCGTAGTTGTAAGCGTAATTGTTATAGTGTAATCTAGATATGATTTCTTTGGCCTTGGGGAATGCAGTTTTGATGCATTAGAGTAGTAGTCTGTTACTGTATTTTTTATTTTTATTTTCTTTGTTTAGATTAGCGTTAAAGTGAACGAGTGTTTCGTGTATTAGCAGGTTTTTGTTAGATATGATTTTCTGTATGTAATTGAGGCAGAGGTATGAGGTGCGTTCTTCAATTGGGTCAAGTTTCGACTCGGCTAGGAGAACATTGGTTGGTGTGCTTATTCTGAAGCCGAGTGCATATCTGATAGCAGCGTATTGAATCTTTTCTATCTTTTCAATTTGAAGTTTTTGCGTAGGAACGAATATGAAGCATCCGTAGTCGAGGGTAGATCTTACAAAGCTCTTATACAGAATCAGTAAAGTAGCCGGATCGCATCCCCACCACGTACCTCTTAGAAATTTAATTAAGTTTAGATATTTTAGTGATTTTATATGTATGCGATCGATTTGGGGTTGAAATGATAGTTTGTAGTTAAAGATGATTCCGAGAAAACGTACTGACTTGCTAGATGAAATTGTTATATTGTTGATTATGATTTTGCTATGGCCTGGTTTGATGTTGTTTTTGTTAAAATGCATAAATATGGTTTTATGTGGTGCTAGATCTAGGCCTAGGTCATACAAATTATTTTGGATTTGAACGATTGATTTTTCTAGGATTTTTTTTTCTGTCGACAGAGAATTTTTTTATATAGACGGCTATATCATCTGCAAATTGAGAGACTATGATGCTTTTGGGAAGGTTGGCTGTGATCCACCCTCTTGGAAGAAATCTTTTATCCGCTTTATTGGCAAATCAGATGGAGTCGGCGTTAGACCTATCGCTCTAACCTCATGCATGTGCAAAATTTTTGAAACTATGCTCAAAAATAAGCTTGAATTTTGGATAGAACCAAAAGACATACTCCCCAAAAGCCAGTCTGGATTCCGAAAAGGACAAAGCAGCATCGATAACCTTACTAACCTCACTCTTAATATCGAAGATGCTTTTAGCTCCAAAAATGATTTACTTGCGGCCTTTCTAGATGTGAGCGGAGCGTTCGACAATGTTATTATTGAAATCCTTTTAGAAAAACTCGGCCATATCGGTTGTCCTACCAATATCGTCCAATTTATCAAATTCATGACCTTTGAACGCCAAATTTTTACTCAAAACTCCATGAACTATTCTAGAACTATACACAAAGGAGTGCCTCAAGGCGGCGTCTTAAGCCCTCTTCTTTTTAATCTTTATGTCAGCATCAATGAAATCTAATTTCTGATTTATATCAAGATCTTGGAGTTTAATTCGTGTTTCATAATACAGACGTCATAATAATATGAGCCAATCGCAAGAGTCGTATTTTGGCTTCATCACATCCGGTACCGTCGTGACTATTTTTATATAGGGTGTATGCAAATTGTTATATCGCGCATTTTCTTTTGTTTCCAAAAGAACCGAGAATGTTGCGGATCCCCCTTATATTCGCCACATATGCGCGTGCGTTGGCGCTTGCTGCTGACTTTAGACGTCATGTCGTGGATGCGCTTTACATCAGTAGTTTCGTCTGTATGTGGATGACTGTGTGTTTGCGCGCCTAAGAGAATTATTGTTCGCGGAAAAGGAAAACCGGTGAATTTCGCGGAACAGTCCTGTTAACTCGCAGTAGAACGCACCGCGCAGAATCCAATAAATATGCGAATTGCAGCTGACTCTCCCATCGTAGGTGCTGTATTAATATAGTATAAGTGCGATGCATTATCAATATAGATTATGCATAGGGGGAACGTCAACTAATATATTCAGAGCTTTCTTAGACTGGAGAAAATATTTCACGACAGTATTTTTTTAATTTTGAACGCTCTCTATTGATAATTGCTAGCGAACTGACCGAGATTTTATCTGCTGCAGGATGAGTACAGACAGCGCAGGCGCTTGTCGACACCGAGCGGAAGCCCAAGTCCGCCCCGGCCCTCGAGACTGTCACGCTCGACCGGAACTCTCACGCGACCGGAACAGCAGTTTCGCGAGCACAAGAGCAGCAGCCGAGAAAGCAACCACCACCAGGGTCAAGAGGCCGAGCGGAAAGGATGGTTCAAGTCCCTCTCTCGCAAGACCAAGTCCAGCGCCAAAGTAAGCGAAAGCCATGCTCCTTGTCTATAGTTTTAGTTCTCTCTCTCTCTCTCTCTCTCTCTCTCTCTCTCTCTCTCTCTCTCTCTCTCTCCCTCCCTCTCGCATTGCTCAGGCTGATTTACTGTTATCGCGATTCAAAGTTGTAGCCACACACACGCGGGCCGCACGCTGGATCGACATCTCGGGAATTTAGAAATCTCCGGCATCTTTGATCTCGACACAGTTTTCGGAATACCTCCTTTTCTCAGCTGTCTACGTCTATTAGCCGATGCAGTATTTTTCGAGCCGACTCTGCACGGCCAAGTCACGAAAACAGCATTATGAGGATATCTGCGTATATTTTAAACGGTTATCCGGTTAGGATCGCAGCGTGATACGTTTCTTTTTCAACCGGCGAAATCGCACTATTCTCCTTTAATCTCTGGTTTCCCATGCGAGCAAACACGCGCAATAAACATAATTCCGTCAGATTTAGAGACCGGGGCGTAATTTTTTACTAGGCCGATGAAATTTTAAATTTACGCGAGAGTAAAGTCCAACACGTGAATCGTGCAAATATTTTACGATCTTGAAAAGTTTCTGCTCTGAATTCTGCTCTACAGCGCAACGAGATGCAAGAGGCGGAATTCGCGAATCTTTCTGCTGCCAATAATGTAGGCCAATTTTCGTTCTACCATTCAACTGCGATTGCGGTTTTCAGTAAAAGGATCCAGCAGATTTTGTCAGTTCACTATACTGCGCAGTCGAAGACACGCACGATCGTCGTCGTCGAAAAACCGCGACTACAAAGCGTATATCGAGCGGCGATGATGTCATGCTCCCGCTCTATACACACGACTTTGTCAGCTCGTCTGGATTCCGCTCTCGATCTTGCGCGCTATACTAGGCTGCTCGCGACTCTCGCCGATTTTGGCGATTCTCGTGTAGGAGCTGCGCGAGAGATTGCGAGTTAACGGTCGCGCACAACTTTACGACGAGGACGACCGACGAGGTGTGTACAGTGTAGGATGAAACTTTTTTCTTCTCTCCACCATCACACTCTTCAAATTCGTACACCTATAGTGATGTACACGCACGTAGTAAGTGCGCAGCTTAATGACGCGCGCGCGCGAGTGCGAAATTTCGCGCTGAACGATGATGACGATGATTCGTAAAAATCGCCGCCGTTGAAGAAAGCCTGCGCTATGTGCCTTCTCACGTGTCGAGCACTTGTGTGATATATCCGTTCTTTTTCTTTGTGCTGCCGCGCGCGGCTGCGGAAAAAAAGAAGGAACCGTTCCGACGGCCGATCGAGTACGCCTCTTTTTTCTCCGTTTCCTCAGAAAATAATCGACCTCTTGTTTGCTCGCTGCCTCGCTTGCCCGCGATCCTTCGAGCATTTCAGGCGCGCATCTGTTACAAACGGAGAGGAGACAGAGTCGAAAGCGAAAAAGTAGACGACGGGACTCGATCTCGCGGACCCGAGAGGCAGAGGCCTGTGCTCTAACCACTGAGCTAACGTCTACGATGCATTCGGACGCTATGCATCGTAGTACGGCTCGGCGGACTCTTATCGCTGACTCGTCTTCGCTGCTCGCGTTGCAGACGTGTGCGTCTGTGACACATCCTTGAGAACAATTAGCACCTATGCTGCGCAGAGCGGCGATTTGTGCCATTATGCGTTTATTGCGCGCGGACGACACGCGGCGCTCGGCCCAACTTCATTGGCTTTCCGAGAATTCGCGTCACGATTCCTCGCACTTTCGAATCTCGATCCCGCACCGCCCGTCTCATTTTCGACCGAGAGTCTTATTCCGACGAAATATCGCGGAGTCGACAGGACTTTCACGGTGTGTACAAACAGATCGTACATCATACACACGTACGTAGCCAAGCTGCGCACACCGCAGCACGCTCCTTTCACTTCGCTTTAGTCGAGCGGTCGATACGGGCGTACTTATATACAAGCTGTCCAGCGGATCAGATAAAAATCGAGCTTTCTCCGAAAGCACGCGTGGGCGATTCGACATATTCGCGAGATGAGCGAACGGGACTCCCGAGATTGAAATACGGGGACTGGAATAGGCAAATCGATACGAAGGCTACAACGACGAGGAAAGTCGGCTTCGCGCGGAGCTTCCTGTACAATACGCGAGTAGGAGAGGCGCACAATTAGCATTTCGGAGTAATAAGCTGACAAGGCAGGAGCGTCGATCCAGGCGAGGTCCTTGAGAAGCAGCCGATCGATAAAAGCAGCTTCGGGCCATTAAAGCGCGAGAAAGCGCATGATCTGAAAGAGGATGAAAGAGCTGCTGCTGATGCGGCTGAGTGACGCCGTAAAGCTCGCGCATATAACGGCGTGTTAGCACTTGGCCGCTGCTACAGCGATATCCGATGTCGATTCATCAGTCAACGAATCTGCCGAGAGAGAGAGAGAGAGAGAGAAGGAGCGCACGCTGGCCGCGAGAGCCATTAGGCCGCAGCAACCTCCAATTACCAGTTTGATTAAATGCTTAACTAACTCCGCGCTCTGTGGTTTAATTTAATCGCGAGATTAAGTGCCGGGCAGCACTGCAGCAGCTCCTCTAAGCATCCCGCATACACTGCGCCGGGAATAATTCCCTCCCCGTTAGAGAGAGAGAGAGAGAGAGAGAGAGAGAGAGAGAGCGCGCCGCTGATTCGCCGAGCTCAGCTGAGATACGCGCGTTCGCCATCAGCGAGAGAGAGAGAGAGAGAAACTCTGCGAGCATACAACGTGCCCATAGATAAATGCGGCGGCGCGCGATTGCGTGCCGCGGTGTGTGCATGAGCGTTAATATCAAGCTCCGAGGGCTCGACGTAATCTATCTGACGAGCCCTCGCACCGCCACGGACTCGTGACGCACGCTGATAGCAGCTCCGCCTTTTCTTCTTCCTTGTCTCGCCTATATGCATCTGTAAGCTGAATAATCGCGCAGCTCCCAGTTTGGTCATTCGGTTCCGACACGCTCTTACTATACTTACAGTTCCCGCATAAGTCGTCATTATAATTACAATTGTGCGCGAAAGTAGTCGCTAACGCCGAGCGCTTCGTCTGCTTGCAGCCCGTGGATAAGAAGCCGAGGATACCCGAGAGCGAGATTTTAACGACCGGCACGGAAGACGAGGAAGCTTCTTCGGCGCCCGAGCGAGCGTCAGTGCAGAAGAATCTTCGTTTCTTCGGAGACACCGATCAGGAGTCGATCTCGTCAAACCGTGACCGCAGGTATGATTGCACAGCGAATTTTTCAAATTCCCTCCTGCTAGTAGACTTAGCCCCCCATTCTCTCTTGCAGGAACAAGCGAGGAGACGACCACGCCAAGGTGAGGCGTGAGATAGCGAGCTCGGGCCGTCACCCCATGGGAATCGTGCTGCCGCCGAGGAAGCCCTCGAGGCTCGCCGAGAGCGCCCTGTCCTCCGGCGAAAGTACAACGGGCGACAGCAGCCAGCAGAGCCAGAATTCCCAGAGGTCCCAGAGATCCGTCGTCTACTTGCACGCAGCGACAGGTAGCTATTGTCCGTCTCATTCTGCTCTGCCTTTACGCGTTACACTGACGGCCTCTGCTCTCCCAAAAGTTGGCGAGATCCCGGGACCGAACGAGCGACGGCGCGCGGCCTCGCGCGAGGAGCTCAGCCGGCCGCTGGCGGCGCACACGCGCACGGTCTCGCGCAGCGTGAGCGTCTTGGCGCCCTGGAGGCCGCGGAACTACCGCGAGCCCTACGAGATCAACTACGACCAGCAGCAGCACGTCAACGGCGGCAAGCCCGCAACGACCATGAGGCGCAGGCAACGCAGCCGCGAGACCCTCAGCCGTCGAGCTAAGGAGATGCCCAGGCGCGGCAAGGATGCCAACTCCAAGACAGGTGGATATCGCTTTCACTGCTCATATTGTATTCGTCGCCGCAGATTCTCCTCTGTTCTCTTGACTCTCTGTCTCGAGTTATTATACATTACAAACTTTCCTAAACTTTTTCAGTTTGATGCGATCTAGTCCGACGGTCTTACCACGTTTGACCCTTACTACTTATAACACGTATGTCGTATGCCGATCTCTAAGATTATACCGTGATTAACCAAAAGACATGCGATTCGTGCTTTAACTTCGAGCAGCTGCTCTAGGGCAAGGTGGAAGATACAACATTCGTTTTCATCGCTCACATCATCGTTCTCGTTTCAAAAAATATCTTGCATCAAAAATCTTCACAAATTCGATTTAACATCTCGAGTAACTTCATACTGCAGCACAAGTGCATCGCGCATTATCGCAGTCCCACCTATGGCTAATGATTGTATATCGCACGTTTCAGGCACAATTAATCGCAGCACTCTAAAGTCAAAAGACAAGCAGAAGGTGGATAGGACCGTCTCCACGGAGTCGTTGGCCAGCAAGTCCCGGAACGTGAGTTCCCGGCCAGAACTGAGCAGATCCACATCCGTCCCACGTGACCCAAACAAGAGCGCGGGATGGTTTAAGCTGAAGAGCAAGAAGTCCCGGGCCTAAGCGAGAGGCCATTGACCAATGCTAGTCTTGAGTTTTCATAAGAAGTTATCTTTTAACATTAAGCAGTTAATTAATGATTAACGTGTATCGACGCGCCGTCATCGATGTTTTTTCTCTCCCTTTTCTCTAACCGCGAGAAGTAATAATTCCACGTCGCTAACGCCGCAACGTTACAAACACTTCTTTTAATCTTTTTGTTCGTTTTATCATTTACTAATCGGTCGATGCGCATAAGTGAAACATTCCAGCGACACTGTAACGAACGTCACACGCTTCAAATGACAAATTAAAGCTATATTTTATGTTTGCCTTAATCAACAATAACATTCAAAAACATACGCATTTCGAATCAAATTTAACGGCTATAGGGACAATAAAAAGAGCGAGTCGCAGCTCTCTTTCGCCGCGTCAACCTAATATATACATATAACATGGATAAATCACGAGAACAAGCCATTTTTGAATTTAAAATCATCGGCTAGAAGAAGAAATTTTCACCAAACCATCCATCACGTAACCTTCTCTCTACCAAATTTACTCGGTTAAATTTCTGGCGATAGATGAGAATGCGTTCATTACGTCGGTATGGCTCTGTACGGCGAACGAGCACATGACAAGTACAGCTCGTTCTCGTCCGGCGAGGATCTAGGTGGTACTTAATCGTTGAATCTGGAACAAAAAGAAAGAAAAGAATTTCCTTTAGCGTCTGACTTTTGTTACTTTACCGTGAATTAGCGTGCCATTTCTGTATTCTGATATCGTTTTTGTTTAACGCTGTTGCTGTTTTCAAAAGAGATCAAAATTATACGAAAACCCTCAATATTCTGTACTTGTTATAGAAAGCAAGGCAATAAATAATAATATGCAGCCCAAGCGAACGAATTTTCTACTGTTAATATCAATCGACTTGATTACAACCTAAAGTACTTATATATTTGTAGTCCTTCGCTCGAATCTATCGTTGTAAATAGTTGTACTAATTGTGTCCTATATTGAGCTCTTCTTTATACAATCTCTCGCTTGATTTTAAAATTATTATGTCATCCGTGCAGTGTTTAATACAGTTATAACCGTGTTGTCATTTCCCAGATCATTATATACTGTTTTCCTTACATTTGGAATTAAATTTGAATGTATCCTACACGAGCTCTTGAACCTCATATTAAACCATATGTTTTGTCGGGGAAAAAAATACTACGATTCGCAACACGATTACGTGCTTACATCGCTGCAAAACTAATTCCTACTTGGTGCTACTATGCGAGTATGCGTGTGTATATATACAAATCATGCGATTAGTGTAAATACCATAAATTTTATGTCGCTATAATTAAAACCTATTCATAAAATTAAATCATCATTAACCTATAGCTCTTACCTTGCTAAACATAGGTTCAAATTGTCCGATTGGCGGGATGGTGCATAGCTCCAGAACAAGTTATATTTTGTAACACGATTAAACAATTTGAGTTAAATAAATATAATTCAATACTAATTAATATTATGTCTTTGTTTTTCTCTTTCACTGTCTCCCGTTTTTACCGCATCGTCATATAGAAAACCTTCAATCCATCTTATCAAGGCAGCAAATCATTGTTCCCAATAAAACCAAAACCACTCCTATGTATGTATCTGAAAAAATATATTGCTCAAATATGATAACTAACCACTTGGGTTATTATAATTAGAGATATGTAAAAATTTTGTTCTGTACATTTGGCGTAAAAAATAATGAAGACATCAAGGTGTTATGACTTGTAATTTTGGACTTGTAAATTTATCTGCATTTATTGTAAATATTTTGTTAAAAATAAAAAAAAGTCACTATTGAATACACATACGGACATGAGCATGAAGCAAATGAAGACTTGTGTGTATATGTATACGGGGTGTTTCAGTACTAGAGCCTTTTTTTCGTAGAGTGATAGAGCGTGAAATTCTAAGCTAGTAGGCTATTTCATTATATTTTTTTATTATAAATATTTCTTGCTATAATTATGGGGCAGTCATGTGGGATTTCGTTAAATTTTAGAATCTCGGACTGTGTCCCATATTTTAGTCACGCCAACTTCAAATGTATACTTATCTCACCAGGTGGGTTAGTTAGAGTTAGGTTAAAGACGTAGCAGTATAGTACTTGCTGAATTATCATGTTACTTTTCGTAGTAACTATATATTGACTTTTTCGTGCATAAATTTTAATTGTAAGTGTGCGGGTATCGAATAAACTAATACGCATAGCCTACTTATGCGCGAAAGATCGTAGCGATCGCGCAAGCGGCAAGTTTGACCGGCGCCTAGGCCAACTTAAAACCGTGTTCATTTCGTAAAAATCAAGTTGTCATGGTAAATATTTTATTTATTAATTTATGAATTCTTTACGTGACAGATCACGTAAGAAGTTTATTCAGTACTCGCGAGTATTTCTCGACAATCGAAAAATGCTCCGAGGGTTTTTCGAAGAAGCGCTTGCTAAGAAACGGTTGGGCTCCAAAATATCACTTTTGATAAAGCAGCAAAAGAAGTCGAAAGCAAGCCAAACAGACGTCGAGAGCAAGTCCGCTGAGTAGGAATTCTTCACCCCCCCCCCCCCTATCCCAGCCTATAAAAGTATATTTTTTGTAATAATAAAAATACTGACCGATGTATTTTAATTAGCTCTATCCAAAAACATCGCCAGATTAAACTGCTCCACCTTATATTTCTAATGAAAAATCAATAAAGATTTGGGAAAAAAAATAAATTATCTTAATTTTGATACAACCATATCTTTTTAAATAAACAATATTTGCCACTGTATTAACTATAAGAAGGAGATTTTTAGTCAAATAATCTGTGATAATCTAAGAAATAGCGATGGTAGTTTTATAATACTTCTTATAGTTAATACAGTGGCACCTAAGGCAGAATCTAAAATAAAATACGTTTTCATTAAACACCATTGGCAATAAATAATAATAAAAAAATTTATTTCGTTAGAAACTTAGTTTGTAACACATGTATTCTTTACCTTAATTTAAACTTTATCCCGGCAATACGGCAATGAATGAGATCCGCGCCTGCGCGCTACGAGCTTCAGTCAGCTCATTTCTGACAAAATGAATTTTACTTATTTTGCAGTTAACTATAGCGGAGCCGATAAAAATTACTATGGAGCAGTATTATATGGATGTAGAGCAGTTTGGAGCAGTTTGAAATATTGTTTATTTAAAAAGATATGGCTGTATCAAAATTAAGATAATTTATTTTTTTTCCCAAATCTTTATTGATTTTTCATTAGAAATATAAGGTGGAGCAGTTTAATCTGGCGATGTTTTTGGATAGAGCTAATTAAAATACATCGGTCAGTATTTTTATTATTACAAAAAATATACTTTTATAGGCTGGGGTAGGGGGGGTGAATTCTTCTTCTTCTTCTTTCTTTATTTTGTGACCTTGTCTTATTGGTTACAACCAACTGTGACTTAGGTCATCACCAGGTTATTTCAATATGCATATGTAGAGGGCGTATACGCGCCATAAATTCAAATTCTTGAAGATTAAACTTCTATCTTCACTTGTAGCAAGGAAGGGTAGAAAGGAAAGGAAATTGGAAAAAAGGAGAAAATAGGATAAGACTATATCGTCGCTTCCTACGAAGAGTAGCACTGTTCAAATTTCCCGTCATAAGTAGCACAACTCATTACACGCACGCTAGACTATCACAACTCAAAATTTCCCGCGAAGACTAGCACAACTCAAACTTTCTCACAACTTAAACAACGAATTTCTATAAAAATTTTCCGATTTTTGCGAAAATGTCTCTAATGAACATTTTTAAATATTCTCAATTTACAACTTTTTACCGAATTTAAAATTGTTTTCACAAAAACAATAATTTTTACAAACATTTTTAAAAATTATTCACTTTTTTTAGAAACCTTCCAAAATTTCCGAAACCTTTTTAAACTTTGAGGTTTGTCCGTCTTTGTCCAAGGTTTTCATGAACTTAACCAACAAAATAACCCAATAAAAACGTAAAATACTCACATTTTAAGTAATATAAAGTCGCGAGTTGTGCTACTCTTGACCGCATTTCTGAACTGTGCTAGTCTTCGTACAGAACGACGATATGATACTATTAGAAATGAATAATTTTTGGGATATTCATTACTTTGAGTAATCTAAAAAAGACACAATATTAAATAATTAATCGAATAAATACACTATTGCTAAATAAAAAGATCACAAGTTTTGAGAAAATTACATAAAATCATTTTTAGGATATTTTAAAAATATTTCCAAATTAAAAGGTTTTGAATATCTAGCTTTTGACAACTCTCTTTCTAAAACAACTCTTTGCTTATCAAATTTAAGGCAATGCCAAAAAATATGTTCAGCATCTTGAATCACGCAATCAAAAAAAGAACATGACTCTGAATTAATTATATATTTTTTAAAAAGACTAGAATTTAAATTATAATGGTTTGCCCTTAATCTATTAATAGATACTATACTAAATTTAGATGAATATGAATTGCTAAACCAAGATTTTTTGCTAAATTCAAACAAATATTTAAAATAATATAAACCTGTTTGATTATAAGGATGAGTTAAACATTACAAAAATTTTGATTTGAGTAAATCATTAATGCTATGATTAAGATCAGATGCAGGTATAGGAGACTTTTCTAAAATGCCATTTGATATTGCTTCCTTAGCTAATAAATCTACTTTTTCATTACCTACAATACCAACAGTTGGTATCCAAATAATGTTTACAATTCAATTTTTATTAAATGCTTCGAATAATAATTTTTTAATTTCAAGAATGATAAATTTAATATTTTTTGAATAGGGATTACTGATTAAAGATTCAATCACACTTTTTGAATCTGAATAAATACAACAAGGACTAAGATTATTATCCAAGATAAATCTTATGGAATTTAAGATATCATAGGCTTCCGCTGTAAAAATAGAAGAATGACTAGAGAGTTTATATTTAAGAATCAAATCCTGTTTCCAGTCTGAGGAAAAAAGAGCAAATCCTACGTAGTTTCCTTTTTCAAGTTTTGACTCGTCAGTGTAAAAATTATAATAGTTCAACAAATTATCTTTGAACATTTTTTCAAATTTAGAATTGGGAGCTTTAGAGACTTTAATTTTAATTCTAGAAGATAGATTAATCATAGGTTTGTAAAGGATGATATTAAAATCAAAATTATAAGAGACTGGAGCTTCAGATTTATAAATGAATTTTTTTAAGAATAACGACGAATAAGTATTTATTAATTTGAATTTAGATTTAATTTTAAATTTGTTTTCGTATCTAGTTAAAGCTAGTAAAGAATTTAATTTATCAATTAAGGGGTGATTGTCACAAGCCAAAACTTTAATTAGAAATCTAGAAGCCAAATATTCAGATCTGAGATTTAAGGGAGGTTCACAAGCTTCAGCGTGTAGAGTTCTAATAGGGGTTGATTTGCGAAATCCTAAAGCCATTCTAATGGAAAAATATTGAATTCTGTTTAAAGCTAATTCTAGTTTTTTATTTTTAAAATTATACAAAAACGAACCATAATCATACATACCTCTGATTAATGCTTTGTAGATATTCATGAGAATTTGAGGAAGACCACCCCACCATGTAGATCTAAGAAACTTTAGAATATTCGAAACTACGGCATTTGCATATAATATATTCAATATGATATTTCCAGGATAGTTGATCATCAAAAATTATACCTAAGTATGGAGCTTTATTAGTAGGATATACAGGTTCGTCGTATATATTGATCGAGTACTTATTTTTATTTTTTTTTCACGAGTATATTTTTTAATTATAGTTTTTTCAGGTACTAGAATAAGATTTCTTTCTTTAAAATATTTAGATAGAGAATCAATACTTTTTTGAATAGATAAGATGGCATTATCAATATTATCATCCATACAATAAACAACTGTATCGTCAGCAAATTGAAGAATATTACAATTATTTTTTTCCATATGTTGAAAAGCATTACTGGTGTAAATGTTATAATTAATTAGGCTTAAAATGCATCCTTGAAGTAAACCATAATCAATAATAAAAGGACCATCAATGTTATTGTTTGTTTTAAAGAATAATTGTCTATTACTTAATAAATTATAAATAAACATATGAATGTTGTAAGGTACATTTATATCTAGTAAGTCTTGTAATAAAATATTTGGATTGACACAATGAAAAGCACCTTTAATATCTAAAAAGACAACAACGATAAATTTATTATTGGCTAATGAAGCATATATATCGGAGGTAAGTATGGATAAACAATCAATGCAAGATTTGCTACGTCGAAATCCAAATTGGGTATTTGATAGTATATTGTTATGTTCTAAATAATAGTTAAGTCTAAAATGAATCATTTTTTCAAGACATTTAAGAAAACATGAAGCTAAAGCTTATAGGTCTAACTTTGCCAGGAACACTTTTTGGAATTAATATTACAAGAAATTTCTTCCACTCTTATGGAAAATATCCTTTGATAAATATTTCGTTTAATAGAGAAAGAATATGATCTGAAAAGGAAGAAGGTAATTTGGATATTAAAAGGTTGTTGCGTCGCAACGCAATTTACTGTAAATCTATACATATAATTACATACAAATAACTACAAAACACACACTACACAACACACACATTTCTCTATGAATCAACAGCCCACGCGTCCTACGTGACCAAGACAATGCACTCAGACGTGCACAGTTTTTATATAATCATATTTTTCACTAATCCGACAGAATCGACAGTCCCTACGCGGCTCTCGAGCATCTACAGATTTATGACACGGACAATTTTTTTGCATCGGTCAACGGGTCCGCGCTCGGCTCGCAGCCCTTCACACGTGTGCTCAAGATGCGCACTTTTTTCTCGACAAAACGCAAACGCGACAAACTTTCTTCTACCCAATCAGCATCCTCATTTCCAAATTTTCTCAGCCAATCAGCTCCTTCAAATTTCCACTAGGCGTACCCTAAACTACCCCTTCCCGACACTTCAAAATTCAGCGATCGACGGACTACCGATCGCCAGCAGACGAGACCAGATCTGACTAGACAGTTGCGGAGTACAGAGGCATTAGCTGGCTCCGTGATTGATACATCCACACAATCAATACTTATACACTTCAACACTTATTCTGTACTACATCATTTACACCTAAGTTATATTTTTCTTGTGAATAAATTTTATATTATTTTATACCTAAACAGTCGTTTAAGATTAGTTTTGCAAACGACATAAGAGGAGATAAACACCTTGTCCCCTCGCAACAAAGATTGCAAATCTGATCAAGGCCAGGAGCACTTTTTAATTTGAGGTTATTAATAGTTTTGTTGAATCCATCAGTAGAGAAATCGTTACTTAAAAAACTATTATTATTTGGATACCAGAAGATATCTGAATCATCCTATGCTGAATTATGACAATTAAAGTCACCTAAAACTAAAGATTTTATTTTTGTAAGTTGATAAAATGAATCTAATTTATTAAAGAAAATGTCTAAATTATTGGTATTAAAATTATTATTAGGGGGTCTATACACAGAAGAAATCAGTAATTTATTATTAGTATTTGGAAAAACTATAACGTTTAAAGATTCAAAAACATTAGTAATGTTCAAAAAATCGTCAATTTTTTTATAAATAATAGTATTTTCAATGCATATACATATACCACCACCTTTGTCTATGATTCTATCATTTCTGACAACAGCAAAATTTTTTAGAAAAAAATTATCATTAGGTTTGTTGAGGCATTGAGGATCTGTTAGAAAATGAGAACCATTACAATTGGCACATGAATGAGGACTATCAGCTTTAGGACAATGTATAGTTATGCTATGATTAGTTTCTCCACAATGTTTACATTTACTTTTAGAATTGCAGTTATCTTTTACATGACCAAATCTGAAGCAATTATAACATTGTCTGGGATGGGTTTTGTACATATATGTAGCATATCTAACTAGGTTAAAGTGTACATATTTTGGCTAATACTTTGAATCAAAATTATAATTAAAATAGATTTGGAAGGAGCATATGTCGATTTACCTTCAACTTCTATTTTTCTGTTTAATCTCCTTGCACTGATGATAGATAAATCCTTATCAATAGTACAATTGTTTACTAAATCAATCATATTTACATTAAGAGGAACATTTTTTATAACCCCAAATCTAATGTATAAGTGATAAGGTATTACACACTTATAATTATTTGCTTTGAGAACTGGATCATCAAGTAATTGATTAATAATTTTTTTATCATCGCCCTTAATTGCAACTTTTCTTCTTCAGAAACCATATATTTCATTATTACCTTCCTTGAATTTAGGAGAAATCAGTTTAGCGATCACAGTAGGATCCAAATGATTTTTGTTTTATGCTTTAGTTAACTCTATATTAATGATATATGGAACTTCATGATGCGATGAAAAATGTTTGAATCTATTATCAATTGTAAGGTAAACTTCTGTGGAATTAGAAATTGTAAGAGAAGAATCGTTAGAGGTTACAGATTCAGTAACTGAAATTTTGTCAATCTCATGTTCAATTTGTGTATTTTGAGTAGAAGAAGAGGCCTCATCAACAATCATATTGATTAAGCTATCCAAATAAGCAGAATAATTTGATCTGTTATGTAAAAGAGAGTCGTCAGTAAGCAAGGATTTATTCATTTTACCCTTAGTATCTACAACAGATATTTTTTTGTTTTGTAGAGAAGATTTATCTTGTATCAATAAATCTTTTTCTAAAGGGAATTTATTGAGATTTTCATTATCTAATTTTCTTTTAAAATTGATTTTATCCAGCAATAGATGACTTTTAGCAGCAACATCTTTTTTAACATTTGAACTCAAATTGGTACTAGGCATGTCTGTCATAAAGACAGACCTGCCTAGAAACTTCTAAAAAAAAACAGAAATGCTATGAAATAATAAAGAAAATACAGAAAAAGAAAAGATTAGAGAAAGAGTTGTGAATATTATTTAGTTGTGTGTGAATATTATTTAGTTTTTTTTTTAAATCCCAGTTAGAAGTTCAATTAAAAGAATAAAGAGTTTGAAGATATACTGTGTCTCTGTGCCCAAAGTCGCCCTCGGTGAGGTTTGAGGTGAATTTAAAGAAAAGTTCAGTATCCGAGTCAGTAAGTTTAAGTCCATCATTATACAATGCTCTTTGAATTGTAGAAAAGCTACTAGACATGTTACCTAGAAATATGTAACCTAGATGATTCTGATTTAGCTGTTTTCGTTCATATTTTTACATCCAGGCTCATGCGAATTTCTTAATTGAGCAGGTCAAATTTTACTTATTTACCAGTTACGCAGAAACTACTATCTCTAGCACATTTTATTTCTGGTTTCTAGCATATTTTTACATGGAAAAAGTGATAAATGTTTTGGCTTTTTTGTCAAGGTTTTAGGTAATTAGAATTTTGACTATTAACAGTTGTGAGAGATTTTGTGACCGATACCTGTTTCTCCATTTTTGTATTTTTTCTCATTCACATCAGTGTCGGAGTCGAAATCAGAAGTTTTTCAGTTAAGGTCGATTCAACTTTAAATATCTTTTCACAATCACAAAAGAAATCTATATGCAAAATATGAGCTTTCTAGACCCGTTAGTTTTCGAATGAGAAAAAATGGAGAAACAGGTATCGGTCTTAAAATCTCTCACAACTGTTAAAAGTCAAAATTCTAATTAATGCCTTGACAAAAAAGCTAAAATACTTATCACTTTCTTCATGTAAATATACACTGGAAACCAGAAATACAATGTGCTAGAGATAATAGTTTTTGTGTAACTGTCTACAAGCAAAATTTTATACGCTAAATTAAAAAATCCATATGGGCCTCGATGTGAAAATATGAATGAAAACAGTTAAATCATAATCATGTAGGTTACATGTTTTCTAGCTAGCATAGTAAGTATCTGTGTAAAATTTCAGTTGTATAGCTTTTTTATAATGCAAATAAAATTCACTATTCAAACCAATGATGACGACATTGAGCATTATTAATATATTTATTAAAAATTAGTTTTGAGGGATTTAGTAACATGTTACATGCTTATAAAATATTAACAGACGTTAGTGTGCCGCCCAACACTTATGGTAGATTTTCTACCAGTGTTATTAGACAGAGATAGAATCAAGAGCGCGCGAAGCGCGCCTTCATTCCTAGTAAAAATAAAAAAAAATACTTTTCTATGGTGCACCTATATAATGGGTAACTAACACTAGACAAGTGGCTAGTCATGGATGAATGAAACCGTTTACTATTTTACTGATTCCATCCCTAAATCATTATTTTCTTACATAAAAATTGATTTATTTTGTAGATAAGAGTATATGTACAAAGTTATTAATACATTCTATGGAATGTATTAATAACTTTGTTCTTGTTTCAACTATGAAGAATTAATAAATAAATAGAAGTTTCATAATAGGTTCCAAATTTTTATCAAGATCCTATTTATGAAACACTAGAAGCTCGTGTTTCATAATAAGGGACCTGATTTTAGTGCGTCTCCTATTATAAAACGCGTCAATAACACAGCTGAGTACATTTGTTAAGCCTTTCATTTATTTAAAACATTATTTTTTACCTATATAGTGTAAAATATACTTAACTAATATCGTATTTTTGTTTCAAATACGAATAATTAACAATCAAATGTGTGTTTCATAATAGGAGACAAGCTTTTATCAGAATCCTTTTATGAAACATGATAGAAGGTTACGTCCATGGTAGAAGAAGAGTGACAAGGTATGCCCATTAGCCAGTCGCATTTTCGACCCCCCCTACCCCAGCCTACGAATTTTGTGTATATACATATATATATATATATATATATATATATATATATATATAAATAAAAATACGTAGTTTATAAATAAAAAATAGGTAAAGATCGCGCATCTTATAACCTCCATATCTCTTCAGATATCTACAATTCGTTACTTCTTATAGTCTAAAAAAACAGCACCATGCGTGAATCTAATCGCACCATAGCTAAAAATCCATAAAATGCAATATTAATTGCGAAAAGTTAATAAAACCCAATTTATCTATCGCCGAACTGCACAGCGTCTTGGCGCATGCGCGGCGCAGATATTCTAGTCTAGGGTTTTTATTTTAGGAGCTAAAGCGAATCCCGCAGTCCCGCAGATGATTAAAAATTGTATAAGAAGTTAACTTATACATTTTTCTTTTTAAATAAATAATAATAGTGAATATAAATAAATAAAAATTAAAGTTAACAATGGATGCACATACAATAGTAATTATATTAACAACGTTATTTTTAAAACTTTTTATAGTTAATACTATTAATTAACTAATTTTATTCGTTTATAATTGTATACTTTGCCGTATTATAAACGTGTCATAATTAAATATTATATTTTCATTTTTACGTGAATCAGAGAGCAACAGTCGTACGCATGGTCTTGCAGTCATTATAGCAGGCTAAAACACATCAAGATAAAACTATTGTTATGCATCAATGAGCCATACAACACCTGAGGCAACCGGAAGCATATACTTGGAACTGTGCTCTGATCATTCCCTTATAGTTCTGCACTTTTGAAAACTGGACATGTATTATATGTATCATGAGACAACCACTGGTTAACAAGGAGGCGATTGCCAAGGTGTGGCTGGGGCTTATCCCCCCTAAGGATATTAGGAACAGTCTCAAGGATTGCTGAATTTTTCATTTGCTGAACATCAAGCTTAAACTCTGCTTTCAAAAGATATAATAAAGCATACAAAAAGTATGGCCCAAATTGTAAGTAAAGTTTATGATTTTGATAAACTTGAAATAGTGGATTCAAAAAAGTGCTCACCATGCAAAAAAGTAGCTAAAAACTGATGTTCTAGATGCTAGGATATTAGGAACAGTCTCAAGGATTCATTATACGTGGTGGGTAGTAAATTTTAACATAAATATCTCTTGTATTACAGTACGGTAAAGCTGGGAACTGCAGATTTGAAAAACAGCTTAGCAGTGAGCTTAAGCTCCTCGTCAACAAGCTTATAAATGCTACTATAGTAGCTTATTTTAAAATTAATTTTAGGAGAATGTGTAGTGTCAATGTTTTGAGGGGAAGTGATTACAATGTCTTTAAAAGAGAAACCAATAGACTATGTATTATAATGAATTTAATTTGATGTTAAAATATTTATTAAAAGTTCGATCTTGTAGCCATGAAAAATAATGTATTTAGAATAAAAATTCATAAATAAATATTAAAAGCTCTTTGCAGTCGTCATTATTACATTTTTACTTATTCGTTATAATCTGGTATATATAAATATCTCCATTGTTCCTATGTATCTCAATGATCTTTAACAGCTACGTAAATTATTGTAACCTCTATTATAGTCTTGTTTTTTGAAATTTCTTGCAGTGTCATATTTAAATCCAGATCATAGAACCTTTGGAGAAAATAATATCTTGTATGATAAGTTCCTTGATTCCAACAGTACTCGGACACTTTGAGCGTGTTATTAGCACCTGGATCTTCTTCATTTAGGCCTTGTTCTACATAACAATTAATAACTTGACTAACTAATCTTGTGTTTATTGTTTCTCCATTTCTTTCTCTCTCGATCAGTTTCAAGACAGCATTGGTAACAATGCTTCCAAAATAAAAACCCTAGAATATATACGCCGCGCATGCGCCAAAACGCCGTGCAGTTCGGCGATAGATAAATTGGATTTTATTAACTTTTTGCAATTAATATTGCATTTTATGGATTTTTAGCTATGGTGCAATTAGATTCACGCATGGTGCAGTTTTTTTAGACTATAAGAAGTAACGAATTGTAGGTATCTGAAGAGATATCGAGGTTATAAGATGCGCGATCTTTACCTATTTTTTATTTATAAACTACGGGGGTGCTATTTATATAATTAATATTTTTGAGAAGTGCTATTACAAATACATCTATACGTATTTTTATTTATATATATATATATATATATATATATATATATATCCAAAATTCGTAGGCTGGGGTAGGGGGTTGCATTTTCGTCCAGTTCGCGCATGTCCCGCGATGACGTCATAGAATTCCAAATGGCGGCGGCGACTGTTAGAGAGCATACCGAACTTCTACTGTTAGTGTTTTTTATTAACATAAACAAATTGTAAATCAATACAATGCCAGTGTGTTCAGTGAAATTATGTAAAAATAGGACTAAAAAATCAAATAGTAATAAAAACGTCAGATATTTTACGTTTCCAAAAAATGAAAACATTAATCAGCAATGGATCGAAGCATGTGGTTATGATATTGATAATTTTAGTATAAAATATGGTAAATATACGTCACTTTTTTATAATAAACAACGAAAATAAATTGTGGCTAGTTATTATATAAATATACCTTATACATTATTAAAATCATCTCCTAACTTTCTATTATAAATTCATTTATTCTTTAAAAACATTTTAAACCATTTTATGTGTCCATAAACTTAATTTTTAGCATTCTGACTGATTTACATAATTTCATATTGATTCTATTATTTTATTTGTTTTTTTCTTAATTTTTTTTATTGAAAAGGTGCTTTTTTGACGTTTTTATTTCAAATTTCGCGCATAAAATGACGTCATTGCGGGCAACCTTCTGATTGGTTGTTAAAAGTAAATATGCGCATGGGCATACCTTGTCACTCTTCTGTTGCGTCTGAACCATAGACATAAGAGAGATAGACTGCGTGTGTAGGTTTGCAAAAGTGGCACCCTACTATTAGAGAAAGACAACATACCTTCTTTCCATATACCAAGCATTGATAGAAGGTATGGTGTCTTTGTCTTACACATTGACATAAGAGAGTCTGTCTTTCTCTAACAGGGTGCCACTTATGCTAACCTACACACGCAGTCTATCTCTCTTATGTCTATGGTCTGAACACAAGTAAAGAGGTTATGTTAACAGCACAGCACAAGAGGTTATGGAGTCGGAATTTCGAAACCTTTTATTTATTGAAAATATGATTTTTCACTAACATAGTGGGAAATATTAGTGATGCTTTTTATGTAGATGTAATTTTTTTGCGCAATATTTATAAATTCGTCTAAAATATACATATTTTAGTGTTTCATAATAGGGGGATGCTGTTTCATAAATGGGTGCCAGTGAGAAAATCATTTGCATAATAGGGCCTAGAAATGCTCCCATTATTTTGTTTATAAATTATTAAATATGATATTAATTAAAAATGTGAATCAGAATACAGATTCTACATGAAATAGTGCACCCAATAAGCCACAATAGTATATGGTTTGATACTATTTATTTATTTATAATATGAGGAGAAAAAAAAGTACCCAAAAATCGTTCCATAATAGGCGACTTTACCTTACCTAGTCCAATATACCCCCAAAAGGACACAAAAGCTGTCATTTTTTATTTTATCTTCGTACACTTTACAGAATAAAAAAAATTAAGTTCAAAATAAAAGTCACAAAGATGGTGAATTATTGATTTAAAATGGAAAGTGTTACTACAATGTCAAAGAAGACATTATTGATTATTGATTATGTGGTACTTACTTCGGTTAACTTTTTCTTCTCCTAAAAATGAACCCGTTAAGGCAGTAATGACAAAAGTTAGAGAGTTAACAACAACAACTGTCAATGACAAATCTGTTTGTTGAAGTAATAAAACATACAGCAATGAACCAGTTTGATTAACCAGAAAAGGAAGCATGTACTGTAATAAAAATATTATTTATTGTAAATAAAATATGCAAAAATTATCTGTGATCACAATGCTATTTGCATACCTTTAAATTTGTAACTAAATAATATATATCTCGAAAAATTTGATTTAATTTAGAAGATGACTTCACTCTATTTATTCCCTCAGCCCCTTTCTTCATAAAAGGATTTGTTACACCCCATAAAAAAGCAACAGTTACAAGGCCGAATGCAGTCTCTAAAAAATAACATTATGATCTATGTAAGTTTATTACTTTATAAAGTATATAATATGCATGTATAGCTCAATGCATATACCTATATATAAAATATAATAACCTATACAAATATTGAATGTTATGGAATTTTTACAACAACAAACAAATCTTTACAATTACTTACATTCTTTATTAAATTTGTTTTAATTTAAATGAGTATCACACTGATTAATATTTACATAAGAAACAATAACAAAAAAGATTTTGAACGCCGAAACTAACCTCCAGTTAGAGGCATGTTTTATTTTTTTCTGTAAGTGCCACTCTCCAGATTCCCTAGAAACGTTTTTCTCTAAAGGTGTTTTTCTATTTGTTCTATTTATCCAAAAATTCCTGTCTCTACGAATGTTTCTCTATTTATTCTATTTATTCAATAATTCCTATTATGATATATATACCCTTGCCTATCAGTATTTGGATACATACATACATAGAGATTTCATTATACTAACCATACCTTATTGCTCATCCATGAAACCAAAAATTGAAGTACGAATGGCGGCAAAATCAACGAAATATCAAGTAGAAGCGAGTTATTCATTAAATAATAAAAAACTTTTTGTATAAAATATACTAATTTTGATGTTAAATATTGACTCTACAACTTTGAATGTATGATTTTAATTTAAACCAACCAACAATTATTATTTTTCAATTTTTCTTTTTTTTAGATTATGATCTTGAGTCTCAGATTCAAATGTGCTCTGTACTAAGTGCTTGAGCTCTTTCGGCCATAAATCTAAATTTGATGCATCATGAGTCAGTTCTTCTGATGTAAATTTAAATATCCTAGAAATCGTAGTCCTATGTACACAAAATAAAACACTGAGTGCTGAAAAAGACAGGCCAGTTTTCTTTTTAACTAGGTTTATAAGCAGTCTGTTTTCTTTAGAAATTTTGCAATTTTCTGGATTTTTCGTTACTTTTTTTAACAGAAAATAAAAATTACAAAAATTTACTCCTGCAAGATCTAACATTTGTTCATCTTTATTTATTGATGAAAATCCAGTAAAATATGTAATTTTTTGTGGCGTTCCGCATATTTTATTTTTAAACCTTTTCTGATTTGGTATAACTATGATACGACTGGTTTCTGTAATGTCTGTTTGAATTTCAATATCATTGGAAAAATTATTGCTCATGTATCTATTGCAAATAAATGTTTTTTCTGGTTTTAGAGCATCCATAAAGATGTGTACTTGGCACTCTTTATCAGCAAATTTTGGACTATTATCTACAAGTGTACTAAAGTCATCATGTTTAGTATCATTAAAAACTTTAAGTTTAATTTTAATGTATTCAAATGTAATATCATCATCTGTATTGATTTGACTATGTTCATTACTACCTTGTGGTTCTATTTTGACTATAGTCGACGAGATAGGTGACAATGGCAAAATGTTTTGATTATTTCGTTTAATGAAGCGCTCATTTCTGTAAAAAGGCAAAACTTTTTATAAGTATGACAAAAGAGCATTTGGATATTGAACCCTTAATTTTTACATAAATATTTACCTATCGATTTTGTTTTTTTCATTTACTGGTCTTTTTGTGTATTCAGAAGGGAAGATAGTTGGAACAAAACTGGGACTTAAAGGATGCTGTGATTTTTTATTGCCAATAAAATGTGCACTACAAATAACGTCATGTTTTTTAGGTACCCAAGGCGAGCCGTCCGGACTTAAAATCAATACATAAAGTATTTGTAATTTGCCACTTGTGTTTATTGTTTATTTATCTCATAGCATGAGAAAGTGAGGTTACTTTACTCACTTGATTCTTTTAATAGCTGCAATCCACTTTTCTTTTTGTGGCAACCAATGCTTTGCGGTTGGAAATATATAAAATTTGTATGAACTGTTTCTAGCATTATTTTTACAATTTACCACACAGCAAGTAGAATTACCCATTTTTTGTATAATTATATATATGCATAGCACAAGTTTAATTCAATGTTCATACTACATAGGTATGTAGTATAATTAAAGTAATCGACTGTAATACTTACTTTCGCCGCCTCAGGCGCTGCGATAGTTTTATTCGTTTCGGACAACCGATCGCACGTTACTGACTACAAGTAAATAGCTAAACAGTATCCGACAGTTATATTATTGGATTGGATATATGTATTAGACACAAACAAAATAAAATAAATCAATATTGCTGTAATATTTTTTATATTGGGTATCGTTAAAACAAATAAAAAAATACTCACTTTTATTTACAAAATTCACTTTCAAAACTACTAATAATACTTATTTCAAATAATTTTTTGTTAATAGAGTATATTTTATATAAATATGTATTTTTCATTATTTACAAATCATTTACAGCAAATTGTTATGTGCTGCAATCATTAATTTTGTATTGAACTGTATTAAATATATATCTTCAAATTTAGCAAATCTAACTATACATAAGTCTTGTGTTAAAATACATTTTTAAACTTAACATTTTATATGTATTCTTCAAACATAATTTTTTGTTATTTCAATTAGCTTACCTATTTGAACATTTTTCAATTCTTTGAAGCAAGTGTAGTATTATTCTTGCAATTAACTGGGTAAAATTAAAGCATAGTGTACAGTTTTTGCCGTTCTGATTTCTCTTAATTTTTTACAATGACGCAGTGCGATTAATAAATTCAATTTCGTTTTGTCTAGTTTGGCTTTTATATATTTTTCATAATCCTCTCCTGTAAAAAAATAAGTATTTTCTGAAACATACAAAAATAAATTATTCAATCATAATTTTTTGAGTAAACAGAACAAATAAAATTGTAAGGGCAATTTACCTTCTTCTTTTCCAAGACCTGTTTGCTCCTTTTTGTAATGCAAATACAGATCCAATTCACCTTTTTTTCTTGCTCCATTTTTACCCAAGGCAATTATTGAATATTTTGCTTTAATAATTTGGTTTATACTAACTACTAAACTATTTAAAGTTTCAAGTGTGTATCTTCCAATCATATACTTAGGTATTTTGTGAAACTCCTCTTGTGTCACTAGTTCTACGCGTGGTATTTCAGGATCATTAAATAAAACTTTTTTGCAGCTCTTCATATCATTAATTAATGCTGCACCATTTGCAGTAGTATCTCCATTACAGATGGTAATATTGTTAAATGTATTATTTGCATACTCCACGGTTGTCAAAGGTTCTTCAATATTTTTTGGTTGTTCAGAATTTACATATTCTTGTATTTTTGCAGGAATATTATTTTCCATATGCTGAATTTGATGATCAAGCGATTTCAAGACCGCTGATAATTCCTATAAAATTGAAAAAATTTAATGTAAACAAATTGTTTTAATATACAGACAAAGAAAGCTTTTAATGAAAATCAAACAATGAAGATTTAATAATGAGAATAACTAACTTTACAATGTGCATTGTCAGCTTTCATTTTTTTAACATCCTCTTTTAATTCTTGTATGCCTCTTGCTATTGAACAGACTTCTCCATAAGCATTGAAAAGTTCTTCCTGAATAACACTTTTACCTTAAAAAAAAGTATCTGTAAGTCACCTTATTTTTCAGTTTTTCACATGCAGTTATGTAAATAAAAATACTTTGTATTAGTTCTGTAGCTGTCTCCAGATCCTGAAGCTTCTGTGTCTGTACAAACAGAAGATTTTCTAAGGATTGATAAGTTGCCATTGTTTATACAAATAATTTCTTTCTTCAATAATTCTAAAAACCTTAAAAATAAATGTGTTTGTTTAATTGACATTCATAAATCATGTGCCGATTATAATAGTTTTACTAAAGTATACAAAAAGAAATCAAATACACACTTATATCTAACAAAATATATAGCATATTATTTTACATAATTTATAATTGCAATACTTACAAGTAAACAAACACGATTTCAAATCATTTTAAGGTTATGTTTGAGTTGTCCCTAGCATCACCTGAACGTAGTTTTAATTTACGCCATAAATATACCAATTTCGGCTGATCATGTTGATTTACACATCATGGTTCTCAAAGTATAATAAGTAGTACTCATTTACGCACATACACCTAATGTAAACCGTAACTTTTTTGTACAAACATTATATCGATAATGAAAAATCGTAAACAAAGCGAGTAACTTTTTTAAAGAACTGTTTAAATTTAAAACTTTGCACTTTATGATATGGTTGGTCAGGATACTCAGGAAGATTGGCGTCTCGGGTCTCCCGCGCATAAACGATGACGACGCCATATATATATGATATTGCGTACGGGCGTGCCATCGCGCATGAAACGTCTGCGGTTTCCTCCCGCGTTCCGCGTCCGGGAATATAAGGTCGGTTCGTTTCGTCTTTAGAACTTATAGTTCGATTTCAAGCGCGCGATTATGATTTGTTAAATGAGGACGATTTTACAATTATTAACAACACTTTCTCTCTGCCTCACTTTTTCTTCGGGCTTGAGACCGACAATAGGCCGCATTAGAAGTGTGTACGGGAAATAGTACTGGACCAGGTAGATCATTCCGGGTGGAGGCTTAGATGTAGACTGAGATCCAAGCAGCTTCATCCTCGGCTGCACGCCAAGAAGTTTTTGGGAGGGAGAGGGAGAGAGAGAGAGAGAGAGAGAGAGAGAGAGAGAGAGAGAAAGCGGGGGGGGGTAAGGACCCAGATGTGCTGTAGGAAGAGGGCTCGGGTCCTGAGGTCCTAAGGATTAGTGCGCTTGGGAAATTCCCTGCGCACGTTTTATGACGGGTGGCAAAAAAGGATCGTAAAGGGGGTAAAAGTGCGTCTCTCGGATTCGTGCGGAAAAACATCGAAGAAAGATTGTCAGTTATATTAGAAACTAGATTTTATTCTTTTTTTTTTTAATATTCGCGCTTCTAGTATGGCGGACGGTATATTTACGTGTAACACGATCGTGCCGTCACGGGGACGTCTCTGTGCCGACACGTTGTTATCTGGGCATATACGCGTCTATACGCCGACGCAAACGCCATGAACGACGCTATCGCGTATATTCACGTTCACGTGAGTAGATTTCGATTTTCGGCAAACGGTAAAACAGGCTATATATTTAACTTTTTTGTTTTTGAATATACTTATAGGTTATAGTTTTACAGCAGTAGCAGTAGACATGCTAATCGTTTTGTGAGATAAAAAAGTAACTAAATACAGAAATAATAAAAATGTCCAAGTCAGCAGCACGTCTGAAATTTGCAAAAAAAATTGTTGACAAAGTGGATCATTCCTCAAAATTACGAACCAACATACCAGCCGGACAGGCAATGCCAAGTCCACCTTTGGGTCCCCAACTTGGTCAGGTTAGATTTGTGTATTAATTTTTTTGTATATTTGAAGATTGTTCAATTGAAATCTCATTGTTCAAAGTGCATAACAACTGAATGTTAAAATAAACAATAATTACAAATTAGATTTCATTACTCGATTACTTGAATTTAAACAATTATTTTCAGAGAAACATTAATATAGCAGCTTTTGTTAAAGACTTCAATGAAAAAACTGCTCATTTAAAGGAAGGTATACCTATACCTTGTCGAGTAAAAGTCAATCCCGATAGAAGCTACCATTTAGTAATGCACAAACCACCTGCAGTTTATTACTTAAAACAAGCAGCTGGAATCCAAAAGGGTGCATTGGCTCGTAAGTTCAAGTATTGTATAGGAATAATACTTTACTTATCCTTAGTTAAAAAACCTGTATTTATATTGGCTTTTGGAAAGCTACATTAAACAAATTTCAAATTATTAGTCTAATTTTTATGAAACATCAAAATACTGTGGCAATCAAATAATTTCAAGATAAAAATAGCACTATTTAATGTATGTGTAGGAATATATTTATTCATTTTATGTATTGCATCAAACAATTTCATGATACTTCTGCTATACTATAAAAGTATCAATTATTATATCCACTGTATTTTGATTTTTTAATAAAATCAATAAGTAGTGGCATTAATTTTAATGATTTATTGATTTTAGCACCAGAAGTTGTTGGTAAGGTGTCTCTGAAGCATTTATATGAGATTGCAGTAATAAAATCTGAAGATCCACCACTTGCATTAATGAGCTTACAACAGATCACTCAAATGTTGGTAGGCATTGCCAGAACTGTAGGTATAGAAGTAGTAAAACATTTAGATGCTGAAGAGTATAAACAGTTTTTAGAAGAAAGAAAAGTTATATTTGAACAACAACTGAAAGAACTAAAAGAAGCAAAAGAAGCAAAAATGCTACGCACTGGTTAAATATTGTAAAATTAGTCATTTTTATATTTAATTTTATCAATGATAATGTATGTAAGATAATGTAAATAAAACAACATAACACAAATAATCTTCTTATTTATCAAACAATTAAAATTGTCCATAGAAAGTTTTGGAGAAAAAAGGTTGAATAATATATGTTAAGGCTTAATTTTATAAAACAAAAAATCTTTATTCAAGAAAAATATTAAAGGTACATTTTGTGTAAAATAATTAAACTTTTAATCTTTTATTGTTTATTATATATCTGTGAATAAATTTTTTATTAACGAGAAAAATGATCACCTATACAATTATATGTGCATTCGTAAAAAATAAAAAATATGAGTCTACAAGCAAAACAACTAATCAATAAATCTACAATAATTTCTTGAAACAATTTTTCAGTTATTGTTAATGTTTGTTTCATCAATATAGTTCTTTATAATTTCAAAACAAAAAAATTAGATTTTAAAATGTATAAATGATTACAATTAATTTAGTTATTCAATAAAATTAGAATCGAGTGCTTACAGTACTTAACTTGTTATGCATACGAATTTATATTGACGTTAAAAATACAACATTGTTTATAAGAATGTGCAATTCTAAATTATTGTATAATTCGTTATCGGGATCATAATGTAATTGGAAGTCTTCTTCTGGATCATCCCGCAGAGTTCTTCGATGAAGTTTTCTTCTTCAAGGTCCACTGGAGCACTGGTTGTTCATCTTCTTTCGGAATATGCCACGAAGTCCCTCGCCGCTGTCAAATGCATTTTTTCCTGCGATATCCCATGAAGACGCTGCCGTCTCTTCCGTTAATGTTGAATTTTAGTACAATTGTAATAACTCTACTGTTCAACTATTTTAATCCATCAAAATTAATTACAAATCAGGGAATTGTATAATCCTATACTTTTATCAAAGTCCTATTTAAAGTTGACAGTTTTAATATTGTGACCATAATTACAGTTTTTGATATGTTGTTATTAAATGAACATTTTTTTTGCACTGGAATTTTAGAAATTTAAACTATTATTTTAGTTTTAATAAGTAGTTACATAAATGTTACTTTTAAAATATATTAAATAATTAATAACATACTTTTTAAATGTTTTTATTCCAGTACACTGTACTCAATTTTTAATTATTCCTAGCTTGTTATTCATGAATAGTTACAGTTATTGTAATTATATAAAATTTGATATTTCATTTTTTAATATTATCTTGGTGATATAATACAGTATTATCCAATTTAATTCCTTTCACGGAGATATTTTTTAATTTTCAATAAAGTTATGCTAATCTCTAAATTGCATTGTTTTTGTATTTTGTAACTACCATTATCTATTAATTTTAAAGTTTCTTATATACTATAAATTTAATAACTTCGCATACATCTTCAATGCCGAAATCTCTGTCTTCAGTGAATAATTACTTTTTTCCACATCTGTTTTTTAACGTTTATATATATATATCATCTGGTCCAAACATCACCAACATAGTATCCAGTAATTTCTATTTTTCTTCAATTGATTCTAGAATTTAATAATACTGATGCAAATATTTTATTATGAAATACAAATGATAATAATATATTGTGTATTGATTTAAAATTATCCAAGAATCAACTTTTGTAACAAAATATTAGAAATTCTAAATGTTGCTTACTTTATCCTTCAAGCAGATTAAATGAACTAATCAGCATTTAGGTATAGATGAAAATTGGGACAAAACAAAAAATGATTTGGACAAGAAGTCCCGATATATCCATTTTTTCCCTCGAAGTCCACCATTCATCGCCGAAATCTCCGAGTATTCCAGGATAATTTCCGAAGTTCGCTAGAAGTCCATAGTCCGTAAAAAAACCCACGATGTCCTGCGTAGTTCAAAGCTTTATCCCGCGCTGCCGCCAGATAGAAAATCCCACGATGATGAAGATGGTCCTCTTCTGTGCTGCCGTCACGTAACCCCCTCTAACACTTGCCTTTTTTAGTTAAATTTTTTCATTCTTTTTTCCTTTTCTTTTTTTAAATTCCGATTCTTTTTGTTTTCTTTCTGGTTAATTTATTTGATGTTTTTAAGACTTTCAATATATTTGAAGAATTTCTTTCTTGTACAATTATGTTTTCAATTATTTTTAACTTTTTATTTTTTATGAATTTATTTTGCTGTTTTTTTTCTTTTTGACAAAGTTATTTTTGCAAAGGCGTCATATATTTTTTAACTATTGTCTTATTAATGAGTTTAATTGTGACGTCACCAAAGAGACTCTCAATTTATGTTCCACAATAAGGCAGCAATAAAAGAAATCTGTAACAAACGATATTGATTAGTCGCTGCTCAGATTGCTAATAATTTATTGGAAAATTAAAAACTCACTTTTTTTTAGTAAAAGAGATGCTGTTTGGCTGGAACTCTGCATCTACGTAGTCGGAAGTCTACGTTTAATCTGAACATGAAACAACCCGGAAACCCTCGTACTCCACAAGGAAGATGAACGCAGTAACAGAAGCCGTGGACATCCGAAACATGAACCCATAGCCAGGACAGATGGCCTGTCTCCATCACCTCCAGAAGATCATCAGAGGCCAGATTTCGCAAGAACACTCTACGCAGTCCATTTTCTGCATCATCAGGGCACCGAAGACCCGATCGAAGGAAGCTGGACTGCAATGAAGGTACCCAGAAGCTGGCAGCAAAGAAGCCTTCTTCCGAAGTTGTTGAAGCAGAACGACGTTGACCCTAGTAAACTTCTGGTGGACTGCAACTAAAGCCGCCTAAGCAGACGTAAAACCCGCAGGACTGTAACTTAAGCAGCCCGAGCAGATCGAGGACCCGCTGAACCGCATCCGCAGCCGTCCGAACCAGGTAACCGACCCTTTGGACAGTAACCGAGGCTGGCCAAGCCGGTAAAGGCCTGCTAAACTGCAACCATAGCCATCGAAATTGGGTAGTTGACCTGCTGGACCGCTACCGAAACCGTCGAACAGGTGGATATCTCGCAGCCGCCTGTACTGGGTAGTTGACCCGATGGGCCAGAGCCGAAATCGCCAAGCAAGTGGATGACTCGCAGAACAGCCACTGTAGCCAACATGGCAGGTGAATAACCCGCTGAACCGCATCCGTAGCCGTCCGAACCAGGTAGCCGACCTTTTGGACAGCAACCGTAGCTGCTCCAGCAGGCAAAGGCCTGCTGAACTGCAACCATAGCCGTCCGAATTGGGTAGTTGACCGGCAGGACCGCTACCGAAACTGTAGAGCAGGTGTATGACCCGCAGCCGTCTGTACTGGGTAGTTGACCCGATGGTCCAGAGCCGAAATCGCCAAGCAAGTAGATGACTCGCAGAACAGCCACTGTAGCCACCATGGCAGGTGAATAACCCGCTGAACCGCATCCGTAGCAGTCCGAACCGTCCGACCTTTTGGACAGCAACCGTAGCTGCTCAAGCAGGCAAAGGCCTGCTGAACTGCAACCATAGCCGTCCGAATTGGGTAGTTGACCGGCAGGACCGCTACCGAAACTATAGAGCAGGTGGATGACCCGCAGCCGTCTGTACTGGGTAGTTGACCCGATGGACCAGAGCCGAAATCGCCAAGCAAGTGGATGACTCGCAGAACAGCCACTGTAGCCACCATGGCAGGTGAATAACCCGCTGAACCGCATCCGTAGCCGTCCGAACCAGGTAGCCGACCTTTTGGACAGCAACCGTAGCTGATCAAGCAGGCAAAGGCCTGCTGAACTGCAACCATAGCCGTCCGAATTGGGTAGTTGACCGGCAGGACCGCTACCGAAACTGTAGAGCAGGTGTATGACCCGCAGCCGTATGTACTGGGTAGTTGACCCGATGGACCAGAGCCGAAATCGCCAAGCAAGTAGATGACTCGCAGAACAGCCACTGTAGCCACCATGGCAGGTGAATAACCCGCTGAACCGCATCCGTAGCCGTCCGAACCGTCCGACCTTTTGGACAGCAACCGTAGCTGCTCAAGCAGGCAAAGGCCTGCTGAACTGCAACCATAGCCGTCCGAATTGGGTAGTTGACCGGCAGGACCGCTACCGAAACTATAGAGCAGATGGATGACCCGCAGCCGTCTGTACTGGGTAGTTGACCCGATGGACCAGAACCGAAATCGCCAAGCAAGTGGATGACTCGCAGAACAGCCACTGTAGCCACCATGGCAGGTGAATAACCCGCTGAACCGCATCCGTAGCCGTCCGAACCGTCCGACCTTTTGGACAGCAACCGTAGCTGCTCAAGCAGGCAAAGGCCTGCTGAACTGCAACCATAGCCGTCCGAATTGGATAGTTGACCGGCAGGACCGCTACCGAAACTATAGAGCAGGTGGATGACCCGCAGCCGTCTGTACTGGGTAGTTGACCCGATGGACCAGAGCCGAAATCGTCAAGCAAGTGGATGACTCGCAGAACAGCCACTGTAGCCACCATGGCAGGTGAATAACCTGCTGAACCGCATCCTTAGCCGTCCGAACCAGGTAGCCAACCCTTTGGACAGCAACCGTAGCTGCTCAAGCAGGCAAAGGCCTGCTGAACTGCAACCATAGCCGTCCGAATTGGGTAGTTGACCGGCAGGACCGCTACCGAAACCGTAGAGCAGGTGGATGACCCGCAGCTGTCTGTACTGGGTAGTTGACCCGATGGGCCAGAGCCGAAATCGCCAAGTAAGTGAATGACCCGCAGAGCAGCTACTGTAGCCCCCAGAGCAGGTGGATAACCCGCTGAACCGCATCCGTAGCCGTTCGAACCAGGTAGCCGACCCTTTGGACAGCAACCGTAGCTGCTCAAGCAGGCAAAGGCCTGCTGAACTGCAACCATAGCCGTCCGAATTGGATAGTGGACCGGCATGATGGCTACCGAAACCGTAGAGCAGGTGGATGACCCGCAGCCGTCTGTACTGGGTAGTTGACCCGATGGATCAGAGCCGAAATCGCCAAGTAGATGGACTGTAGTCGCCGGAGCTGGTGGATGACCCGTAAGATCGCAATCGTAGCCGTCCGAAATGGGTAGTCGACCCGCTGAACGGCAACTGAAGTCCAAGCAGATGCATGACCCGCAGGACTGAGGTTGAAGCCATTCGATTATGGTTGATGCAGATAATTCGGTAGACCGCAAACAGCAACTGTAGTCCGCACCGCATAGGTATAGACGACCAGCAGAACTGCAACCGTGCAGCCTAAACTGAGTGGATGACCATGATGGATGTCAGCTCTCCAGGGAGGACTGCAGGTGCTGAGGGAATGAAATTGATGAGGCGTGGACAAACATTAACTTCCGAAGTGTTCGGTGTTGCCAGAATAAAAGGACGACCCCAACGGAAGCATCAGGTATTCTGGGGTAGATTGACACTGCTTTGTATAAAAAATCCACGAGCGGACGTCAACTTTCTGGGTAGTTTGAAATCACCCACAAGGCGGTGAGTGTCTTATGAAAGAATAGCGGTTCTCTAAGTGAATGGCCACCATTTGAATAGTGTTGCCTATGAGTGGACGCGGACAGCCATGGGACTGTTGGCCAACTCCGTTGCATACATGATCTCGTTATCCTTTGTCGCTCGTTAAGATCCGTGTGCTAAGTGACTGACGCGAATTTCCAGTCGCTAAAACACTTGGTTAGCAGGGAGATATTTTTATAAGGAAGAGGGTTAACTCACGTATCGAAACCCATCGATATAGTTGCTGTGTTTCTGGGACATTTGGTGTGCACTCGCTGCTCTATTGTGATAACTTAGATTTTTGCTTATTCCGTGTAGTGACTATGCAATGCTTGAAATGCAATTAGGCTGTTGGTATGGACAGGCGACCTACTTATGCCTCAACATTGACAATTACATTTTCTTACACATGCTCAAATAAAATTTCTTTTTGCAACATTTACAGATTCAACTGTCTTTTAAATACTCCTTTTCATTTTTCCTTAATGCATCCCATCAAAATCATTTAATTATATTTACAAATAGCAGATCTCATCAATATTTGCATATAAAAATGTAATCACATCTAACGAGAATTACAATTATGTGTATATATGTGTTCATATAAGTGCTTTCTGAAAAATTTATAAATTTATAGTATAAGTTTGGACATTGATTAGTTATCCCCAGTCCCCCTTAGTTTATTACAATATTTTAAAGTAAGTTTTGTACAATAGTGCAATAAGATAAATTAGTTCAAAAATTAGCTTTCTGATTTCATAAATTCACTCACCAAACTACTCACTTTTAACTATAAAAATACTTATTCCTTCTGTTTTCTGTGATTCGCATTTTTTTTCAATGTAAAATTCTTGTATTTCTTTGTATTTCAGCTATTTAAACATTTAATTTTTTAATCCAATCAATTCACAATTTTTTTCATGTAAACATCATCACAGATAAACTTTCACTTATAACATGTACTTGATCACGAATAAAAAATATCAACACAAATCAAATAATAATATTGTAAACATCAATATTGCTCATTTTAAATTAAATTCATAAACTATTAAACTTCACCTTACTAATTTCAAACAGTATACATTCAGTCTTATTAATTATTGACTTTTAAATTATATTTAAATAACTTCATTTATATTATCTCAATATACTGAAATAATTATATTTTTTTTCATTCTTCAATTAAAATTATCAAACTATAATTGCTGACATAATGCTTCACTTGCTTGGTCCAGAATTTATTTTACTTTTTATTTTACTCGTTAAATTTTAACAATTTTTTTATTATATCTGTTATGCTTCAGTTTTCCATAATAATCTTTTCTTATTCAATCTAATGCCATGTGCATTTAATACCTTGATTACTGCTTTCATTTATTTTGGTAATATTTGGTAATAATTTAAAAGTCTTGTCTTTTTATTTATTGCAAATCTATTTCTAATTTTCTGTTAGATCTACTTCTCTCAGATAGAAAAACCATAGATAATGGAAAGCAAAACAATTAAGATTCAAAATGCAAATTATTTTCCTAAATACAATTATGTTAGAGTATATACATTAAAAAATTTCGTTAACTAGGGTTATTTTATACAGTACCTCAAAATGCACATGAAAATTATCCTGAAAATTTAAGCATTCTAACAAAAGTGTAACTTTGTGATAAAAGCACATAAAAAACAATTAAAAACGTAAATTGACCAATAGTGCATGTATTGTTTAGAATTTCTGGCAATTTTGTGAAAAAGCTTATGCCCTTAATTTAGTTATGTATCCATGCATTTTTCGATGTAAATTATAGCAATTTTTTACACCTTTATACGTTGCTATCAACGATGTTCAAGTCATAGTTATCTTATAATGATTCAAAGGATTGAAATAACATGTATTAGGTACAAACATACAGAAAATTCACGGATTCAACCTGCAGAAAAATATCCAAAATACCTCTTTATAATGCTGATGATGCATGCCTTTTGTTTAGTTCTACATTTACTTTATGTACATAAATGCAATAAAACACTAACAATCAGCTTCATTCAACGACTAATACTGTTAATGTTCTTTTAGTGAAGAATATTAATTCAGAAAAAGAAACAGTGATACCTTCACTTGTCCATAAAAAAATTCTATCTAGCATTAAGCATCCAATTTTGATTGTCCAAACCACACAATTCAGCAAATGTCTTGTTTATATGCAATAAATACTTATTCTGCTCTGCATTCCTGAAGCTCAAAAAAAAGTGTTCTCCCCCCTTAACAGCTATTTTCTTAACATATATGCGCATAATTGTGTATAAAATATAAAAGTACTACAAATTAGAATGTATGTTAAATTGATAACTTTGAAAAAAGACTTACAAGCACAAATATGTTTAGCTATAAACATTAATTTTGGCTGGATTGGAAAAACTGCTCATATATGAGGACTCAATTTTTACATAACAGCAGGAATCGTGATATTCTGAAGCAAAGAAGATTTCCATTCCCCTAATTTCCCCAAAAATGTTATGAATACGCTTACTTTTCTCGCAGTTTCTTCTTATCTGGGACAATCCTAATGTGGTACACATCTCCTGAAGGAAAAAATAAACACAACCGCCCCATACACTGTATATATATGATGCAATATTTTCGTAATAAAGCATACCTGATAGTATTTTTAGAATAATTAGAATGCCATTCGATAGTCGATTATTTGCTTGATGTCTCAAATCTTGAATTGTGCACTGCATCTCTTATATCCTGAAGCTCAAAAAAAAAAAAAAACGAATTGCCCATCCCCCTGGATATGTTTTAATTTCAATCAATTTTAAAATGACAATATAAAGTTTTACCCGGAACCATGAAATCATGCGTAACTTTCACGTGTTGGTCGTATTCTTATTAGCCAAAAGCAGAAGGTAGTCAAAGTATCCACAGCAAACAGTGTTGTATTAACGAGCTGAAGTAAAAACAAATTCGCTTTTTGCATTCCCACCCAACCCTCATGAAATATATATATATATATATATATATATATATATATATATATATATATATATATATATATATATATATATATATATATATATACACACACACACACACACACACACACACACACACACACACACACACACACATTTGAAAAGATTTCATCCGTTTTTTTGTCAATCACATTTAACTCTATATACAAACGCTTTAAAAAAATGTTTGTTACCTCAACATTCAATTCTTAAAGCAGAGAATGGCTATCTTACATTCTAGACAGTAGCAATGCTGTAACCGTTAGTAACCAACAAAGATGAATTAAAGCAATATCCTTGATTTGAATCTGCGAAAACAACAATTATTTTGGCCCATAAGGCAAACAGACAAACATAAGAGACAAATGTATACTTATATCTTGCAAAAAATTTTATTTATAACTGGAATAGTTATAAATCCTATATATAGAAGTGTGCAGCAAAATATTAAAAATGTTTTTCTACTACTTATTTAACTTCCTCAAAAACGCTTTTTTGACTGTTCTACCTGCGAAAATAACAAATATTCCATCCCACAAGGGAAAATGCAGTATATCCAATATGTATTGGCACAACAAAATATAGAAATGTTCTATCACTATCAACATTTTTTTATTATTAAAGAGAAAGTGAAAAAAAAATTAATAAAATCAGTACCTGAAAACTGAAATATTTACTCTCTAAATCTCGACTCGTGATGAATTTCATGAACCTCAATCTGTGAAAATATTGGTTTATCTAGCCCTTAAATAGGCAATACAATGTGATATATATACATATATACATATATATATATAAATAAAAGTTAAACAAGTTATCAAACTTAAAGGGTTCTATTAAGATTTTAGTTAATTTTATAACATTATCCAAATGTGCAAAATCATTAACTCACGCTATTTATTAGTTTCCTACTACTGCTGCATTATAATAATCCCGATAGGTATTCTTTTCATTGTGACCTTCTTCATTTTTATCTGTGAAAATAACGATTATCTCGTCCCTCACGTGAAAAAATAAATGTATAAATTTACGAAATATTTAAAAACTTATCCATGAAATTCTTAGCTTTTCCTTAATCAAATATTTATTGCAATAATGCTTGTTTCAATACTATTTTATTTTATTTATGTTTTCTAATCATCTGTCAGACCTTATACAAATGCCTTTTAAAGCAAAACTTAGCTGTATGAATCTTAGTTTTTCCTTATTTTGTTATAGTTGGCAAAATCTGTTTTAATTGATCTTATTCAATGACTTGAAAATGGATTTAAAAATATATAAATGATTCATTAAATTATCTGGACATATTGAATTAATCTTAGCCTCATAAAGACAATCACAAAATTTCTAACATTCTCAATTCTTTAAGCAATGAAAATTGAATTTGAATCAGTTTAATTTTCATACAAAGTTATGAAAATGATAACTCACGATCAACTATATTTGTACTTTTACAACAGCTTAGACTCGATACTGCACTGTTGTCTACAAACTTGTAGATAGCAACATCATTGTTTGAATCTGTGAAAACACCGTTTATTCTGCCCCTATTATGGGGTACAAGAGAATATAACTACATTGATAACATTACTGATTTAATTTTTAAATAAATGATAAGTTTCGTTTGACATAATTAATACTTAATTTTCATATAAATTCATGGAAACATTATTTAACTAACAAATTGTTATTGTACTCTTACAGCATTTTATACTCGATGCTGCATTGTTGTCTATAAACTTATTGAAAGCAACATTGTTGTTTAAATCTGTGAAAATACCAATTATTTTGCCCCCATTATGGGGTAAAAGAGGATATAACTACATTGATAACATGATTGATTTTTTAATTTTTAAATATATGATCTATTTAATCAGAGCAATGAATACTTAATTTTCACAATGAACAGTTTTAGCGCCCTTACAACAGCTCATACTCTGCACTGTTGTTTATAATCTTATCGATATTATTGTTGTTTCAATCTGTAAAAATACCTATTATTCTGGCCCCTATCAGGGGTAAAGAAGGTTATAACTACATAGATTACGTTCTTGATTTTTGAATTTCAAATAAGACTTTTTTTTCAATCAAAGTAATCAATACTTATTTTTCATATAAATTCATGAAAATATATTATTAAACTCACGATAAACTGTTTTTGTACTCTTACAGCAGCTTCAATCTGTGAAAATACCGATTATTCTGCCCTCATTATGGGGTAAAGGAGAACTACATGTTTACTTTATGATTGATTTTTAAGTGTAAAACTGTTTGTTTGATTAAAATAATCATTACTTGATTATCGTATAAATGTATGGAAACATTATATATAACTCACGATGGATTGTTTTTGTACTGTTACAGCATCTTATACTTGTTACTGTATTGTTGTCTATGAACGTATTAACAGCGATTGGCCATGTTTTAATCTGTGAAAATACCGATTATTCTGGACCCATTAGAGGTAAAGCAATACACAACTACATTGATTTTTAAATTTCTACTATTAAATCTTTCCATTAAATGAGTCTGTCTATATTGATTGTACTTTAAATTGAAAATTCCATGCAATGACTTTTGTACCTGGTAAATATCGCCATAACTACTCCAAATTCACCCCCCTTCATGTAGTGATTAATGTTCAAGGCCACTTTTTGTTGCTCATGAACGCACTATCATCCTTGATTTATCTGCGAAAATACCGATTATTTTGGCCCCACTTGGGGGCAAGAAAGAGCAATACTACTACAGTATCTTAGTATAATATTAAATCGGTTTTGGTATCAATAAACTATTTTTCCAATTTCATGCAAATACCTCCATACCTGGAGAATTATTTAATTCTACGATAACCTGCATAAGGCTGTGGCAGAATTGAAATTTGTGTGACGCTTAGGTTGATGTTGATTGTCGTTTGAGGATCGCCGATAGCCGAATCATAACCAACCTCCTTGTATTTCACTTTCCGCTTATAACCTGAGAAAATAGTATTTTTGGGGGGCATTTTTAATTGACTGACCCGCTCACCCTTTCGATCGTTTCCGACTTTTCCACCTCGTAATCTCTCTCTCACTTTGTATCTGGTGGGACGAATTAGTGATGGAGTGACCGGACGATACATGAGCGTGCGAAGGTAAGGTGTTCGTGTACAACTCAACGTTGTGTGCGAATCTGAATCGGGCTGTACTGCGTTTGGCCGTCTATAAAAAAACAGACTTTCTCCCATCCTTCCCCAATACAATCATTCCGCTCACCACAATTTCTTATTTGAGTATCTTAAAGGCCAATCACGCTGCTGCCAACAACCCGGACTGCTACCTTTTTTGATCTCTGGACTCGCAATGATTTCTAAGACGATTTCCATACTGAAAAGGAGTGACGAAATTAATAGATTAAGAGTGAACATTTTAATGTGGGAAATCAGTATACTTCTTTGTTTTATTTTTTTAGTAAAAATGTTTATTTATTTTTAACATCATTTTTGATGATACTCAGTTGTTTTTTTGTATAAATAATATTGTTTTGATGATTGCACACCAGAATAGATTACAATTTATAATAAAAAATACATTTCACTAATCTCAATGAAACAATTAATCTTGCAATAAAGTCTTTTTTCTCGTATACAGGTACTAGAGTTCGTTTGAAGTAACATAAAATAGTAAAAAAATAGTAACTCTGCTATCTAAAGATTTGATTGAAATTTTTGCAAACAAATAAAAAACTTTGGTTTTGATACGATCTACAAACCACACCGATGACAGGCATAGAGGCCCGCAAGCGTGAGGTCATGGTTCCTGAGGCAGCCCCAAGGTCACCAGAGTCAGCCACGCCCGACGCCCATCCCATTTCCATCTCAAACGGCGAGACTGCAAGTAAAAAATATCCAGATATACACCATGGTAGTGATGAAAATGTGTATCTCCTCGGGATGCTTCGGGCACCGAATGCGATAACGAGCATCAGCTAGCAGCCTCATCTTCCGTTGCTGTCGTTGTTGTTGAGGGTCGCCGTTGAACCTGGACATCAGGAATGACGTGTGGCTGCTTCAGCTCCATCCTTATATGTTTCTTGGATAATCGAAAGAACCGATTCATGGCGGTTTTTCGATAAACGCAACAGCGGCAGTGGCAGCTTTTAAAGTGATTTTTCGCGTCGGAAGCGGCAGCGATTCCTTCATCGTTGAAGAGGCGCTTTAATTTCACTCAGCTGCGACATGAACGAGTCCAAGCTACTTAGTTCGGGGCACAAAGGACCGTTCCACACGTTGTACTGGTCTTGTGTGTACAGTGCATTGTAGCCGTTCACCTTGTTCGAGACATCTTGATAGTCGCCGCCATCTTGGAAGCCATTTCTGAACTCTCCGTCTTTATAGTCGCCATCTTTGTAGCAGATGTCCTCGAGCAGGCGTTGCTTCATCTCCTGCCACTTCATGATTCTCGTCATCTGCTTGTTGCGAAGCTCGTGCTCTGCTTTGCACAAAACCGACGTCAGGACGGCCTCGACGCGGAGGTTGCGCCTGCGATTTCTTCGACAAAGAATTTTCTTCGAGCGCACTCTGCTTATCCAGTTGGCGAGCTGCTCCGTTTGGCTCGGCTGGTCCGCGTCGAATTCTCTCGGCCTCACTGTGGCACCCATTTGTCCCTGATGCTGCGATGACGTCACCTCTGGCGGAATTTCCCGCTTCACAGCTGCTGCGTATTTATAGTGTACGCTCTCGTCGAAGCTTCTCAAAGGCCGCGTACTGAATAGTGACGTATAAGCTCGACAAAGACTACGTTCTCGACTTAGCGACACTTCTCGATATTTCTCGATAAAAAACTCTCCGAACTGACGATCACAATACTGACTCTTCTGTTTCTTAATTATTAGAAAATAATCAAGAATAAACACCAACCAACCTGTATCTGCTCGTGTTTCTCTTCGTGCAGAAGCCTCGAATATCCTCCACACGCCGAGAAACAGGAAACGGGACTTTCGAAGCCAGCCGCCGAGCGAGACAAAGTCCGCACCGTCCGAAGGTGAAAACAGGAATGCCTGCCCGAGCAGCTCGAGGGGGGGTATTTATAGGCAGCCGCCGCGCTGTATCGCTCCGCTCTCCCGATGAAAAGTAGTTCCCGAACGAGCTACTCCTTTGCGCTCAAATCTTCGATATTTTTCCACCTTAATGCATGTAAGCGTCTTTGGTGAACCAGCGATGACAGTTGGTGAGCAATTTTTCATGGAAAAATAGCAGTCCATCGAAAAATCAGCGCAGTGCTAGAAAGATCGACGTGGCGTAGGAAATGCGTTGCGCGGCCACCCCTCCCTCTCACGACGGATACAACTTAGGGGGAGAGGTGAAGCCGTCAGCATAGGCTGCACTCGCTGCGACGTTTGTTCCTGGATGATCGACGTTGCCAAATCTCGAAAGTGCTCGATCTTTCTTTACCCTTTGTGTATAACATAGCCATTTGCGCTTTTGAGGCTCATATTTCCTGGCCAAACAAAGCTTTCACGGTTAAATAATTGAGTACTGTCTCTCGAGTTATTGAGAAAACTCGACATTCGAACTAGAAAACTCGTTGAATCAAGCTAATGAAGCTGATCAGGCGATCGAGGAGAAAATATAGTCCTCGACGTGGCAACGTCGCTTTTCACACTATACGCAATATCAAAAACTACAGAGTATACCTATATATGTATGCAGCAGCATACGTATGAGAAACGAAACTCGAACAATCTCTTTTGCTTTCTAAATCTCATTACTTATTTTTTAAAATCTCATGATACAATCAGAGGAGCATCCAATCATTCAAACAATAACAATTATGATAGTATACATAGAGGTAAAACGTGTTTATTCGTTACGAAGCCAACGATAGAAAACATCGATTTTAATTCTTCATTATGTTGAAGTATTTTATTTTCTATTATTTTCTAAATATCAAATAACATTTATTTATTTATGATGAGGTCGGAGAGCGTTTAAACTCGTCGTTTTTACCACGCCTTAAAGTACACACATATAACTATATAGCTGTAACTTTTCGAATGGGTCGTTATTCTATATATGTATTTTGTATAATTTTAGAGCATAAGGCAGCACAAATAAAATCCATAGCTATATAATATACAATTGAGTAATTTAAAATATGCAATCAGCAGAGTTTACTTATAGGTTCAAAATTTTACAAAAAATTACGCGATCGATGTTTAATCTAATATTTATATAGATATGTATGAGACTAAATATATATACCTATATGTAGCATTGAGATAACGAAGGAATAAGATGTTCGTACCAATACGCAGGAAACAAAGCGTCGAGCGAATGACGCATATATTTATACGCTCGATCTGCTGATTCTGGCGTAAATATTTCTGTGACGCAGACCGTCATTGAAAAACCGTTTTACAGTTCGTGTGATTCATCTCTTTATAATTTAACTTATATATCTTCGAAATATATCTGAATATTTTGTACATCCTATATACTTATATATACCAATAAAAGTTATTATGAAATGCGCATAAATAACATATCACAATATTTGATTCAGGCATATATTTATTGACACATGAAATATTAAAAAATAGAGTTTAGTTGAAATTAATTATAAGGTTACAGACTAAATAATATACTTGCATTATTTAATCTGTAGCATACGATCATAATGTATGGTGCGTTATTTTTAAATCTTTTTGGCTTACTTGAAAGTACACATGCAATGTAAAAGTCGAACATTGTAACAAATAAATATACATAAATTAAAAATAAATTGAAAACAAACAAGTTATTTTTGTGACACGAACAAAAAAAAATGCATGCGCATTAATTATATATATACAGGGTGGGCCATTTTAATCAAACCAGTCTAATAACTCCTAAATTAAGCCATGAACAGAAAAATTGTTCAGATGAAAGTTGTCCAGGATCAAGGGGGACATCTTTTTGTGCAATTAATTTTGACCTTGAACTCAAATTTCAAGGTCATTTGAAGGTCAAATATTTTTTTTTAATAGGAACCTCTATTTTTGATAGCAGATTTGGAAAGAACAAGAAATGTTACGTCCAAAAGTCAACATCCTCTAAAAGCTCTGGCAGTCGATCTCTGAGCAATGCCAAATAGCTATTCTGGTTAACATTTTGACCGAAAAAATATGGCCCAATCAGGTAACCATTAATAATCCCACACCACGCCATTAAACTCCATCGGTTTTGATGGTCAATAGCCCTGTACCAGTGGGGATTTACAGGTGACCAGTAGTTACTATTGTGCCTATTTAATTAACCATCACTGCGAAATATAGCCTCGTCAGAAAACATAACAAATCTGGATCATTTTGTAAAACTCCTAAAGCCCACTGGAAAAAGTTAATACGCATTAGAAAATGGCGTGGCCTCAGCTCATGAACTAATCTTATGTGGTAATCGTGATAGTGGAGATTATTCACTCAGATATTTAAAATTATCATGTTTACTTCAAAATTTACTTTTGACCACTAAAAATTTGTTAACGAATGTTAAACAAGCATCCTAGTGAGAGGCAAGGGGACTCACAGTAAACAAGCACCCCAGTGAGAGGCAAGGGGACTCACGTTAAAAAAGCACCCCAAAGGGAACATAATCCTAATACGTTCACGTCGTTGTTCCTGGGTAGCGCTGAAATTAGGGAATTATTTTGTTTTCAAGGTAAATATTTTCATGGTCATTGTCACATTGGGTTTGAATATTCATCATAAAAGTACATTAACTACGATTATTCTATCAGAAAATGCGATTAAATAGCTATTACAGTATTTCTTAACATTTGACCTTAAAATGACCTTGTGAAGGTCATGAAAAAAATTTTGAAATACCGTTTCGGACGTAAAATTTCCTGTTATTTCCGAATATGCTATCAAAAATAGGGGTTCCTATTAAAAAAAAAAATTTTGACCTTCAAATGACCTTGAAATTTGAGTTCAAGGTCAAAACTAATTGCACAAAAAGATGTCCCCCTTGATCCTGGACAACTTTCATCTGAACAATTTTTCTGTTCATGGCTTAATTTAGGAGTTATTAGACTGGTTTGATTAAAATGGCCCACCCTGTATATGTGTGTGTGCGCGCGCGTGTGTGTGAAAATAATGGTCGTCTAAGAAAAATTCATAAGGAATCAAAACTTTGTCCTTGAGATTTATTTATTGTTATTGCGAAAGCTAATATAATTGGAAATTGTTTTCTATAAAGAGTAAATGGTAATGCAGAATTTTCTCCAGTATATAAGGTGATTCTTGGTATAAAGACTTTATTTCCAATATTCTCTCCAGTAATTATTTCTGCTTCAATATTATATTGATATAATTTAACAATTTTTAAACGAGTCCCATTGCACAGACCATCTATTATACTCAAATTTTGAATTAACATTACTGTTGAATTTATCTTTAAGTCCAATTTATGATGTGGAAGACCTCTAATTTCATTTAACATTTCAATTGGATAATTTAGATGAATATTTTCGTCAGTTTGATCTACACTTTTATGTGTTGCGTAATCTTTACTGTAATATGTCCATGATTCGCCATATAACAATTTTAATACTTTATTTTTTATAATTTTAATATCTTCATTATGAGGAGCTAAAATTACAGAATTTATAGAAATATTTTGATTAATATTGCTATAAATTTTGTCACAAACATCATTAGTTTTCCAAAGTTGAGGTATTCTGAAAGGATTAATTTTACCTTCTCCTATATATGTACTAATAATGATGAGAATTCTCTATCATAAGAACGAATATTTTTTTTTAATTTTAAAACTTTGAAAAGAGGCCATAATTTGTAAGAGAGTGATAATGTGTAATAGAGCAAAATGAATCGAATCTACAATCCCACACACTCCATAGTATTAAGTAAGTATATATATCGTCGCTCTGTACGAAGACTAGCACAGTTCAAATTTTCAAACGAAAACTAGCACAACTCACGTATTTCCTGCGAAGACTAGCACAACTCGCGACTTATATCACTTAAAATGTGAGTATTTTACGTTTTTATTGGATTATTGGGTACCTACTATAGTTAAGTTAATGAAAACCTTGGTCAAAGACAGACAAACCTCAAAGTTTTAAAAAATTTCAAAAATTTCTAACAATAGTGATCAATTTAAATAAACGCTTGTAAAAGATTATTGTATTTGTGAAAACAATGTTAAATTCGGTAAAAAATTGTAAATGGTGAACATATAAAAATGTTCATTAGGGACATTTTCGCAAAAATCAGGAAATTTTTATAGAAAATCGTTGTTGAAAGTTTGAGTTGTGCTAGTTTTCGCGACAAATGCGCGAGTTGTGCTAGTCTTCGCGGGAAATTTTGAGTTGTGCTAGTCTAGCGTGCGTGAAATGAGTTGTGCTACTTATGACGGGAAATTTGAACAGTGCTACTCTTCGTAGGGAGCGACGAATTATAATAGCGACTCGACGGACCTACCCTACCCCACCCTGCAAAATAATGATATTTGCAATAAAAAAAAATACTAATCGATAGTTTTAATAGCTCAATTCAACTACGTTGTCCTTTGAAATTGCTCACCTTAAATTATTTATTTAAAAATCAATAAAGTCATTGAAAAAAATTCATTTATCCGTATTTTTAAACTTCCATATCTTTTGATATATATAATATTTTAAACTGCTCAAAGTGCTAAAAAACTGCTCAAGTTGCATTTATAATTGCTCAAGTAGAGTTATTACCAGCTCCACTTTCATTGATTATTAAATAATAAAAAATAGTTGTAACAATTGTATTTTAGGTTAAATGAGCGTGCGCATGCGCACCGCGCATTGTCGGTCGGCGTCAGCGGGCTCAAACCTCTCGGACATTGATCTACGTATTCCTTCGCAAACAGTTTGCCTACGCGTGTATTATTGCTTTAGCACATTGATGTCTTGGCTCAGAATTGTGCAAAAGCAATCATACTCAGGCACACTCTTTTATATACTATGCTGAGCTTATGAAACACCTTTAAAGCTTTAAAGATCCTTGATCTTAAATTGCCGCGCGACCGCGCGTCACTGTTTGCGCGCATGCGCAACGCTCAACTGCCTACGTTGAAACTATCTTTATTTATTTAACAATTAAGGAAAGTAGAGCTGACAAAAACTTTACTTGAGCAATTATATATGTAACTTGAGTAGTTTTTTAGCACTTTGAGCAGTTAAAAATATTATATATATCAAAAGATATGGAAGTTTAAAAATAGGGATAAATGAATTTTTTTTCAATGACTTTATTGATTTTTAAATAAATAAATTAAGGTGAGCAATTTCAAAGGACAACGTAGTTGAAACTGAGCTATTAAAAAACTATCCATTAGTATTTTTTTTATTGCAAATATCATTATTTTGCAGGCTGGGGTAGGGTACTCGACGGAAATTAAATATAGGTAGTAAACAAATGAGACACTCTTCGCGTTAGCCTATCAGCTGATGACGTGATGATGCGCGCGGTTCCAATTTCCGACTGCGTTGATGGTGGAGACTGCACTGTACAATTATATAGATACATATAGATATATGTATCATTAATAATTGCGCTTCGATCATACAGACATAAAATACTTGGTAACATTTCTTTATTTTATTAAAAGCACACAATTATATTACGTACACTGCGCGTGAATTGATCCACGGTATTATTACTGTCGCTATGACTGTCGCTATGACAGCTACATGAAAACTCCTCCTTTGTTGACTATGGTCTTGTGATTTTTTTGTGACGGTCAGATTTGGTAGCAATACCGTGGATCCGTGGATCAATTCACGCGCAGTGTACATACATATGCAAAACAATATAAAAACGCGTTCAAAACCGTGTTTTCGTATATGAGTCATTCTACGACAAGAATCGGATACTTCACGGTCGAAAAATTGAGCTCTTGCAGTTTTGATGGCACACTCACTAGAACAAGTTTTTTACATGCGTTTGGACATACAACATGTAAAAGACATGGGTGCCACCCTTCGAGCATATACTATACTGGAGGTAGCCACCTTCAGCCCAGACGCGTGACTAGGTTAAGAGAGAGATAGCTGCTACTACAGTACATGCTATCTCTCTCTCTCGCTGAATCTGATTGGCTATTTCTTGTCATGTGGGTTTTCAAATCACAAAGAAGCGGGGACGTGGCGAATTGGGCAAACCATCCTACTCGGGATATTTTTGAACGTGTAAAATCTTAAATTTATAAATTGAAACTCAAAAAACTAAACTCGATCCAACAAATCAAACCAAACCAAAATTCAAGCCCCTACAAGGGGGGTGATAATTATATGTGATTTTTAAACTAGTTGTAATGTCGTAATCCATGGCTATGGTGGCTAAGGCGTTGTCCTTCTAACATTTTGCCTAGGGTTCAAATCCGGTGACTCATTTTTGTTTTATTTTATTTTTTTTTAATGCATGTTGTTTTTTTATTTTTTTATTTCAGGGTTGGACAATTGAAATAAAATACATATAACTGATTTCGACAAAAAACTATAATCTTTATTATCATAACTAAACTGGTAATATATATGTGTGTATATATATATATATATTGATTCTTAAATAATATTAGTTTTGTAAACGTTCGTCTAATTTTTTTGGCAGCGCGTCTTTTTTGACGCTCATAATGATTTATTCTTATATGATAATGTATTTGATCAACTGAGATCTATGCAATTTCGGATCGTCGGTGTGATTTATAGGTAATAAATTTGTCGGTATTTGGTACGCTGCATCACAGCACAAATTTTTAATAATACCTTTGGTCGATGTGTAGTATAATCTAAAATTTTTTCAAGAACTTGACATATCGTGATTACATCTTTCGCAGGTTTTATCAAGAAGAAGTCACAGTTGGAAGGACGCGTCGAGTAACCAATCAGATTCAGCGAGAGAGAGATAGCATGTACTGCAATAGCAGCTATCTCTCTCTTTACCTAGTCACGCGTCCGGCCATAAGGTTGCTACCTCCAGTAGTATATGCTCGAAGGTGCCACCTTTAAAGCATATGCCAACGAAAAGTTACGGGCCAATTACAAATGTATACCAAAAAATAGCCTTTATTGACATTCCCCGCGCAATTTATATCCTGGCCGATCGGCGAACATTATTTTTTTCTAGGATAATAGACTGCAGGAAAAGCCAAAATTTTCACTATTTTTCTTAGATTTTACCTTTTTGACGATTTTTACCGTATTTCAAACTTTCGCGAGTGGAAGACGTCAAGTCCTGAAATCATACTAGACCAGAAAGCCCACAAGTCCTATTTAAGTTTACCTATATCGAGTACTAATAGGAACTCACCATTGATCTTAATATTATTAAAAAGGAAAAAATACCTTCCAATAATAAACTTCAAGAATACTCGCTTTCTAAAATATTTTTCATACACAATACTTTATGATTACTTTTGATGCAATAATTTAATACTTTCACAAAATCTGGTTGCATTTTTTTGAAAATTGTATTCATATAATTAGAATACTTTTATTATAACTATAAAATACTTTTTTATTTTGGTGTTTGTTACAATTTATTCAGAAAGAATTTTGTCGGAATACTTTTTGAATACGATAAATATGCTTCCATACGCGGACATTCAAGAATTCTTTAATAATACTTTTTACCAGGACCGTATTGTCAATACGTGCACTAAATTTTAATAAGTATGATCCAATTAAGTAAAAATAGAAAGTGAGCGTGCGAAATACTTGCATACAAGGAATAATCAATACCAGATATAGGTACTATATATGCGGTATAGTACATTATTAATACAATACATGAGAAAAATATATAGTAATAGTACTTATATGATAATAGAAAATATATACAAGCGTGAGAAAGTAAAGATCCGTGAATTCGCGGGGCAAGCACTTTACATAGGATCGTTGACTTAGAATTTTTGCCAGCACAATGAAAGAGGGGTCGGGTCTGGCGAAAGTAAATGTATACATATATAGCCATATCCACCAACAACTCTCTCCCTTCTGCAGAGATGTGCAGGCTGCAGGTTTGGAGACAAAAAAGAGGGGCATAGGATCGAGTATATACCTATTATATATAATATAGGCTGCGACGGGCGGTTGGCCTATACGTGCGGCGTGGCAGCTGTATAAGCCATCTGCTTTTCTATTATTTATTATTATTGTATTAAATAGATTTTGTTGTACGCTTCTTTTCATTTTATTATACGCGGCTATTCGTCATATACGTCTAATACGGGAACGCATGGCATATGGTTTCTGAAAGTATAATAAACGAGATTTATACTTTTTAAGGATATAGTAATGAATATAAGATTAACAAGTGTTTATGAATTTCTTTTATTTTTACATAATTATATATGTTACATACTGTAACAGTACACAATTATTAGTGCGTGTGTATGCCATTCCATTTAATAGTTTAATTTGTTACTTTAGTAAATGGCATATTTATTTTTTTTAATAATTTTAACATCAATAAATTAAAAAAGACGTTGATTATCAAAATAATGTCATTATAAACATTGCATTTAACGTATACTTATGTACAATTCATATAAATATACACAATGTATCTACTAACATTTGTCAAAAATATATGTACGTTAGTAGCGTTTTAATAATAATTTACATATCGCATGTAATTTTATTAAAGGTATACAATCATTTACTTTTCTTACACCTATTAAGTGACCACTATTAAAACTGAGATTTTTTTATATCTTTTGGTAACTTTCCTGATAGCACAGAACCGTTTTAAAACGTTAAAAAACGTTTTATTCTAAACCCTTTTTACGTTTGTAAATCTAGTTTACAAAACGTTTTATTAAAGTTTTATAACGTTGAAAATGTCCGCTTTTCAATTTATAATAAGCAATTAACCCTTTCATAAAATGTTTATGTGGCGTTTTAAAAACGAGGTTTTAAATAAAAATATGTTTACCTATGTAATAATGCAAGTTCCCTGAGCATTAGAAGTTCAATCTCTGTAATTTAAATTTTTATACAAAGTATTTACATATTTTTACATTGTTATGGTATGTACACATTTTATAAAACTTAAGAAAGCTATCTTTATCTTACTAGTTATACATAGAATAAACATCATTTTTCCAGTATGAGTCCACACTTTTTCTTATGTCAAAATTAACAATGCCTAAATATGTATAGTACATTACAATTTTTAAAAGTGACCATTGCTCTTGTATTGTTACCAGGCATTTTGACCATTTAGATGAGCAATTTTTTAATTTTTCCCCATAAACAGATTTTACACAACATGTTGACATCTCTAAGAAAGCAGACATTCTACTATGAGTATTCAAATTGTACTCAATGCTACGAATTAAATCATTGGTTTTTAAGACTAATAACATGTGCCTATTGACATTTTCTAAAACTTCTGTAATTTTTGGTAACAAATCTGGAATTTCTTTTTGAAAAAGTTCTTTTTCTCCCGATGTATATTTTGTTTTTTGTACACCACTCATGATTGTATCCCAAGTTCTTCCAGATACCATACAAGCTAACAGTCCATACATATCACCCACACCTAACTTTGCACAATGTCTCTGCATGGCAACTTTGTCTCTATTCAAAATAGCAAGCCATAGTTTTGAATATTCCCATCTAAATTCATTAGACAACTCAGCATACAAGCCATGGTCCAAAAGGACAATTTCAGCTTCATTTTTCTTTTTTCTAACAATAATATTTCCTGGATGCGGATCTGAATGAACAAAACCAGTTATAAATATCATATAACTATAAAGTCGACCCAATTTATTGCTAACTTCATAAGGATTAATTTTATTATCTTGATAATACTTTAAATCATTGACTTGTCCACCTTCTATAAATTCCATTGTTAAAACTCGATTTGATGAAACATCCCAATGTATTTTTGGGATATGTAACCATGAATAATCACTAAATAAATTTTGAACTTTTTCTGCATTTTTTCCTTCACGGGTAAAATCCAGTTCCCGAGGAATATTCTTTTTAGTTTCATCTACTAACCAATCAAATTTGAAATCTGGAAAAATCCATGATGTAATTTTAACCAATGCCGACATGGTTTTTATATCAACATATGAATTTGCCTTTACAGATCGATGCTGGACTTTGACTGCTACTTGCCGACCATCTTTTAAAGTAGCTTTATGTACTTGTGCTAAGCTGGCTGTTCCAAGAGGTGTTTTTTCTATTGTTTCAAAAATTTCATATGGGTCTCTTTTAAAATCTTCTTTTAAAACCGTTAAAACGTCATTGAACGATGATTGAGGAGCAGAGTTGTGCAAGATTTGCATTGTTTGAACATATTCCTTAGGAAGAAGATAATCTAAAGCTCCAATATGCTGACCCACCTTTATGTATACTCCTTTATTAGCACAGCAAAGTTCCAATAGTTTTTGTGCTCCAAATGTATGTGCTTCTGATTTTTTTATTTTATATTCTTCAGACTTTGTATCCAAACCGCTACTGTATAAAGATTTTTTATAGTGACTTCCAATAACAAAAACAGAGGCAGCAGCTCGACTAAGTCGTACAATTCCAATAGATCCAAAATCATATTCATTTACACGCAAAGATGCTAATGTTCCCACGCCAATTGTGGTTGCAGTAATGATTTTTAAAGTTCGCTTGGATACCAACATGTTTCCTTTTTATCCGCTTTGAAATAAACAAGAGAATTCGTTAATTAAACGAATCATGTTTTATAAACACGATATTCAGTTAGTAGTTAAAAAATTATATTTAATACAAATTTAATAATTAATTGCTTACCTGCAGATTCAGATTTTAAATGAATGGTGATGTAATTTAATTATTTAGCAAAGAAGACAAACTGATTGTAACAGGCAGATTAAAATTTTGCTTTAAACGACTTCATTTATCCCAAACACGAAGAAAATCACAAGCATTTGAGAGCATACTTATTTGAAACCACTTACTAATATGCTAATAGAAGGTGAAACTTTCAAATTCTTTCTGTCTTTCTCCTTTCTCCACATGTGTAAAAGTGGTTGACCATACCTAACCTGCAAAAATGACAGTTCATAGCATAAAAGAATTTTTATATATTATAAAAAATGAAAAAAAATTAATAGATTGTGATTTTTGGCTTCTCCTATATATTGCAATACATTAGCTCACCTATATGTACAATACAGCAGTGACGTGTTATAACAGTTCGAAAAAAGAATTTGGAGCTCACTCTTTCACTTTCGAGCATATACTACTGTATAGCTCTTCACTTTCTTATCACGATCTATACTTAATATATACTCAGGCGGCTATAATAGGCTGCGTGAAACTGTGAAATACTATGAAATAACATACGTATAATATTATACACAGATTATACACAGATAAAAACCTCTTTTTATGAATAAACTGCTAATTATTCTGCATTCCTGTCATTTATAATAATAGCATATGATTTCATGGATATGCGGACAACATTTTTTCCACATTTTAAAGATAATTAAAATATAAAAAGGAAATTACGTAATACTATATTTAATAAAAAGAATATATTTTAGTTATGAAAATGACCAAATATTAGGTGAGTATATATTATTGTAACGAGAAACAACGTCCCTCGCCACGCCTGACGCCGGTAAGTAATCGAGGCAGGATGGAGGTGACAAAATATAGTCCAGTAAAATTAGCTTTGAAATCGAAATGCGATAGAAATGGATGCATTTTGGTTATTAGGTAAATCGAAGTCGAAAAAGACTTACCGCGTACCAAGCCCTGTACCAGATGCGCCTCCCCCTCCTTCTACATTTAGGTAATTTCTTTTTTATTTATTATCTCGGAACTTTGCACTCATCGAAATCGATTAAAAAATCGATTCCAATGTAAAATTGAACGTTCTTTCGACTGGTGCAGGTCATTTTACTGTACGTTAAGCCGTTTTCGAGATATAAGCAAAATTAATTTTTGCACACTGTTTTCGCATAGAACCCGTTGACCTAGGAAGCTGCAAATATCAGAATCGTCTTTTTCGACCTCGATTTACCTAATAACCAAAATGCAGCCATTTCTACCGCATTTCGATTTCAAAACTAATTTTACTGGACTAATGGGGCGGCATATAGGCTCAGTGTTAGCACGCGCGCCTATATAGTAGAGATCACGGGAACGCCGGATCGATTCTCGGTCCCGGCGTCCCTTTTGTGATTTTTTCTATTATAGCCGCATATACAGTGCAGTTTGTTGTGAAACCAAAAAACCATGTTTTTGGGAATATACTGAATCTTTTCAGAGGTCAACCTCGTCTCCCGCCCAACATCTTTCTGCCGTTGTTATGTGTGAGCAAACGATTGGTTTATTATTATTTCATATAACTTATTCGCCTTGTTAACCCACAAGTGGCGCCACAAAATCCCATAAGGCGGCTAAAATTGGAACTATCCTATTGGTGGTAGAATACATTGGTTTATATGGGAGCTGTGACGTCAGAGTTAACAAGGCGAATTTTCCTTATATTTTGATATTTTATAGCTTTTTTAATTTATACATCTGGCGAGACACAGTCTGCAGATGATGGTGCTCGCGATATAAAAATAACAATTATTAGATAAAGGTGCGTAATATTAACTTGATATATCAAAAAAATTATACCAAAAAGATGAATATTGTTGATTTAAATATGTATAATAATACTGAAAAATTGTAGATCGCAATTTGTAAATTAAATTTAAATAATAATAAGTATAGAAGTCCAGCTACAATTTAATAAGATGGCGCTGCTTAGCAAACATTTTGCGCACAGCGTACGATTTCACTCAACACTACTGTGTAAGGTATGGTATATGATGGATATGACTAAGGATTTTTCCGTGCAGACTGCAGACTGGGAGTACAAAGAACGACGGCTGATATTATCTTTGTACTTATATTAAAATACTTCCGTATTGAAGAATTAAACTTGACTTTTCTTTAAAATTGGTTTTAGTAATCAAAGTAAGTAGCAGTTTAACTATCTTTATGTTTTCATTTAGATATTATTTTATCATTTATATTTTCCCTGCCTATAACTTTGACAATTGTACCTACTGTAAAATATTGCCGTAATAAATGTTCATTTTTTGGTCTAAAAGTTAATTTATTTAAATAAAACGGATACATTTAACCTCAAAAGCAAAGTCAAAGAAGTAAATTTTTATTTATTTTTGTAATTTTTACTCTTATAAAAACCTTATTTTATTAATATAACACGTTAAATAAACTGTAAATATAAGTACTATTTTAACAAAATTTTCATTTGCTATCAAATTCCACACAGAAAAGATATTGGATATTATTTCCTTATTATCTATTGTGAAGTAAGTCAAGCATGTTTTATCTTATCACTTTAATTATTGGAAGGCTGATTCTACAGCAAATAACTGTTTTATTACAGTTTGTACTATTTATAGTAATGTTTATTTAAATTTATTTAGAATAATTATAGTAGTTAGATAAAAATTTTGTTTCAACTTAATTTAGTTGTAAAATTTTAAAAAGCAATCTAATAATGGCAAGGCTATTATCAATGTGATAAATTAATTCTTTATTGATTCTCGTTCTGCTGATTCTTTGTATCTGAGTGAATAAGTTTGTCAGTAATTAAAATATAAGTAATACATTTATCACTCTGATAAAGCTGTTACCACTGAGATTTTGGTTTTGATTGCTTTTATGTTTTTTTTTCAATTACTCTATGAGTGCAGTTAACATTTCTAATAAAATCATTTTTAGAACAAAGTAATTATGGAATACCTATCAGGAAAATATAAAACATTTTTACAAGTAAATTAAAAAATTTATCAAGCAAGTCTGTTTTATTTAATTTTGCTATTATTTTATTATTTTTATACTTTTTTATGTTTTTAATATTGTAAAGGGCGTTTTAGCTCGTGTAATTTCCAAATAAATAAATTATTTTTATTATTTTATTTATTATGCAAGTAAGAACCCTCTTGCTTGCTTGCTAAATTTATTGGATAAAATATTTCAGAAATATGATGTATAAGTAATTTAACTGTCATGCATTAATTGCTGTCTTTTAAAGTAAAAAAATGTTTCTACTAACTCATTCTCTAAATTTGAACATTTTGAAATAATTTACTTTTGCAAATCTACATAATGGTCCTTCTCTTTGCCCCTTTAAGAATATAGAAGAAAGATTCAGAATTCAACTATAATGTTATTATATTGATCAGATTAAATTAATAAAACCTGCAAATGATAAAAGCATTTATTGAAATGAAATATTAAAATTTTCCAGCAATTAGAAAGGAGTAATGGCATCTGGAGAAGCAAAATTAGCTTGTTTGAGGGAGTTAATGAAGAACGTGATAGTTGAACAGAAACAAGGTATACAAGCCTATATAATCACAGGAGATGATGCACATCAGTCAGAGTATATAAGAGAAAGAGATAAAAGAAGAGACTATATATCAGGGTTTACTGGTTCTCTGGGCACAGCCCTTGTAACATATGATAAAGCTTTGCTTTGGACAGATGGTAGGTATTTTCTCCAAGCTAGCAAGGAACTAGATCCTCCTAATGCATGGGTGCTAATGAAGGAAGGTATACCAGATACTCCAACACTAGAAGATTGGTTAATACAAAATTTACCTGCCAATTCTATAGTTGGAGCAGATTCTAATTTAATCAATAATAATACCTGGTGTCGGATACAAAAGAAGCTAAATTCTGCTGGGCATAAATTGTTACCTATTGAGAAAAATCTGATTGATGAAATTTGGGGAGAAAAACGTCCAAAGGACATATTGAATAAAGTCAATCCTCATCCACTAATATATTCTGGCAAAACAGCTGGTGACAAGGTAAACTATTGTTTTCAAACAATGGATGAAAATAAAGTGAATATTCTTGTTTTAACAGCTCTGGATGAGATTGCTTATTTACTTAATTGGAGAGGTTCAGATATTCCTTACAATCCAGTTTTTTTTGCTTATGTTATATTAGCCTTTAAAAAAGTTCATATATTCATTAACGAAGAAAGACTGACCTCTGAAGCCAAAAAGCAATTGAATGAAGAAAAAGTAGAGTTTTCGATTCATCCTTATAAAAGCGTAAGAAGAGTTATAAACGAAATAAGTTCTTCACATAAACAGAATAAAGTTTGGATTTCAGGTAGTTCAAGTCATGCATTGCACATTGCTTGTAATCCAACACCTACTCACGTGGCTATAACACCAGTCTGTTTAATGAAACTAGTAAAGAATGATGCTGAAATACAGGGAATGAAATCAGCACACATTCGAGATGCTGTTGCTCTAGTTAAATATTTTTCATGGTTAGAAAACCAAGTGAAAAACAATATCTGTGTCACTGAAATATCAGGTGCAACACAATTAGAGTCGTATAGAAAGGAACATGACAAATACGTAGGGCTAAGTTTCCCTACCATATCTTCTGTTGGAAAACATGGTTCCATAATACATTACAAGCCATCAGAATCAACTGATATTGAAATAAATAGTCAAGAACTTTACTTGTGTGATTCTGGAGCACAGTTTCTTGATGGTACAACTGATGTTACAAGAACCTTACACTTTGGTGTGCCTTCCGAATTTGAGAAAGAATGTTTTACCAGAGTTTTTAAAGGACAGTACAATCTTGCCACATCGAAATTCCCATCAAAGATTAAAGGAAATTATCTAGATGCATTTGCTCGTAAAAATCTGTGGGATGTAGGTTTAGATTATCTTCATGGAACTGGCCATGGTGTTGGATCTTACTTAAATGTTCATGAATATCCTGCAATGATATCGTGGAGGCCATATCCTGATGATCCTGGATTACAATCTGGAATGTTTCTATCAAATGAACCAGGTTATTATGAAGATGAAAAATTTGGAATTCGCTTAGAAAATATAGAAATGGTAGTAAAAGCGGAAACTAAGTATACCAGACTAAACCGCGAATATTTGACATTTGAGACTGTCACTCTAGTGCCAATTCAAACTACTTTATTGAATATATCAATGCTCACCGAAGAAGAGATTCAATACATTAATAAATATCATTCAAAATGTTGTGCAACTTTGGAGCCATTTTTACAAGGTCCTGAAAATAATGAGGCTTTGATGTGGTTGAAAAAACAAACTCTGCCTATACAAAAATAGAAAATAATTTAATCACAAGTATTTTTTATATGGCAAAAAGAATATTGAGAGTATTAAATTAATTGAATAAAAAAAAAAAATCAGCAATCGGAGCATTAGTGTTCACAAACTTAAAATTTTTTACGGAAATGTTACTGAGTATATGCATTTATTAGTTGATAAGTCTGGATCAGTTATAAGTATTTTTGTATTGTAGAGGAGCCTATACGTACAAGTAAAACTGAGGTCACATCTATTAAATTATATTTAGTATTATCTGGTTTTAATAAATAACAAATGAAGAAAAATACTATTGTTGATTGTCTATCTACATATCTATTGAATGTTTCTTATGTATTCTAAATGAACAAACATGTTATTTTGATTAAGCGTACGAGCGTAACGAGGGAGATTTCGTCGTGCCAGAAAATGTCATAACACGCGTATCGTACAATATTTAATAGCAGCTTTAAATACGCCAAGGCTCGACCCTTATACATGTCGTAGTGCCAGAAAAGAATACTTACGACACGGATAAGCGTGGCAGATGTGGATTTAAGTAACCCTCTAAGACACGTTTACGAAACAAAACACTTTGATAACGTTAGGCAATATTATAGATGACTAATAATGCGAGGATTCAATTTTTATAAGAAATGATTTAATTAATAATCTATTCAACACGTAGCATCATTATACACGTTGATCTTAAATAATAATATAATTTACGTACAGATTTTGGTAATAAATTGGATCATATCACATTGTCGTTCCATTACAATTTTCGTGAGGTTCCTTGATCCGCAGCATGTTGCATTAGAAAATTCTGAAAAAAATTTGAATGAATGTTAATGAATGCTCTTATGCCCGTACCTCGGTATTAAAATACGACTTGATTCTCTCCAAATCTTACTTTCAAAGGTTTTATCGCATTGGTCAACTGCAAACCCAAGCTGCGTGCCAGAACAACAGGTGGAGCCGTTCCCTTGTACAATCTATGGAGAGCATCAATGGCCAGCATTGTAGGAATGTTATGCCACTGCCTCATACTTTCATATTTGTTTAAATACGTAACATCCCCAATCAATGCTCCATTATTGACCGCTTCTGCGAGAACCTGAACCAGGGCAGAAATATCTCCAAAACCTAAATTGACGCCTTGGCCCGCCAGGGGATGAACTCTGTGAGCTGCATCTCTGGAAAAAGGGACAGTTTAGAAATCGACATCGCCAGAAAATGCACGCGATTCTACGTCAGATAGGAATATGTGAGAAGCGAAGCATATATACTTACCCAACCAAGGCAACGCTTGGCTGTACATATTGAACGGCATGACCAAAGCCAAGAGGAAATGCAGCGCGCGATCCTTCAACGATACTCGAAACGGATGGCTGCAATTGCCTTGAGACGCCAGTCTGGAGTTGCAGGATTTCGAGCAATTGTTGCAAGGCTTTCATGCCGCCTTCGACAATGCCATCTTTTGGATACACCTTCCACAAGGCGTCATTGAGATTGTCTACGAATTCTTCTTCGGGAATTTGCAATAATTTCTTGGCCTCTGCCGTTGTCATGGACCACACAAGAGAACTAAGTGAGTCTGTCAGCTAGAAAATGAACGATTCTATTTACATGCGTATCAGATACATTCGCGCGCTATTTTGAAAGTTATTAATGAAATCTTATTTTAGACGTACAATTATAGAAAACAAAAACGGATATGCAGGATTTGTTCTTACCGGTAAGAGTGCCACAGGACCAGTGGGTAAAAATCTTTGCCATGCGACAATGTTTTCCGTTGGCTGCAAAAATAAATGGGATTATAAGTTCTCAAAGCAGAGTAACGACTAACGAGATGCTTAGACGCACTTCGGACAACTTGACCGTAGCGACGATGCCCATCTGGTCGTAGTCCCAGTCGACGTAGCGGACGCCCATGGCCTGACGCACCCGCGACTTTTGTCCGTCTGCGCCAACCTGTTAGCAATATAATTATGTACATAATTAATAAACATGCTATTGAAATATCAATCGCCGGCACATCAGTATATATTATAATTTGGAGTACACAATCGGAGCGGAGGATCCGGCGGGAGAACTCGTTTCCGCGGACAGGATTCGATAGTGCGGCCGCGCCAAGTCGACAGAGATTAACTATTATAAATATGCTGCATAATACAGAGTGTCGCAGAGGGGGAGAGGGCAACGAATGAATATGAGGAAAGAGCGGACGCGCGCCGCGATGCAAAGTCCGGAAATAACTCCAGTTCGAATTCAAAGTTCTCTCGTCGGCGCGCGGTGTTCCTGGTGAGAGGCTCCGCGGATATCTTTCTCGCGTCCCACATTCCCTTTTTATTTTTTCATTCCTCTCTCGCGCGGAGGCGACGGCGCCGATCGTCGATCTCGGGGGGGGGGGGGGGGGAGAATCGCGCGACGACATACAACGTACTATAGTGAGTAGTGACAGCAGCCGTCGAAGAATCAGCGAGGGCTCGGTACTCGCGCACGCAGTCATCGGAAAATTGGAGCGACGGGCGGTACTGGATTTCCTCAAAGGATGTCGCTATCGCCCATCGGCGCGGGATAGAGTTCTTAAGTCTTAACTGCGCTGCCGCGTTTGTGTGTGTGTTTGCTGCAGGAGTTGAGCTTGTTACGGGTCAATTAATTCGACACGCGGCTTGCCGCGTATGTAACGCCGATGCAGCGGCGTTACAGCGACAAAGAGGAGCTGCCGAAAGCATCGATCGCTAAAAATACACCGAATCCGTTTTATAAACATCCGAGAACACATGCCAGCTTTTAAGTATACACGCAAAGCGGCCACGCTCGCTCGAGGGAGAGAGCGAGGGATATAATTTTAGAGTATTAAGAAGCGAAGGATGAAAAGAGAGGCTGCGTCTGATACTTGTTACAGAGCCGCATAAACTCGCGCGCGCGGCAGAGAGAGCATGAGTAAATACCGTTGACCGCATTCGTTTTCGCGCGCTCATCCGCCGCGTGCCGCTGCCGGTGACTCGGCGGGCTGATTGTTTCACCAGCTCGTTTCTTTCCCGTTCACTGCAGTACACTGTCCCCGTCATGTCGAGCAGCAGAGGCAAGGCCGGCTTCCTCGACAAGCTTGCGGGCCGGAGCAAGTCCGGCGGCAGGGCCGGCAACGACGAGACCAAGGACCAGCCGCCGACGATCTTCATCGATTGCGAGGTACGTTGTTCTTCTCCTAAACGCGTGCGATCGCTGCAAAGCGCGCGCGCGCGCGCGCGTGTGTATATATATATATATATGTGTGTGTGTGTGTGTGTATATATAACGTATAAGTACGCCAAACGAGCGTCGAAACTCAAATCCGAAGCCGAGCGAGAGAGCAGAAATTTAACGATCGCGCCGCGCATGCAGATAGCGGATATATAGAGTTTCGAGTATTTTTAGACCTTTTTATCTTTTATGACCGGCCCAAATATTTATGCTGCCTACTCGAGGAGAAGAGCGAGCAGCTAATTGGACCTTATTTTTGAAATCTCGCGAGCTCGCGCCGAAAATTCTTGAACGCGCAGCTGTGCCCAGCGCGTCATTTTGTTGGAAATGCTTGCATGATTTGTCGGATCGAATAAATCAAGCTCTTTCGTGAAAAGTTATATATGAGATAAAATTAGCGATCGAATTCACAGGATGAGGAGCAGATCTGGATGGACAACATGGACTCGGACAGCATCTCGTCGGAGGGCAGCTCGGGCTCGGCGGTCTGCCTCCGCCACCGGCCCAGCTCGCACCAGCAGCTCTGGGACAAGGAGGAGGTCATCCTGTCGCTGACCAATCTGCCGGCCGGCGAGGCCGCTCTCGCCGTCCTGCCGAGCCTCTGCGGCGAGCCCCTGGACCAAGTGGCCGACGAGATCGGGGACAAGACCGTCTCGCAGTCGGCCGATCTCTCGGCCCTCATTCCGCGATTCGCCAACGGGTACGTGATCGTCTGCGCTCTAAATTTACAGATCCTCGCGAATCGCGCTAAATTTGTTCCGCCGCAGAGCCTCCTATAATTCGAGGACGCTTGTAAATAAAACGCGACATTTGTAAAGCGCTTGGTCGGCTTTGCTTCCCTTCGTCGTGACTCACGTACGCGAGCCTAGCTTTATAGCCTACTGCTCTTCGGAGAATCGCGTAGGATGATGCGTTGAAATTCCAGATGCATAAGGAAAGCCTCGCTGATAGCGGAGAACGAGTCGGCGCTATCCTCGACGCCGGCGGACTTGATAGCCAACTGGCCGAACACTTGCCTCCTGGTGGCCTGCTGGATCGGCCACTCGGAGCTCGCGAAGCTCCTGCTGGACAAGGGGGCGCAGGTCAGCTATCGCGATGCGGACGGACGGTAAGCTGCGCTCGGAGCATCGAATCTAATTAATAATTTAATAATGCACTGCACTAACGTCAAAGGCTTGTTGCACTGATGGCAGAACGGCGCTGCACCTGGCGGCGAGCATCGGCTCGGTCAAGATAACGGAGCTGCTCCTCAAGCACGGGGCGGACCCCTGCGAGTGGGACTTCAATCGCAAGTGCACGGCGCTGCACTGCGCGGCCGCCGCCGGCGACGTCGACACCGTCCAGTGCCTCATCCGGGCCGGGGCCGACGTCAACGCCGGCCTGTCCGGCAAGAGTCCGCTGCACTACGCCGTTCAGAACAACGCCGAGAGCTGCGTCGAGGCGCTGCTGCAAGCTGGAGCCTCGCCAAACAACCCGCAGGTTTACGAATGAACGAATGATTTACTTAGCAGCCGCCAATTCTTAGCTCAGCGTTGCGAAATCAAAACTCGGACGCGTCCGCAGGTGTACACGGAAACGCCGCTGCACGTGGCGGCGGGCCTCGGCTCGGAGGAGTGCATGAAGCTGCTGCTCAGTCACGGGGCCGACGTGCGCGTGCAGTTCGGAGCCGCCCGCTCGACGCCGCTGCACCTGGCCGCGGAGGAGGGCAGCCCCGAGTGCACGAGGCTGCTGCTCGAGGCCGGCGCGCTGCCCGACGCGAACAACTCCCGGGGACAGACGGCGCTGCACCTGGCGGCGCTGGCCCAGTCCTCGGAGACTCTGGACATCCTGATAGCCGGCGGGGCCGACGTCAACGCCGAGGACGACAACGGCAGGAGCCCGCTGCACGCCGCCGTGGCCAAGGCCGTCAGGGGGAGCGAGCTCGTCCGAGCCCTCATACAGGTCGGTGAACGAGCTATCGTTATTGCGTACGAGTCGCCAAAGCCAAAGAACTCTCTCACGAGCTCGCTCGCCGGGGCTTTTCACAGGCGGGCGCCGTCGTCAACAGACCCGACAAGTTCGGCTACACTGCTCTGCACATCGCGGCCCTGAACGAGAGCTCGCCCATAGTCATCCTGCTGCTGACGAAGGGCGCGGACGTCACGGCGAGGACGAAGGGAGGCGTGTCGGCCCTGAGCTTCATCATCCGAAGGACCCCGGACGTCCTGCCGCGCTTCGTCGGGCGCCTCGACCAGGCGATCTCCCTGCACGACCACGAGCTCGGCGACGTCGACTGCGAGCTCCGGCTGGACTTCAGGCCCCTCGTCCCAGGCGGCCGTGGCGAGAGCGACCTGATGCTCTGCCTCGTCGATGTCGGCCAGCGGCATGTCCTCAAGCACCCGCTCTGCGAGAGCTTTCTGCACCTCAAGTGGCTCAAGATCCGGAAGTTCTTCCTCTTCAGTCTGATATTCCACTCGATATTCGTGGCCATCTTCACGGGCTACATCGCTTGCACCTTTCTCTGGCAGCTGCCGAAGCTCGGTGGCGTTCTCTTCTGGTTCGTCCTGCTCTTCACCGTGCTGCTCGCCTCGAAAGAGATTTTCCAAGTGGCCCACGGCATCTGGGTCTACGCAAAGGGCTGGGAGAACGCGCTCCAGTGGAGCGTCATCCTCACTTCCGGCATGGTCCTGATCAAGCCGGTCGCCGACTGGCAGCATCACGTCGCCGCCGTCGGCATCCTCCTCGTCTGGGTCGAGCTCATGATGATAGTTGGTAGGTTTCCAACGTTTGGACTCTACGTCCAGATGTTCACGCAGGTGGCCATTAATTTCTTCAAGTTCCTCGGAGCCTACTTGTGCCTCATCGTCGGCTTCTCGCTCGGCTTCAGCGTCATGCACAAGAACTACAAGTCCTTTCAGAATCCACTGGTCGGGCTGCTCAAGACCATCATAATGCTATCCGGAGAGCTCGAGTTCGAGGACGTATTTTTCGACGAAGCGGCGCCGGTACTTTACGCCGGCACCTCCCATCTCATGTGGCTGGCCTTCGTCATACTCGTCACGGTCATTCTGGCCAATCTGATGATGGGTTTGGCAGTCTCGGACATCCAGGAACTGCGCCAGTGCGCCGGCCTCGACAGACTGATCAGGCGAGCCGAGCTAGTTGCCCATCTGGAGAGTCTACTCTTCTCCAAACTGCTCGATTACGCGCCGAGGAGAATCGTCAAGGCCTGCAGAAGTAGCGCGCTGCTGCTGCATTTGCCGCACCACTGCGCGATACACATTCGGCCGAACGATCCTAGGGAAAAAAGATTGCCCAGAGAACTGATTAAATCGATCTATCGGCTCGTGAGCGAGAGGAAAACGAAAAGTAAATCTTGCGGAAACAACGCCTCCATTCGCAGTTTGAACGGGAACGGATACAGCTCCCACAGACTGAGCCGACTCTACAGCAACTCGTCATTCAGTGAATTCAACAGGCAGCAGCTCAGTGACTTAGCCATGGAATTGAAGAAATGCTCTTTGACAATAGGTGCGAGGCTCAACGCGTTAACTTCGAAAGTGGAAGCTATCGCTAAAGAAATAGACGTGGCGACCCAATTGCAGGAATGAAAGAACTTGTCGACCGTTTCGAGTTATTTTGATAATATATCCCTAAGCAATTCAAACATTCTATTTACTTCTGGACAATGTTCCACTTATCAATATGTTTGCCATGCTATATTATTAACTAATTATACTTTAGCCTAAGATTTCCTAACAGCAAGAGAACTTACCAATAACTTTGCTCTAAAGCTCTCCCCATTCTGCAAGTGTATGCTTGGATTGATTCCTGGTATATCTGATAGAACGACATCTTCTACTTTTGCATTATTGATGACCTTTACAGATTTTCTCTCTGACAGCACTGTATCAACTGCATGCAGAAGTACATCATTTTCAACAATGTATGCCAGTTCATCCGCGAGGTGATCTTCGTTGAACGTTATCATGGCATCGGAGCAGGCATCCCATACCTATGAAACAAATGAGGATGTGAGCAAAATTGTTTGAATTCTTTTCTCAGCGCCAAAATAAAATATGGAAAGACAATATGTTTTTGCTAATGAATATTTTTATACAAAAATATTAAATAAACATTTTTCACTCTATACTTGTTGCGAATAATTATTTTTAATAAAGCCATATAGCTGCTCATTTTGTGTTTGCTTCACCTGCATTTTTCGAACAGGAGTAAACCGCACAGCTTCTATGTGTTTCCATGCTCCAATACTTGATAATAATACTCGAGTTTGTTTATTCAAAGCTACAACTCTATTCGAATACTGTTCTTTTGGTTCATATTTGAATTTGCTCCCTCCTTCGAGTAAGAGTATTCTTTTAGATTCGAGTCGTCTGTTATTCGCTGAAAAACATTATATATTCATTTAAAAATTCAACATGGTCATACCTATATAAGATACACACAAATATTGTATGACATAAATGCAATACTCAGAAATATTGCAAAGCGACGGGAAAAAAAGAAACAGATTATATTACTGCTTGATAAAATCCTTCGGGAATCTATCGTCAAAATCGCAGTAGCAAAAGTAATAAGGTATAATCGACGAGCACTGCCATTGTCACTTTGCCGACTGTTGCTTATTTTGAAAATAAACAGAGAATAAATCCTAACCTAAAGCGCAGGCCAAAGTCGTGCCAACCATGCCGCCTCCCGCGATGACGATGTCGTACGCCTCATCGTTTGGGCCGTCGCTGTGATTGTTCCTCGTGAGCTGCACTGGTCCAGAAAAGACTAAACCTTTGCCTTTCTTGCCGAAGAGAGCCAGGACACCGCGGGATAACGAACGCGCCTCGAAGATTGCAGCCATGTTTTCTTGCTGAGACGTCGTCCGCTATCTTACCGCTGATGAGAGAGATGCACACGTCGTCGACCCCAGTATCTTACTTATATACTCATGCACGTTTCTAGTTACAGACGTCTGATGGTTTCTCAAACTCTCGCAATAAAAACAAAAATCTTTTAGCTGGTAGCTTGTCAGATTTTTTCAACAACTTGCCAAGACTTGGAGACAAGTTATTTTGAGGCAAGATGATGTGTTTTGATTATATATTTTTTTTCTCCTAAATGGTGATGTAGAGGAGAATGCAAGAATTCTTTATTTTGAGAATTTGTTATAGAATTTTATTATCATATGTTTTTAGGTCAACCATGATCAATTTGATACATGCTCACTGGTTTCCTCTTGCTTCTCAAGGGAACATTTACTCACTGACCACCTTACGTTCTCCAAAAGGGTCTAACAAAGTTCTGGTGGCTTCCCTTAAACGTAAAATTTACTCCTTTGAGTACAATCAACATTCCAAATGGCGATTAAAGCCTCTTGTCAAAGAACTTCTTTTTACTTATATTCCAAGTAAGCTTAATAATCTATAAAGTGGTATGATTATTAATGTTTCTAATTCTAAGAAATTGTTAATTTAGATGGTGCTGAAATTATTGCCATAGATGCCTATAATAAATCGAATGCTGGAGATGAATTTGTTATAGGGATAACCATTATGAAGCCAAGTGGAGAAACTTCTATTGAGAGATACTTAAATATATACACTGAGGGTGTAGGCGAAGGCGATGAGAGTAATTCACTGGAATCAATTGCACAAAATTGTTTAATGGTTGAATTGTCTTACACACCTTATATGCTCTATCACACAATAATTCCACAAGAATCTGGCAACGAGGTAAATCAACTATTTCTTTAATAACCGGAATAAATAATATTTGGATAAATAAAATTTCAAATATTTATTTTTCAGATTGTCTGGTTAATATCTGGGAATGACAATAGAATCCATATGATCAGAGAAGATAAACAAAATCACAGCTATACAGAATCGCAGTTGGAAAAATATTTTCCAGAATTGGACCAGCTGAAAGCTATTGCTTTATGGGTTGATATTTATTATTACAACGAGTTCAAATGGTATTCTACAATTTGATAAATATTTTATTCTTTATTAATAGTTTAATAAAGCAAATAATTATAGGAGGCTCACTGCAATTTCATGTGAATGTGGCTTGTTCAAACTGGCTAAGGTAAATGTTGGATCGCTGGAAATAATCCAAAACTGGATTTTGCGATATGACAATCCAATAAGTAGTGTGAGAATATTTCCATCCCAAAATGAAATAAGAAAACCTGCTTTTCTTAATATTGACTATGGTACATGGCAAAATATTGAATTTAATTTTTCAATTTCAATCATACAAATATCACTAATTTTGCTATCTTTTTAGATACAAAAAAAGAAGTGAATATAAATGTCCTTTTGAATACTGGAAATGTGGCAGTTATATTTCAGTAAGTATTAATTTGATGGTGTTTAAAATTTGTCAAAACACAAAAGTAAAAGAATTTATTATTATTATTATTTTTAGAGATGTTTTAAATCAACAAATGAATTCTGATGTTTTGTTGAGTGGAAATGAATTAACATCAGATTGCATTTTATGTTCTTGTGTAGCAGATATAAACATGGATGGCCAAAACGAGATTTTATTAGGAACATATAAGCAAGAAGTTTTGATATTTGGACCTGTAAATAATAGTTGGAAAATGATCGATAAAAAACTTTTTGATGCTCCAGTTCATTCAATGAGTTATTTAGATTTGGCTGGAGATGGAGTTAAAGTTTTGGTTGTTCTTACACAACGCAGTGTTCACATAATGCAGGTAAGTTTATGGAGTAATTATAAATTACATATTGTTAAAATTAAAGTGTTAGTCTTGTTTTATAGTTGACAAATCGATTTTGTTTCATTACTTTTCAGCATGACCCAAAAGAAACAATGAAAAAATGGCAAGACCGATTTTTACAATTAGCATCTTTAATGAATTTAAGTGATGAAACTGATGACTAGTTTGTAGGATTAAAATAAAAAATTAGCTGACTGTGATGATCTGTACAAATTGTTATATTTAACGCTTAAAATAAAGTTTATAAATTTATATATATTTATAAATAACTTCTTCTTTTTTCTCTACTGATTGTAGCTCTATTTTAACAGGGCAATGCAAATAGTAACTCATAAGTTCTTCTGAATAGCCAGTCAAAAAGTAAATTTTTCTTTGATCCAAATTACGTTGAATAATACCTGCCACTCTAACCATGTTATGGTGACGTTTGACGATAATTTCACTCACAAAAAGACCATGCCATGTTCCTGTCATGAACCTTCTAATAAACATGTCTTCTACTGCACTTTCCATAGGCCTATTGCCATCAACAATATTTGCTAAAAAAGTTTTTATATTGATTAATACTAATATTACTATATTCATGAAATTAAAGAGACGAAGTCTAGATAAGAAAAACATGTACATACATGTGTTCCAGGAGTTCCAAGATTTTTTGTGTGCTATATCGGATGGTTTATATGCCATTTCATAAGTCAATGGCCTATTCTTTTTCAATGTTACCCTGTATCGCCCTGATTGGACTTTGTTTAGTGCTGCGCTTATGTGAATACATCTTTGTATTGCTGATTTTCCAACTTTGGGCAGTAATATCTAAAATTTTGCGAACTATATATATATATATATATATATATATATATATATATATATATACACACACACACACACACACACACACACACACATACATACACACACACGCGCATATATATATATATATATATATACACATACATATGTCTTGTTTGTTAATGATTGTTAAAATTTTCACAAAATAAGATGTGAATTACTATTGTTTGCACCAGAGAAAAATTATGGGAAATTATCATTTATTTAATTTTTTAATTTGTTCAATAATTCTATAATCAAAGAGGTTATAATAACAAACGTTCATTCATCACGTTTTAAAAGTATCACTTACGTTGCTTATGTTCATAAGAAGTGCCATCGCCTAAAAAATGGTTTGTTGTAATAATTTTCTTAAAAAGTCAACAAAATATTTCCATTTATTGATCAAATAAGCGTTTGTATGTAATGCAACTTTCCGGTGCTTCCGCACCGTATATATATATACTCCTTAATTATATCGTATTCCACAAGACGCATGCGCGTTTTCATGAGTGCGATTTGTATATATACTCTGCGTATTCTGTTCTGCTAGTTTAGAATGTTTTTCCCCTTTTCCATATATGCTAACGTGGCCCTTTGACATCTGACTAAACACTTAACCATCAATTTTACAATAATAGTAATACACGGTGATATTGTTTTTCGTACATTGTTTCCATCGTGGATTTCAAAAACTCAAACATGAGGCGAACTCATTCAGGTATAAACATATGGTGCACACTCAAAGATCATCTTTTATTGATACATTATTTGTTTCAGCAGGTTATGGTTATGAACCTTTACCAAGTACTTCTTCCCATTCTTTGGAAGAAGAGAATGATCAAATGGCTGAACAGCTGAAAGAAAAAATCAGTGCACTGAAATCTTTAAGTATCGATATTGGCACTGAAGTTAAATATCAAAACAAAATGCTCGGTGACATGGTTAGTGTTGCTTATACAGACACCATTGCTTAAACAGTTTTTATAAAATATTTTGGATCATGCTTCCTTAAATAATTATATTTATAGCCTATGCTTATAAATGAAAAGTAAATAATCATTACAATTCATTATTATTTTAGGATGACGATTTTGAAAGGACTAGTGGATCACTTAGTGGGTCAGTGGCACGAATATTGAGGATGGCAAAAGGCAGTCATAATTACCATATAATGTATCTATTTCTGTTTTCTATAGCAGTGTTCTTTTTTGTATGGATATTCTTGAAATTTAAATGACACCTCAGTGACATTAATTAAAATATTTCATTCCTATAATGTTATTCTAACAATACATTCTATTTGATATTTTGGACTTTGTATTGGAAGGCGTTGGTGAAAATATGTACATAGCTCAGTCAATAATGTATAATCATGAATATCAATTCATTTATAAAAGCATATTTATCGGACACTAAAATTGTAATGCGAGATAGATACAATTTTGAATTTAGAAATAATAAATATATTTTTTATAATTTATTTTTTTGAAAATCACGTAAACGCAATAATTTATTTAATATTTTGTATGTATGGATCAGCAATATAATTATAAATTTATATCACATCGAAAATAAAGCTTATACCATCATTTTACACATTTATCTTGATTTGTTTCTTTATATTTTGAGTATGTATTTAAGTATTGTTATTGAAAATTATGGTTTTCGTTTATTTGTTTTATCGTCGTAGCGTGCTTAGCAGACCTGAGTCGAACTAAGTTGAATGTTCGCGCTTTTAATATAAAAATGCAATGTTGCCAAATGTATTTTGTATATATATATGAAAAAAAGGCATGCTGTCAGAGGACAGAGACCAGACTCCAGCTGATCGATCTAATGAAAAAAAGATATTACAAATCAATTCCAAATAAGTTCAACAGCAAGAGTTAAGTTTTAATTGATTAATACTGAATCAATTTACCATGAGTATGGATAGGGGCTTATTAGTATTCAAGGAAAAATTAAACATGACGGTTAAATGACCGTCAGAACGTGCATAAAGACACAAACTCATTCGACTGGCATTGGGCAGTGGGCGCATGATCTCAATATTGTGTTTGTTGTCGTCAGCTTTTCAATCAGCTGTTCAGTAAATTTGCAAGACGTATATAATTGTACTGTAGTTTTTAATTTAGTATAGAAATTAAAAATTTGTAAATATGTCCGGTTTCTCGCAACAGGATAATTATTGGACGCCACCACCACAAAATCAATACAATTTTGATAACAGTGGTTTTGGACAACCTAACCAACAATTTGATTTTAGAAACTATACTGACCAACAATCTGGAGAATATGCACCTTATTCTCAACAAGAATACTTAAATCCAAACCAAACTGCATATACTGGTGAACTTTATACTCCTGATAACTATAATCAAGGTCTGTTTTAGAAATAATAGATGCTTCAATAATTGAATAAATCTGCAACATAAAACTTGAAATACATCTTTATTGTAGGATCAAACACTTTCACTGATGAAGAAGATGAACCACCCCTTTTGGAAGAGTTAGGAATAGATCCAGATAGAATTTTGCAGAAGACACTGGCCGTTCTTAATCCTTTTCACAGGCGAGGACAAACAGATGATGCAAATTATCTTTTACAAGATTCAGACTTAGCAGGGCCATTGGCATTCTGTTTACTTCTTGCAGCATTTCTACTTTTGGCTGGATCAAAAGCACATTTTGGATATGTTTATGGATTAGCTTTCACTTCTTGTATATTAATGTACATACTGCAATCCTTAATGAGTAGCACAGGAAACATTACGATTGCATCAGTTGCATCAGTATTGGGTTATTGCATACTTCCCGTTGTTGGATTAGCAGGATTAGGTATTTTCACTAGTCTTCGTGGACCAATTGGGTTGATTCTTGCTTTACTAGCTGTTGCATGGGCTACCTTATCTTCTTCTAGATTGTTTTGTGCCATGTCTGGTGAAGAAAAACAAAGATTCTTAATTGCTTATCCTTGTCTTCTGTTATATGGAGTGTTTACATTAATAGTGATTTTTTGAATAAAGTTTTTGCATACATATTTATAATAAAATTAAAAACATATATAACAAATAATAATTTTGTAAAACAATCAATATTTCATGAATATTTATTAATATTCTGTTTAATTATAAATCTTTACAATTAAATAAGAGTTGTGTTCATTTGATTATGAAATTATTTGAATGAAAATTTTTTAATCTACATATAAAAATACAACGTTTTGTTATTAAATTGTACAACTTATACTTGCTATGAAGACCATGCTGTAAATATACTAAATTACAAAATGTTATTAGAAAACTACAAGCTTAATTATAACTAAATAAACGTTTGATGACCAAGAAAAAAAGATACCTGTACATACATATGTAATTTTTTATCTATCTCTTAATAACTGTGTCTAAATAATATTTTAGAGATTAATTTGTTATGGTATGAAAACTATATTTTATAAATTTGTAATTAATTAATAATTCTGTAAATTCCCGGCAAAGCAACTGAAGTTACATTTTCGTGTTTTTGAGAAATAGGGATTTTAATGTTCGAATTGAAACGTAATAAAATCATACGAATTATGGCGCGATACTAGGCCTTGTATCTAATAATGCATTTTATAAACTACCTTTTAAATTTATATACCTCGAGTCAAGTCATTATGCCGGGAAGACATATTCCTTAATGTTCCCAACTTCTGGAAAATTGGCTTCTTTTTTGACTATTAAAAAATGACAGTCATAATAGGTTTTATAATTGCCTGAACTTGGAAGCGAAATTGATAGCATTTTTCAACGGGAACCTAGAGAAAATTTCAAATATCAATAGTACATTACACAACTAGGGACGAAAGTTGGCTTTTCAAGCGAGGATGATGATCATGAATCATCATCCGAGAGTCTGAAAAAGCCAATCCGCCCCTTGTTATGTACCGTGCTTTTTCTAATCGGTGCATCGATAACGCACTTTTTAGCCTGTCTGAAACAGCAGAGCCGTCCAGAATTACATAGTAGAATTTAGTTGTAAATCTGAATTGTTTTCGATGTCATGAAGACGGCGTGTTACGCAGGAGAAATTAAGTACATAAATAAACGAGTTTGATAAGTACGAAAATAGAGTAAAATTTACGAGTGTACTAGAAATTAAAAAGGAAATTCTTTAATTTTCATTCAAATTGAGAAAGATAAGATTTAAATTGGACAATGAGAATTCCTCACGGAGAGGTCGATGGTTACGAAGCGAATACGCGAATTCCCTGTTACGAAATTTGACCTTGATTGCATCGCAGGCAACATAATTGTGGAGAACCTTCAAGGACAGCAGGCAGTCGTGATAGTGATGCCAACTCATTATCGTTGGCAAGTTAAAAGATTGCGATAAGTCAGTATTCGCCTTGTTAACGACAACCTACTCAGGGTTCCTAACTTCTCCACACCATTTAATTTTACACGGACTTCATGGCGCTGCTGTATCTTACACCCTACTCAGATTTTCCTAACTTCACCACTCCGTTTACTTTTACACGTACTTCGTGGCACTGATGGATACTTAACAAGGCGAGTCTGTAGCGCCGTAGTGTTAAGATTAATGAATCGTTCTACCGAAAGAAAAATTCGATCGGATTTTCTGTTTTTCTACACGATCTTGGTAAAGGGAGACCAAATAATAGGTGAACAATAGAGTATTCGAGGTTATAGCTATATACCTAGGTAGTAAGTGAACAATAGAGTATTCGTGTTACGCGATGAGTGGCGCCACAAAATACGTGTAAAATTAAATGGGGTGGTCAGTATTAGAACTAAAATAAGTATCATTTAACATGGAGCGTATAGGGCTCGCGTAACACCTCGAATAGGATCATACATGGAGCGGCTGTCTCGTAAATAGTAACTTTAAAATAAAACCTTTCTAAAAAGGTAATAGCTAGGCAAGTATAAAGTGGTTTTTATTTACTATTAATTTTTTATTTGATGCTGATATAATTTATTCAAATAATTATTTATATAAGTGACGAACTATGGTAAAAAAATATATGATATCAAATAGTTAAATGGCAACTACGTATTTAGAATAAATTTATCAAATAATTCTTTAATACGATTTATAATTTCATTGTTTTTCTAACGTCATTGTTAATTTACTGGCGGTATTCTACACTACTATGAACATACTTGATAAACCCGCCGCTTAATAATTTTACGGTGCGAGGTAAAAAGAATAATTTTTCATTATTTAATATCTGCTTTGTTATTAATTGTGTTGTGTTTCACTAAATTCGAAAGATGTTATAAGTTTATTTGACAATGTTATTAATTTTTATCAAATAAAACAATTCACATTAGGAACTATCAACCGACGGGTTTATCAAGTATCTTCATAGTAGAATACCGCCAGTAAATTAACAATGTCGTTAGGAAAACAATGAAATTATAAATCGTATTAAAGAATAATTTGATAAATTTATTCCAAATATATAGTTGCCACTTAACTATTTGATATCATATATTTTTTTACCATTGTTCGTCACTTATATAAATAATTATTTGAATGAATTATATCATAATCAAATAAAAAATTATTAGTAAATAAAAACCAGTTTATACTTGCCTACCTATTACCTTTTCAGAAAGGTTTTATTTTAAAGATTTCACGATTTTTTAAGGGTAATAATTATAATAAAAACTATCCTCTCAATAGATATATTACACTCATTAACTTAAAAGAGAATCATCAAACTGTTGTTAAAATAGTGAGTATTAGTTTTAGTTCAAAAGCAACATCAAATAAGATTTGTAAAATAAATAGATGTACACGCTAGGCTCTATCTCCACAGCAATACCTACAACCAGTAAATGCTACAAATTCTCATAAAACTCTTGAAAACGACGTTGATAATGTCCACCGTGGGCACCAGGTACCTCGGAGGCTGTTGCCGTCGCGATATTCGTGTTCAGCGACCCCAAAAACCCCCGAGTAGCAAAGCTGGACTCATTTTAATAAATAGTATGCACCGAATGCGTCTTTTTATTATATATACATTTTATTTCTAATTCGATTTGATTTTTCGCGCCACGGAAGTTTCGAGGATAAGAACGGAAGTTGGGAGAAGAAAAAAAAATTGAAAAGAAAAACACAACACAAAATTTCGGTCAGCTATCGAATGATAACAAATCGATCATGTATACGAAACTTTGATTTGCCTGATAAAACAACGTATTTCAATAAGATATAAATGTTTGAATATTTTGTAGAGGTTAGAAAACTACATTTCAAAGAATATAAGGTTGCGGTGCGCCCGACAGCGCGTATAGTACTCTAGTACTTATACTTGCCAGGGGGGGGGGGGGCGCTACCACGCCCATTGATATAGTGTGAACGGAGAAAACTATGGTCTCGTTGATCCATTAAAATCTCGGCGAGGAAATAATATTTCGACCTCAAAAAATTACCAATGATATAGATATTATGATGCATAGATACCGCAGATGCAAGTTCCGGTTGCAATTCTTTGACAATAATATTATTCAGACAAGAACCGTGTAATCTCTCTCATATGATATACAATGCATATGCTGATTTTTTTTGCCGATGCACATTTCTTTTTTTTTGTTGATAGCGAACCCAAAAGCCCTATGAAGATACAAATTTTAACAATTTCTCCTGGATTATTGTTAAAGAATTGCAGCCGGAGCTCGCATCCGCGGTATCTACGCATCATAATCTATCATTAGTAATTTTTTAACGTGCTCTAACCTCGCCCCTGACACCGAACAAATTGTACACATTAAATACCCTGCAGAAATGTATTTTTCTACACGGATATTTTCTACACCGATTTTTTTATTATTTTACTCCACTGCAAAACTCTATACAAGCATATCGTCGCTCCGTACGAAGACTAGCACAGTTCAAATTTTTGAAACGAAAACTAGCACAACTCACTTATTTCCCGAGAAGACTAGCACAACGCGCGACTTATGTTACTTAAAATATGAGTATTTTACGATTTTATTGGATTACTGGGTTAGTTAATGAAAACCTTGGACAAAGACAGACAAACCTCAAAGTTTTAAAAAGTTTCAAAAATTTCTAAAAAAAGTGAACAATTTAAAAAAATGCTTGTAAAAAATTATTGTGTTTGTGAAAACAATGTTAAATTCAGTAAAAAGTTGTAAATTGTTAATATTTAAAAATGTTCTTTAGGGGCAGTTTTGCAAAAATCGGGAAATTTTTATAGTAAATCGTTGTTGAAAGTTTGAGTTGTGCTATTTTTCCGGCAAATGCGCGAGTTGTTCTAGTCTTCGCGGGAAATTTTGAGTTGTGCTATAGTCTAGCGTGCGTCAAATGAGTTGTGCTACTTATGACGGGAAATTTTAACAGTGCTACTCTTCGTAGGGAGCAATGATATAACCTATTGTTGCGTAATCAGGGTATATTCTATGGGGCAGTGATGGCAGAATGGGCAATGATAAAAGTTATATGGGTAGTGTTAAATTTGGATTTGGGCAGTATAAAAATTCAGATTTTCATGAATAAAAACATTAAAATTTCATTATATTAAACTATATTACAAATAAATATATTATCAATTCGCAACTAAACTTTAAAATCTTTTTGGTGTATGTATAAATTTAAAAATAGCGCTGTTTTTTCGGTTGTCCTTCAATTTCAAATTCTTTTTGGGTCTGATTTTTCAAATTTGCGTCCTCGAACTACCCCACGCGTAGCAAGCAAATAATAAAATACCTCGGCATATCGGAGGAAGGCGAACGAAAGCGAGTAATAAATAAAAAACAAAAATGCTCAAATCCAACTACTCTACGCGTAGCAAGTAAATAATAAAATACCTAGGCCCATCGGAGGAGGACGAGCGAAAGCGATTGACAAATCGAAAACAAAAATGCCTAAACTTCCATACCTTTCACGCCGCAGTTAATAATCAAATAATATAAAAAAAAAAAAAAAAAAATTGGCACATCTGAAAAAGAGGATCTACTGCGAGCAACTTTTGAGCAAGTCTAAAAACAAAAATGCTTAGACCCACGTACCCCAGGCGCCTCGTTTTTTACGAGAGCCTTTTTTTATTGAAAAATGCAGCGGCAAATTGGTGGCAGGCGAGCGAATCCCTCTGAGATTAAAACCAAAACAAAAATACTCGAACGCACCCATCCCACGCGCTACGAGATTAAATCAAAGAAGATCTGTTGAAAAATTGGCGGCAAATCGGAGGAAGGCAAGCAAAATGTGAGTATTGAGCTATATAGCTTCGTAAAAATCGTTTGCATTTTTATTTTAGATTTGTTGCTCGCATTTTTTCCGCCTTCCTCAGATGTGCTGAGGTATTTTCTTATTAATTTTCTACGCGTGGGGTAGGTGGGTTTATGCATTTTTGTTTTCGATTTTTTGCTCGCTTTCAACTGCCTTCTTTCGATTTGCCGACGTATTATATTATTCATGTCGCTACGCATGGGGTAGTTTGGTTTACGCAATTTTGTTTATTTATTACTCGCTTTCGCTCGCCTTCCTCCGATTTGTCGAGGTATTTCATTATTCATGTCACTACGCGTGAGATAGTTTGGTTTCCGCATTTTGGTTTTCGATTTGTTACTTGCTTCCGCTCGCCTTTCTCCAATTCGCCAGGGTATTTATATTTAAATAAATATATTTTTATTAAAAATAGTGCTGCATGGGGTGAACGTGTTTCAGAATGTTAGTTTTAGATTTTATTCTTGTTTTTGCCCTAAGAGTTTTGCAGTGTAGTAAAATAATAAAAAATCGGTGTAAAGAAAATCGGCGTAGAAAATATCCGTGTAGAAAAATACATTTATGTAGGGTATTTATATGTGTACAGTTTGTTTGGTGTCCCTCCCCTTAAAATCTTTTCAATGTAAATTATTCAAAATTGTATATTATAAAATTATAGAATTTGGAGACAAAAAAAAAATTTGTTAGTAACAAAATCGTCGCTCCCTACAAAGAGTAGCACTGTTCAAATTTCCCGTCATAAGTATAGCACAACTCATTTGACGCACGCTAGACTAGCACAACTCAAAATTTTTAGAAGGAATTAACTCTGATGAAGATAACGAAGGTATATATTTTTTGAATAATATATTTTAAAATATTTTTTTATCGAAAACTTCATAAAGGTTAAATTTTATTGTATATTTATAGAAGCTACTTTATTAACTGTCAGATCATTAAATAATGATCAAGAAAAATAATTCTAGTAATAACGAACCATCGTTTTTGTCACTCAGTCATTGTCTGCTTCCATTTGGTATCAGCCTCGATAAAGTAGCTCCAACTTTTGCTGCTTTATCGCTTACCACTTCGAGACGTTGCTTAAACGTTAGGCTTGCATCTATGGTCAGACCCAGTACTTGATGGTCGGTTGAGAGAGGAAGTTTAATCTCATGCCCGCTCACCGTCAGTGTTATTGTCGTCATCCTCTTCCTACTGATAATAAGGATAGCTTTGGTTTTGTAGCTGGTCAGTTCTAGGCCTGCCTCTGCTAGCCATTTGTCTATTATATGAATAGCCTCCTCAGCTATATCCTTGACTTCTTCTTTGTGCTTTGCTATCACCGCTATTGCAATATTAAGCCTACCACTGTGGCTCCTTCGGGTAATTCCAGTCTTAGTACCCCATCGTACATAATGTTTTAAGTCGGTGGGCCAAGTACCGACCCTTGGGGAACGCCTTCTGTAACTTTCTTCCAAAAGCAATATTGGTGTTCCGCCAATCCACCTTTTCCTAATACGAAATTGTCCATTCTGACGCAGACTATTTGTTCCAGGATCTTGCCTGAGGAATCTAACTAGGCCAGGCTGTAGGAATTTAAAATTGCCTTATTGTGACATAATTTGTTGCAGTAAACCGTGATTGTGCGATCATATAAAGGGTAATAAGCAGATGAAAAGGTATATTTTTCTGCATTTCCGTTCCTTATTGTTAGTTATTAACAATTTATTGCAAAATTTGTTGCATATATGACAACTAAAAAGATAAAAAAACAGCTATCATTGATGGGCCTATATATAGCTGATCAAACAATTAAAAAGTTAATCTAAGTTTTGACAGCGAAAGTAAAAGAAAAGAGCTTTAATTTGAAGGCTTGTTGGTTAAAATTGACTGCTGGGATCAAAAGTTACAAGGATTTTAAAAATAAGAAAAATCGCTGATTTTCGTAAAAAATCCAAGTTTTCATGATTTTTCGCTATTTTCGCCTAGACAACTTTTTACCTAGGCAATTATTTGTAACTCACCAGACCTCAAATTAAAGCTCTCTTTTGATACTTCGTGGTTCTTACTGGTAAATTAGAAAATTTCTGAAAATATAAGCTGCAACTCGGATTTCAACTAATATCTTGGTAATTACAACAAAAATGTTGTTTAACCCACTATGAAAACAGTGATGTACCAGAAAAATTGTTGTCCTTACCAAATAAATTGGTTAGTAACCTATACAGTCGACTTTTTCATTGTAAAAAAGTCGGCTTGGTTAAATTAACCAAGCACTTAGTTCTCATAACCTATTTTTGATTAACCAATTATCACTTGGTTACCACAGCTAACCATTTTTTCCGTGTTTGTAATGTAACAAGAAACTTTGCATTGCTTTCCGGATCAAAGATTGATCATGTGGAGAATGATAATTTTTGTATCATGGGTGTTATATGAATGCGTATGTGTTGAATCGTATTTGCGGGTATTTCCACAGTTTGAAACAAACAAAGCATTGCTTAATATTTTCAAGGATAATTATAGTCACCAGCAGGTGTATACGTACATACGTACATATATACATGTGTATAGGTAGACGCACACAGAAAAGTAGAGCTACACAGGAAAATATTATATGTCCTAAATTAAATATTAATAGCCCGCCCCAAATAATATATATTGTTAATATACTAATTTACTTTATGAAGTGTTTGCGAATTTTTGTGTTGCATTTATAATATCCTATGCCTTGAAATATAAACAGAGTTAATGATACAAGCAGAAGAGAAAAAAACCGGTATTTATTTGGGTTTAGGTGATGGGTATTCTCACTAATGATGCTACTGGCCCCACCAAAAGTCATCGACCGTATATAAGATTCGAGAGAGGTTCGAAAATTCACAAACCTGCAATCACGTCGGGCTAAACACCACATGTTTTCTGATATTATATTATACTCCAAAATTTATTAACTTAGATTATTATAACTAGTTTTGGGTAAGTCATAATATAAGTTTAATATTATACTATATTATGTGTGTTAAAATTAAAAAATGGCTTTATACGTAAATATATCTTAATTATCTTCTTAACAAATTTAATCTTTTTTGTCTATTTTTAATTATTATATTTTTACTCTGAGTGGGCGGTAAAACATTTAAAGGCATTTGAATATACGGGAATGATCAATCATTGTGATATCTCGTTAGTTTGTAAATGGTCAGAAAATTATAAATGTTTATTCAGTTACAAAAATTTATTAAATTTGTTGTATTTACAAAGCTGATATTTTACAAAGGATATAATAATTTTGTCTGAATCGTTAATAATTAATCATTATGCAACGTATTTTTCCCAAATAAAATTTTTTTCTGTATAAAATTCTAAAAAAGCATGAAAATTGGCGGAAAAGGTCTAATTTACTGGATTATGTTTTATGAGCATTATTACTTGAATCGACTTAAAAGTACATTATATCAATCAGCATAATATAGGTAGATAAATAAAATTAGGCCAAGTAGGTAAAACATCCATTTTTCGCCTTTGTCTATTTAATAAATAACATAAATTTACCAATGAAATTTGATACATCAGCTTATGAAAGTAGGTAAAGCATTTTATAAACTTCAGTGTGTGTGTGTGTGTACTTTGCATTTTAGAATATTATACAGTTGTAGAAATGTTGTCAAAAAAAAAAAAAAAACAGTAAAAATCGTTTTAAAAAAGTGCAAAATCGCGCGAAAGTAGTTCAAATATAGACACTTAAAATCACATTTATATTCTCGTATTTTTACTCTTTTTTATATGCAATTTTGCACCACTTTTTACAAACGTGAATTCCACACGAGTCTTTTTTATGACAATTACAATATTTTATTTGAAAAATTGATACAGTTCAATATTTATACGCGTGCATCTAGCTGTATGTGTGATGATAAATACCACGAAAATAAAAACAAGTTATAATTCATTAAAGAAAACGATATCATGCCTTTGTGCTGGCGCGCATGAAGAAGCGAACCGAGAGGAAATCGTTTTGCTCCTCCTTATGTATTCGCCGGTGCGTAGGCTGAGGCATACAAAACAAACCAACAAGATGTACATAAAGCAATGACGCTCCCAATTCGTATTTTTTCTCAAATACCGGTATGATTTTTGCCAGGAGCAGCGGGGGGATTTAAAATTTATCGATTGAATTTTCATATAAAAACGTCATTACGAGATCCCACCAAGGACAGCGCAGCATAGAGATTTTTATGCATTTTTTTGTTCCATTAAAAGTGGTAGGGCAGCCTGGCAACACTGTATAGGTATAAAAGCCTTCAAAGTCAGCGACAAAACGAACTGCAGTCGGTCCTTGCTCTTCCAGTCTCGCTGCACTTCTTCACCGAGTACGGTCAAGGCTGCTGAGCGACGCGCTTCTGCTCTCTGCAAGATATTCTTTCCACTCCATTAGAGACAATTCAGCAGTAAAATGACTCGCTTTTTTGGAGGTGTACTGCTCGTCCTGGCTGTAGCGGCAATCGCCAGTGGTAAGACTTTCTAAAATTTATTTCGCAACTGCTATATAGACTATTTTTCACACACACACACACACACACACACACACACACACACACACACATATATATATATATATATATATATATATATATATATATATATTTTAAAAACTAAAATCGATTTGTAGTCGAATAACGTTTTATTAATAATAATACTTACATAATTTCGTTGCAAAATGTTTGAATTTTTTGAGCTTTGATTCCAGTTTTAAATATGCCAACATTTATTGTTTTTTTTTACAATAACAATATGAGAAAATAAATAGACGTAAACCAATATCGCAAATGGAATAAACTTTTCGCATACAGCTGTTCCACGAGTGAGACGCTTAGCTGGTGGAAGTGATGCCCAAACTGGACAATATCCCTACATGGCTGCGATCAAATTCGACGGCAAGTTAGTTTGCGGTGGTGCAATAATAAGCCCCATAAAAATTCTAACGGCAGCCAACTGCGTCGACAGATGTCTGCGTGACAAAGATCCGGCCTTTAGGGATTGCAAAAATTTCATGACCGTCTACACTGGCTCTGGCTCTCTCTCAAAGGGCGGAACCGTTTCGCGCGTCAAAAGCGTCAAGGTTCCGGAGAATTTCGTTTTGGGCAAATTCGCCAACGATATTGGAACGATCACTGTAAGCATAATCCGTTAGTAGCTTTTGCCAAATTCTCATTGACGTGCATTTATGAAATACGAATTCCAAACAAACAGCTCGAGTCGCCGATCAAGTTTTCTGCCAATGAGAAGGCAGTCGATTTACCCACCGCAGATTTTGTCGAAAACAGTGTGGCCACTAGCACCGGATGGGGTGCGACGGCCGGAGCAGAAAACAAATTCAGCGACCTTCTGAAAAGTCTCCAGGAAACTGTGATTTCGTCCAGTAAATGCTCTCCATTTTTTAAGGATAAGCCCGTCCCTGTCGATGTTAATGACTTTTGCGGAGTTGCTGTCCCTGGTACTGAGAAGGCTGGACTCTGCATTGTAAATGTTTATCATATCTTGTTTTCCTTTTTTAGAAGAACATTTGACACGCATGCTTACCCGAACTTTTTTGTGATTTCAGGGCGACAGCGGAGATCCTCTGGTTCAAGACGGTAAACTCATTGGAATATCCACATGGGGCATCGGGTGCGCAGAGGGCTATCCAGACGTTTTCACAAACGTTTACAGAAATCTCAACTTTATTAAAAGCGAGCTTTAATGAGGAATATCTGTTTGACAAATGGTATCGATGATGTCTGATTCACAATGTGATTGTATTGCTAAGTTAATAAATATATAAGTCATAGATCTGCATTCTGTTTTTGTGTATACCTTGAATACAATCAATCCTATACGACAAATCAACATAATGTATACATTCTAGTCATTTATATTTATTGTGCCATTTTCATATGCGTAAAGGTTTTTTGATTGGTTTAAAAAGTAATATCGTGTCGCTTTAATTTGATTCTTCAAACGAATTCGTTAAACATTTTGCACGATTCATAGTTTGCATTTATTTTTCTTAGTCCATTTCTAAATATTACTATATATTCTTATTTCTTGATTTAATTGTATGTAATTGTAATTAAGCATTAAGTGACAAACTTTCGACAACTAACTAAATTTTTCAAAATTTTGAATTTTTTTTTGCTATTTCTAATTTTTTTTCCATAAACGAAAAACCTACTATCCTTGCTATTGTTTGTGAAAAAAACATGATACGCAACAAAAGGGGCTAGGTTTTTCAGACTTGAGTGATCATTTGCCCACGCACGAAAAAGCCACCCCCCCCCCTTGTTGCGCAATATACTAATGCCTTCTTCTGAAGGAAGCCTTTCATTAGTATTTTGCTTCCTTCCTAGAAAGCCTTGTAATAGTAATTTTTTGAGTTTGTGTAAAAGCATCTAGAAAGTTGGTTTTGATGCATATATGTATAGTCGAAAAATAGTATTTTGGAAAATGTACCTACGGATGTACGTGTGTGTGATCGTTCGTATACACGTGTATCTTAGCTTCTACTCAGTGGATTTTAACCCAACAAGTCTCATTTTCTTTGTTTTTACTAGCGCATAGTGGAAAAACAATCCGTTTTTACATTTTGGGAACGCGTTTTTTATAGTGATTTTTTAGTTTTGAGATTTCAGTTTTTTCTAATAATGTTATCGGAAAACTTGATGAATGTAAATTGCTTGATATGTACCTTAAAAAGAATAAAATTACTTATCTTTTTACCGCGGAAAATTTATATTATCGTTCGTCGTTCTTTTATTATATACTAAGGATGTGCGAGACCAGGCTCGAGATGAATCGAGATTTATCTCGACCATTTTTTTGAGATGAGGCGAGATCCCGCCTTGCCCGACAATCTCGAACTTTTTCGAGAATCCCGAAAAATATCGAGATTATCAAGAAATTCCGAGATTTTTGAAAATGTTCAATATTGCTAACAAAATAAATAAAAAATGTCATTCCAAAAATATTGACGCTTACAAATACAATATTCAAAAAATAATCTTAAAAAGAATTGTAAAAATCGAACAAATCTTAATATTAAAATACTGCTGACATTGTATGCGTACGGGACAGTATTGAAATATTGAATTCTCTCTATATACCCCCTAGTAAATACGCATTACTCCAGTCTTCTTAATAGACATAACGCGTTTCGCAATAATATCGATCTGACTTGAACCCTCGATAATAATTTAATAATTTTACTAATTACAAGATTTTTCACGTGCTCGTTTAATCACCTCTCTGCGTACACGAAACAAAGGAAAATTCAAATGATTCAAACTATGCGTTCGAGGTTAATCATATATTATATGAAATATAAGAGGTCGCTGAAGTATGACTGAAGTACGCGATAATTCTAATAGAGCTCCCTGGTGTTTCTGGAGGCATTAAAATCAGCACCTGTGTGACTGCAATTCTCTTCACTGCATATCTAGAGACCTTGCACAAACTGTTAACAAAAACGAACATTCTCGGACATTCGAAGAGACGCGGACCTGGATGATGTCGAGATCTTGGGCATCATGGGTGTAATTGAGTTTCAGTAGTATGAGTGTTCGGGTTATGTATGGCCGTTTAGCGAGATTTGAATTTCACGCCGTAGAGCGTCGATCGCTGCGGCGAGCGCATGCGCGCGCCGCCAGGGGCGTATCTTTTTTCGCGCGGGATTGGGGCTTGCGAGCACGTGCCAATCAGTTCTGACAGCTTCTCCCGAGGAATCGGTCGACTTTTGCATCTTGCGTCTACACCTCTTGTATTTGCGTGCGATTAAAGTCGTCACTCACGTCCTTTTCAGGACGGTCGACTCTACTTTTAATTCCGTGCGTCGCGTATTGTGTGCGAATTACGAGCGGTGTGCTGTGTGTGTGTTTTCTTCGTGTGTTGGACGTCGGCCACGTTCGAGTTTCCTCGGCGTGCCGATCTCCACCCGGCGATCGCTACCTACGCGACAGGGCTGAAAAGGTCTGCCCGTGGTCCAGGATAGGTTCCCTCGAGACGTCGAGGCGTCCTGCGACCGAGGAAGGTGCATCCCACCCACGTGCGGCCACGGCTTTACGTCGCGCCGTCTACGATTCGTTCTGCGAACAAGGTAGGAGAGCTCTCCAGCGTGCGAAAGGTACCTCGCGGCGAAATTAGCGTTTAGTCATAATTGCGTTTTTCTCTCTCTCTCTTTATTTGGTCTATCCTAGAGTCACTTTGCATTGTATAATTTCATTATTTCTTCAATAAAGCTATTCGCTTGTCCCGGCTTTTCTCTCTTCTCCGTGAGAGTTTTTAAGCCGAGGCAAGTCGTCTCTTTCCCGCGCAATTCATTGTGTTTTTATTGCGTTTGATTTATTCACCTAACCTTCCCTCACTCATTCCACCATTTTAGTTTATATATATACATATATATATATATATATATATATATATATATATAACTCAGTAGCTTTGCTACAATGAGGTAACAATGTATGTTAATAAAATGTGCGATACCAACTCTAGATGAATCGAGATTTATCTCGACTATTATTGGCGAAACAATGTGGAATCCCGTTGAAGAATTACTCGAAAAGCTTATGAGTATAACTAAAAAGATAAAGTGTAAAAATATAATTTCAAAATAACAAAGTGTATATACAATGTTCAAAAATATATTTTGGTCTTATAGTTGGAAAATTTTTAGTCTCACATAGGGGTTTTTCCTCGGGTTTCACGAAGAACCTTGAAATATTTCTAAATATAAGATACGAAGGGCCCAAAAGCTTACAGTCCAGAGAAACATAATCAACAGAAAAATAATATAGTCAGCAGAATTACAATCAATTTTGAACCCAGGTAGGTATTTGTAAATATTAAATTATATTTCTTGGAATTCATCGACAACGCATTAATAATAGGTAGCCGGCTTAATCAAATTTAAAAGTCTGCGCGATACGCCGAAATATGTTGCTGCATTTATTTCCTGTAAACGACGCGTGCCAGGGACTGTCAAGTGGCCCGCCTTTTAAATCCCTTTCGCACCTGGATCCGCCGATGAAGATGATGCAGTAGAGAGATTTGCACGTTCGATAATTGGTGTGTAATTAGGAATGTGAACATGGAAGCTTGGCCCAGAGGGCGTCTTGGTTTCCAGCCCCAAACCCGTGTTAAATGTATATCTATACATATATATGCTCACGGACACGCTCTTGCATGTGTGAGTTAGGTCACGTGATACACACACACAAGAGCGTGTCCGTGAGTATATATATATATATATACATATATATATATATATATATATATATATATATACACATATACACACACACACACACACATTTAACACGGGTTTGGGACTGGGCCTGGGAACCAAGACGCCCTCTGGGCCGAGCTTTCATGTTAACATTCCTAATTGTTTTGCGCTTGCATATTGTAGCGCACTGACTATAGACTTGATTTTTTTCGTACGCTGAACACCTCAACATCGCCTATGTGAAAGTTCGGCGTAAAGTTCGTGTTTATGATTTTTAAGCGGAATTTTCACCAAAACATCAAAAGCCACGTAGTACACTACGAGATATAATTTTTTCCTGTTTCATGTGCTTTGAGAGTTCCGGGTGACTTATACTTTGTAGGTATTCGTGAATAAGATTAATATACACATCAAGAGCTTAGCTTTCTTGAAACTTATATTATAATGCAAAACATGTTTTGACACTCCGTAGGCGAAACACGGCTTGGCGTATGCTGCGTCGCCAAAGCGTGGATGCTAAATTGAGCTTCGATCGTACACGACGTGTCAAATAATACAGTTAGATAGTATATTATACGTAACACGTGCACATATAAGGTGTCTCCGGCCTTTTTTCGACTGGCATGCGTGAATCACCTACTTCGCGCACTAGTTCCGTAATCTACTAGTTAAATTACACTTTTTACTTATTTTCTTAGCTATACCGAAGTTTTTCCTGTTACAATGCCGCTACCCTAGTAAGGCTTTTGACAAAATATCTCCGTCAAAGTTACTCCGTAAGCTTCGTCAACTGGGGTTTTCCAAGTCGGGTCTCCTGTGGATTAAGTCATACTTACAAGGTCGTACTCAGAAAGTCATAACAAGCAAGAACATGTGCTCAGATTGGACCGAAACCAATCTGGGAGTTCCACAGGGTTCCGCCCTGGGCCCTCTTTTATTCTGCCTTTATGTCAACGACCTACAACACCTAATCAAAGACATTTTTATATCAGACCCCAAAAGCGACTCAACTGTTGACAGTACGGTTAAGCATATGTTTTATGCAGATGATCTCCAAATCTACCTGCACACGACCAAGGAAAAAATCCAGGAGGGTATTACTCGACTGACTGATGCGGCGGAACTCTTGTCTGGATGGGCGGAGGGGGCTGGTCTGCGCCTCAATGCAGGCAAAACTAAAGCAATTTTATTCGGGCCAGGGAATGGCAATATCGTTAACGATATGAGCTTGCCAGGCATTGGGATGCGGTCCGGAGTCCTCATTCCTTTTAGTGGCGAAGTGACGAGTCTCGGTGTTATACTTGATAGTGGTCTAACGTGGAAACCGTAGATAAACCAAATAGCAAAGAGAGTCAACAAGGCCCTGTACAGCTTGCGGTTTATCAGGGCCTGTACCACTGAGGCTCTTCGCAAGCGACTAGTTGAGGCACTGGTCCTGCCGCAGGGGGGCGTTAGAATGCGAGAATGAAACCGTAGTGTGTCTGACGACGAGTTGACACCGTCCTCGTCAAAGTCGGAAAGCTCTCATACTTAGTTCTAGAGAGGTATGGGGGTTATCGCCTCTAGAACGGTGGACTCACCTGCGATCGGAACAGGATCCAAAGCGCGCGGGTTTAACATACTATCATGGCTCAAAAAAATCAAAACCAAACGAAAAGGGACTTAAGGGTCGGAACTTGGAATGTTCGCAGTCTATACAGAGCAGGCGCGTTTAACGAACTCATAAAGGAAGCTGATAGGTACAATCTAGATTTGGTAGCAATACAGGAAACGCGGTGGCCAAATGGCGGAGTACTAGCATCGGGAACTTCACGTACCTGAATGGGGCCGAGAGCGGGGGATCCCTAGGCACCGGATTTCTCGTAAGCAAAAGCATCATACATTCGGTTAAAAGTTTCAAATCCGTCAATGATAGGCTCTCGTACATCGAAGGTGAATGGTATAGATATGTATTTATTAATGTACACTGTCCTACGGAGGACAAAGAAGAAGAAGCTAAGGATCTCTATTACGAAACTTTAGAGCAGGTAATCGATCAGTTCTAGAAGGCTAAATTAGATAGCTTACACAATAGAAGCGATAGGACCGTAGAAGAGTATTATAACGTAAGGAAACAGGCGTGTGCGATCTACAGAAATAAGAAGCGGGAGTATCAAAAGAATCTTATTAGGAGAATAGAAACAAACAATAAGGAAAGTAACCCCGGCGAAATGTACAGAGGGATTAACGCCATCAGAAAGGGTTTTAGGAGTAGAGCGGAAGTGATGAAGGACGAAAACGGAGACCTCGTAACAAATGACAACGAATTACTGTCGCTGTGGAAAAATTATTTCGATAAATTATTAAACGTGCACGAAAATAGCGAAGAATTAGGGGACGAAATTCACACTGCTGAACTCCACGTGGAGGAACCGAACTATCAAGAAGTAGAGGCCGCGATTAAAAAACTAAAAAACAACAAAGCCGCGGGAAATGACTCTATACCAGCTGAGTTACTCAAATATGGGGGCGTCGAGCTCACTTTCAAAATCTATAAACTAGTATGTGCCATCTAGAAAAATGAAACAATACCCGAAAATTGGAAGAAATCTATCATTAAACCGATTTTTAAAAAGGGGGATAAGACAGACTGCAATAACTATAGGGGTATCTCACTTTTAGCAACGTGCTACAAAGTTCTGTCAAACGTAATACAAGCTAGACTCACTCCATTCGCGGAAGATATAGTAGGAGATTATCAGTGCGGATTTCGGCGCAACAGATCGACGAGCGATCAAATGTTTACCATAAGACAGTTGTTAGAGAAAAAGTGGGAATTTTGCGAAACCATACACCAACTATTTATAGATTTTAAAAAAGCGTACGACTCTATTAAGCGAAGCAAAATGTGTCAAATTCTAGTACTTCTCGGTGTACCGAAAAAACTCGTGAGATTAATTCAAATATGTCTGAACGGAAGCACGGGAAAGGTCCGAGTAGGCGGTAATGTATCAGAACCCTTCTTGATACGCTATGGTTTAAAACAAGTGGATGGGCTCTCTACGGTGCTGTTCAACTTAACGTTAGAGTATGCCGTTAGAAAAATGCAGGTTAGCCAGCTAGGCGCAACGCTTAATGGAACGACGCAGATACTAGGCTACGCAGATGATTTGGATATACTGGGGGATTGTAGGGAAACGGTAGCAAGAAACGCGGAAACCTCATAAAAGCGGTGGAGTATACAGGGTTAGAAGTGAGTGAATCAAAAACAAAGTACATGATTGTGGATAAGCTAGGCATCTGCAGAGGGGAGGAAGATCTCAGAGTTGGGAATTTTACTTTTGAAAAGGTTAGCGAATTCAGGTATCTGGGTACGACCATAAATGATAGAAACGAGATTAATGTCGAAATAAATAAGAGACTCCATTCGGGTAATGCTTGCTTCTACGCCGTGAGTAATTTACTTAAGTCGAGGCTGTTGTCTAAAAACGTTAAAATAAGAATATACAGGACAATAATACTGCCGGTGGTTCTGTACGGATGCGAAACGTGGGCTCTCACTAAGCAGGCGGACAACCGTTTTAGAGTATTTGAAAATAAAGTCTTGCGAAAAATATACGGGCCGAAGAAAGATGAGGAACCGGGGAATGGAGGAGACTACACAATGATGAGTTACACAATCTGTACGCGTCACCAAATATTAACAGAATAATAAAATCGCGCAGATTGGGATGGGCAGGGCACGTAGCGAGAATGGGAGACGACTGTACGGCAGCGCGTGTCATGAAGGGCAGGCCGATGGTAACGCGACCTGTAGGTAGACCTAGTAAGACGCAAATGGGAGGACAAAGTAAAAGCGGATCTAGTAGAAATAGGACGGGTGGGTGTCGATCGGAGGGGCGCATCTTGGGTGGGATTGACACAAGACAGGGCAAGAGTTCCGAATGCCATTAAAAAAAAAAAAAAAAATACCCAAGTTTTTCGAAAATCCCGAAATATTTCGAGAATCCAGAGAAATGCCGAGATTCTCGAAATATTTCGGGATTCTCGAGACGAGACGAGATCTCGAAGTCGAGACGGGACCGGAAATCTCGAGGCTTTTTTTCGGTCTCGCACATCCTTGTTATATTAAAGTTGTATTTCAGCTTTAACTCAGTAGATTTGAATTCACTGCAATTAACGGTTCATTTTTTTGTTGTCCACATTTTCTACAGAAGTATCATTATATAAATTCAAGCATTATTATAAATTCAAGAATTTTGAAGCAAGATGAAAAATACTATATTGTTGCTTCAAAATGGTTTTTCTTTTTAACAACACATTTAAGATTAATCCCTTTTGGTTAATAAAAGCATTTTCATCAGTTTAAATTGGTTAATGCACATATTGTAAAGGATCAGAAAAAGTTATGGAAAGTTGTATTTTGGGAAATACGAATGAAATATAATAAGAAGCATTTTTGAACATTTTAGTGAAGTTACTTTATTACATTTTTTGAGAAAATATGTATAATTTATACTTCCTTGTGCCAGGCTTATGATCAGAGCTGCACCAATAAATCGCATTCTTCAAAACGCTAATTATGGGGTTTCCCGCGAAAAACGCTTCCCTCACACTCTTGCTCATTATTCTTTATCACTCTCTCTAGTTCATTCTTCCTTGTACAAGACGACTACTGGCAATCGAAACTTCTTGCCTGGTGATTTTATCTCTTTTGCCGTTATATTTATTCGCAGTATAATACTTATTGGTGGATTCATTTCTAAATATACAGTGCGTAACATCGCGCAATTCAGGTGATCGTTATATATATATATATATATATATATATATATATATATATATATATATATATATATATATATATATATATATCGTTGCTTTAATTTATACTATTAACGCATATTGGTACATATACACATTCCAATATATATTTATATACATTCATTTGCTTTAGAGACCATCAACTTGTCTCTCGTCTCTTAATCATATTTATATATATATATATATTATTTATATATATATATATATATATATAGGTATAGTTTTATTATTCTTTCTCTTCAACGGTTCCACCTTACCTAGTATGTTTCTATTATTTCACTGTTATTCGGATGACGTTTTTGTTTGTCTATCCATATAACGTGTAAACATATGTTCAAACCATAATAAAAGAGAGAAAAACGTAAGTATTTTTCGTCGCCCATATTCGACGAAATCTTTAAAACTATAATAATCGTGCCTATATATATGTCAGTTTTATTTTTATTCGCGTAGGCATATATAATATACCATTGTATAATTTGGAAAAGATGCCAAGTACTACTAGCTGTGCAGGATGCGTATAGCTTTTGTGAGGGCTCGTTTAATAAAAAAGCGCCGATGACATGCAGCTTGCTTGTACAGCGTGCCTGATTTTTCTGTTTAGATATTTCAATATAATGCGCGCCATGACAGCTATATTACGAAACTTGTGAAAAATTGTAAAAGCGCTTTCAAAGTAATGTTAATTATTATACAAGCCAGACAAATCGAGTTACCAAAGAATAATTCACACACATCGAATGCACGCTTATATTCGATTTTGATGTTGTTTTTTTTTTCGGTTAACGTATTTTTGACATCATAAAAAATTAATATAAAATCGCGAATGTATAGATATTATGTTTATTCTAAATCAAATATTTTTTACGAAGACAAATATATTAATTCTGAAAGTTTTCGAACACGCATGATCCAACGGTAACTAAAACTAATGCCTTCAAACGAATAGAATGTTTTACATCGAGCTTTTATTTGGCAACTCGGATCCTTTCCATACTCTTATTCTTTCATGAATAGCAAGAATAACTTACAATTTATGAGTATGCATATGCACACCATAAACACGCGCACATATTATATACATGCACGTGTCTGTGTGTATTTGAATTTGGATCATTAAATTGTATATAGTACCATATAAATGATTACGCATAAGCAACTGCATAAAATTAATAAGTATAGTTAAGAAACATACACCAAAAAGTAATAGGTAGTATTCTGTTCTCCCTCTGTTATGCTTTTTCACTGGTGACGGTTAATACAATAAAAGTACGTTTCTGAATATTCGTACGTCAACGAATTTTCGTTACAGTTTGATTTACAATATAACGGTTCAACGAGTGACTATAGATTAACTTTTAAAAATTTATTTTTCTTCAAAAAGTCAACGCACAACACGAAGGAGTTTGCGAGCGGGGGGGGGGAGGTTGTCATAGCAATATTTTTTCATTTTTATTTGTTAAACTCCTTCTAACTTTCATGAAAATTGCGAGAAAGAGAGATTATTAAACGCGTGTCATATTTCATTCCATACTTAAATATAGTTTGTATGTTTGGTAATTACATTAATAACACTGTACATTACACAACTTTGTCATAATGTTTTGCAGTATTTTAGTGGATTTATTTTTATTAATCAAATGCAAGATAACTTATACAAGAAGAATTTGTATAATATCGTATGCCAGATATAATAAATTTTCTGAAAATGATCATTTTTTAGGACCTTACGAGACTGCCGCCATAAGCGCAATAATGATCAAAAATAATATTGCAAGGTACATATATATTTAATACGCAAAGTATTATAAAAGTTATAATAAAATAAATATACCGCGATGTGGTCGAATTTTACCCAATTCCTCAAAATGGAAGAAATATCATAATTATTTTCTCGTCTGTTGTGCGATCTCAGTTTTTATATTCAACATACACATAGAGAAATTATTTTTGATGATATTAGAGGTATGGATTCATACATCTAAGCCGCATTGATAGTACATTATTACACAGTTTTATTTCGTCGTTAAACTTTTATTTTTATTTGTTTATACAATTTTTTAATATTTCGTTTTGTCATCTTCCTTTGCGCGTATAAAATTTTTACGAAAATAATGACTATCATACAATTTCATCGTAACACCATTACCATCATAGTAATCAATTAAAATTTTTTTTTTATATTGATCATACCCCTATTACCAACATTATCATATTATCATTCATTACAAACGTTAGCATCTTTGCATCTTTACAATCCAAGGCTATTCTCTTGTATATTTGTTTAAAGCACTAACAATAAGTCTGCTCATCATCTTTTGAAAGTATGCAGGATTGAGTTCGCTTTAGTTTTATCTTTTTGTCGCTAATGATTGTCGACATAAAACTTCAAAAAATCGTTTTATCAATAACCAATGCGAGGATATCGTATATTCAATTTACCTACTCTATTATTGAGTCACGTATAAATTACATTATGTAAAATGTGGAAAAATAGAGTCATTTGCTCATTAAAAATTCCAGATCCCGCATTCTTTCAAAAGTTTCACACGGTACAATGCAAAAATCCCAAAGTCGAAACATTATTCCACCTATGAAATGTATAGCATTTTTATCGATCAAGCATATATGATGCATTATTAATTTCCTTGTTTTATCAAAGTTTTTAGAAATTTAGTTACAAATTTGCTTTTATCGATCATGGAACACATTATTCAATTGATATATCTATTCTATATTTTATATTAGTGTTATAATACTTTATACATTTCACAGTTGTAACAATTTTAATGCAAAAGGCCTATGCGGTTCCAACTTAATAGAAACAATTTCTTTTCAGAAAGTTGATAAATGACACCATCAGTAATACATATAACACATAATATATTATTGTATGAAACAGTATACTCATCCGTATGAAATTATTTCTTTTAACTATAAAATAAAGTATATAATTTAAGATGCAATTGAGATGAAATAGAATAAGTTTCAAATGTAGTACGTCCTGGAATATAAAGTCAAATTCATTCCATAAATGAATGAAGTACAAGAGTTCCCTTGGTCCACTACTTATCTTCGAGCATTGTTGATATTCGACTGGGATTTTCACGAAGTGTACAAAAATTATTTCCGCAAGTGGAAAACGTACCTTTTTGCAACACTGATGATGATTTGTAGTTGTATGCCTTCTGCGCAATAATAACCATGTATATAGAGGATTAAGACACTTAGTCTGATAAGAATAAAATGCGATTGACGGATCAGCGATGAAAATCGAAAGGAATTATATTTTCAATACTCTTTTTTTCAAAAACAAAAATATACTTTCCGTTGATAAGGACGGAACTTAATGCCAAATATCTATATTTGAAATATCGTAGCATTATCCATGTCATTTATTATTAGTGCGTAGAAAAAGCTTCGTGTTTAAGGAAAAATATATACTTGAATTTTTTGTAGTATATTTATTCGTGATAAAGAGTGTCTTTTAAAATTTCATAACCGTCGTGTTAAAACCACGAAATCGGAACTCGCGCGTGTACTTTCTAGAAATGACAATACGACACGGACCAGAAAAATTGCACGGATTTTCGAGAAAAATCGGTGTACGTTCGAAAAAGATTTGATAAAAAACATAGATAAATATTAATTTCCTGTCCGTCTTTGTAAAATTGTTCCGATCGCATATATTAGTCCGAGTATATTTATACACACACATATATATGTATGTATGACATTCGATGTTTATAAGTGCATGTATAATATATTGTGGTTGCGAAAATATTCAAGCATTATAGATCTCAGCTTGAAGTTATACTCTCGTATGAAAATAATGTATTTTTCTATATATTATATAAAGTATGGCTATATAGCTTTTATCAATGCGTCGTCGTCATGTAAAAATAAAGGCTTTTCTATTCTGCTGATTCGACAGATCCATTATATTTGTTTAGTTTTTTGATCGCCCGTGCAGTGTTTCATTATGATACCACCATCCGCGGCTTTTGCATCCATACACATTCGATACGACTCGAAGTAAGATTGTTAATGTAGTTACACAATCGTGCTCTGTGCGTATACTCTAATCTCATGAATTAATCGCGTACGTCGAGTGCAATAAATACATCGCATGCGGTGTTGTGCGTGTGTGTGTGTTTCTATGTAGTGTGTTTAAAATAAAATGAATAAACATATAGCGATTATATTAATCGTGTGCCGGAAACAAAAATATTAGTTCTTTTACTCTCTGGACTCTGATGGGCATGTATATACGAGAATGCAAAGAGCGATTGTTTCGTTATTTACATCAATATTCGTGGGTGAGCACTGTAGCTCGCGAATGGTGTGCATAGCCGGTTAGGCGACGTTAGAAAGGCTATTTGCAATCTCATTCATGACCGCGGCGCGCACAGAACACGGGTGTATCGTAAATAAACGACCGTACAAAGTGTCGATTAAAACGGCTTTATCAGCCGTCGTGCATAGGCTATAGTGTACTATATATTCGGCTAATTTTCTCTTTTCACATATTTACGCGCCACGTCGCGTTTGCTACAGCAATTTCCTCTCAGCGAACCCGACACGCTTTGTGATACACGCGTACGTGATATGGATATGCGAATTTTTATTTTCTCGCGCTGACTTCTCGTTTGTGTGTTGGCACAGTAGGGACTTTTTCTGGCCGTGATTGATGCGATTTTCCAGCAGAATTAATGGTGCAGGTATACTTGAGGGCTATTTTTCGGGTAGAAAGGGTTCGCCGCCGGAGATCGGTTTTTTCTGGTTCATTACACTTGCGGTGCTCGGCAAAATATGATTGACGTATAATTTTGTTTGGAATGCAGAATCGTGTATGCTCTGCAAAATCGATAAACTGACAGTTACCGCCGCGATCGCGCTTACTGTGATCAGCGCGTTTTTACGTGACGACTTTTTCACCAGCAATCCTTATCATATATGTACGTTGATTTTATTAAAATTGCGTGTGTTTGTATTTATAGGTATCTTCATTCACAAATAATCCTATATTGAATATCGAAGAGCTTCAAAAAGCTAAGCCTTTATAAAAACGATGTAAAACCGGGTGAATTTACTTGAGATAAAGTTGGGGCAGGGGACTTAAGGGGTCGTACGTGTCTCTTAGTTTAAGCCCAGTACAGCAGGTCTCGTGCGGTCGTAGAGTACGACTGCAGAGTACGCGCAGAAGTGGATAATAAATGCTCGTTTCAATAGATAACATCGCTTCAAGTACATTACAGCATGAAAACACTTTGTTTTTTTGTTCTTTTTGTGTAGCGTGAATCAAAAATACAGGTATCCGCGTGAAACAGTTATTATTGTCCCTAAAAATATGCATCTGCAATGCCTCTTTTTCACTCATGTGTATGCATGATGTTTTTTTTCTTGTAATTTTATCATTTTTATTTCATTGATTCAACGTCCAATACGAAGCATCAGGTTTTGTATAATGTAAGTTTGGTTCTCACATATGTAAGCTCTGTATTGATCAGAAGGAAATTTGAAGTTTGCGCTAGACTTCGTCATTCTCTGGCAATTCTTTCGTCAACGAGACTTCCGGGCAAAAATATATAAAAAATTATTTTTCTTCTTCTGCATTTCGATCGTCGCCGACTAACATAATTTCTTTGGTTAAATAATAAATATATAACGAGATAACAATGAAAAAACAATGATGATAATATACGGCACATTTAGCAGGAATAACACAGTTTCAAAATATCTGTCGGTATATTAGTGATAACGTCGCAAAAATTCGGTTTCTACTGTATTGACCACTCGCTTATATTATGTCTTTTACCCGTCGACATCGAGGCCGACCTTTTCATTTTGATAAGCGTTTTCACAATCACCGAAAGGTATTCATATCCCAACACAATCAGGATACGCATTTAAACACGAAATCAATAAATAACTTTACTATAATATCATACTCGGTGCATATACATAATAGAAAAGATAAAAAGCAACGAAAGTTAACGCGTTGTCGATATGAAAAATCAGTATAAAAATATAAACGTCTACCGATCACTTTTTTACTCCATATCAAGTACAAATTCAAGAGCAAGTTTCCACTATAACTTTCTCTCTCTTCCATCGTATAAAACGTACGTTCGCGCGATTCTATTGTATAGTCTATTCTTCGGCTTATTCTGTGTCTTCGTTACGCGAGTTTAAATATATGTATAAGTCTTCCGAAAGGAGTTACAACAATTGGGTAGTGAAATTTCGAATAATAACGACAAGGTTTAGATGAATTGATAAAATTAATTAAATAAAGGCAGTGTAAAAATATCGATATGACAGTCGTTATGGAGACTGCATCATTGAAATTTGGCTGTCCACACCGTTATTATCATATTATAAACATAAACGAAATCGAACATTTCAATATCTATAGAAATTCTGTCGAAAATTAAATGCTGCAGCTTGTATAATCATAACATTCGGAATAATTTTTGTGTTGTATTACTATAATTGTGAACAAAAATTCAACCTGAGTAAATATGTAACGAAACAACATAATATAACAATTCATCGTGTACAGCCCAATTTTTTAGGATGAATTAGTGTACCGTGAATCACTCATTCTACTTAATTTTAACGGAAAGTATGAACACAAAATTATTGACTCACTTTTTCTTTATGTTTTAACGAATATATAAAACACACGCTGCACTCTTACGGCAACGAGAGAAAAATCCATTGAAATACTTGTATAATCTTTTCACATATAAGAAGAATGATACACACACACACACACACATATATATATATATATATATATATATATATACACACACACACACAGCGCAGTATGTGGATACGAGGTTCCGGAACATTCTTTGTATATTTGTATCATAAAAATGTCAAAATTTCATAGAAAAGGTTAAAAAAATTTGTAGAGAATTTACATTACGATAGACCCTATTTTATACGTGTAATCGTTTTACAATCTACTATAATACGTACTATTAGACGAGATCAACTCCACTTATTCGTATTAATTTATCGTAAAAAGATCTATGTATTTTTGATTTAAAACTTTTTAAATATTATTATTTTTATAGTTGAGAAATGCATTTCGTATTATAATAGTATTACATTACAATTCAAAAGATATACTTGTTTTCACAAATTCACTAAACACTTTAGTATTTAGAAATGTATTAGCAATGTTCCTCCGATAGGAGAGCACGAGCTTTCATCTCTTTCAATTTCTCATGTGGCGATTCCGTGTATCAATTTGTTCACGGATCAAAAGGGCAAGAATGAAATGTGCACTTTTCAATCAGAATCTAGCTGGTTTTATCGAACAAAGGCGAGGTTAAATTGAAAAATGCGAAAAAGAAGTTATATTTCGAGACTCTCCCTACACAATCCAATTATCTCTGCATCAAAAACAGCGGCGTGCTCGAATCTTGATTTGAAAAATGTCGGTGCAACCAGCTGTCGCGTCAGCCATACAGCCCTCCCTTAAAGCTTGTTCACATCTCTTTCTGCAGTACAAAGCTATAACGTAATTATGCAATGGGGTCGGCTGTATGTGTGCAGAGCAGAAGTCGCTGCGCTCGGAAAATGCCCCGCCTCTCTCAATGGATTTTCCTCTCGCGGTGCGCGCGTAATGGCAACAACAACAACAACAACAACAACGACGACTACGCGAGAGAAGTAGCAGTGCAGCGGTAGATATTAATAGCTATTTGATAATATATAGCGAGAGCAACCATCGGTTGAGTCCGGACACACTCAATCACACTCTCATATCATCGCGTATACACAAATCATTCATATACGCCTTAGAAAAAAGCCTCCTTGCGGCTGCGCTCGACATTGTCCTCCTTCCATTGCTCCTGCGCACATACCGATTCACACGCGTACGCGATATATTACATGCCGGGAGGATCAAACGCGGCGCGTGTTTCTGCGCCGTGTCGAAATCCTTCGTGCCGATTCTCTCGAGAGAAGATATAGAGAAACGAAGTCCCAAGTTTGCTCACACTCCCATTTCTTCGAAAAATCTCTCGTATTTCGCTATGCGACCTTCGATCGCGGCTTGGAGTTCGAAATTGCGGGAACGAAGCCCTCGTGCGAGACTGCACTGCTCGTTGAACTCTGAGATATAAGTATAACACAGGGGGCTGTATTTTTACTGGTTTGTCTGTGCGTCAATCGCGACCGCGCACGCCGATCGTCTGTCTCGCTGTTGCTATGTAATTGTAATGCCGTACATAGTACACCACATTATAGTGTGTATATATATATATATATATATATATATATATATATATATATATATATATATATATATATATATATATAAAACCCGATGTATCGTAAAATGCTTTTACGCATTTTCCAAAAAGCTTAATCAGCCCTCCGATGTACCCGATGTCGCTGATCCCTTTTCACGAGGAGCAGCGACGCCATAAGTCCCTCTTATTTATCTTCTCACCTCGCGATATGCTGCTTTTTCGCTTGTTACAGTACCTACACGTCTAAACAATGTGCACGATCAAAGCGCGTCAACATCCACGAAGAAGAAACGAAAATTTCAAGCTCCTCAACATACACCGGAAGAAACGGGGGACAGTAGGGGCGCGTGTCAAAGGGAACGGATACGCCTTATCGTGAAACCCTTATATACCTATTATAGCGAATATATAACTATTCTGTACGGCGAAACGCACAACTCTCGTCGTGTTCGGAAAATAAAGCGGTATTAATAATATACACGTCGAGGCGCGGTTGATGCGCTAGCTGCACACCAAGGGGAACTATCGTATGTACATTCGTGTGTTTTTGGGTGGCTTCGTTTTCATCTTGTTTTCGTATGATAAATCCACGCGCACTGCAGATGCAAACTATAATCTCAACAACAATCGATAACAGACAGTCGTGTGTATCCGTGGAAAGAATTAAGGACATATATGTATGGATGTAGGCGTGATGAGTCAATTAGACGGTCGTACGCAGACATCCGTGTGTGTGCGCGTGTATGTGTGTACGCGTGTGAGCGTTACTTCTCGAAGGAAAAGAGACGAGCGAACGAGGCCAACGCCCCGGACGCCATCGACAAATCGGTATACAGTATAGGCGCAACGCGCGCATATCAATAAGCGAAGGTCGATATGCCTCGAGCGGTGTGATTTACCGATAAAGGGAATCCGAGAGTCCGACAGCGACGCGACAATGCTGCTGCGCGTCGCTTCGGGAAAAAATCGACTGGTCGGGTCCAACGTCGTCGTGGTGCGCCGCACAAAGGCCTGCCACGGCCCATGCGCACGCACGCATCAGATCGGATCGACTCTCGTAGGAGCTGCACCCCAAAACCTTCGTCTCCGGCGATTCTCGCGGTGTTCGCAAGCTGCAGCGGAGTCGGGAGGATCATACTCGGCGGTCGATTCGATTTACTCGCCGGGTCATCAGAACGCTTTGGGCTGCCTGAGAGAGCCGATCCGGTACCCCTAGACGCCCGTGTGGTTGAAGATGTAGGAGACGTTGCTGTCCTGGTGGACGGGCGGCCCGTGGAAGGCTCGCCGCGTCGACGAGTTGTTGTTGTTCACGTAGTAGGAGGACTTGCGCATCGAGGTCGAGGAGGACATCATGGCGACGGTCTCGTAGTAGCGCAGCTTGCCGCAGCACTGGCCCGACTTCAGGATGGCCATGAAGCCCCTGCGGTACTTCTTGTTGAAGAACGCGTAGAGGATCGGGTTGATGCAGGAGTTGCTCGCGCCCAGCCACTGGGCGATCGGCGTCGCGATCGGCAGCAGCTCCTCCTCCCAGTCGGCGATTTTACCTGGCGGCACAGAGACGCGGAGGCGTTACGCTGGGCAACGGGCAAACGGGGTCTAGGACCGGGTCTCGTACTCACCACCGAACTTCATGCGGGCGAAGATGACGTAGAGGGGCAGCCAGGAGAGCACGAAGAGGATGACGACGACGATGAGCATCTTGACGACCTTGACCTTGGACTTTTGCTGGAGCCGCTCCATCTGGTCGTCTTTGGTGTCGCTAGGGATGTGCCGCCGCCAGACTTTGATCCAGATGAGCACGTAGCAGAGCGATATGAGGATCATGGGCAGGACGTAGCAGAGCATCAGGTTGCCGATGAGGAAGAAGAGGGAGTCGTCCTCGGGGTTCGGCCACCTCTCCAGGCAGAGCTTCAGGTTCGGATCGTCGCTGTAGATGGGCACGAGGTCGAAGAACAGCAGCCAGGGCATCGTCGACGTGAGCGCGATGAACCAGATGACGACTATCATCATGCGGGCGCGGCGCTTCGTTATCTGGCACTTCAGTGGCCACCAGATCGCCAGGAACCTGAAAATCACATTCGAACTTTAGCCTCATCGTCTATGTATGTACGTACACTGGGGGGATAAGAAACAACCGCTCCCGAGGACGGGGCGATTTTATGATAATATACTCTCTCTCTCTCTCTCTCTCTCTCTCTCTCTCTCTCTCTCTCTCTCTCTCTCTCTCTCTCTCTCTCTCTCTCTCTCTGATCTCGGATACAATATAGGTGCTAAAAACGTTAAAATACGTCGCTATTCGAATGGCGCGCGCTCGCTTACACGTTCATCGCTCCCGACGTTCCCTCGCTGCACGCCGGGTAAGTATACTTATATAGCTGAATCGAATTATCGGGGCTCGCGCTCGCCTGAGCGCCTAACGCGAGCTGATCTGGCGAAACCAGTTTACCGAAACGAGCGCGGGAAACTAATATTCCTACGCGCTTGGCGCTCGACACAAGTGCCGATCTTTTGATCCTCGTTATGTCTATAGACATATACCTGCTCTTTATTCGCTCGCCCCACAATGAGCGGCGGCGGATATATTTAAAAATCCAGAGGAGCGGGAATTATGAAATTGATATAAATCGCGGGGCGAGCCGATCATTATCTGAACGCGCGCCCGGGTACTGGGCAGACAAAGTGCGTCGATTTTGCTTCCTCGCGAAAATTAATGGCTACGAGAGAGCGGTTTTACAAGCCCGCAGCTGATACGGGCTCGCGCAGTTCGTTGCAAATTAATCCCGACCGTCGTTGTACTTATTGTCAAACACGTTTCGCAAGCACTCGCGGCAAGCGATATTATACCTACGGGAGTTTGTTATAAGAATGCAGTATGATGGCGAAAATAGCGGCCAGCGAGTCTGTGGAGCTTCTAATGCGCAGGTATAGCGATTCAATGCCTGCAGTCGGTATCACGTCGTGCCATAAATTTAGTAAGGCGTTATGTATGTTTTCAAGACTTTGAATGTTTTCAGGATTTATTTTGAATGTCGTAACGTACTATATAGGAATCTTGGTTCATGTCGCGGATCGTTGTGCCAGAGACTCGGGTAAATTAGATAATACAGCTGGCATTAGAGTTATCATCGATAATGGGAAAGTTAAGGAATGCAACGCGAAGTGAAGGCGTAGTCGGTCCACGCATAGATCAATCTGAAAATTGTTCATATTTTGAGGTTTTCTGCACAGAACTTCGATTTGAACTAATCATTATCAGTTTAACTTTTGGCTAATGCACAGTATATTGCAAAAATGCTACAGTCACTTGCACTCCGACAGCCCTTGATTCGTTTCTATGTATATATGTCTTGTAAACATATAACCATGGACTTGAATATGACCTGAACTTTTCAAGGTTTGAAAAAGTCTGAACGTAAATAATATTTACGGCAAGTTTGTATGCCAATTATGGCGCGATAAATCTGCGCCGATGTTTTGACGTTTAGAATCTTTTGCCCGCACGCCAAGTACGCGAACTTCGTTCATATAATTACAGTAGCACCATCAGTAGTCTGTATCTTTAACATTTATAGTACTTAACACATCGTATTATAATCCTGCATTTTAAAAATACAAACTTGTCGAGATTTTTAAATCTAACAATTATGCTATATTAATTATACGATAGGTTAATAAAGAGCACGACAGAGAGGATCACTGAATAAACAAAGAAGTATGCAAGTATTAGATTGTTTATAAGTGGCACACAGTTGAAGTACCGTTTCATGACGAAGCGCGTTCTAGAAAATTTGTACTTCAAGGTCAGTTACGGCTGTTTACTCGACAAGCTCGCAAGTAACAATCGCATCGGCCAGATCGACGAAGGATCTTTGGATCTCAGATGTACTAATTACATTTATTCCTTTGGACGCAGCACTTTACGTCTCACGATAATGCTAATGCGCTAAGCGCAGCAAGAGATCAGCTCCGATACATCTTATCCAGGATCGTAAATTTTCACACAAGTATAAGAAGCTGGAGCAGTAGGAAATTATACGCTTCTGAAAATAAGTATTAAGACTTACTCACTGCAGCACTCTATAGAAAGAAGCCGTTTTTTCATTATAGATTTATGTAGGTGTAATAATCGATCACTGCTAAGTTTTTTTCTTTAATTAATATTCATGAAGATGTGTACGCGTAACAATAGATGGTCATCAGAGCTAATCCAGCCGAAGGTGACTGCATGATAGTTTTTGATAAAAAATCAATTACTCGCTTGCCCATAGAATGGTCCGCACAGAAGTTTGGTTATATTTCACTGGCAGAGAAATTCTTACATCGCAGATTCACTTCGAAAGTATCACGTCTTATTAGGCCCTAATAGCGATCGGTTTCTGCGCAAAAGACATCAAACAACAGCTTGACAAACAACCATAAATTTAAACGCGGAGGCAGGCGCGGAAGTATTTCTCACGCGAGGCGTTATATTCAATTACTCGCTCCGATTTCCTTTCAACGACAGATCGCCGATCCCCTCTTGGTTGCGCGGATCAAGTGCGAGGCATACGATTAACTTTTCATTAGCGGCGCTGTCCCTCCCTCCCACGCGCATGAGTAGAGCTCGAGGATCGCAAGCGTTCACGCGACCTTGGCCCGACATTATCAGATCTGTGCGCATTAGCCGGACCATCCCCTCGGCTCGTTCCATTTCCGCGCGCCTACCGATCCACGTAATCGGTAATTTGCAGACGCTGCGTGTATAGTACAGGCGCATCATGGGATCTCGATCAAATCGGTCGCGCGAATAAATCGATGCCTCGTAATCGCGCTCTGGCTGCCGCCGCCGCCGATCGAGTCAAGGCGAACACAATGAAATATTACGCGAGACTCGTGCGCTCTGTACTCATCCCCGAACGGCTATAAAAGAGCTCCCACACGGAGGATGCGATTCGAGTTGGACTCGGACTCGGAGAAGCAAGCGCAGCGCTGCTGGTGCCTGAGCTTAAGGAGCTACCAACCGACACAGAGCTTTACTTTTTAGAGGTTCTCCGGAGAGACAGAGTCAGGTTTCGAGACTTCAAGATGCTGCTGAAGCTGGTAAGTGCTGCTCTTTTATGGCGCTCTGGGCTCCAGGATACTTTTGATCGCGAGGGCTGGGTTATTGTATCGCGCGTTCACGATTTTCTTTTATTTTTTTTCAAAACGAAGCGTGCGCTTTCAGAGTACTATTTATTCTCGAGAAAGCTTGAATTTCAATCGCGACTGACGAGGAGAAGACACAGAGTCTGCAGGTCCCTCTCCTCTCAATTATTTTGGCAATCTAGGACACTTTTCAGTTTACCATATTATAATTCGTGACAGTTTAATTCAAGTCAAAGTTGTTGTTTCGTAGTTCCTATATACATCTAATCTAATTTTATTTAAGATTTCTGGCACCCATGAATGAAAGACTCTACTCGTATTTCCAACTTGTCATAATATGTCATGAGAGTCTTATAATTTGCGAGCAGTATCAGTCAATTTTAGCTTTTAAACGTGTGTAATTTTGCTAATCGCGAACCATGCACACTGCTCTATAGATAATTTCATTAGTATGCAGGTTTTATTCATGATTCAAAGTTCGATAAAGTTTTTGATTGCCTGTACCTTTAAAAGTAAAAGATAGTTTACCTCATAAAGCACGTAAAAAATACTTATATACTAAATTTTTTTGTAAAGATGTGTATGATATGAATTTAATCGCAATCCATTGCTACTGACAAATAAACACTTTTCGAATCAATTTCTTGCTATAGCATCCTGTAACTGTATACGCACAGTCTTGCTACACCCGGGTCTTATCTACTCATTCACTGCGTGGCAGATTTATAAGATAAATATGAGATCTTAATAGCAGTATAATAAATGATTCCTCTATTATGATACTTGAAATTATTAGTCCTTAATATTTAATCAGTAATACGTACGCCGTCCCTATATTTAATTATAGAAAAATATTCCAATCAAACTTTATTGAAAGAAATCATTACTCATTAGCACAGCAATGAATAAATATTCTCAAAATTAGTCGTCAGCCCAATCAAAATTGTACAGGATATATACCTACAAAAGAATGAATTGAAATAAAACATTTTTCATTCAACAGACGACCCTCGCCTTGGTGGGAGTAGTTCTGGTAGGAGCCGCGCCGGCGCCAGTTCCGGGACCAGCGCCCGCCCCAGGACCAGCTCCTGGACCCTCGCCGTACCCACCGTACCTGGGAGCGCCGCTGCTGCCGGCGCACTCGTACTCCTCGGTGATCCACTACCCGAGCTACTACAAGTACCCGTACAGCTACCTGAGCTACCCCTACTACGGCAGCTACCCCTACAAGTACTACGGCTACCCCTATTACCTCTAGTCGACTTGGTCGCCGAAGACAAGCTCCGATGCCTTGATTTACAGCTACTACTTCGACCCATCGCCGCGTCCATCTCGATGTCCTGCATGTTTGTATTACTCAATAAAAATTACAATTGCTACCTACTCTAATCACCTTGATTGACTTTTCTCTGCACGCATCACGCACTGCATTTCCTATTGTGCTACATCTCTTCTACTCGGGGTACTGTGCGACTCGGATACTTTCTACTTTGCATGATCGATATCTGAATTATGTAAACTGGATAGATCGCATTACCTTGTTGCGCAATATTTGCGAGCTAATTTTTGCCAGGCGTGTTCGGACACGCGGAAGCGTTGAGGAAAGTGGATTTAATAGAAAAGAGTCGAGTCTACGTTGTTATCGTCGAGATAAAATCTTTGTGCTGCAACGCATTCCAATAATACTCTTTTCACTCCCCTTAAACTCGCACGTTCGGTGCATCCGTCGCGTTGCAAAATTCCAATATCCGACTCTATGTTTCCCCTCCGTCACCGCTCGCAAGAGGCAGAAATCAAGCGACTTTCAAATCTCATTTCTAGAAAAAGCAGCGCGAAATTCCCTCGCCAAACTTATTACAGGAAGCTCAAGTTTGAAACAATCGCCGTAAGACAGCGTCGAGGGAGCGGCGATGGCGAGAAAAGCCCTCGAGAAATTCGGGAGTTCGTCAGTTGGCTTAATCGCTCAATTAGAATGAAATCGCCAAGGTGCCTCGATCCCGCGTGCGCAGAAGTTTCCTCTTTGCCTTTTCCTCCGGGAGGCGCAGCTGATGCGGCCGAAGAGAGCAGCCACTCGACCGATTTGGATTAACGAACGGCATTGTGAGCGAGGCGCGGACTCGAATTACGCGATTCGACGAGCCCTCTGTTACGGCCCGGGCTTTGTTTCGGCCTCCGCCGCTTCCTCTCTATTATTATTATTTTTTTTTTTGCAGCTTTCCCGCGGCGCTGTAAAGTCCGAACGCGCCTGAAATGTAAATTGAAAATTTCATTCGTGACGCACTCTATAGTCTCTCGGGTTACACGAGCGCGACTCTTTGATTCGAAACGACAAAGCTCGGGGATTGTGCGCCTTGCATAGATCAATCGCAGTGTTTATTTTAGCGATAGCGCGATAACCCGCCCGTCATGGGTTATACCGAGAGAAAATAAGAGGAGGCGATAATAGCTCGCTTTCTTTTCTCCAAGTCCTTCGAGAATCCAAAGTACGATTTTTTACTCCCGACGCGATGCACGCCGCCGGTTTCACAGCGCGAATAACTTTTAAAGCCGCGAAAGTTGAGTCGACGCTGAGAGGAATGACAACGTTTCCACGAGCGGCCACGACGTTCTAATTTAATTTTTAAAAAGCCGTCAAAAAACTTTGGGAGTCGGCGTTGTAAAAAATTCGGAGGTACGATATCGTTCGCGCTTATAGCTTAGCTGTAGGCCTCCCCCGTGTGGACAGATGTGGGTATCGAAGTAAAAGTCTCAAGAGAACGAGTACGAGTACGAGTTGAAAATTTATTGAATAATTTCGGGGGTAATTTGGAAGGGGGAGGAATGAGTGAGTTATCGGGGGAGGGCTGATATCGGGGAGCAGGTAGGTTGAATGAGCGCGGAATCGGACGACGAGGGTGGAGAAATTAAATTCGTCAACTCATATTGTTAGATTGTCAGATTATTCTTCTGGCGCGTCGAAAAGTAGAAAAGGCGGTCGCCTCTCCTGGCCTGCGACTCGACGAGCGCGGCAGCGAAGACGGCCGAGAGGATGATCCGCGTGGTGCGTGTGACTCGTGATTATAGTTGTCCGTTTGAAGTTGTCTCTTTTGGGCGGCTAGGCTGGCGTTGGGGCCTAATGCAGACCGAAATGGCCATGAGAGTGGACGGGGATGTAGTGGTCGTGGCCGGGGAGGACGGTCTTGGTGACGATGGGAGCGGTGTGGACGTGGGGAGCGAGGGGCTGGTGGTGGGGGATCAGGGGCTCGTGGTGGGCGATGATGGGAGCGTGGTGGGCGATCAGGGGCTCGTGGTGGACCAGCGGAGCCGAGTGGACAACGGCGGCGTGGACCGGGGCGTGGGCCACCGGTTGGGCGATCACGGCCACGTGGTTGCCGTGGCTGTGGCTCACCACGTTCGGGGCGTGGATGTGGCCGAGGCCGTGGTCGACGATGTGGCCGGTCAGACCGCCGGGAGCGGCGCAGGCCACGGCCAGCAGGGCGGCGAACAGAGCCTGCGGGTCACCAGGTCAAAGCGTCAGTTTTATTTTTTTTATTAAAAATATCAAACTGCTAGTCCGTCGCAGCGCAGCTGTGGTAGTCTTTGTCGCGCACTTTCAATTTTATGATCATTGCGCAAATTGATTGAGCAAAAAATACGATGCCGGATCTAACGAGCATAAATTAGCGTTACATCAATTCCACCATACGGATATTACAACGCGTTATTTCCCGCTCAGCCAGCGACAAGAAATATAATATCTGCACGAAAAAGCGTCGGATCAATTTGCACGTAACTCTCTCTCGCGGATACCGTTTCAATAGCCGAGATATTTAATAACCGGTATATATCGCCGCGATCTCACAATGCGTCTCCGCGGCACCTGCAAAGCGCGTAAGTCATACGTAATGCTCTCGCGGCTTTCGAAAAAGAAACACACACACGATGCTGCGGTCCGATTCCCACTGCTACTCGGAAGTTCTCCCCGACGCGCGGAGGCGGTGCTGGCGCGACTTTTGAAAGCAAAGGATACAGCAACGCGCTCGCTTGATTACGCGCCCCGTACACTGCGCATATACGGAGACGCGAAAAGAGCCCCAACTTCGCCGTCGCGAGATTTAGCTTTTTGTACTTGAACTTTGCAAGGCCTTCAAGTCCCTCCAGTTTTATTGGGGATCGAGAGCGAATTCGCCTCTTGTGCGCAGCGGAACTGAAACTATTTCGAGAGAATTTGCGGACTTCTCGACATTGCGTTACAAAAAATTTCAGCAGCTATCGGTTCGCGAAAAATATTAAACGAACGGATCACTGAAATCCAATTAAACTCGTGATCGCGCCGCGAAAGAATACGCAATATTCATACAAAAACGTCCCGTCGTCGATGCAAGCAGCGCACGCCGAATCGCGAGCGCGCGCGAGTGTTTGTAACGAACGAGCCTTCGAATTTCTCACGGTGATTTCGCAGCCGCGAAATTTGCGTAACCGCGACGCACTGTACCACAGGCTGCGCCCCGACGAATGGAAGAATGGCAACAAACTTACCAGCTTGAACATGGTGCTAACGGCAGGTTACGAGACAAGTCCACACGAGGTACACTAAACGAAAGCAGCGGAGGCTGTGTGTGATCAGCGCTGCTGGCGATGCCGTTTTATATGTGTTCGGCCCGGCGAATTTAAAAATCTAGCGGCGCGCGGTCACGTGACCTGGCGAGGCTGACGGAGAAAGAAGAATCGTTGAGTCAGCCGCTCTTTTCCAGGGGGTGGGAAAGCCGATCGGCCAATCGCCGGCCGACTTTTCCACCACCAGCCCGCGGCAGCTGACAATCGCGCGGGACTCGCTATACGCGGCAATTGTGCGCGCGCTATTTCGAAATCGAAATTCTCGCTATCTAGCGCGATCTCGCGGACACAAGCACCGCTTCTCCAGGATGATTTTGCGCAAGCTCTCTCTCTCTCTCTCTCTCTCTCTCTCTCTCTCTCTCTCTCTCTCTCGAGCGGCGTGTTATTATAATCGCGAATGCATTTTATTAAAAGTTGCGCGGCGGCTCTTTGTCTCTCCTCGCAAAGCCGAGAGTCGCTGCCGAAAGACATTTTTCATAAATTTTCTCTCTCGGAATTATCCTCTTGTTCGAAAATTCAATCTTGCAGTATTTTCCTTTCCTTTAATAAAATTTTCCACTTGTTCTAGATCGATGAAAAATTCGATAAAAAATTGCATAATTGAAAAAAATGAAAGTTGCTCAACGACAAAACCTATAAGGATAATGTTAAGCGGAATGCTGATTAATAAGTTACACGCTGTGCGGCTGCAATTATAATAGCCTGCATGCAATATCTCGATGATTGCAATGTTTTAAAACTGCGTGTGTATAGGTAAACCTTTCTTCTACGCATTACGAGGGTTATCGTCGGCTCAAAACACGCATGAGTAATTATTTTGCTTATTTATCGGAGCTCAGGCAGCTTGTAGCCTCATTTTTTGTCGGCGTTCCATCGATCTGAGCTGCAGCGAATAAATTCAATTCGATCAGTGCATATAAGAGGGGCTAATTATCCGGCGGCTTTCTCAATACGACGATTAGCCAACAATGGGTGATGACAAAATTTTAATTGCGTCGCCGTTCGTCATCCCACAACCATTCATTTGACTATTGTACAAAGTTGCGCTGCGTCCGTTACGGGCGTGATTTATTTGGTTTATTTTATTGGACCGATAAAACAAGACTTTGCATGTGCGCACTCATTAATCGATTCGCGTGCGCGTCTCGGAAAGAAAAGTCCGAGGATAAGCAGAGTGTGCTACTCGCATGTGCTTTTTTGAATTCGCGGCCATTTTTCCGCGAACCGGTCGTCCTCTACGTGAAATTAATGTCGGCAGAGTATAATATATTATCGTCGTTAAATAAATATTCATCGCAGAGGAAAAATCGGTTTTCCAATTTTCATAGCTCTCTCGGCGGAGGCGCGAAACAGAAAAGCATTCACGCAGAACGCGCAGAGAGCCGATATCTAATAATAGGTATAGTTCGATCTCCTTGTCGAGAGCGCGTTATACGGGATCGCCGCGTCTGAAACCAGTACTTTCGCAATCTTATTCCTACGTACAATGCTCGAGCGTCAATGCACACACGGGCTCGCGCGGGCGCGACGCAGAAAAAAGGCCCTTCCCGGCGTGCGGGAGTCGTGCGAGAGCTAGCCTGCGATTTACAAGCCGCGCGCGATCGCGAGAATCGAGGGGGATCGAGGGAATAATGCTACACGCGCGCTCGTCTGCAATTACATCTCCGCCCGCGCGCGGCTAGCTGTGCTATGTTTATTATTGTAATATACAGAGAGCGAGAGCTGCTACGAACTTGCGCTGCAGTAGGGAACAATCGAGCCAAGTCGTTCGAAGCCGTGGGTCCGATTACTTAGCTCATTACGACGCGAGTTAGGTACGTTGAATTACGGCCGCGGAGCTGAATCGATCGAGCGCCGCTGATAGGAGCGAGCGCATAATTGATGCTCTCGCTGCTCCTGGAGAACTGGAGCTGGAGTCGGCGAGAATATGCGACTCGAGTCTGCGGGGACGATGTGTGGATATATAATAGCAGTTTCGGCTTTGCTTCTGAGTCGCGCTGTCGAGTCGTTTTTTTTTTTGTTGCGGAAGTTGCCCAAGAATTTACGGGCGAGATTGTGATAGGCAGGTGTATCGTTAGCGCTGGAAATTGCGCTGCTGCTAATGCTGCGCAATGGATATTGCCATAGCTCCGCAGACGCGCGAACACTTTAATTAATTTGCCGTTTATGCGCTCGTTATTACTTACGCGCGCGGTTCTGTCTCGAGGAGTCATTGATTGATACGGTGCCGACGAATGGAAACCAATTCGGCCAAAAGCAAACACCTCTCGATGCAACGCGCAAATACCGTTACGCACACAGTTCTAGCCCGATTATTTCGAACGTGTATCGCCAAACGAACGATGCGTTGCGTAACTATATAATTACGTCCCGATTTCCGGAAGCAGATCGTCTTTTTACCTTCTCTCCTAGTCGGCGCCCGGCGATTATGAATTATAAGTCGGGAAATGTAATCCCCACGGCCGCGAGTGCCGGCTCGCCGAAGGGAAAAAATCCATCTCGATTCTAAAACGGCCTCATGTTACCCGCGCGCGCGCGTCACTGAAACTGCCGTTATCCGCGGGACCAGAGCTGCTTGCGGCGAAAAGCGCCGGGTATTAAGAATTCGCAGAGCCGGCGATCGTATCGGGTGCATTGCGCAAGCCGCCTCCGCGGCACGCTGCGGCTTGGGCTCTCGATTTTCGTCGTTGTTCCTACGCACAGGTCGTGCTATACAGCGTGGGGCTGCACTACATAATGCGATACACGTACGCGCATATCCAGGAACTATCGTCGGCGAGCCGCTGTTGGGAAATCGCGCGACGCAGCCGCAGCGCACGTATCGCGTGACCCGCGCACTGATTCAAGCCGGCCGATGCCAACTGGTGCCGTTCGCTCTCGCTCGCTCTCGCGATCTCACAATGGAGCATTTTTCTTCTTCGCAAGGAGCGCGCGAGACAACGCGTCGATTGTTATAGCGGCCGAGGCTTATGAATTACGCTGCGAGAGTTACGGCTAAAAACCTAATGACGGGGAAAATTGCAATTTTTTTCGCCGCGCGCGAGTTTCGTGATCCACTGGGACGCGTCGGTGATTATCGTTGGAGCCATTTTTTAGCGGCGGTTGAATAAGGCATCTCGTTACTCGGCTGCTGTGCGGGGAGAAATTGATTTTTCTCAGACCCGTTTCCATGCGCATCTACAGTGAATAGCGAGCTGTTCATTTCGAGCAAAAACACCCAAAATCAATCAAAGTTTTGAACATTTTTGAAAATTTTTTAAAGAGGGTGCCTTACAACTCAAAATGCGCAACTTACTATTCGCTGTATATGCATGAAAACGGGTCTTTAGCAGACACTTGTCAAAAGAAGTACAGTATTTAACAAAGGGTGGGGGGGGGGGGGAATTTTCACCCAAAAATACCCCTTTTCAGAGTGTGCGGTTATAGGTTACACATTTTCGTAGATCCGGTGTGCAATGCGCGAATTTGCAAAATGTACGTGTCTCGTCTTTATGAAACGGCCGGGAGAAAACGCGCGTGTCCACGTAACGTCGTACGATTACGAATACGACGCGCAGCAGCTAGCTGCGTATGGAAATAAATGTTTTTAATGGTATAAAAGCGAGGAGGAGAAAATTGCAGGGACCCACGGAGAAATAATGAAGTATTAGATTGCATACGCGCGACGTCGCGGTCTACGCTGTTGCACGGCTTTGAGGCAGGAAGAATTTAATTAGGGATGTGGCTTTCGCGCTATAAACGTGCGCGCCTCTCGTTGCCCCGTTATAAAAGCCAGTGCAAATGAACAAAGTGCGGAGCAAACGCCTGTTAAAAAAAGGCATGATAAATCTTTCCCGCGAACGAATCTTGGCGTCGGATCGGTCTCATTGAAAATTCATTCCTCTTCAGCATACGTCGCGAGGTCTTTTACGATACGATACTCGCCGCGCAGTCGAGCATAAATTTTGATTAGCTTCCGCGGAAGCACGAGCGAGCTCGCCAGTTTATCCGCACGCTTGCGCGTCGAGCGCGGGCTACGAAGACGCTTGTAGGGAGGATAAGAGAGCCGAGAGAGCGAAGACGAATGAATCATGAAATAGGACGACGCCAATTCTCCCCCGCGATTCTTCCCCATCGGGGCCATTTGTCGTCTCGCGCGCGCGCGTGAGGGGGCGGCTAAAAAGGGATGAGAGACCAGAAGTGAGCCGCCGTCGCGTATATAAGTATGGACATACGCAGGCGAGCACGGATTCGTCGATTTCGCGTAAAAACTGCGTCAAACCCGGCGACGCGGAGCCGGGAATCGTGTGTGCTTTATCTCGAGCGCCGATCAAGCTCACTTATGCTGCTCCGACATCGATCCAAGAGACTCGCTGCATGTATTATAATTTATCGTGTCCGCGAGGCGAGAAAGCTGGCGGGCCGTGGGTTTCGAGCCAAACAACTTACGAGATGAGGGGGCTGGAGGGAAGTTTGCAGAGGTGTTATCGTCGCCAAAACTACATAAACTGCGTTTGATGAATCTTTACGAATCGCGATTATATTTTCTGCTGTCAGAGACGCACACGACCGCAACGCCAGATTAAGATTCCGCCGAGACATACTACGATGCATAGCATGCGTTTGCATCGTAGACGTTAGCTCAGTGGTTAGAGCACAGGCCTCTCATCCCCGCACATGTGCATGAGTAGCTCCGCACAAATCCTGTTATATCTCGGAAATAACGGAATTATTAATTAAGAAAAGCACTATTTCTGGTAGCTATGAATCATATCTACCTCAGTTACTGAAGTCTCAAAGAAATTCAACCGTGATAGTAAGTAAATCAATCTGTGATCTGAAATCGAGCGTTGTCTCCCAGTCGACTGAAGGGCGGCCATATTGCCATGGCCCGACCGTTAGAACAAAGCATGTACAGAGAGTGAATTTACTGAGAAGTTCTAAAAAGACTATAACAATGGGCAAATCCAAAGCAGGGTCAACATCACCTCCAGATAAACTACCTCCGAAGCTATCCCGGTCAAACCGATCGACGTTCACAAATAAAGAAAAATTCACCTTTGATGAAATTCAAAAATCAGTGAAAAACGCAACCAAAAGTAAAATCCCACCGAAATTGACAACCGCCGAGACACCGATCATAAGGTAAAACAAAATCAAGATAAGCGCATTCAAAAAGCTGAAAAATGCATTGTATCACCCAAAATGAACATCCAAGATAACGCTAATGAGAACGAAATTCTTAGAAAAAACATCAAAAGCCCAGCACAAAATGAGAATAACTCGAACCTAAAAAAGACCATCTTCGCCGAAACGCTAACATATGGCGACACCAAGCCGTTAACATACAGCACGACAGCACCTATGCCTAACCAAGAGAAACGTGAACACACAGGAGTCACAATACATGGGAAAAAAGCAAACGACTTTACATCTAACCAAGAACGGGATGGCAACGCGAACAGCGAATTCGATGACAATCGAAGTGAATTCTCAACCACATCTGAGAAAATCACCAACAAGAAGAACAGGCTACCACCCATCACAACAGAAGACTTCAACACATATGACATTATCAAGATTATAAGCGAGAATAGTAAGCATATCAAATTCGCAGTAAAAAATGTCGGGGACAAAAAATGTAAAATATTTGTTGACTCATTAGATCATTACAAAGAAGTAAAAGTTATACTGACAGGTGCTAGCGTACCATTTTACTCGTTTACCCCTAAACAGGTTAAATTAAAATCAGTAATACTAAAAGGTTTATGTAGAAGCACAGATATAAAACAAATAAATGATGAACTAACCTCATTAAATATTGAGAATGTAAACATTGCAAACATTTCAATACTAAAAACAAAAAATAATATAAATAACATCTTTTTAGTACAACTAACACCTGACAGTATAACGAAAAATTTAACGCACGTTGACCACCTTCTGAACCAGATTGTAACCTGGGAACCGCTCAGGAGAAATACTGTTACTCAATGCAAAAAGTGTCAAAGAATAGGACACATAGCTTCGAACTGCCGCATCAATGTGAAGCGAACAACGTTGAGAAGGAAGAAATCCAATGCGTTAATTGTGGTTTGAAAGGTCATCCTGCTTCCTTCTTAGGTTGTCCATATATAATAAATCTAACAAAACAAAAAGATACTAATAAACATAAGAAGATAGAGAATAGTAACAAAAAACCCTATGCTGAAACGCTAAAAAAAGTCAATGCAACTGAACAAAATAACTGTAATGTAAATCTCTAAAAAAAATAACTTTTAAAAAAGTAAAAAGTTAGGCAAGTTTAATATATTTCGCAACAAAATTACAGATTGAAAAGTACTAAGATCAATCAAACAAAGTCAAGTTTATTATATTTAATCGTGATGAAGCAAGGAACAACTCTCAAGATAATTACTACGTAACTTGCCATGCCCGTTTAATTTTGTTTATTGGTGAACAACTAAAATTTCCTTTTATGTATTAGAACGTCATACAAACACCATAAGTACAATTAAACGGGCATGGTAAGTTACGTAGTAATTATCTTGAGAGTTGTTCCTTGCTTCATCACGATTAAATATAATAAACTTGACTTTGTTTGATTGATCTTAGTACTTTTCAATCTGTAATTTTGTTGCGAAATATATTAAACTTACCTAACTTTTTACTTTTTTAAAAGTTATTTTTTTTAGAGATTTCAATCCTTTTTAGTAAATTTTTTTGAGTATTTCATATTCGACGTCGTAGAAATAAAATATAAGCATATTTAGCACCTTTAGATCAAAGCTTTTTTGTAACATTTTTATCACTAACATGAGATCACTGATTGTTGATATACACCACCCTTGAATTATTTCTACGCCAAGACACCAAAACCCACGGCGCGAACTATCCAGACCTCGTTATCGGACACCCTGTACACCTAGACGCCGTCATCGTATGATTTATTTACCTAGACACCAAAAACCACGAAGCGCACGACCTAGACCTCGTCATCGGCCACCCTGTACACCTGGACACCGCGTTCAAGTGATTTTTACACCTAGACACCAAAAACCACGGAGCAAACTACCTAGACCTCGTCATCGGCCACCCTGTACACCTAGACACCGCCCTCGAATTATTTCAACACCAAAAGCCACGGAGCGCACGACCTAGACCTCGTCATCGGCCACCCTGTACACCTGGACACCGCGTTCAAATGATTTTTACACCTAGACACCAAAAACCACGGAGCGAACTACCTAGAACTCGTCATCGGCCACCCTGTACACCTAGACACCGCCCTCGAATTATTTCAACACCAAAAGCCACGGAGCGAACTACCTAGACCTCGTCATCGGCCACCCTGTACACCTAGGTACCGCCCTCGAATTATTTCAACACCTAGACACCAAAAACCACGGTGCGAACTACCTAGACCTCGCCATCGGCCGCCCTGTACACCTAGATGCCGTCCTCGTATGATTTATTTATCTAAACACCAAAAATCACGGAGCGCACCACCTAGACGTCGTCATCAGCTACCCTATTTATCTAGACACCTTCCTTGAAAGATTTTTACACCAAAACACCGAATACTACGGAGCACACATTTATAATTCAAGCAGAGGAGCAGACAATGTAGGCTCAATAGCTTGTGCGGCCAACTTCACAGTCTAACCACTCGGTCAAACTGCACGCAGCTAACTTAACGGTCTTACCACTTTTTGGGCTGAAGAAAAATTAAGCAAGTGATTTCAGCATTTTTGTTCACCTGCATACTTGTTTATTATGTTAAAGCTGGTTTATTGCTGATATTTTGGTTTAAAATCATAGTTTGGCATACTAGTATAAACATTTATCAAAATTAGCTGGTTACATGAATGATAAATAATTTATTTCCTTAATTGAAAATTCGAGAGACCAATATAGAAGTAAATAGTGTCACGGGCGCCGAGGCGTCGTCTGCTTCTCAAACTCGCCTTCGTGGCGCTCCCGCGCCACTTGATACTGAAATATTACTTGAAAAAATCAGAACTGATATAGCTGAATCTCAGAAACAATCTTTAGATACTCTAGTAAGTAAGATGAAAAATGATATCCTTGAATTTGTCATAAATCAAAACGAAGCTATCACTAATATGATATATATAAGTATGAATACATTGAAAATTGAAGCATTAGCCAATCACTGTGGCTTAATTTTTGGTAATAGTGAACATGGAAATGGCGCAGCAACTTAAAGAACTAAAAATTATGTCAATAAATGTAAATTCTATATTAGCTAACTACAGAAGATATAATCTTCAGCAATTTATACAGGAACATCAACCAGATATACTAGGAGTGAACGAAACCAAAATAAACAAAAAACACAAAATATTTTTTGAAAATTATACAATTTTAAGAAATGATAGACTCAATAATAAAGGTGGGGGGTAGCACTAATAATAAAAAATCATATACCATTTGAAACTGTAAAAATTCATAATCTAAATACAATAGAATCATGTATTATCAAAATTCAACTAAGTAACTCTGAAAATCTTTTGGTATTAAGCATATATGCATCTAGCTCAAACAAAAATAATATTGCAAATGACTTAAATCTTATTGGTAAAAAGCTGAAACTTAATGAAAAAAAAACAACTATTTTATAATCTTAGGAGATTTTAATGCAAGATATACTTATTGGAACGATGAAAAAAATAATTATAGAGGTACTCAACTGTATAACTGGCTGATGAACCAAGGTATAGATTACAAATGTAATATTATGAAATCAATGGAAGCTACCTTTCCACAATCAAACTTGTTTATAGACTTAGCAATTGTTGATATTAGACTAAAATTCTCAGATGCAAATCTATCAACTCGTTATTCTGATAGTGATCACAAAGCTATAGAAACGACTCTATTATTAGAAAGAAGTATTGAGCCCAAAATACATACTGAAAAAGAAATCTTACTTTACAAAAAAACCAACTGGGAGAAATTTAATAATAACTTAGAAAAAAATTATAACAATATAATACCAGATGATACAAATTTGAAAATTGAAGAGATAGATTTGCATATAGAGATTTTACAAAAAGCTATACTTGATAGTATCAAGGAATCGACCCCAAAACTAAAATTTAGTAATAAGCTAGAGAAAATAGCTAACCAAAAAATCCTTAACTTATATCAAACTAAGCATAAACTTCAAACACATATACACAGATTAATGAAAAAACATGACCATGAGTCACAAAATATACTGATAAAACTTAAGGCTCAAATGAAAAAAACCAAAGATAATATTAAATTAGAATTTTCTAAAAGTACAAATAATTTATGGACAGGAGAAATTAAAAAAGTTAATTATAAAGAGACAGAGAATTTTCATCCTAGACTAAATAAGTTATTTAGGAAAAAAAATAATTTTGAAGTAGACCACATAATTGTCAAAGAACAAGATAAGAATATACTAGAATCGCTAAATATAAAAACAAAAGACTATGTCAACCCAAACAACATAAATGAGCATATAATACACGATGAAAAAATATTACCAGACATTCTGGGAAAACATTTAGAAAAAATTAATTCAGAAAACCCAAATAACGATTCTGCTCTTAAGAATCTAGTTGATAAAGAAATAAATAATAAAAAAGAACTATTAAAAAATTACATTCCTATATTGATCTTTGACAAAGATAATAAAGCCTCGAAGCCTAAGATTAGTGAATTAGAAGATACTCACTTCACTAATGTTACTGAAGTGAGAAAATTAATAAAATATATGAGCAATAAAACTTCCACAGGATGGGATAATATTCCAAATATAATAATTAAACACTTAAACAATAAGTGTATAAAACATTACACAATTATTTTCAATAATTGCATTAGTCTAGGATACTATCCCAAACCTTGGAAAACTGCAAAAATTATAGCTTTAAAGAAAAAAAAATGAAAATCCAAATGAGCTGGATAACTTTCGACCAATAAGCCTACATTTTTGAAAAACTGCATAAACTATTTCTCGAGCGCGTTGCGAGCTTAATTGCAAATCGCGAGCGTTAGGAATGACTACTTTAACTTTAACTTTACTTTTATGAATTTCTCACTGCAAATGTATTGATATGTATGCGCGGAAAGTAAAAGATGGTAAGTAAAAGTCCATAATGCATGGAAAGATCCTTTTAGCGCTATTCAAGTTTCCACCCGTTTTGCACGTCTCGACAATTTCCACCTGCTCCTCTTTTACATCTTCTTATATACAATCTTTAGAGCTTGCATTACTGGCGAATCGCTAGGGTTTACCTTTTAAAGTATCCCTGAACGTATGGACAATGTAAGCCGCGCAGTAAATGGCGTAATTCCATTAGCCGTATATAGGAACGGGCGAAAAAAGACGTATAACAACGCGCGACGATGCACACATTTCTATGCGGCATGAACGTACGTACCTGTCCAGCGATACGGCGACCAAGCTGTAGACCGAGGCAGCCACGGAGACACCTTGGATGTACGGCACAATCTTGCACATGAACCAGCCCAAAACCCAAGCTGAAACACAAAGCGAATGGCCTTTTAACGACGGTTGTGCTCATATACGCCTGGACGTCGTTATCATTATAGCTGTATACGTGTATATAGTACGCAGACATGCGGCTGGCTTTGCCTCGCAGAGTTGCGCTGATTAACTATAACTACGGAAGCTGCGCGCACGTGAAACAGAGAATGAATCTCCTTAATTTTATACACGCTGCTGGGATCGCAGGTTTAGCTGTAGGTTCGAAAAGCTAGCGCGCAATTAGTTTTCAAACTCGCGCACAGCTCGTAAATCTGCTAAAGGGATACGGGCATTGACGTTTCTTGTGCGCGCGCGCGGGCGGGAGATTTGCTTATATGTAGTGCAGGCGATTGCAGTTCATATAAAGCGGTTAAATTTCGACGTTTTAAATATAGCCAGCATTGCGAATAAAGTCGCTGACTCGTGTGTATTTTTCGACGACTGAATTTTTCCTCCATAATATATCGATTGATGATCGTTGTGCAGAATGGAGCCATCCACTTCATTTCGCAGTAGAGTTGCGATCGCGCACGTGGACCAATCAGGCCCGAGGCTTTTTCAGCTTGACAGTCAATTTCAATTGGGGAATAAGATTCCAGCATAATACTAGGCTACATACCGCAGGGGAGACTTCATCACGCGGCAGAGTAAATCTCTGTGCGAGCCTGCAAAATGCGAATAGTCGGGCTGAGCCGGAGCGATAAATGCTGATGGAAGAAGTTTGCCGAGAAAGATGTCGATGCGAGCGCCAAAAGCGTGAATTATGATATAACACGACGATATACTGCACGGTTGCATTGACTGGAGACTGCGAAATCTTTTACTTCGCCGCTTACGCGACCGTATAAACGTGTCTGTTTAGAAGAAAATCGCTTGTATACTTTTTATTCAAGCGCTGGGAAAAATCTACACTTTAATATAGCACCGTGATTTTTAATTATTCCACGAAATCAAAGGGACGTTCCGGCTGATGTACGTGACTACGTATATAGCAGGTACACAGCAGAAATTAGAACACCGAGGCTATAGGCTGTCGGAAAGGAAGTATGTATATCGTGTGTATACTATATTGGATTCTTCCACGAGGAGCAGACACTACAAAGGAGAAAAACGGAAGCCGCTATACGGTCAAGTACGGGCCGTCGATAAGGAAATAGTTAAGCAAAGCTCCGATCGCTCATACTCGTCGAGGTATTTGCAAGAGCTGATGGCCTTAACGCCCCCCCCCCCTCTCTGTCCCTCCGTAAACCAATATAGGAGAATTCCTTAAATCACGAGGGGGAAGATTCCGATTTAATTGGATGGGTGTGTGGCGGGGCGCGCGGAAATATGTGCCGGCAGTCTTGAGCGCGTATATATTATAGACGTATACTTCGTCTATGTATAACCTTCGCGCGAGACGACCCACCCCTTTTTCGTCTCTCACGATTATGATCTCTGTATGCGCGCGTTTATTCAGCACTCGTTGACTCTCGGGCTTCTCGCGTAAGCTTCTTCCTCTTGTTCTCGCGTGTGTTTCCTTTTCTCTCAGGGAGCTTTTTATTTTCAGCTGCCATGCGTCCTTGCAATTTTAGTGTATGTTTCGTTTTTACGACTGGCGTACTTTAATTCCCTTGCCATGGCGGCTTATATAGCAACGGATGCTTTATTCCGTGCCTTGATTCTCTCGAGTCAATATAAGAGTCCGAAAAATTTATTATCGCTTCAACTAGCCTCTCATTTTGTGTTGGCCCACATTTTTTTAAGCAACCGTTGCCACCATATAGCGTTGAGGAAATTTCGCCGTAAACGAAATTCCTTATTCACCGAAACTGCGGGATGGACTCCTGCACCCTCTGCGCAGATTTGCCGAGTGTTCAAACGAGTTTGAGATTAATTAAACTGGTTCTTGTAACGCATAGCATAGAATTACGTTTACGCAATTCGCGCGTATCTGGAGCAAACATACTTTTTTGGCATTACATGCGCTGAGTGTCAAGGACTTTTGTTGATCATTTTACGGCTATATACGAGCTTATTCCGGGTGTGTCAGCGTAACTGTGCGCCCCGATCGCTCATTTCGCTTTCCTATATAATAACTGTAAATGGCGTAGTCCGGTATGTAATCGCCGATAAAAATAGCCCAAACCAGTACAGCTCTCAGCAACGATGGTAAAAAATATTGCGTAAAGCCCTCGTCGGCGGCAGCTCCGTTTTCCTTAGGGCTCGCGGTCGTGATACAGATTACAGCCTTACAGAGCCGAGGCCGTCGTAGAGGCGTCCGTCACTTCACATTTTTTTCGAGAGGGCTCGACGGCGCAGCCTCGCGACCCGTTGCAGGCGGAATTCGGCGAGGGCTTTTTAAATAATAGGGGACATCTGCGAGTCGCTCGGCTGGCGAATAAAAGCCCGGACGAAGATAAACGCCCGGCGCCTGGTATTACGACGGCGAAAAAGTATCGCCGACGCGTTTATTCGCGCATGACTATCTTCGTCTGTGTGCGTGTGTGTGTGCGGGGTTGTTGAAAGCCTTTTAAATTTTGAGCGGGCGTTATGCGGAGCGCGTTTTTCTCTCTTTGTAAATAAGCCCGGACAGCTGAGAGAGTTATGGGGGGAGCGCGTGTATACTGTATAGGTACGGCGCAGCCGCTCGTTCGCCGGCGGATTTTATCGCTGTTCAGAGACTAAACACATTTCAGCGCTTCTATGTCAACTGCAGTGTAAGCCTGCGGCTATTTCGGAAAAGCGGTATGCGAGAAAATGCTCTTACGAATCGATGGAATAGTAATAGTGGTGTTTCCTGGAGGAAGGTCGAGCTCGAAGTTGAGTGACGAGTTTCATCACGGGCCTCATAATTGACTTATGTGCGGTCCATAACTGCGCGCAGAGAGCAGAGCGCGAGAAGGAGCTGCCTGGATTTTCAGATGAAACGTGAGAAGGTAAATTACGTCTATTCGATGCAGGTGCGGATTTCTACGCTATAATATTGCTTTGCGAGGAATACCCGAGAGCTATCGAGCGTCGATCGGCGAAAAATGCACCATAAGCGCGCGATGGCCATTAAACGAGCACGTTCGCGCATGATTCGCGTGTAAGTATGTGTGCAAGCGCATACACGCGCGTAATGGTCGAGTCAGCCGGCGCAGAGCCGCTTTGCATTTAACTTTCACCGTTGCAGGCGGCGGCTCTGGGTAAGTTATCCCATACGGCTGTTCTATCCTCTAAATATAAATGTACCTGCGTGCAACGGCGCTCGCTCGGGCAACCCGATATTGTCGGGCGACGTAATAACGCCACTGATAAAGAACGCGAAATCGAAAGGGTATTATATGGGCGTTGTATCTACAGCTCTGAGCGCGGCTTGCACTTGCGCGCGCCGAATAATATAAAGATTATGTAAGGGAACGGATCGGCCGAGCGCTGATCGTTGACCTTTTAGTAATTGAATTTTACCTCTCTCGCGCGGAGTTGCGGTCCGATGCGGGATTTATAGATTCTGCTAATAGGCCGCGCAGAAAAGTCTGCGCCGTGTAATTATACGTCAGCGGTGAGAATGAGACGCGATGCATATGGGAGGCGTGCAATTATTATTGCGTTAATTTCGATATCATGTGCACCGACGCTCTTGTTATAGTGAGACTCGTAAACTTATGCCGAACGCGTTATTCCTGCATTTGCGCGTTCATTTGTACAGAAACTCGCGATTGCGCATTAAGTTAGAAAAGGTTGCGGCGCTCGCGATTGCAATTTGTTTTAATTATGTAAATTCAACGCAAAAGTCCTCTTATCTATACCTGCGTGCTTTTTCACGCCACTTTATATATTTAAAAAAGGCAACTTTTTTGTTCGACATATTCGATCTCTGCATGGAGAAAAAATTCATGTGGGAAAAACTAGCAGCACGTGTTTTATGTAGCTCCATCGCACATTTACAATAATGCAATGCGATACACGTTATAATTACGTTCTCCTAAAGATTTCTGCCTTGATCGACTGCTATATTACGATTTTAATCGCATCGGTTACAGGCTATTCGTCATGTTCATTTCTTATAGTGAATAGCGCATGAAGCTGTACCTACGTAAACTGTTTTTAACTTGCGCGTATACACACGCGCGACTGTAGTTTATCATTCTTCACAACGACGACGTACAAGGGAAAATTCTCATCTTCCATTCGTCATCATTTTTCAACCCATTATTTTCCTAACGAAAATTTATCGTCATACTTTATGATTCATTTTGGTTGGATTATATACATTGACAAGACAGTATAGATATGACGTTTAAAAATTAGCGCATGTGGCGAAGGTTAATGATCAAACGTATATCTTATTATAACGAGTCCAACTTTACTAAAGGAGATCAAGTATAGACGAAAAGTGCAGCTGTATCAGCGTGCAGTACAGTAGCACAGCATCCCAATCGCACAAAGTCGAGCCTAACTGAAGGCGCACTTGGCCAGAGAAATCAATTCGACGCCGAAAACGCGAGCGATCGCAATCGCAGCGATCTTTGAGCTCTCGCCGAGAAGAAATTTATACGAGCGCCTGATTTACGCCCCCCCCCCCTGCAGCCTGTATGTCGTTAATCCCAATGCACAAAAGCCAATCGCTTAGGGCGCACGAACGACCCCTGATATAGTCGTACACAACGCTAAAATTAGAGCCGCGACCTCGCGAGCGGGAATAAGACGAGGGCTAAAAAAAGGCGATTTCACGACTCCGCCGGCGTTAAATACACAATACACATGCGCGCGAAGAATCAGCATTGTGCGCTGGCTGCACAGGCACAGGCAGTGGACGCTTCGAGCAAACGGGTCGGTTATATAATTATGCAGTTGCAGAGCGAGTCAGTGATGTCGCCGATAGTTTATATTATAGAGGGCACCGCTTTTTTCCGCGATCGAAATCCGATTGATATGGAGAGACGCTGTTCGCCTGGAAATTATTTTATGGCCAGCCAGCCGTTCAGTATACGTCCGTCGCATGCCGAGTGAAAGAGTGGAATCAAGGATACGCACCTATACTGTAATGCTACTCATCGGAATTATTTTTCCACTCGAAAAAAGCGCCGCGTTCGCGAAGAATATTCAAAACAGCTTTTCACAACGTCCGATTGAACGCGGAGCGCTCCATAATCCACATGCAGATCGTCGCGGCGGCTCTTTCCCGCATCGCGCATGAGAGAAGGCATTTACTCGGCTCTCTCTCGAGCTCGCGCGCCAGGATTTATGGGCCTCCTTTTTTCGAGCCTCGCTCGTCCTGCTACCCCGCGTCGACCTGCTGCGCTCGAGAGCTGTAGGCTCTCCTGACGCGATGACGAAACTAGTAGGCGCGCGTGCGTTATTGTGTTCGATCCCGTGCATAGTCGGCGAGATGCGATGTTACGGCGCTAAGAATTAGCCGCGTAACTGCGCCGTACCATTTTCAGCTCGATTTTATCGCTGACGGGCTTTCGCGCTGTCAATTTATTTTTAATTTATCCTGCTGCGACGTCCTCTTCGACTTTGTTTTTCCAGCGGATCCTTTGCCGCGCGGATAATTGCCTTCCTTTTTGTGCTAATTGCATGCATCTCTCGGATTTTTCATTTTACAACTGTGCGCGCGCTTTCCATTTTCTGCCTCACATTCAGGAAGTTGCGTAAACGGAGCATATATAATTTTGAATAACATATCCTTCCGTTAAACTATATACATACGCGCGTTGTCCGCTTGCAAGTACTTTACATAATGCGATTTTGCGTAAGCTGCGCTGAATGCACTGAAAAACCCCCGTCTTAATCATCGCGCCGGCTCGAGCGATACACGTACAGCGCTCGCTCTCGCTCTCGGCTAAACGAGCTGTACTCGCGGCGGCGAGGCTGAATCACCATAGCTAATCGGGACGATTAATCGAATCGCGGGAAAATTCAAATTCGCGAACCCGAATCTGGAGCACGTGGCTTGTTTGGCCCGTCGACCGAGCTCCGAAATTGACAAAAATCCTTTGATGCTCGTCGACGAGCGCGTCTTCCTCTCTTTCGCTATCGCTCCGCTGCATACACACAGTGCGCGACGAGAGAGGCTGTTTGACTTTGGAACTCGGCTCATCGCGGAAAGTGTCTCTCGTCCCTGATACACAGACACGTGCAATAGAGCCGCGTACAGTCGCAGCGCCGTCGTCCTCGGCGCTTCAAAAGGGTGCATTCTCTCCGCCACCCCTTTCACTTCCTTTCTCTACTTTTTCACCCGCTTAGACCGTAATCACGCCCGAGGGATCGATGCCTCTTTTCTCGACCCTATACGAGCGCCCCTTTCATTGAGAAAAACTAAATGTATGCAAAATTGCGGCCCCGGAGTGTGCAGCGGCTATAAATAAAAGAGAAAAAAACAATCCGCATAAGCAGCAGAGGGTTCTCGAAAGCCTCTCGAGGCCTCCTCGAGAGCAGGAAAAAATTCCGGCTCGCAATCTCCTCACGGATGTCCCTGGTCATCACGCACCAGTACATCTCGTTAGAGCCCGCCGTGCTGCAAGTGCATCGTACATCGCCGGTCGTGCGCTCGCATACACGCGCGTGATCATAAAAACTCGACCTTCAATCCCGCATCTGCGATGCAGCAGCCAGCGGCAGTCTCTGTTATATACACGCGCCGGATAGAGGAGATGACTTTCCGAAAAGCTGAGTCGACCCTGCCCCGCAGTTCTCAAGGCGCCGCCAATCCATATTCCGTCTTTTTTCCTAGCCGCACAGCTGTTGGGCTCGTGGGCGCCGCGAAGACGTTGTAATTTTTATGGAAGGCTGTACTCTGGAAAATTTTCTCTCCAAGGGGGAGCCGGGCGGACGACAAAGGGGCAGCGCGCGGGGAGGGCCGTGTAAAAAAGACTACCCCAGCGTTGTAAATATTGCAGTTTTTCCCTCGGTTTTACGCGGGGCTGTCGCGCGTTATGAGAGCGGAAACGAGTGCGTTCAATGCTGCGAGGAAAATTACTTTTCCGCGGAGGATGATCGACTTTTCAAGAAAAGCTCCGAGTCATCCGTGAGGCCCGGTTCTGCGCTCGGCTACACACAATACGCGACGACTCGCTCACTCTCGCGCGCGGAGAAGAGGATCGCGAGAGTGGCACGGAGTTGCGAGAGGCACGTATACAAAAATCTGCTTCGTTACTCTTAAAAGCGCGCGCGCTACACTTTTACAAGTGAGACCCTACTATGCGGCGCTCGTAAAATAATGCTATACTGCAACGCCAGTGCGGCATTGAAGAAGGCAACCAGCGAGGAGAATCGGGTTATTATTCGAGCTCTTTATTTGCCGCACAGCTTCGGTAATGCCGAGCCATTGTCTGCCCCCCCCCCCCCCCCCCATTTAATTATCGAATATACATTCGGCTCGTTCGTGCGCGACCAGTTTTCCCTTTGATAGAGCCTTGACTATACACTTCTTTCCGCGCTGATTCCTCATAGGCACGCCCGCATGCGCCTGTGAGTTTACGGGCCTTATGTTTCCCCTCGCGGATTATCCGGCCGACCGTAAATTATTTCAGCTGGAGTTGTTCTGAAACTGGTTCACGATTTTTCAGCGCAGCACTGTTTTTTTTTCCTGCTTTTTCCGTTCTAAACTGATGTAAGAATCAGACGAGTTGCGTGCTCAGGGTCGATCGCATTTTCAGCGTTAACATTCACCTATGATTTTGACCGTGAGCGAGCGCGAGAGTCGAAATTTTCTATTGTCGCGAATTTGGGGCGCGCGGCCGTGTGCAGCGCAGCGCAAGAGGGACAGGGACGATTCCGTCGCGCTCATCTGCACTGTGTGTACCTATGTATATCGCGGCTCCTCTCCGAGAAGACTGGCGCAGTTCAAACTTTCCAGCGAAAACCGAAAATTTTGGGCTGCGCTAGTCTTCAACGCTCGCTGGGCGAAAATTGAAAATGTTACGACTGAAATTTAGCCGCATCTCATGATCACGGAGAGAGGCAAGGATGTACCTATATGTGCAGACAAGACAGTAGCGCGTGCCAGAAATTAATGGACATCGAGGACATGCGCAGGGTGTTCGGCGTCTTGTGTTGAGATGGAGCTAATCGGAACGTTATTATATGGAGCGGCCAATTGGGATCGCTCGGGAAAATTCGAAAAAAAGAAAGTGAGACGATGGGGGCGCAGCGCGGTGATCGAAGATTGATTGAATTTCATGAGGCGCTCGCATGCGATGGGCGTCTCGCTCGGCCGACTAACTTTATTTCCGCTAATAAGCTGTGAATTTCCGAATCGTATACTTCTTACATCTATATATAGATAGCCGCGTTTAAATGTCTATAAATAGGGTGAGGCTGTTGGGAAGCAATTATTGTTACAACTTTTCCCGCGGACGTTTCGATATTAATATTCATATTACTTAGTACTACGCAACTTGAAAAATACATATTGTATTCTAAATAATTAAGCCCTTTTCAGTCAAGCGACGGCCTATAGCACATTTTGCGCTTATCTTCGCACGGAAATACGAGCAAATTCTACGAGAGCATCGCATGCAAAAGAAATATTATTAGTCCGTACTTTACATCGGAATTGGTTACTGCCTAGTGACCTGATTCGCGCACAGCACGCTCGGATGAATTGGGTCGGAAATTTGTCCAAGCAGACGAATGTAAAATCGCATTTTTTATTCATACGCACAATGCGAGGGGGATAAAAGGGAATGGGCCATGGAATGGGGAGACGAATCGTACAGTATAGGAAAAAGAACAATTTCCGAATCGTTATTTTTGAGATTAATTAATATCAAGCAACCCCAGTGCCGGGTGTACTCGGCGGGCGGCTCTCTGAAAAGACGAGATTTCGATTATCCCGAGAACAAATATCGTGTCCGGTGTCACGAAAAAGAAGCGAATTTGTGCGCACCAGCAGCGAGTGTTGTATAGGAGTAGAAACGTCTCGTCGCAATTTAGCTGGGGATCTCAGGATCGGCGCGGCGCGTATTACGTCGCAGGCATCAGCAGCATGGCGCCGAAGCAATTAGTAACCCTCGAGGGCATACCAAGCCGCTCGTGCTCTCGTGATCCAAAGCGCAGAGTGCGACTGATATGCAGAAAGTCCCTGTGTGATGTATACTGTACCTATATAATTGGCGGCGCCTCGACGCTCCGAGTATATGCGCCGTTATGGTTGGCTGCTCGCAGGTGCAATTAACGCGCGAGTATACGACAGAGACACTTAGCTCGATACACCCTGAATTGTAACTTGCCACTTTGAAAATTCACCTTTTCCCGCCACCTGTTATTGGCATCACTGCGAGAACGCCGACTTCCGGAAATTCGCTGCTTCTTTGTAAAGGCCGCGACTGTGTGTAAACAGCGTAGGACAGGCCTGCGCTGTATAAGTAAGTATACTAAGGCGCTTCAGCGCTTGCATCACGATTTCCAAGAAGCCCTTGCGCGACAGCGAGACGCTTGTGTTTTGTTTTGTTATCAGCTGCCGCCGGTCGCGTGCACGACGCAGTTCTTTCTCGGCGCGATTCGCGAGCGCGAGTCGTGTTTTGTCAGTTGTCGATGCTCTAAGTAGCTCTGATGCAAGTGGAACTCATCATGTCGTCGGACGAGTGCAACGAATCTCCAGGCCGAAGCCGATCCAGGTCTTGCAGCACTGCTACCTCGATGGAAACGGATGAACTGCAGTCCCTCCCGCCACCGCCGGAGGAGCGGGAGGACACGTCGCGCGAAGCGGACGACGAGGAAGAGTCGAAGCCCGACGCCGATGGGGCTGGACCTTCGTATCTGAGGCCGCGGAGCCATTCAAGGTTGCTGGAAAACGACGAGGCGGGCGATCGGCAAGCCACCGCTGACCACTCGAGTAAGAGGTCCAGAACTGAACTGGCGACAAAGCAATCGAGGCCCAAGATGATGCACACGGGAAGGGTTGCTGCGAGCAGGAAGGAACCCGTCTGCGAGATCTGCCGGCAAAAGTTGCAAGACAAAGACCTGAAGATGTACGCTGGTCACCCCAACGATGCTGTAGACGAGTACAATGCTGTCATTGACGAAAAGCTCTGCTTGTTCAACGGGGAGGAGGAGCATGTCATGCAGCACGACTGGAGGGCCATAAACAAGATCACCTTCTTCAAGTATTACAATTGTCATTTACAGAATCAATAAGGGGACCGTCGAGGGCAAGTCTCTCATTCGTTATCTGATTACTTTTCAGCGTGTACTGCAGGAATGGACACCTATGCCCATTCGACTCGGGTTTGGTGGAGAGGGAGGCTTACATCTATCTGTCTGGCTATGTGAAGCCGATCTACAGCGATGATTCTTCCATAGAAGGAGCTGTTCCTAGCAAAGATATCGGTCCAATTGTCGAGTGGTTTGTCACAGGCTTTGATGGTGGCCAAGATGCTATTATAGTTCTGTCCACTCCTTTGGGAGAATATTATTTAATGCAACCCTCGGATGATTATTCTCCATTCATGAGATGCGTCAAAGAAAAGACTTTCATAAGTAAAACTGTTATTGAGTGTCTGCTAGATGAGCCCAACTCAGAGTACGAGGATTTGTTGAACAAGTTTGAGGTATGCACCGTGTTTTTCTTTTTATACGTTACTCGATTTAGATTCATTATAACTTGTTTTTCAACTGTCACACCTCTCAATTATTTTAGACTATACCAATGCCAAGCGGACTTCCCAGATTTACTGAAGAGTTGTTGATACACCATGCTCAGTTCATTTGTGATCAAATACTGTCTTTTGACGAATCGGCATTATCCGACGAGCCGCAATTAATTCACGCCCCTTGCGTGAAATCGATAATCGATCTGTCAGGAGTAACGTTTAAGAAACGTTTTAGAAGAGGTAGAAGGCGTCAATTTCTAGAAAACGATGAAGATTGGCAAAAAGGATTGAGATTGAGCAAACAAAAAGCGCCTTATTGGTCAAAGGCCACCACCACTCAACAGGTGCATGATTTGTTTGAAAGTTTCTTTCCTGATCAATTGGACAACACTGCTGACAAGTTGAAATTGAAACGTCGAAGATGTGGGGCTTGCGAGGCATGCTTGGAAACCGACTGTGGTCAATGCGCTTCTTGTAAGAACATGATCAAGTTTGGTGGTACTGGAACTAGCAAACAAGCGTGCGTTAAACGTCGATGTCCCAACATGCAACTTGTTGTGAGTATGATTAAATTTTATTATTATGAAACTGTAAATATTAAGGGATGATTTTAAAAACATTTCATTCTAGGAGGGCGATGACGACGACTACGACGAAGATGACGATGATAAGGCCAACCATAAAGAATCAAGTATAGAAGTTCACCGAAAAATGATCAGAGCATTAAAGAAAAAGAAAAGTGCTGTTATAGAGTGGATGGGAGAACCTATTCAAAGTGCTAAAGGAGATTTTTATAATGCTGTGATGATCAATCATGATGTCATTAAAAAGAATGACTATATTTTTATTGAGCCAATCAATTCGTCTGTACCCATGCAAGTGATCAAAGTAAAATACATGTGGGAAAACAAAATGGGCATAAAAATCTTGCATGGTACTTGGCTATGGCGAGGCAGTGAAACTATTTTGGGAGAAACATCACTTCCAAGAGAATTATTTTTGGTGGACGAATGTCAAGATGTTCCACTTATATATGTGCAGGCAAAAGCCAACGTGCTTGTACGTGAATACTCAAACGATTGTACCGAAAAAGGTAATTTATGCAACAATTTTTTTTTTAATCTTAATATTATTTATTTATAGAGAATCCATTATTCTATATAATATCCATTAGTCATTATTCGATTGTGTGTGTTATATGTGATATTTTTATTCGTAGGAAATATTATTGATGCACTAAAGGAAAACAGCATGATTTTATTTTATCAAAAGCGATATGACCACGTTGCAGCTCGCTTTGAAGATCTTTTGCCAGAGCTAAATCCTCCAAAGGGAGCAGAACATTGTTTCTGCTCTACGTGTGCACGTGATATATTGTCTAAAATGAACAGGACGCCACAGCTATTGGAACTCTTGGATGATACTGATGATAAAAGAATTAAATATGGTATAATTAGGTATTTAAATGAAGAATTTCGAGTTGGAAGTGCTGTTTATCTCAAGCCAAAGACATTTACTTTTGAATTCCCAAATATGAATCAGGATACTTCAAGAGGTCAAAAACGAGAGATTGTGGATGAAGAAAAGTATCCTGAGGCCTACCGCAAATTCAACGACAGAGTAAAGGGTTCAAATGTAGATACCCCTGAGCCATTTGATATAGGATATATCACAAGCATTTATTCGACAAGCAAGTCCAAATTGTTGGCTGGTGTGAATGCATACGTTACAGTGAAAAAAATGTACAGACCAGAAAATACTCACAGAGGTGAAAGTTTAAAAAAAAAATCTGATATGAACATGTTATACTGGAGTGACGAAGGTAATTTCATTTTTTTTGTGTTCAATATTTTAATTACTCCTCTTATCTTCATTGCCTAATATATTTATAGAGTGTGACGTACGGTTAAATTGTATAGTTGGAAAGTGTTACATAGCTTATTCAGAGAATTTGAATCAAAGTATTGAAGAATGGTCAGCATCAGGCCCACATCGATTTTACTTTTCAGAAGCTTATGATCTTAATAATGAAGAATATACTGAACCTCCTGCACATGCATGCAGTGTCACTAAAAGTTTTAAGAAAGATGTTAAGGCCAAGTCAAAGAGTAAGAAGGTTGAAACTATAATTGAGGACATTCCTGTTTCTCTTCCTCAGATTTCACATAAACTTAGAACTTTAGATGTTTTTGCTGGTTGTGGAGGTAATACAAGCTTTTCAATTAGTAAGCATTATACAGTTTCGTTTTTTTTTTTTTTAAATACCGTTACTATTTGCAGGTCTATCAGAAGGACTTAAACAAGCTGGGGTAGCAGAAAGCTTGTGGGCTATAGAAAATGATACAGCAGCAGCTCATGCCTATCGATTGAACAATCCAAAAGCATCCGTTTTTACGACCGATTGTAACTCATTTTTGGAAAAAGTTATAAATGTAATAATTTGTTTGCAATTTTTGATTACTTGGATATTTACTTTTTTTATACTAACATACGATTTAAATTCGATTATTATCTGTTAGGGAGAAACATCATTGGGTGGTCAGAGTTTACCTAAAAAAGGTGAAGTAGATCTGCTATGTGGAGGGCCGCCCTGCCAAGGTTTCAGTGGCATGAATCGTTTTAACTCAAGAGCCTACTCTTCGTTCAAGAATTCTCTTATTGTTAGTTTTATTTCTTTTTGCGATTATTATAAGCCTCGATTTTTCCTCATGGAAAACGTAAGGAACTTTGTATCGTTCAAAAAGAGCGCCGTGCTTAAATTAACATTAAGTTGTCTCTCACGAATGGGTTATCAATGTACTTTTGGAATTCTCCAAGCAGGCAGCTATGGTATTCCCCAAACACGGAGAAGGTATGCCCATTTAGTATTTAATCACCTTGGATGAGTATAAACAAATTTTTTTTTCTCCAGAATGATATTGATAGCTGCTGCACCCGGAGAAATTCTTCCTCGTTTTCCTAATCCGCTTCATGTATTTAGTAAATCAACTTGTCAGTTAACTGTCGATGTTGATAACGTAAAGGTAATATATAAATAAGTGATTTTTCATTTAATACAATACTATACCATGCGATTTTTACTGTACTTTAATCTTCAATTTTTTCTAGTATTTTACGTTTACTGATGTACACGAGTCAGCTCCTTATAGAGCGATCACTGTTTACGATGCTTTATCCGATTTACCCAAAATTAAGAGTGGCAGTAATGAGGTTGTCATGCGATATGAAAATGACCCTTTAACACACTTTCAAAGAAAGGTAGGCTGTACAATAAACTGGGGCTTCTTCATTTTAGGCATTGTTTTTGTATGAGTGCATTTTTAAACAAATTTCAGATGAGATCTGGCATGGACGATGAGTTAGCACTATATGATCATATATGTAAGGACTTGGGACCATTAGTAGAAGCTCGTATGGGTCTTATACCTACAAAGACTGGATCTGATTGGCGGGATTTACCCAATATCGTAGTTCGTTTGAGCGATGGAACTTGTACGACGAAATTGTAAGTAGATGTTTATTATTCAAAAACAATATTTTACCAAACGTACATATTTGATTTATTATGCCTATCAGAGAGTACAAATACAACGATAAAAAAGCAGGAGTCAGTTCTACTGGAGCACCGAGGGGTATATGCAGTTGTAGTGAGGGCAAATCTTGCAGTTTGCGCGATAAGCAAGTAAATACTCTGATTCCCTGGTGCTTACCGCACACAGCTAATCGGCATAACCACTGGGCTGGACTTTATGGCCGAATCGAATGGGACGGCTTCTTTAGCACAACTATTACTAATCCAGAACCGATGGGTAAACAGGTATTTTTCAGTATAATTTACTACATGATCAAGGCAGAAAAGCTCATTTTTTAAGTTTTTATTATTTAAATATTGAATAGCTTTGACACGTATAATAGTGAATAGTGTAACCAATGATTTCTATATTTTGCAAGGGCCGAGTTCTTCATCCAGAACAAACACGAGTAGTCAGCGTACGCGAATGTGCCAGATCTCAGGGATTCCCCGACAGTTTTCGATTCTACGGAAGCATACAAGATAAACATAGGCAGATTGGCAATGCAGTGCCTCCTCCGTTAGCTAAGGCTATAGGGCTGGAAATTCGAAAAAGCGTCAGTTTGAAAGAAGCCAACGAAGTTCTCGATAGAGTTGTTGTAGAAGAGGAAAGTTAGAGTTTTGTCGTTGACGTCTAGATTTTACAGCGTTCTTTCATTTTTTCGAGACTGACTGAATTTTTTTATCATTATTTTGATACCAATTTATGTACTAGCGTATATTTACTTTTTAAAAGTATTTTTATGACCTGTTTAAGTTCGCAATTATCTACTCGATAAGATAACTATTTTTTAAATGACCTTTTGCCTTTAAGTATCATTATTGTAGGCATCGTATTCTTGTGCTTTACTTATTAGATTGCAAATTAAAATCATGTTTTCGTACATACTGTTTTCTTAAGCATGTAATTAAATCATTTGCTTGAAATTCATCAACAGCAATTGCCGCATGAAGATTAGTAGTACCTATATATAAGTAGAAACTGTCACGCGCGGTGATCAGACATTGTGAAGAATACAATAGTTTCGGAGCGCATAATCCGCGAAAAGACATAAAAATTTACTTTAATCAGTTTAAAAGGGAACGCACTTGAACTGAATTTGAAGTGTTCTTCACTTGTACTAAATCCACTGAAAACGTCTCAGCTGAGTCGCTCGCATAATGAATTCTCACGGCTAGTCCGTAGGCCTTGGCTATGTACAGCCGCCACGAGTGTGTCGGTCCGCACTTTTTGACATTCCTGCTTTAAATATCATCTGAATAAAAGATGAAAATCCTCGTGGGAAGTAGCGCGGAGGTTTCACACTGTTCTAGATCCACTGTAGCAGGATATCTGCCGACGAGAGAAACTGGGGTCTGGCTCTGTGCAGTAGTAGGAGCAGTCGGAAGAGCGGGTAGATACGAGTCGCGAAAGGCTGTCAGACGCGGAGAGAGAATGGAGATTTCGGGAGTGGATCAGACGGAGAGCAGTGAATTTCAAATTCCGCTGCGACGCTGGGCCGATTAGAGAGAGAGAGAGAGAGAGAGAGAGAGAGAGAGAGAGAGAGAGAGAGAGAGAGAGAGAGAGAGGGAGAGAGAGAGAGAGAGACAGGGACAGAGGCAGGAAACGAAGGGAATTAATATTCCAGCAGAGATTAAATGTACAGTCGCGAGAATTAGCATGCATGCTTGATTTCGAACTAAAATGCCGAATGTGAATAAACAATGCTATCAAATGAAATGGGATTATGCGACAGTTTTAGCATTTCATTCAAAGAAGTCGATTTTATATATTTTGAAATGCGCTATGCCGCACATATAAATATATAAATACAAAATAGTACACAAGTAGAACAAGACGAGTGTGCTCGGATACGTAGAACTACTCGAACTTTTAAAAGGGTGAAGGGTTTCATGCATACTCGATCGTAACGCGATGATGCGAAGTGGTGTTTGTATTTGGCCATTCTTGATAATGCTGTTTGCACGCGGATTATACAGGCATGCGCATTATACGAACAAGGCCATTTGAGTGAGACACAGTATTTGGAGTTAATCGATGACACTACGGCAGCTTAATGCATCTCGCCCCTATTCAACTATGTCGTTTATGATAGCAGCGTGCATCGAATGCATCGATAGTGCCTGTCTACGTATATGTGTAGCTTCCTATGTAGCCCGTGTATCAGCTAGTGTAGGTATAAAGCTTGAAGGGGTCAAGACGCGCTTTAATGTGTCGAAAGAAAGTCTGTACACAGAGGATCAAGCGGGAGAATCAGAGAGTTTGACAGGGCGAGGCAGAAAGATTATACGCGCAAAGTTGAGCCGTGTAGCTGCAGCAGAGATATATAGGTAGGGGGAGAGAGATACAGTATGGTACGAAGGTATAGAGCCCGCCGGAAAGTAGGGCAACCCGGCTTGCCGGTCGGCGTAGAGTGTAGACGGCTGCGGGAGAGCTGCGCGCGGTCGAGCGGACACTGCCCCGGTTTCGAATGCCTTCAAGGTCTCGCCGGCTCGATACAAACCCCTGCTCCGCTCGCGCGCGCGCCGCGAATCCACCCTCCGCCCGCTCCGTTTATTATTATGGCTCTGCACACGCGATCGGGCACACGCCTGCACGATTCGACGTGTCCGTGCTGCACTGCTCCCGCACGTACGCGCCATTTTCCTGCGCCGCGCCTTCCTCCTGCCCCCAGGATTTTTCCTCCTCTCTCCCTCGCCGCTGTTCGGCTCTGATTTCCCGCCGACTCCCTGCAGCCGATAGGCCTGCTCGACAAGCGCTTTTTTCCACTTGTTTTCTAGGCCGGCATTAGCGGCCCGTTCGATTGGAGTCGTGCGGGGAAATACGCTGAAATTTTGATGAATGCGCCTTGAAATACGGCTAACCTACTTTTGGCGAGCCGCGCGCGACGCCAGGTGAAGCGGACTACTTACGCTGCTTCTTCCCCCGGCCTAGCGATGACTTTTACTGCACATGTAGGCGCATGCAATAGCGAGCCGATATTGTTCAAAAGCACATCAGCCTATGAGCGAGCGGCTCTCGCAGTTTTATTCCAAAAGGATATTGAAATTTTGAGGAAGCGCGCAGCCCTCGGTGCAGTAAAAACGCGCGGTATAAGTAGTAAAATCGCCCTCCCCCGCCGCTGACTGAACGCGTGCTATTCTGCTTGCAGCTGCAGCCAGCAAAAGTTTTATATTGAAATGCCGTTTTCGATATTTATCAAAACTTGCAGACTCCGAGCATGGTCCAGTCACGGAGTGCCTATACTGTTCCGGGGTGTACCTGTAGTCCGTCGGCACCTCGTGCAGCTCTCGAGGAGCAGCGCGCAATCGATGTAGTACTATTGCGCACCCGAGCGATGACATATCGACGAGCCATCGGACATTTATTTTTAGCCATCTTCGAGGGTAAGTGTACGCACAATGCACGTAGGCTAATTCATACGGGCGAGATAAGTGGAGCGCGCGATATCATTTGACGCGCATTGTAGCAGACGATCGAATTATTCGCGAATCGTCGTTTTTAGATCGATTGTTTACGAAGCCTCCCTTCACGCCTCGCGGACCTGGAATACGATATAAGGAGGACGATTTATGTAATAAAGACGATAAGCCCCTCGCTTATTTATGGCCGGAAAAATTCTTCTTTTTTCATACATTAAAACTTCGCTACGCCCGGCTGAAATCTGCCGGAGAAGCAGCGGAAAATAGTTTAAGGATGTTTCAGTTCGAAGCACTTCTGTGCGCGCGGCTTTATTAAAAAGATTACCAAGATCGTTTCATCGGGCCATCAGGTCGAATCTTTCCAGACTTTCGGAATTAGGGGGACAGCATGCGCGCCGATCCCCTGCACGGCGGCGATTATTGCTATATAGTCGATGAGAGCCGCGAGTTCATCGAGCGCCCGGCATATAAGTTATTCAGCGCGAGCGTGCAATTACAGCCCGATGAGCGTAGGGGGGCGGACTTCCCTGTATACAGCGAGCACGAATACAGACCTCGGGCGTAATCTAATAATCGCGGGCATACCAGCGGTCGTAATCCCGCATTTCGATCTTTTTCCAGCGCAGCGGGGATGACACGGCGCTATGATATGACTCCCCCATCGCAGCGCGTATCGAAAAATTCTGCTGCCGCTGCAGGCGGCGCGACTCCCTTTCCGCGCCCATAGCCGCGGCGCGGCGAGAGAGAAATTAAAATATAGAACGGACTCGGAATTCGAAATTTGACGTTTTCCCATTTCTGCGCGCCTTTCAATATTTTTTCCTCCTCTCCAGCGCGGCGCGTCCGATGCTTTTCCAGGATGAGAGAGCGGGTGCGGGTGCGCAGCAGGATTATATAGGGGGCGGGGGGAGGGGATCGAGAATAGGGGTCGAGGGCGCGAGAGGTAGTGACCTAGTAGAAGTGGCCGAGATGCATGACCTGAATTCCGCTTCTGTACAGGTGTCCCACTGCCCTCTACCCCTGTAGCACTGGGGCGGCCTACTGACTCGCAATCGCGCCTCTGTGTGTGTGTGTGTGTGTGTGTGTGTGTGTGTGTGTGCAGCGCACAGTCGACGCGTCGCGCCGGTGCAGGGGGAGACTCCCGAGGGACGCGGGCCTCGAGCTCCAGGGGCTGCTTCCGCTCCTGCACAGCTCTCGCGCGCGAGATTAAAGGGAAAGACGGCCCGCGACGAGTCGACTCGACTCGACTGCGAGATCGTCATCTCGCTCGTCGAGCGCTGACAAATGGCCACAGCCTCTGTTATCGATGAAGTCTTCGCCGGGCCTCCGAAAACAAACGGTGCAACCCGCGTGGAAGCTGATGGCCAAAACGTGAGAGGAATCGCGGAGCGGCGGCGGCGGCAGCGATTCCCCTTGTCCTCTTTATTTTTTGCACGCAGCGCGGCGGGGTAAATATTTTAAGCGCCCGCGCGAGCAAAGTTCGTCGCGGCAACTTTCAAGGTTCCGGCTTTTCATCGAGCGTGTCCCGGCAGCTTTGACAACTCCCTGCAACTAGTTAAATACTCGCGGCTCTCGTTCGCCATGGCTTATCGGCCCGATCGCACGGGATGCATACTCCGCGCACTCGGCGCTCGCGCCGGGAATCTGACGGCCTCAAGTTGAAATCAGGACTTGCGGCGAAAGTAGGTAACGTTTAAAAAGTAGAGCGTGTCAAGATTTGCGCGCCGACGCGACTGCGGTTCAAGATAAAAAATACTACAAAGATTTCTTGCATTCCTTTTATTTTCATGCTCTCTCCCTCGGTTTGCTGCAGCCTCTTTTCAAGGCCAGCGCACACGCTGCGCGCTCGAGATTAGAACAACGATAGAGAAAAAAGTCGGCTTTGGACTCCTCTTTGGATTCTCCCGAGTGCCTCTGAAGCTTTGATTTGACTCAGATTCACTTATTCAACAGTGAAATTTTCACTTGACAAAATAGTATTTATGTCAGCGTTTCACTGATTAGAATAGTCATATTTTCACTGTTCTAAAAGTTAAACCGAATTTTGGTGTCAAAACAGTGATTTTTTCACTATTTCAACAGTGAAAAATGCGTTCACTACATAAATAGTGAAAATGTTGGAGAGAGTTCATTACTCGACGAGCATCTTTCGCACTGGAATGAAAAATGAAAAGGAGCAAAAATGCAAAACCTCGTTTCTCGAGCAGCTATTCTCTCCGACTGCGAGCTCACCCGCGTGTAGAAAAGGACGGATCGAATAGCGAAGCGGACTGAAATCCTTGTCCTAACTCGCGCGATAACAACTCGACTGTGCCTGTCGGAGAGAAGAAATCCGGCCGACACGGCACAAAGAAGCCGCGGCTGCGAGATAAGGGCGAGTTGCCGGAGAGCGCACCTTGTCCGTCGAGCGCGAAATCGAGGCTCCGCGATTTATCTTCTTCGTCACGTGTTACTGGAAGCGCTGAATGCTCGCCACGGCTGATGCAGGCGCCATAAATTCGCCAGCCTCCTGCACACCCTTGACCAAGCACTGCGCTGCTGCAAGGATCGCCTCTTCGCGGGGACATCAGTGCTGGAGCTTGCGGTCGCCGCAGGGCTACATATCGGCGACCGAGGGAATTATGGGGACCTGGGCTTCGTTCCAGCGGAGAGAGGTTTATATTCGATTTTAATCGACCGAGCAAACTCTGCAGCCGTTGTGTCCCTCACGCGGAAGTGAATGCGTCGTCTGGGTATGCGTGTACGGGGCTGTGTAGGCGGTCGCGCCTTTATTGGAAAAATTTTCGGCGTGTTTGGACATCACTCTTGAATGGCAGCGGCTGTGTAAACTCACGTGCGCTGCTGCCCGCCGGGTCCCGGCGGGCTGATCGGGATTCTTTCTTTAGTCAAATTAGGCGTTCGCATGTCGCTTGACTGATTACTTTGGGATTTAGGGGGCTTTACACATGGCCGATGCTTTGTCGTGCAATGCACCTCTTTTCATATCGATCCGAGTCGGGATACAGGCAATCTTGGAACGCGCTTTGATCAGAGATGGATTTTCGACGCGCGTTTTTTCTCTCCCCGCTCCGAAATAGAGTGTGGCCGAATTTCGAAGTTTCGATTCGCCGATCCTCGCAGTAGCCGCGAAAGAGTAAAAAAGCAAGTTGACGTCTTTGACATCGAGCGAAGATGGATTCGCTCGTGGGCGTCGCAGATTTATTTAGCGGCGCCGCCCGACTATTTTCGCAGAGCATCTTTCCCGAGTGGACGCTCGCTTATTTTCCCGAGGAAATGAAGTGCGTCGGTCGGGATATGAGCGCGCGTCCGACCAAATCGATTTTCACTACTTAATGACGCGTCCAAGATTTTTAGCCGCCTGACTGCAGAGCACTCGTGACAATGTAGAGCAACGAGTACTACTAGACTAGAATAAACCGGGACATCAAAATCTATAGCCACTAATGCTGATTCCAATCAGAGGGAGTTTCGAACGGATTTCTTCCCGGGCGGGCCGAAGAAAAATCGAGGCGTCGTTCATATTTTCCTTATCCTACTTCTGTCTGGTTGGCTGTTCCCGCCGAATACTTCTGCTCGAAAGATTTGCCGCGCGCTCTCTTGACAAATAGAAATCGATAATTTTCGCTATCGCGTCCACTCGTTTTCCCGATTCGTCTGCCCTCTGCGCCGAAGATATGCGTGGCTCCGAGCGGAGAAAGGGAGGAATATCAAAAGAGCCGGGAAAATGGAAGGAAAAATAACGTCGTACATATCGCGGCGCCGAGTGAATATGCCTATGTATAGCGCGAAGTCTCTATAATAAAAGCGATATCGAGACAGCCCGCGCGTGGACAGCGCAGCTGGGTATTAAGGGAGGTACAGCTGGCATTCTTCTGAAATATTCCAGAAGAGGGAAAAATCCGCGACGCGCCATGTTATTGCGAGCTTTATACTCCTCCGAAAAACGTGGTCCAAAATAGAACCTCATCGATTCTACTTGATTTGGTCGTGAATATGCGCAAACTATCGGCCATCACCCCCGCGTCATTTAATTAAAAGAACGTTAAACTAATAATCTCGATCAGTTTCCAAGCACACTCTCGGCTGATTTATCGACAGCGGGAACGTGTCCCGGCAAGTTAAACAAAGCGAGCAAACAGATTATGACATCGAAGGGTCGCGTTCGATACCGTACATATAGCCACTACACACACACACACACGCGCGGCCGCACAGCGAGAGCGACGAATCGAATCGAACGATAAAACGAGCGCGTCGCGCGACAAAAAAGCGGATCGTCCTGTACACGTAGTCTGCTTGTCCAAATATACGGGCGCGCGAGAAAGGATGTAGCAGTGGATCTGCGCGGCGTATAAGTAAAAGGCCGCTGGCTATATGGCATTACTGGCGGTGGCGGCGGCGCGAGCCACATAAAAAGGCGCGTCCACAGGTGAACTAACTGGGTTGGTGACCTAGTTGACTGGGGCGGCCTCAGCTCCGCCACCCGCACCTCCGGTACACGTACACCTGCGCGACTCGTACGTACGCTATGTACCTGCGTCCTGCACCCGCCGAATGCACGTCTTGGCCTTCAAGCGCGTTAAACGCGGTCGAATGCTGATTTTCCTCCTCTGCTATTTCGCCCCTCGCTCTCCTTTCGCGGCGCGCGCGGATTATTATTTTTTCATTTCATTTTCTTCCCTACACTTTTCCCCTATAGATATGGATGTGTATACACACACGCACACATACACATATATATATATATATATATATATATATATATATATATTCCGAAGTCGGCAGAATCGCGGCTTTCGTCACGAGAAAACGAGTTAGTTATACTTTTTCATGCAGAGAGACTTTCCTCAAGCAACAACGCGGGGATACTCGTCCGCCAATTAACTTGTCAAAAAAGCTCTCTGGCTGGTATTATTTCGACGCGCCCGATAATAGCCGCCGAGAGCCTATGATTTTTCCGTTCTGTCAGTCCCGACAAATGGAAACGCGGCCGATATCGGAAGCACATCTCTCTCCCGGATCTGTGTACGTAGAATCGCGGTTGTAGAATCGACGAGATTGCACAAAGCATTCCGCGTTAATTTCAATTTTCCCGGCCCTTCGCGCATCCCTTTCGCCCTCCTTCTGCCCTTCCGATTTCGACGATTCTCGTCCGGCAGCCTTATCGACCTCGCGCGCTCGCGTTCTATTGCTTGTTTTTCGTACAGAACACGACGCTTGTCGTCCGATGGAGATAAGGCTTTTATTAAGCTACTCGGGTACTGCGCTCTATTACCTAATGAAAGCCTGCGTGAGAACATTGTCGGAATTATTTACGGTTCACGGTTATACGCTGAAGAGAGTCCGACACGTGTCGTAATCGCTGGCTCGCGTGAAAAAATGCCGAGGATAGATACGCACAGAGCGAGTGGTAGATCGTCTTTAATTCAATACCGATGTTGTGATTTCGAGCCATCAAAATAATGAGTCACAATTTAGGTCAAGTGCGCATATAATTTCGTACGCGGTGCATGCATCAGATATGAATTTGAACATACATTTCATCGAAAAATAATTTTTTGAACATATTTATTAAATTCGGGTTACATGGATTTTTGTATTTACTATAAGGTATCTCACTTTGCAATTAGATGCCAAATGCTTTGTCAAGCCGTCGCGAGTTATTTTTTTATATTGCATTCATTTCTTACTGATTTCAAGTCGCTCTTACCTTGTTCTCAACTATGCCAACCCCAAATTCTAGTCTAGGTTTGAAAATCCAAGGTAGATCTTTTATGTCTGATATTCGTTTACGAACCTATATCGCCAAAGTCGGCGTAATAACAGCACGAGTTGCAAGATTGAACGACAAGAATTATATGTATTTTTTTATAACGGGATTGATTATATACTAGCCTGCTGTTTTAAAATACGAAGACTAGCAAGACTCAAATTTTATTTTATAAGGAAAGTTTTATTTGCAAGGAAAACGGCAAAAATTTTGAAGTTTCTCATATTGCTATTTTTATTAATTGAACTGCAAAACTACGTTAGAAATGATATGACAAATACTAAAATTGCTGATGTTTGCAATTTGCATTATAGTTGAGAGTTTAATAGTGTATAGAATATTAAATTTTATATTTTTCGGTTCATATGAATATTCATAGACGCGTATAGATGGATTTGGATTTCTGAAATTTTAATTTATACTTAATTAAATAATGTATCGATTTCTCATCGCAGTTACAAGTCAGCATTAACAGCTGATGCGTCATATTTGTGCATCAAAACTTGTAATTTAAGAATTTGATGTTCACGCATGCATCGTTTTCTCATATTATATACCAGTTTACTCATCGGATTCCACAAGAAAGGACGCTCACTCGTTTTAAAGAAGCAGAATGCAAACGAGTCACGCGGTACTGGAGCTATGTCGGCATCGTTATGTAGCTAGTAATTATTATAGCGACCCATCTCATCATTACAGCTTGTATAGTACAATAGAAAGGGTATAAGATAAATAGTACTCAAAAAGAGAGCTAGATCTCTCAGATCTTGAACGAGTCTTGCGATATACACTTTGTGTTTACAAGTTCATAGCAATCATTAAATTTCTCGTATTCAATATGCGACGCGCGCATTTCTGCCGGCGATTAACCCGCGCCTGTGATGGGAGCATGACTGCATACCACTAGAGGGAAGTTTTCCGCGATCCTCGAACTCCCCCGATCCCGGGTCCAGCACGCGCGCGACTCGCCACTTTACGTCCCCATCGTCGTGAACGCCGATGACCTTCCCCCTCTTCCTTGTCGCGAATAATACTTCTGGTACGCGCGTACTTTTTTCCTCACGGCGGTAAGTAGTCTTCCGCGGTCTGTGCGTATATATACACGCCGACGATAAAATTGTTGATGTCGCTCGCGCGCTCCGGGGGTTAGACTTGCCGGGAAACTGCCCGCGAGCAGGTAGCTGCTAGAGCGCGAGGAGATAACGCGCGCGAGTGGCCGGGCGCTGTTATTCCCAGCCGCGGCTTTTGTCGCCGCGCGCTCTCGTTTTACTACTGCTTTATCGGCCGCTCTTGTAGTTTCGCTTACTATACTGGCCCGAAAAATGACCACCAGTGTGTGTACGTATACAGGCGGAGAAAAAAAGGTGCGCTCGCTGAAAATGATCTGGCGGCCGGCAATGAAAGCGCGCTTCTTTTTTTGACGCGCGTCATCGCACGCCGGTAGGAAAGTTTCTTGCCTGCTGCCGGCAGTTTACGGCTTTTTTATTTCCTGAAAAAAGTGCTCTGCGTCTGTCTCTTTTTTCTTCGCCGGAAATTTATAACGCGATTGGAAATTTAAGCGCCTAGGCTTTTTTCCCCGTAAAATTGATTTTCGAGTCGCCGGAAACAGTTGGAGAGTTGTTATATATTACAGCCGCGGTATCGATTATTCGCCGACCTTATACACTCGGCAATTTTTAGTTTTCTCTTCGAATTTCAATATTAAAAAAAAAAAACACTCATCTGAAAACAATGCCTTTTCCAAAGAAGCCGCCGCGTTTATTTGCGCAACAAAATTGCTTTAACCAAAAGCAAACTGCGCGAGCTCGCGCTCTCCTTCGCTCGCTCGATCTTTTATCGAGTATACGTAAAAGCGAGTCGACTCAGCGAATTTCGACGCGCGTTCGATTCTCGCCTCGGCAAGAGACAGCCGGGAGGGAAGATTCAATTTGCAGAGGCAACAGCTGCAACTCTTTTCTTTCCTTTCTCCTGTTGCCGCTACAGCCTCACGCCGTAAATGTAGAGATGAAAAAAAGCGCGAGACCATCGATTAGTAGATTGAACGTTTCGCCGGCTGTACGTTGACTGAACTTTTAAATTATATAATCATTCGAATTGTGATTCGAAAAGTAATACCTCCGAACCGGTGCTTTGCGTCCGCTCTAGCTAAACTTTCGCGCATATAAAACCTCTCCATAAAAATGTTTTCTCGAAACTGACCGGAAAGTGGGTGCAATCCGAAGCGGAGCAAAAAGAGACGGTAAAAGCGCAATAAAGAAGCTCGGCAAACTCTGAGCACATAGACGCGTGCATATAAGGTATACGTGTATATACGGGAAAGATTAAAGCGAGTCATGTGTGCCGAATAAAGATCGATGCTCTTAAGCTCCGTGGGTGTTGGGTGAAATGAGCCGAGAGCGTCCCCTTTTCGCCCGTCACTCGCCGGGGCAGGCCACCGAAAAACTTGATCAACGATCTGGTGGTCCCGAGAAATCCCGGATAATCGTCGGAGATACTTTCTCGAGAGTCCGCACACACTCGCACGTCCGTCGGTGTGGTGAAAAGGGGTACACTTGACGAGCGTTGCCGTGTGGCTTATATTATGCTCGACTATTTCTGGCTTCGGCGATGAATTTTCCTTCGATGCCTCCTCCTCCTCTTCTTCTTCGAGTCGTCTCGGCCACTGGGTGATCGACGGCTTAGAATAACATCCTGGAAGGTCGACGACGTATACACACGCACTACTCGCTCTTCGCTTTTAAACAAACATTCGCCGAATTTTTTCCCGCGGCCGAGTTCTATTTGCGCGCGCGCTCGCGAATTAGGAAACAGGCGTGCGGCTCTCGCCTGCGAGCATTTTAATTGGGCTCCGTGATCCCGAGGAACGATTGCGCGGTCGACCGTCTCTCGTAAAGTGCTCGATGATACGCGCTTCCTCAACAACTCGCAGCTCTTCGAGTTGCGGCGGACCGGCTGCTAGTTTCGCGGGAAAAACATCGTCGTCCGAGACTCTCGAAGGCTTTTTTTACGCGCGGATGTTATGACGTGCGCTTTGACACGCGCGAATGTTGTTTCGCGTCGCTTTCGTTGGAAGTAGCGATTGTGCAATTAGAGCTTGGCAAAAGGCGATGAGCGCGTAATAGAGGCAGTTTGTAATTTTGTTTGAATACACATGTAGGAATTTCGAGAAACGCGTGATTAGGAAGTAGGATTCGTAGGGTCGAGCGTCGCTGGACTGCCCGTATAAGCAGTCACGTATGAACGCCTTAACGTGCAAGAGTGATTTCCTCGCGCGAGCCGCCCTAATGGACGTAATAGGCAGAATAGCTTGGCTGAAATTAACGATACGCCTTGTGGCTGTATCTCGTTATGCGCACGATCAACCAGAGCTCGTTTGCTGGACGTATCAACGAGCGCTTTTCGCAACACTCAATGAAGCGAATCCCGCAAGTTTGACAATTTTCCCGTTTCGCAAGCACACACGAGCACACGCACATCGGTCGGTGCAGAGAGTGCGTGCAGTAATTATCCGAGAGACTAGGCTCCGGGAGCCGAGAGCTCTCGGGCTAATCACCTTAGACCGGAGTCGCACGAAAACTGGGCCAAAAAGCAACAGCTCGCGCTGGTGTTGAAGAAGAAGAAGAAGAAGAAGGAGAAGCGGCCGAGGAGGTGGATAATTCTACGAATCTCGGTTAGGAGGATGCATAGCGCGTACGTGCATGTTTAGGGGGGAGCTGTGTGCAGGACGAGGAGGGTTGCGCGCTACGCTCGCGCCTCGTCACGTGACTGCGCGAGAGAGCGAGCGCGGCCTCCTCGAGGAGGCGGTGGTGGGAGGACGATCGGTTGCCGCTGCTGCGGGATGTAGGTCAGGCAAGAGTGTTGGCCTCTTTTGCCGTGACACCGATGCAGGTTATCTGCTTCTTTTTCCCCCTCCATGCGCGCCTTCTCGCTTATAGCTCTCCTTCTCCGTCGCAGTCTTTTTTCCTCCTTTCCTTTTCCTCTCTTTCCGTATGTATTGTAAGCTCAGACACAGGGCGGTCTTGAATTCCTTCTCTGGATTCCGGGGCTGCACCCTTCTGATGCGCCCGCGTGTACGAGTTCTTTTAGCGAATTAGTATGCGCGCTCATTAGCCTCGAGAGCTGACGGATTCTTTTATTACGCAGCGCTTCGGCTTCACGGCGATCGCTGCCCGGATGTATCGGAATATCGATCTCTGTGTTACCCAGCTCCGGTAACGTCGGTTGCAAATTCATCAATTTTTTTCTTCTCCTTCTCTCTCTCTCTCTTTCTCATGCCTACATACAGCACCGAGCTCGAAGCAGAAAGGCACAAAAGCGAACGCGTTACTCATCTTGCTATCACAGAAGTTTAATGCACGAGGCAGATGTTCGTTCTCTGCGCGACTCTCCGCGCGCTCAAGTATTACTGCATGCTCGCCTCGCGCGCACTTTTCTTCGTCGCTCGCTTTTTATGGATTTTCCTGTCATCTAAAATGAAGACGCATTGACACTCGCGCTCGCAGTTCCTGACTCATCGTAACTCGCGCTCGCAGTTCCTGACTCATCGTAACTCGCGCACGCGGCTGTTTGTTATTGCTGTATCTGTTCCCCAAGTCTTTTATGACACTTGACGCGCTCACTCGCTCGCGCGCTCGAGCTGTAAAGTTGCGCGCTTTACGAGCATCGCAGTGTGGCCCTCTATTTATGCGTTTCTGAGGGTTTTCGGAAAATCTTGGAAGACCATCGCCCGGCAAAAAATGACTTCGGGGGCTATTGGGGTGAAAAATGAGCGTGCGGGGTCGGGTGGGAAAAAATGCAACTCTGGGAGTTCCTCTGCAGCCCGCGGCTCTGTATCGCTTAACAAACGTTTTTTGACTGCAATCAATTTCGCGCTCGCGCCGACGTTTTTACTTTTACACTCTATACTCCCCCCGACGTGTGTTTTGTAAAGCGTTCTGACCCACTTTTCTGTTTGATCGCCATTCTGACAAAATGATCGCGCGTTGCGGTTCTTTTTTTTCACTGAATAAAGAATGGTCGTTATACTCGTTACGCGCAATGCTAATAAGGAGAGTCCACTGGAAGAGGATTTCATGACTCGAAAAACTGAACGCGGAGAAAAATTCTAGAGTGATGCCTTTTCTAGGTTTCGTTATCTATTATCCAATTAGTTGGAATTTGCTTGATGCCGTTGACGCTCCGCGCAATAATGGAAAATTCATTTTGACTATCCATCTATGACGAAGCATCATCGCGCTCGAGGGCTTTGTTTTGAAGAATATTAATTTTAATGCCTTCCGGGAACGCACGTGTTCTTGTTCATTCTGTGATGCATATTCCACTTCTGGATCGACGAGGCGATTGATTTCAAGTGCACCTACCACTTGTGCACACTCCCGAAGCATGTACGTACATATTATAGCATCTGTCGGAGTCGAATGACGCGTTTTATCAGTATAGAAAACGCTTATGCACTTTGTGTTTTTTCGTATTCGAATCAAGTTCGACAAAACAGCACGCTTGAAATCTATCTGGACGATCATCATAGCTCTACGATCTGATTATATTTAATGGAATCGCTGCAATTGACTGAAATATATTTTAAAATATTGTATTTATTTTCCATCCGCCAGAGTAGGAAAATTGAACTCTGTGTTATCGTTGATGATTAAAGCCTGGCCCGTTTAACGCGAGTCTCTTCAAACGTGATTATTTTAGTGGCTAGTTTGACGCGCGAGACAAGATACGTATATAAAGAACTAATTGTATATTTTCTTAACGCGAGCAGAAATGACTCGCGCCGCGTATACTCTCTCGGGGGCGTCTAAACTGGCATTTCCCGCATAAAATGTCGCGTAAACTCGTGCGTAATGCGCGTGTTGTACTTACAGCGATTCTCGCATTTCCTCGCGCGTATACTTATTTAAGCGAGCCGAACTGCACAATATACGCTGAAGTTTCGCCCGCGGCTCGCACACTTTTAGCCAGTCGGGCCAGCAGGAGAACGCAGGGGCGCGCAAGCATATAAATTCAAATGGCCGGGAGTCTCGGGTCCTTGAAACTTTGCGAACTTCGGGCAAATTTGATGGACCGGTTAAAAGTTGCCGAGTGCCGAGGCATATCTGTTCGGGGACAATCGAGCCACTCTCGATAATCGTTATTTTTTAATACGGTCCAAAGGACGAAATCAATTGGTCACCGAGTGCTGCGACCTCGCTTTTCGAAAACGCTAGCCAAACATCGTTTCCTCGAAACGCAATTATACTCGAAGGCAGACGAGTATTTCAGCGCGGAGCGGAGACCAACGATGGAAAGAGAGGTGATTTGGATAATCCAATATTCGGAGCTTTTTTGCCAGCAGACACAGCAGCAGCAGCAGCGCTGTAATTTCAAGTCGAGCGTGCGTAATGCCCCACGCGCGGGGGCGAACCGTAATGCCGTTAGTGGCCACTTCCTTCCCCGCGCGAATAGCTGCAGAAAAAGAAGTGGAAGAAACTTCTGCTGGCGCTGCTCCTCTCTCTTGCTCTCAAACAAAGTCTTTGTCTTGGCCGGACGGAGATCGCGCGATAAGCGGCCCCGGGGCGGCGGCGGCGGCGGCAGCGACGTGACGACAGGCTTAAGCGGCGCTTACCGCAAATTAGAAAGTAAGGGTTTTTATCTCCCTCTCGCTTGCGTCCGACGAAACTAATGAACGACCCGACAACTAGATGGACAAGCTGCTTAATCGCCTCGGCCCGTTCGCGTATGCCGTGTACACCAGCTGTTTCTGCCAAAACGCCGTCTCGGCTCTCAATTTCTCTCTCTCCTCTGCCGGCAATCGACGGCTTGTCCTTTTCTCCCTGCTCCCACTCACACCTTCTTTCTTTTGTCCTGATTCTCCTTCGATTGATGTAAGTCGTCTCTTTGACCGGCGGAAGATCAATGGCTTCTTTCCGTTGTGCATTCGCGCGACTTTTCCGCGTTTCCTGCACTCTGTGCAGATTGAAAAGTTTCGAACACCCCGCATTATGCACATGTGACGTGTACGCAGACGCGAGAGTGCTGGTGTGTACGAATGTACGACGCGCGCGTGAGCCTGGGTATAACGCAAAGATTCGCCTCGTTAATCCTGCGGCTTTTAATGTCGTGAAATCTCGACAGAATAGAGTGAAATTCGCCAGTGATGGATGTTCTGGTTCGCCGTTCGAGCGTGCGTTTTCATGCGCGAAGACGTCCGTACGCTACGGGGGCGTAGAGCCGACGACGAAAACGCTCGTCGTGTCACGCAGCATGACGCAGTCTTATGCAAATTCTTCAAGCTTCGATAAGGCCTTTGTCGCCGTCGCTCCTTTATCAATGGAGGAAGCTATAAGTATATGTGTGGGTATCTTGATCGCTTTATTGTATACCGAAGAAATGCTAATGAGCGAGATACCGAGTTAATTAGAGCTCGTATTATGCACTTTGAATATCACCATTTATAATGATTATCGCAGTTGTCCGAGTGGAACAACTTTCGACTCCAGACGTTGAGTGAAAGTTTTTAGCCGGCTAATTGATGTACCTACTCCGCGAAGCGTTCCTTACGGCGGCGATGGGAATTGGCCGCAATGATAATTTATTGAGGTGACGCGCGGGAATCTCGCGTCGATCGCGCTCGGGAGAAGCGCGTAATGATGAGCCAAGGTAAACAAAAGAGAGAGAAACGCGTGACGCGAACGCCAGCCGAGTCCGCGCATGCCATTTACACGGCAAAGAAAAGCCAAACAGAGAGTCGGGGTACGAGCCGCGTCTATTTGCGTAACAAGACATCGCGCTCCCGCACAATCGTGACTGACAAGTGCCTCCTAAATAGCGAGAATCACCGCGCGACTCGAGAGCTGTGTACATACGTGCGCGCTCGCGCTCGTGCCGCTGTAATAATTACGCGACAAGTGACGCGGGTACATTTCGCGCCTCGCGTGCCTGCACCGCCCGCCCTCGCCGCGCTGGAGCGAAAAAAGCGAAAGCTATGTGACACAATGCGCGAACCTCCCGGGCATGCACTCTCGCGGGACGTCCTTTTCAGCGGCGAGGGATGCGCGAAAAGACGCTGGCTTTGACCTAGGCCTTGGAAAGCTGCGGCCGCTTTTATTTTCGAGTCTGGAGCGCTCTAACGTACCACAATGCGTAAGTATGCGGCTATGAAAGGGAAGGAACTCGTTTGTGCGCGCGCGACGAATGTCGGAAAAAATGAGACCGCTATAGGAGCTACTGACGCGATGGAATGAAAAAAATGTCTCGCCTGCAAGCATGCGCTTCCGTACGAGGGATTCGAGATTCGGATGATATGGTCGCGACACGAGGGGAATGCTTTTTTGCGTTGGCGAGTCGTTACTGCTCCTCTTTTATTATACGCTCGACAAGCGCCGGGCGCGCGATGAGTATGCGCGTCGCTTCTCGTTCATCACTATTATTATTTTGGAACGTTGGAAAAATTAATGAATCGATGATGTTTACTTTTAATATGCTGATTATACTTTTATTTTGCGGAAAGAAGATTCTCGCATGTACTATAAATGTAAAAAATGCTACCCTTTTGATTTTCGATAACACATTGATTGATTATACGACGTAGCCTGCCTGGGAGATGCGTCTTCTCTCGATTTTAACTCTGCACTGCTTCGGAAAGCGATCTATCAAAGATGCTCTGTGCATCGCGCATCAAAGACGAACGACTAGCGTATGCAGTTCGACAAAATTCAGTGTAAAATGGAGCGGTGAATTTTATGCAAGTAATCGAATTGACAAGAGACTGCGTCTGATGTAATCGCACGGCCCATAATAACATCGAGCAAAAAAAAATTCAATTGGAAAGAACAGAAACTCGTTCCACAATGACCGATTGGCCGACTATAAATTCGACGACATTAACAACGACCGCCGCGCCAGCCGTGCTCTTCTGCAGCCAGTCTGCGTTGGCGGCTCCGGCGGATTCGCCGTGAATATTAAGCGGCGCTCGGCTATTGTTCTATACGAGGTTTCATACCGGCACGTCGATCGAGTTATGCAATTGGCGCGTTTTCCCTCGTCGCTCAATCTTCTGATCTCTCTCGTCGATAATGAACTTGCACGCGTGCGTCGGCACTCGGCTCTGCCTCCGCCTTGATCTACGTGTCATTGCGAAAGTGTAACGAGCGCTATGCGTCACGCGGCGGTCTCAAAGGAGTCGCCGAGCGCGCTCCGTCTATCTGCTACACTTGCGACACTTTTCTTCTCGTACGTGACTGCTTTGGCGCTGCGCGCGCTTTTTGGCTTGATCTCGTTGGCTTGCTTCTACGTCGACCGATTCATCGATATTTTGGTTAACCCAACAAAACTTCCTACAAACGAAAACGAGTTTACTATAGTACGGAGAAATACAAAACGGCGAATGAGTTGTATTTATCATTTCTTCACAAGGTCTCATATTTAACACGATGCTTTATCGACGAGAAACTTCAATTTCGTGGTACAGCTATATTTTGTTACGCAGTGTAAAAGCATCGGCGTTACTTTTGACGATTTGCGACTGCTCAAGGGTAAGAAATTAAAAATTAATCATCTCTACGAACAAAGCTTTTTCTATTTTGGAGTAGCAACAGCACTTGCGCTGTGCACAGAGCGGTCTCATTGATTCGACAAAGGTTGCTTCGATTAAGCCGGACAAAAGTTTTCTATCACTGACATACTACGCTAACATGTAGTTCTCATCCTCGATGCACTTCTGTTGATTCAGTTGGGCTGTAAAAAGTAAGCATTTTCTACGGACTGCGCAAGCTTACTTTGTTTTAACCAAACAGTAACAGCAGCAGTAGCAGCAACAATAACGGCTTTCGGTAAGTCAGTGTAGAAAATTGACAAGGCATATCTCTCTCTCTCTCTCTCTCTCTCTCTGGCATACGGTTCTGATGGGTCTTGCCGGTAATAAATAAGTTTTCAATCTCTCTCTCTCTCTGTTTCTCTCTCTCTCTCTCTCTCTCTCTCTCTCTTCGTACACATGCACGCGTCCTGGCCGAAACAAGCGCGCCGCAAAGATATTAAATTTCGCAACGCAATATTTTCTCCCTCAAAGTGTCCCGGACGTTTTGAAATTTTCGGCGAGTCATCGGCAAAGCTCCGGGCAGAAGGCCCGATACCGCTGAAAATATATAGGTACGTCTTAATTTGCTTTTGAAAGGAATCGTTAATGTCCTATCGCCGACAAGCGCGACACTTCACGTATACTTTTATATTCCAGCGAGGCCGAGACGCGACGCAAAAAGGGACAGGAACCGCCCGGCCTCAGCACGTGTGCGTATACGCATGTACACGTATGTGTCGGGGGCTATTCCCATGCCCCAAAGGATTCTAAAATAAGACTCTTTGCAGCTGTGAAAGGAGCCAGCTTATATTTCGCGATGGAAGTAGGCGGGTCGAGTTCGGATTATGACCCGAAATCGCCTCGCGTCCTCCGACGGCGCCCTATCGAATCGTCTTAATCTCTCACGTCCTCAGCTGAAAGGTATACACGTTATCGGGCAGGGCTATCGGAACGCGTTATTTGAAACTTGCAAGCGAGAAAAACACTTTATTTTCGAGCACGATATGCTGCGCATTTCGCCCCGACGATTAGGACACAGTGGTTGGACGTGTCTATCTAAAAATACACTCGACGCAATACAAGGTTAGATTTGTCAGAAATTAACGAGTCCAATCTCAGCCCGAAATTCAAACGAGGAAGTCATGACTTATTCGCCACTGCTGGAACAACTCTGTGAAAATCGTGCGATACCTGTGGATTTCATATATTTTCGAATAGGCCCTTTTCGATGGAATGTCCACGAGTCCAGTTTTTTTTTATTTGCCGGGGGCTTCTCTAGGAATTGGTTTTATTGCCTTACAATAAAATATTGCCGTTTCTATACATAGACATTCCAAAAAGGTTATTTCGGAAAAGCAAGCAATGATCGATACTCTGACAAAAATAACCAATAATGGACTTATTTGTGCCGATTGCCTTGCAATAAGACTTGCGGGAACCGATGTACAGATAAGTCAACAGTTTCTGATATAATATAGAGCCATATAGCCCGATACCTTAGCGACATTGCTGCACAAAGCAGCAAATGCATACCCCGCGTGAATTGACCTGTACCGTATCGCGCTCCATCTCGTTTGTTTCGATCTTAGATGTCATAAGTCTGAGCAGTGAAACCGTTTTTTTTCTGGAAAACACGAAAAGTGGACTTTTATGTCATTTTATGGCTGTCGGCCGCAGAACAAAATTCTTCTTCGATTCCTACGTATAGCGGCATGGATTCCGCGATATCAACTCGCCACTTGAATCGATTTACTCCCCGTATACTTATACCGCGTGCGCTCGCAGCGTTCTTTTTCCTTTGCTTCGCTTCTCACCCCTGTACAGCACATACACGCGCCCATTAGCCGTTCCGTTGGGATAACACAGTCGAGGTCTAGGTATCGCGCAGTTTATGTTCTGCAGCGAGGACCACTGCAGCGCTCGCGGGGCAGCCTCTTCGATCGATCGCTCCGGGAAAACGGCGATGTCTTTCGCTTCTTCTCGTGACACGGACGCGGAGCTCGTATACGTATATCTCACGCGTGCTCGATTTTCTTCAGCAGCTACCATTAAGCGATAAAAAAACCGTACAATTAGCGACAGGATCGAGTATTCGCGCGATAAAACTGCGATGCGGCGACGATCAAACGAGGGCAAAAATAATTAAACGCAGCGGCGCAGGCCCTTTATTTCGGCTCGCTTTACGAGCCGAAATAAAGGGAAATAAAAATTGAATCTCCTCGCGCAAAAAGCCCCCGCGTATATACGTGCAGGAATCAGCGACGATCACATGCCCTGTATACGCAGCCCTTGTATACCTATATATATATATATATATATATATATATATATATATATATATATATATATATATATATATATATATATATATATATATATATATATACTGTCGGAGCCTGGCCTACAAACAAGAAAGCGCCGCGGCGCGCAACACATACAGATCGTGAAATCGCCAAGTGCGGTCCAGTTTCCACGGCGGGTATATACCTATAGCACAGTATTGTAACGACGACTTATATTACATATAGTACAGGAGGGGGTGTTGGACGGAAGGATCGGCGCGGCCCGCTCGGTCAACCGCGTTCGTTGAACCGACCGTGACGGCCGCTGTGCACGATACGCCTTCTGGATATCCTCGCGTGTGCCAACTAACCCGACGGCTCAATCGGCCGCTGCAGTGCCGAATGCCCGAGTCGACGGCCGACCAGCTCAAAGGGAAAATAGGAAATTGAGCTTTTGATTTTGAGCCCTATTGTGGCCGGAGAGCGTCGCTTATTGGCTTGCACAGCGTTGTACGGGGCGAGGTTGTTTGCTGGCACAGAGCTGCGGGCGTATTGATTTTTAAGGGAGGCGCGAGGGACTGCAATTCTGTTCATCGGTAGTTTTCTGATTTCGATTTTTCTTGCAGTACATTCTGTGCTTCATCAAAGACCCACCAAAGTTCAGTTTTCACGTGAATTATGTCAAGACCGGTTTTCGCACACTAAAGCAAGTACACTCTTTACGTGAAAATCTCAAGGCACATTATGGTGCAATATTATACTTCCGAAACAGTCACGCGCCGTGTTTGGAATAAGAAATGTCCCAGGGTCAACTTTCCATGGATCATTGACGTTTATATTGAAATTTTCTAACTAAGAGCAGCACAACTTAGATTCTTTTCATAGGACGGATTCATTATTTTTTTTTAAGAAAAACAAATATTAATAAGACAAAACTAATAAGATTGCAACATTTTTCAAACTGCTCAGTAGTTTAAAAAAATCTAAAATATGTTCAATCAGAAGCTGAATTTTTTCATTTCAAAATTTTGAAATCTTGTTTCAACTTTACCACTCTTGTCTTAATGATATTTGTGCGAGTAGAAGAATCTGCAGAGTCGTGCTAATCTTCGCCTGAAATCCGGGTTGTGCTTCTCATCGCTTGAAAATCCTAATGATGCTAGTCTCCGATTCATTGATTATTTCCGAGTCCAAACCAGTACGTGGTTTCAAATTATGACGACGTATTCCTCGATATTGACGCCATATAAGGCATACCGCAGTTTCGTGTCTATGCCTTCTGGCCGGTTTCTTCGAGAAGCCACAGAATCATACACAAGCTAGCTTTATAATAAAATAATTGTTCTCTTTTCAGAGACCATAATAATATGGAATACTTATATGCTTGCTACGAGTATAGGTAGGCGCAGGCAAGCCGCGCACAATACCAGCGACTATATTGTCGCAGGTGCGCGCTCGCGCGTCTCTCAGCTGATGCAGCTACACACGCGCGACAATAACAGTCGGCGCGGCAAAATTAATCCGCGAATTATTGCGCACACGCTTATTCAATACAATAACTGCTCGAATAGCCGGAAGCGATTAATGGGGCACACCACCTTTGAAATCAAAATCAAAATTTTTCATTAAAAATTTATAAATACTTATATAAATGAACCAAATCACCAAGAAAAAGTTTTATATGCATATTACTGATTTTTTTTTATCAATTTTTGATTAATTTTAACATAACTATCATGTAACTTTTTTTCTATGAAATTTAAACCAAATCCCCTCATTCATACCATAACTAATGTACTTTTAAACAATATCCTACAGTTTGAGCTCATTTGGGCCATTCGTTCCTTTGGAATCTTACGGTCAGTGAATTATGGACTCCTTACTATACGTAGGTATTATAGAGGTATATAGAAGGTCTAAAACCATCAGAATAAAGGTAATTATGTCTAAGAAGAGTAAAAAAATTTGGTTTATTTATATAAGCATTTATAAATTTTTAATGAAAAATTTTGATTTTAATTTCAAAGGTGGTGTGCCCCCTTAAGCGAGTTTCCGCAGCTCCTTCGAGCGACGACATGCGGGGATGAGGGTGCACCCCCCACGGGGGCCGGGGGTGGGGGTACAGGTAATCGACCAGCCCTGGCCTGCAGCGGCGGGAGCATGCGTGCAGCGAGGGTTTATTGGACGTGGGTGTCCTAATTTCTACTCTGTACTATGCTACCAGCCCCTGCTGCGCCGCCAGTTACCTGCGGCTTTTCCTCCTCGATTTTTCGCTCTCGTTTCTTTTTCGACCGGCGCCGTTTGACCTCCGCTCGATCACTGTATCCTCCCTCCTCTCTCTGATTCGTGACTCTGGTGGGATACAATCATGCACGCGCATTTAGGGATCAAAGTATCGGTGTAAAACGTTTATGCTTTGAAAAATCCGTAGCCATACTTTGCAAACGTATTCCGAAGCTCGAAACGATCACGTGTATGTGTGATACTTGTATTAGCACAATCAGGTCCACAGCGATCACCCGAATGAATTGTAGTCTTAGAGCTGCGTAATCTGGGAACGTAATCGTCTCGGCCATTACTATCAATCTAACGGGAATCGCAAGATAATCGATAGAAATTTAATTGACGAGATGATGGAGCTAATTACATTGTCATGTCCCACATGAGGACATCAACGGCGAGGAGGATTGCGCCGAACTAGAGCCGGAGCTGCCTATTTATGAAATTCCGAGTTCAATTAATAATAACAGGTCGTGTATTTAGTTGACACGGAAAACGAGAGACGCGACAGCTACCAAAAAGTGTGCGGATTTCGGTCGCGCGTGATCGATTCGGTGTGCGCTTTCTCTCTCGCCCTCTCTTCCGATATTTCCGATCTGTGTATAAATATCGAATCGGGGGCGGCTGCAAAGTATTTATAAATAGCCTACAAGTAGGCTACGCCGAGGCTGTATGTCATTGTTTTTTTCGCATAATACGTGTCGAGTCTCACCAATACTTGCATTATTCTCGAGAACTCACCCGGTGACAACGCTGCGGCGTTTCGTGTCGCGCTTGTTATTCTCGTAAGCCTGTAAATATCGGGCGAGCGATGCGAAAGAGAGAGAGAGAGAGAGAGAGAGAGAGAGAGAGAGAGGGCCGAAATTATACCTGCAAACAGTACATCATTCGAAACACACGTACCTTGACAGCTGTGAGGAATCGATAGGATTGCAAAAATTGAAACCAGCGAGATTTATTTTCGAATCGCGGCTGCTATTTTTATACCTGACGGTGTTTTAAAACCCTTGTAATACATTGGTAAAGATTGTTTAGATACTTCAGAATTCACTTGGTTCGTCCACGTTGCCCCGGGCGTTTAAAGTTAAAAGAGCACTAAATTTAAGACCGATCTTTGGCCAAAGCTCTGGCAAAACATAATCGACGATCAGCGTATATCCGAGATTGCGGTCAATGCTTGAGTCGCAATTAAGATTTCGCACGTCAGTACCGCTGCATCCGTCGCTATCTAATTTGGCTTTTGATCGCCCTTTTTATGATCATGTCGTACAGCGACCTTCCTTTCCTTACGTATAACAGGTTGTTCTGAGACAAGCATCCAAAGCTTTTTTCTTCAGCTACGTGTTTGTAAGTTTATAAATTTCTACGAAAGAACATGTTTCAAAATGTAACGTCCCACTAAAAACTATGGAAGGCGAAAATGTTCAAACTTGAGAAGAAGTGCGTAGAATCTCAGACAACTGGTATACGAAATCTCCGAAGTAAGAAACAAGGAAGAAGTTTTGGGCGCGCTCGATCTTGATGTACAGAACGAGTCGATGCAAAAATTGCGAAGAGTAAAGTATCGCGATATTGTTTGATTCAGACCTAAATGCTAGAAATACTGTATTAGCCTGTAAGTCAATAACAGCTCATATTAAACAATTCGAGAGCCTAATGATTTTGGTTGTAATGAGTGTATATGAAAATCTTTGTACATGATCAGATTGATCGATCATCTGTTTAAAATGCAGCATTGACCTATGCTTTCTTCAAAAAGTTTTACGTATAAGTAAAATCATTTGTCACAAGTGCGACATATGTTATCAATGCTTAAGAATAATGACCTGCTTTACTGATTGTACGTAAATACGCAGTTTGTAACAGAAATCTAAATTGAATGAAAGTCGAGTGCATAGACTGCGAGAGGTGTTGGGTAATTTAACTGAATTACGGAGAATCCGAAACCGTATTCAATCAAATCATTCCGAAAAAGTCTGCACTGGAATGACTGGATATACAAAGTAAGATCTCTCAAGGTAGACGGCAATGACTTATACCATTTAAGTTATCGTCGCCTTGGAGTGATAACGTTATATGTAAAAGAGTACACGGCTAGTTGTATCATACGTACAACAGACAAGTGTCCACGACGCGGTTGAATATCTATTGCTTTTATTTATTGCCTCTTTTAAGCGCGCGAAAAAAGTTTATGAGCGTCGATAACGCAACTTTTACTTACGAACGTAGTTTTAAGTGACTAATGCGATGTTATTATATGAAGCTTAAGCAAACTGATCGATATTTTTTATTTTTAATACTTGACACACCTGAAGTATCCGGCAAATGCAAATTTCGCATCATTATTAATTATATAGCATAAATTAAATCGATGCTAATATATCGGTTATTGAAAGTTTCCTATACCATTTCATCGCGCATATACGGCTGCTATCGCATCGAGGCTCGGGCACATTAAAATTACGAAATTATGTAGGAAATTCGTCTGATTATTGGAACAGTTATGCAAGCATGCGTTGTAGATAATTTAATTGAACGAATGAGCAAATCAACAAAGCGTTGCAAGCAATGTTCGCGTTTACTTGTGTCACTCAACTGTGCACATCGACGTGCGTGAACTTGAAAATCCCCTATGCTCGTCTGTTGTAATGGGAGATTCAAATTCCGTAGATACGGATGCGTCCGTATAATTAAAATAATCAGTGTACAGCTGACCTTCGTGGTACCTTTATACAACCGGTATGATAATGCGAAACTTTCTCACAAATAAAAATTATCTCTTTAACTGAGGTTACACATGACACATCAATATAATACGTATACGGTGAACAAATTTACTATATTTGCATGTTTCCATTTTCAAATGGCGTGGTGGCAAATAATTATCATAACACAATGTAAACGACGACAATTATGACCAGTTGACGAAGAAATATAAATAAAATTGAAAATTGCAGACGATGAAAAAACTTGGATACAGACAAAAGTTGCTAGACGGTGTGTTCATACATTTTGCTCCAGTTGATTTGTTCTAAAACAATTTACTCGTCGAAGTATCGCAGTGAAGGATAGCTGCAACAACGGAAAGAAAGAAATGAAGCGACAACATTGATGACGTGTCTACCGTGAAAAATGTCCGGGACGACGTAGGATTCGAGATAGCGCATGTAAATCGGGGGTCCGAAAATGGGTTAATGCCTTTATTCGGCTCGGGATCCCCGATAGCTCTTATCCTCGCTTGCATCATTACTATTGCCACTCGTCCCCGTTTCTCCCTGCCCGAAGACGAAAATTTCGTTCCCGTATAGTTTTTTCTTTTATCATCGACAATTAGATGTGAGCGCAGGACGAACGAAATCATTTCTAGCCTACTCGTCTGCAACGCGCAGAAAGCAAAACAAGCACGGGAAAATTTGAGATCACGGAGCTCGTTATTTTTGCCGAGATAAAGTTTATATAGCTGCGTTCTGGCAAATTTAATCCAGCTTCGCTATAATAGACTATGTCGAAAGTTATGCAGCGCGAGGGAGTACACAGTTAATCACTTTCCAAATATATAGATAATCGATATATCGGCGAGTTAATAACTCAGGCGATGCCAAGCACGAGGACAGATTAAATGTAACAGCGCGATTTCAATAAAGTGGGAATCCAGTTCTGGCGCGATCGAGAAATATCCGCAATTAAAAAGTGCTCGTCGGATCGTGGGGGTGTCTTATATAGGAAAAGCCGCCGAAAAACAGACGAGCGCGCCATCGATCGAGGGGTCGAAATAAGAGAAGCAGCGAAAAAAAATGTATACGAGCGAGTCGAAAGGTCACTTTATAAGGAAATGGAACGGGCCGGCGGGATGCGCGCATTATAAATTCGGGTGTTGGAAATCAGAGCGACAAAAGGGGGGCGCGTAATCTGGGAGGGAAAACCTCAGGCCAGCCTTATACACAGCGGAGCAAAGCGAAGCAGATTAGCGCCACTAGTAACGGAACGGATACGCGAGACTGGGCTGCGGCGGAGCAGCACGCGATTTCGAGGAAATGTCGTTAACTCCTCCCGCGAGCACTTAGCGCTTCGCTCCGCTGCTGTGTAGGGCAGCGCGGCTATATGTGCACGTTGAAGGTTGCGCAAGGTCGACGGGGGGAAATTTGACTTGCAACTCGCGCGGCAGCCGCACGAGAGTCGTTTTCCCAGGGGCCGATTTGCATGTGAATACCGAGCGGCCCTCCACACTCCGCGTACAGGCACTCGTGTGCGCGCGAAGAAGCCGGAAGGCCCTACTGCCTGCTTGAGGCCGGGATCTTCCCTTATCCGGGCGCAGCTGCGCGCGTTATACGACGTATCGGCGCGTGCGGCTTTACATGCCTGCACTGGATCAGCCTTGCCGGCGGAAGACTATACAACCGACAGCGAAACGCTCGCGTACGCCTTGTTCGCGGGGATTAATCCGAAAGCTGCACTAAAAAGGACATTGTCGATGGCCAGTGTGCGTTCGAGCAAAGTTTTGGCCGGTGTATTCGCATTACAATGAAGAGCCGCATAAGTGCTCCGGTATTGTGCGCTGCTCCAAGTGGGCTCTAACTTTCCTCGAACTAGTTGCGAGCACGCTGTTTGCTTTGCGACAAATTAATACTATATGAACAACCGGTTATTGTCGAACATCTGCTCCAACAGCATGCAACCGCGCATCGGGTAACTTGGCGAGATGCGTAAAATACGTACTGCTTTAGTAACCGGAAGAGCTTTTGCGAGTGAAAGCGATGAAAGGCGTTTAAAAAAAAGCTCGGCGCATTGTGGTCCAAAACGAGATTAAATATGGGATTGAATTCTCCTCGTCACTGCAGCGGCAGAGGAAGGCGCTATCGACACGGTCGGCTGACCTTATAAAGAGGTGCAGGGTTAAGACTCGTCCGATAAATTTCCCGGCGCTGTTAGGAAAGTGGCGAACGGGTGCAGAAGGGAAGAAAAAAATAATGCCGAGCCGCTTTACCGACCTTGAACTGTACAGAGCCCCCGCCCATCGATCGACAGCTCACAGCTAGCTGCATTAAATTTCTCGCCCTTTTATGTGCAGTTCTCGCCTATATACAGTAGAGAGAAAGAGCGCATAAATGCGTCCCCTCGAGCTCATTCTCTCGCCTTGCGCCCGGGTATATGCGCGCACGCGAGCGCGCGGCGATAAAGCCTCGCCCGAGCGCAATCGGGATTTTTCGGAGAAAAAAGCAACTTGCCCGCCGTCGCGTCGTCACTTGCGATAGCGATAAAGGCCTTTGACTCGAGATAGAGCGGCCGAGGGTATATTATGTGTACCATATGCGCCTTTACATGCCGAGTATGCGGGGAAGTCGGGACCTCGTTTTCATGAAAGTTTCTTCTTTGTTTCGAATGCAGGATAGGGAAGTTATTTGTTTGTTTTTTTTCGAATCGACGCTATCGAAGTAGTATGCGGCAAAGAAAGGAGATGTTGCAATATCACGGCGAAGTACATCGGAAAAAGTCCTGAATGCTGCAGAATCCGCTTTTTTTTTGACGCTCCGAAAAGTCTTGCTCATAAATCAAAGTTTTTCCTGCAAGCGCATATTCCCTAGCAGACGAAAAACTGTGATGAAACTACTGTCGCTTATGATCGATAAAACATTAATTTTCAGATCACTCCTCTAGAATGAAATTGAAGTGAAAAGTATGTATAGAAAATTTTAATTCGAAGAGTTTCGAGCATGCAGCAAGATTTGTTTCGCCCGACTCTTATCTGAAAGTTTCGAGGACAGTGAGAAATCGATTTGCAGTATACAATGGTCAAGATAAAAAATGTGTATCGATCTCCACCGATTTTGTTGTAAAATCGACGAATCTCCGCGACTCGTCCGTGTGTATAGTTACTGCGAAAATTGAAGCGCACAAAGTTGAACCGAAGTCCATGACCTGAGGAGTTAAAGAGTTTAGCCTCCGCTTGTAACCGTCAGTCATACATCCGACTAACTGGACTATAAGCATATCGACGCGCGGATGTTATGACAGCTGGGCATAACTTCGCGCTCGATATTTATAAGGCAATTAATGCGACGCGCCAATAACTGCAGAATCGCGTACAACGCCGATTATATCTGGCTATGTATACCATTAAAATCCCTTTATAGGTTAATCTTTCGACGAAAGAGACTCGCTGGGCTTTACTGTCGCGAGCGGTTGGTGCGGTCGACTGGCCTAATCCGTTAACCGGCTGGAAGGCTGTATATTTCGAATGCATCGATGCTTCCGCGCTCGAAAAGTGCTTTCGGAAAAACAATCACCTATAACCCCCTCCCCGGCGTGCGTGCGCCTCGGAGAAATTTTACGAGCGCCACTTGCTTCTTTTAGCCTCCTTAATTCACTGACCTTATATTTTTCGTCCCTCGCCAAGTCTCCCCTGCATGCTTTCGGCTCGAGAGGAGAAAAATTACTTCTTGCTAGCTTCCGCTTCAAGCTGGGAGAGGACTTTTAATTAAATACCTGCGAGTATTTTATACGATAAATAAATTAGACGAGTGCCAGGTCGGATTTCTGGCTCCTCCTCTCGTTTAACTCTTTCTCTCTAGGACTAGGGCCTTTGATTTCTTTCTCGTAGGAAATACATAGCCTCCTCAGCGATGTACTGAAATATTAATGGTAGAGGGTGTCGAATTGAGCGAAGAATCTATATTCAAGCGAGTAGTTTATTCAAACGTAAACGCTCAATCTAGTTTCAAAAATGAACCGGCCAAATGCGTTTTCACGCAAAAGTAAATGGAGTCGTTGCGCCGGACTGATCGGCGTTTCGCGTGGGTGTAGTAGGTATACGCAAATGCATGCAAATTCAATTAAAGATTACTTTTCGCGTTTTAACAAAAACTCACTACACCGACAAATGATCATCTTGTAATTTCGACAAACAACTTATTTGTGAGTAAAATAATGCGCCTCTGGCGAATCCGGTTATTTCTGAAGCAATTACGAAGCCAAGCGTGGTAATCGATTTTGAGCCTTAATCAAAAGCATTTCTTGCGAAACGCAGAAGGGAAAACATCGTTTCGGCATCCGGCGAAAAATAAACGCAGTTTAGCGGCTGAATTCTGGAGCTTGAAGTCTTCTCACAAGTTGCCGCGATGCGAAAGGGTAATCAAAGCTGCTCTTCTGGCGTGAACGAAAGGCAAAGGTTTTTGAAAATAGGATACCAGAGAAGAGAGAGAGAGAGAGAGAGAGAGAGAGAGAGAGAGAGAGAGAGTGAGAGAGAGAGAGAGAGAGAGAGAGAGAGAGAGAGTGAGAGAGAGAGAGAGAGAGAGAGTGAGAGAGAGAGAGAGAGAGATTAGATTAATTGGATTGGTTTTATTTTACGTACAATGTGTTGTACGATCAATTATGTACAGCAGGAGTAGTAAGAGTACAGGCATAATAATAGTATAAAATGTCTGTTGTGGTAGATGTGTAGTGTGATGATAAGGTGAGATGTGTGAGTGTGTGCGTGTGCGTGAGTGTGAACATGATGTTCATGTGTTTTCGAGTTCAAAGAAGTGCTCTTTAGCTAGTTTCTTGAAACCCGAGATAGAAGCAGTATTACGAATGTGTGATGGTAGGTTGTTCCATAGGTATGAGGCGCTGATATGAAATGAGTTCCTCAGCGTCTCCGTAGCGAAGGTAGGAATATCTAGAGGTGTCACCTCCCCCCTAACAGGCCGGAGTGTCACGCGGAAGTCGAAGTATGCCAGTACATATGATGGTACGGCTGTGTTAAACATCTTTCGTAAGAAACAAGCAGTGAATTACCTCCTGCGTCCTGCAGTGGTTAGCCACTGCAGCTCCCGCTTGTACGGGGAGATGCGCTCATCTCTCCTTACACCGTAGATGTAACAAATTCCTGTATTCACGAGCCTCTGTAGTTTTAAGTCGAGTTCCTGCGTCAGGTCACAGTATACAAGAGAGCAATAGTCAATAAGGGGAAACAGGAGCGCTTGCACTAAGTGCTTGCGCAACCTGAGATTGGTACTCTTTCTGAAAAAGTAAAGCCTGTACATTAGTGAGTGAGCACGCTTACACACTTGTGTAACGTGCTCCTTCCACGTAAGTTTAGAGTCGAGCACCAATCCCAGATTACGCACGGAAGATTCAAAGCTGACCTGGGCACTCCCAATGATAATATAGGTGTTAGCTGTTGAGGGTAAGGCGTTTATGTAGTAGGGAGAGCCCAGGACAATTGCTTTGGTTTTAGCAACATTAAGTTTTATATTATTATTATTATTAGAGAGAGAGAGAGAGAGAGAGAGAGAGAGAGAGAGAGAGAGAGAGAGAGAGAAAGGCTCAAACGTCGAGGTTTGCCTCCCGCGGGGGCAATCAATACCCTGCAGGCTCACGCGTCCGGATGCCGAGTAGAGGAGCTTTTCCTCGCGTACCCGTTCCCCCCTCTCTCTCGTTCGTCGGGATCTCTGTTACGTAGGGGTACGCGTGCGTGCGTGCATCCGAACAAATGACACGAAGATGCGCTGCCGCCGACGCGAATCAATGTGAGCTTCTTGGTAGGAAAAAAATGGCCGCCCCTTCTTGCGCTTGCTGGACGTGATGCGAATTTGTCATATACCTACTCGCGCAGTCTGGCAGATTACGCTCGACCGAGCGGATGTTCTTTCAAGCTCGTACGGCGAAGCGAAAAAAAAGTATTTTGACAAGCTTCTTTGGTCGAGTGTGCGGAAACGCCTCATGGACTTCCCCGCTTCCTATATTATACGGACGCGCTTTATTGAAGCTTTATTTTCCTCGGCGACAAAAAAACAGGATGGCCAAATTTCGACTCGATCGAGCCCCAGGAGAATTTTTCCACTCTGCTGTATTGTACACGTTTGCTAGATAAATTTTTTCGAGTTCAACAACCGACGCTTCCAGCTGCACGCGACAGCGCATGATTTTGACAAATTTCGCTGCAGACTTCGGCTAGGCTATGCGGGCTGTACGTATAGGTGTTTGCTCGCGCGTATTATCTGATTCAAAGCGCTTTGCTCTATAAGCGATGCTATACACCAATGTATATTTTAAGACATTCGCAGCAGCATCGACTAAACTGAAAAATATGATGCTAAATATAGACGATCTTGAGCACCTATCGTGTTGATCTATAGGCAACTAATAATTAAGACCAAAAACGAGTCGTTGTTTACAGTGCGTGTTAATTGCTACTTGAAAGATTTCGCATTCGCATTTGCATGAGCGCGGTCGAGGAGTTCCTCTGAAAGAATTTGAAGCGCTCGTTGTTACAAGTATAACTATCGCTGGAGTAACGCCAGTAAGTAAATATTTATCCGTAAGACATTCCAAACAACTACACTGGAATTTTTCTCCGACCAGAGTCAACGCTGCTATTTGCTGCCGAAGAAACCCGTGTCCAACTTGAAAAAAAAGTAAACTTCTTCCCACTGCGCAGTTCCAGCAAAAGTTTTCGGGAGTCTTTTCTCGCTTCCTCGAACGTGCAGTACAGCGTCGCAGTTTACTTATCTCCCAAGTGAGAACGCATGGAAATTCACGCGTTTTTCATCTGCATTTCTACGCGCATTCTTTTTCGCAATTTGTCCCCTTCCCAAGCGCGTCGCTCGCATCTTTTGTTTCTCTTGCGGGAATTTATTGCCTGGAGAGATTGCCACCCAACTTTATCAACAACTTTCGCTTTGATGGGAATTCACTAGCGACTCGAGACAAATGAAAACTCTAGTGTTTCAGGGATAACAGAATTGCTCTATTTAATTATTAACAACCATTATTGAATCGCAGCGAAGAGTAATCTTTTATTTCGCTCCCATGACCTTCTTGGTTAATTAAATATTTCAGACAAAAGTAAATAATCGAAGAATCTGTAAAATCGTACTTTGATTCTTCATGAAACTAATCTAATACTCTAATGACCTGAATAAGTTACGTTAAAAAAAGGACCTTGAAATCATTATAGCGAATATATAGTTTGTATGGAAATCAGTTATTCTCTATAGAAGCACCTTCGCGTCTCGTGAAATAAAAAATCCAAGGGAACAAGCTTTTTCTGAATGTGATCAGCCACTCGCTGCGAGAAAATTAATTAATTAATTGCAGCACGCCAAAAATAACTTTGCAATTGTAGAAAACCGCAGTTGCACCCTATACTGTATTTTAATGCCGCAGCGCGCGTTTGATGACGGCGCAAAACTTAGCCCCTCGCTTAACTCGTCGATGCTTGGCTCGAGTAAATTGTAAATACATTACACTTGCATTCGATTGAAAATCAATCGTATCAACTAGAAATTCGACGAAATATCAACAGTATAATAATGTATGTATACAGTAAATAATGTTTTTGCGCAAATGTTTAAAGATGCCGAATAAACCTTCGATTGCAACAAAAGTAGGAATTTAATTTTCGAATTCATTTGAATTCATCCAAAGTATATTTATCTGAGTAATTTTTCATAGTAGTAGAGGATTATTTTTTAAATCCACAGCTTCCCTATCGATATTCTATGATTATTTTTTATGTGAACGTATAGGGTCTTGTGCTTCATTAGGCTAATGAGATGTGCAGGGACACGAGTTTGTATCGAAGTATCTGCTCATTAAAAGTAAAGTAATAATACTTCTCATTATAATACATACAAGGTGAAAAAATTTGCTTCCGATTTTTTCTTTTTAGCATCCTCTCTCCAAAGCACGTGCGCGTCGTGTGCGTGTGCAGCACGCACAAGTAATTATTGATGTTGTTGCATAAATAGCAAAGATCCGAAGGTTTATATAAGTCGAACTCGAAAAGCGTGAGCATTGCACGCGTGCTCCCGAACTGCAGTTTCGGCAGATACGTAATGTCGCGAAAAACTCGAACGTGAATACGTGAGAATTCACTGCTCAAAATAAAGACAATTTGTATGTAACAGGAATCGGCTATAAGCCTATGCCAGTACGGGATGCACCGCGTGTGCTCGTTTGAAGCGGTGAAAAAATTTACCGGCCGCGCTAATCCGGTCTTGAAACAGTCGCTCACACACATACAGCGCTCGAGTGATAGCGGCTGCACTCGTTCATCGGCCGATAATCGGGTTCGTCGAGGATCACACACCTCCATAGCGCCACTCGTCGTGGCCGATAGCTTTGGTTCTCCCCCGACTGTTGCATACAGGCCTCTCATGCTAATGATCTCATTAGCGTGTCGCCGAATAAATTCGAAAAATCGCGGCGCGTTGCACCATTACTCGCGCTGTGCATGCGCACTGCCGCTGCAGGTGTGTGAACGAGTGAGATCCAGCGCTGTCACTAAGGGGCTTTGGCTATATGGAATGAAAAAAAGAGAAACTTTGCTTGCTTCTTTGCTTTTCTCGTATCTTTCGCCTTCCGATATCTGCCGCAGTCACTTCTCTCGGCGGGTCCGATTGCGCTGAAAGTTTTGATTATTTTTCTCCCTTTTTTGCGCGAATATATAGGTGTATGTGATTGGAAAAGGAAAGAAAAGTACGCCGCCATAAATTGCATTGCGAGTGCGTCGAAGCTTTTACGAACTGCCGGGTAAAGAATCGGAGCGAAGAAAAACACGCGCGAATGAGGGGCCCGTTAACAGGCCCGTTATACATTTTTTTGGATGGGGCTGCCGGAATTCATACTCATTTTTCGTTCCGACAATATTTAGACTGTTACGACCAAGTCCCTCGCGCCGAGAATGTGTTTTTACACTATGGTCCAAACTTGCGAATGCTAGCGCGTATAATCAGGCACTTGGATGCGTACTTGGAGTTAATTTTGCGAAGGGTTCATGATTTAATATAGAGGATAGATAAAACGATGATTTGGAAGCCAGCCAAATTACTCCATAAAAACTTTTGAAGAGAAAATTTGAAAAAATAACTGATTTGAATTGTTTGAGTTTCTCGAAGATTGATGCGTTTTGAAACAAGTAATTTTATCTTTCAAACACGCATCGTCCATTTTTAAAAGCCATACTTGTCGCGAAATCACGCTGCAAAAATGAAGGCGATTTATTTATAATCCAAACTTTCGTTGCCGATGCAGAGAAAGATAAACCGCGAGGGGCGATATTTGTCACGTATAGACTCGAGCTGCATCTATAATCTATTCGGTGTTTTCACGACACACTTTCCCCATCGACGAATGGTAAAGAGATTTATGGATCGCGCTAGAGTCTCGAAAGCGCCACATTTAAAATAGTCTCGAGTCGAGTTGTGATACTGCTCCGAAACAACTGGCAGACCGGAAGCGACAAATTATACTCGTCACAGCGCGCTCTAGAAGTCGGCAGGGTGCCGGAGCCGAATAGGCAAATAAAAGCGATCGCTATATCGCGTCGTGTACTTACGAACGAAGATGTTGCTCATGAGGGTCGCTGGCAGACAGAAGACGATGACGAGCACGTCGGCGACCGCGAGATTGACGATGAAGAAGTTGGTAACGGTGCGCATCCTCGGGGAACGGTAGACCACGGCGATGACGAAACTGTTGCCAATGAGTCCGACGACGAAGACGAGGCAGTAGGCGACGAAATAGACGACGGACATGGCGACGCTGTGCCTGTACCAGCGGTCGGGCACGAGCTCCACGGAGATGTTGCAGTTGGTGCAGTTGAAGAAGCCGGCGAGCTGCTGCATCTCGTCGTCGTTCTCGGGGCTGGCGGCGTCCATGGTGCCGGCGGGGCCGCCGCCTCCGGCAAAGGGCGAGGGCCGCCTGGTACTGGCCAGCACGAGCAGGTCCTGCACCGAGCCGTTCACGTACTCGGCGAAGATCTCAGCCCGGGCGGCGACGAGGCCGCGCAGGTCGCCGAGGTGCTCGCCACTGGGCAGCCCGGTTGCCGACTGCTGTCCGCTGCTGCGCCTACGCTCGAGGTCGAACTCGTCCGAGTCCGGCAGCCTGAGCGAGGCCATCTCCAGCAGGGGAGAGGACGGCTGCAGCATCGACGCGGCTGCCGCGGGCGCGGACAGCCTCAGGCCGTCGTACTGCAGGTCCGAGTGAAGGTGGTGCTGCTGGTGCTGCGCGGCGTGCTGGTGGTAGTGTTGATGGCGTGCTGCCACGCTGGACTGGTCGACCATGGGATGCGGCTAGCTGCGGCCGAGGCTCGAGGAAACCGCTGCTGCTGCTCGTCTGCTCTGCTGCTGCAGCTCTTAGGCTCGCTGCTGTTCGTCGCCTGGTTCGCATCCGATTTCCCGATCCAGGCCAGATGCGCGGCCGATGTCGCCAGCTGCCCTCGACAGCCCCGATTTTTAGGACAAGTGCTCCTTTGAAGTCGCGGTCGGCGCGTTCTTTGACACACGAGGATTCGCGAGTGCAGTCGAGGGGTTCGCTGGCCGATTTTCTCGTTTGCGCGGGAGTGAAGCGCCTTGAGGTGCGGACTACGAGGCGGAGTAAGGAGATGAAGAAGCCCTCGAGCACCAGCGCTGATGCACTCGAGCACGCGGGCAGCTCGGGGAATCCCAGAGGCGCTGCGGAACGGGGGCAGCGAGCAGGTGGGACGCGCGCGCGCGCGCTCGCGAGAAGACCACTTATTCAGCACTAGTGCACCGATCCACGTGCATCGGCGCTTTCCTTTGAGATGCCGCGGCAAAGATCGGTTGTTTACCTCTAAAGGCGGGCGTAGCTCGCGGGGGCACGCGCTCGAGATTCTCGTCGATCGCAAGCGAAGCGGCAACTGTTTGAAGAGAGCGCGCGCTGCGGCGTCGGCGGCGGCGCGCGATGAGACTGCTCTCGGCGAGAAGACGGCGGACTACTGGCGCGGCGAGATGTGTAGCGCGTCTGCTTGGCTGCTCGAGCCTCGACTCGGCGCTGTGAGGAGCGCGCGCCGTGCAGCCGGAGCTGCAAAGCCGAGCTTCGGCGCTCGCCCACTGCGCACGCGTTACGCCGCGCGAGTACTCCAGCTGATCCGGCGTGCAGTACGTAGTACGCGCCGCGCGTACGTCAACACCTGCGCCTCCCCCTTCCTCCTCTAGCTACGCGGCTTTGTGCCTCTTCCTCCCGCGCTAGTGTCGCGCATGCTGCGTGTCTGCCTTATTATTGCGTAACGTATACTGTACCTGCTTGCATCGTTTGGTAGAACTTGAAGAAAAATCGAGTCTTTTAAATTGATTCTCTTCGCCCCATGATCAGCATAGAAGCCAATTGCGCAAGTTACCACCCAGTTGGTGCATTCCGTTTACTCTGCGCGAGACATTTCGGAACATCCGATGTCACAAACAACTGCTAGAACGATTTCTAATGAGAATTTCAAGCAATCGTCACTAAAAACTATCATTACAAACATGCCATTAACTGTATACAATATGACCTAACTATAATTTTGATTTTCGCACACATTTGATCATCGCGCTTCGAGTCCCGGATGATCCAGCTATATTCAAAGTTACGCTGTATACTTTGTAACTCGTCTGCGCGTTAGGTTACTTTTGCTCAAATCAATAAGAGCCCTCGGGAGTATACATAACGTCGCTCCCTACGAAGACTAGCACAGTTCAAATTTTAAACGAAAACTAGCACAACTCACGATTTGCCGCAATGAGTAGCACAGTTCAGAAATGCTGCCAAAAGTAGCACAACTCGCGACTTTATATTACTTAAAATGCGAGTATTTTACGTTTTTATGTGGTTATTTGGTTGGTTCAATTTAAAAAAAATGTTTGTAAAAAATTATTGTATTTGGGAAAACAATTTTAAATTCTGTAAAAAGTTGTGAATAATATTTAAAAATGATCATATGGGACAGTTTCGCAACAATCGGGAAATTTTTATAGAAACTGGTTGTTTAAAGTTTGACTTGTGCTAGTCTAGCGTGCGTCAAATGAGTTGTGCTACTTATGACGGGAAATTTGAACAGTGCTACTCTTCGTACAAGGAGCAACTATGTATATGCATGTTAAATTTTTTTACGATCGGTCGCGTGGTTCCAGAATCATAACGGTATACGTATGTACATATACACACACATCCATCCGTACGGACAATTTCTAAAAACGTATGATTCGAACTCTAAACACCACCAAATGCGTTTCTATGAAGTTTTAGCGAAACTGAAAATTTTACTATTACAAAGCTTCCTCTAACCAAAACAACCCCATTTGATTAAGGCATTCAGCAACAGAAATTATGAAATTTCTTATTTTATATTATAAATTATTTAATACATCATCTACTCGTATATTATTGTTTGCGATAGAAAGGTAAGAAGCTTTGCCCAAATGTCCATATAATATGTGGTTTGAATTGACAATTCTGCATCCTCATTCAAAAGGTTTATTTATTTATTTATTTATTTATTTATTCCAGAAAATGTACAAGGTATGAGGTTCATACCTGTAATCCTGTAGAGGCACACGTAGGTACCTGTTGGCAGGCCTGGTTACAAAAAAGAAAATACAAAATAATACTTAAAATTAAAACTTAAAACTATTTATATACTGTTGTTTATGTACATTCACTTTAGATCATTCTAACAAAATTTGTTGCGCACGCGCCACAATAACAGTTTTATAATTCTAGACCTTAACAGTTACATTTTATCCACGCTTTAATAAGTTTCTTATGCCAGTATTTTTCTATATTCAGAGCTTTTAGATCACTCGGAAGCTCATTGAAAACATTAATTGCTTTCATGAAGCTATTTTTATTACTAATCCTTTTTTTAGTTTTAGGTATAATAATACTTTTGTTTCTCGTAACACTATTTGATGCTAAATATTTGTCTTTCAGATCATTGTAATGTGATTTCAGAGATTCTAGGGCGAAAAGTTGTCCTATATTTAATGGATTATCATTCACTAGGAAATTATTTTTATTGACAATTCTTAAGATTTTGTTCTGAAGCTTTTGTAATCTGACTCGACAATTACTATATGCTCCACCCCACGCTATAATACCATAGCTTATTACGCTATGGAAGAAAGCGTAGTAGATCATTCTGAGTGTCTCTGTATGCATGTATTTAGAAATTTTATAAAAAATATATACTAGGTATTTAGTTTTATCAATTATATATTGAATATGGCTGTCCCACTTTAGATTGCTGTCAAAGCCAATCCCTAAAGATTTAATATTTTCTACTCTAGTTACATTTTTACATTTATTTGAGCTGGAATGCTCCCAACACTATTTCCAAATGTCATGCACACAGTTTTTCCAACATTTAATGACAATTTGTTTACAGCCAGCCACTCAGCTATCATAGATAAAAACTTGTTCATGCTAACTTGGGTTTCTAACCAATCATTTCCAGAAGCTATTATAGCAGTATCGTCTGCATACGAAATTATTGACTCAGAAGGAATCTCCTTTAATATATCGTTAATGTATATAATGAAAAGCAGCGGTCCCAAGATCGTACCTTGAGGGACACCAGTGTTAACTACTAAGCTATCACTCTCAGTACCATCAATTTTGACTATTTGGCGTCTATTATTTAGATAGCTGGATAGAAAATCCAACGCTTGGCCCCTGATTCCAATACGATATAATTTTGCAAGCAGTACACTGTGATCAACAGTTCAAACGCTTTCGCCAAGTCGAGGAAAGTTATTATCGTAGGTTTGCTCTTATCTTTAGTACCAATCCCTCTTATGAAACCAAATTGTTGCTTTGATATAATATTGCACTGTTCAACAAAATCATGTATTCTATTGTATATAATTCGCTCAAAAATGTTTGCAACATATGAGAGAGATAGGTCGATAGTTTGTTATTTTATTTTTTTCGCCTGATTTATAGACCGGGACTACTTCGGCCCTTTTTAGGGCATCCGGCCATATCGCTTTTTCAATACACTTTTTGAAAGTATGGGTCAGAGGATCTGCTATATAGTTACATAGCAGTTTCAAGGTCTTGGCATTTATTTTATCAACTCCCCCATTTTTCAGTTTCAGTGTGTTGATTATGTTTATTATTTCCGTATTACTTGTTGGCTTCATAAAAATCGAAAGAGGATTCATGGCCGGGAGCTTAAGTTCAGCATTTACTGGTTTAACAATACTTGTACTCAGATTCCTACCTATTTCACAAAAAAATGTATTCATGTTCTGTGCAATTTGGAATTTATCCGTAATTTTTTTGTTATTTATCTTTATATGATTTATGGCATCATTTGATTTTTTCACTTTTCCGATTTTCGTATTTATTATTTCCCAAAGTTTTTTCGGGGTATTGGAATTTTTTGTACAAGATTTAATTCATATTTTATTTTGGCATCAGTAATAACCTTATCCAAAACTTTAACATAGGTCTTATACTCTGCTTTTAGTTGTTCATTTCGCACATCTTGTTGCCATAAATTATATAAAAATTCTTTTGTTTCACATGACCTAATTATTCCATCAGTGATCCAATTTTTCCTACCAATGTGCCTTTTTGCACTTCTCTTTGTTTTCGCTAGTTCAACCCATAGTTTTATCTCATTTAACAGTTTCTCAACGGCCAAATTTGGATCAGTTATCGACAATATTTCATTCCAGTTCTTATAGTTAGCAGCATTTATTAATTTTTTGTAGTTTAAGAATACATATGGCTCTTTAGTTACTGATTTCAACTTATTTACAGCAATAAATATCGGATAATGATCTGTTATATCAAGTTTAAGTTTGTATGTGCATGAGTTTATGTTATGTGATTTAATGAAAATATTGTCAATACATGACCCCTTAGCTCTATCGATAGGTGGTTTTGTAATACCCACAAAACCAGGAACATATCCTTTATCGAGAAAATTACACAGGAAATCTAGACTATAATGATCACAGTTAAGTAGGTCAATATTAAAATCACCTATCACTACGTGATTTTTTACATTTTTCTTATAAACTAAATACTTATTAAGGTCTAGTATAAACTCCGTTTTCGGTATCTCGTGTAATCTGTACAACGCTTGTATGATTATTCTGCAGTTTGCGGGCAATAATGGCCTTTATTGCCTGCTAAAAAGTCTTTATTGACCGCAAAATTTTTTTTTTGTAATTTAAAAAAATAAATTGAATTTGATAAATTTGCATTATTTATTTATTTTATATAATATTTGAACAAGACAAGAACACGGTTGCCGTGTCAAAAAATAGTCACATCAGTCCCTCTTAACACGTACGAAAAAACGCGAAAATACGTCCGCGCGTTACATAAAATATGGTGTGCACCAAGGGCTAAGTGGGCTTTTTGGCCTCGTGGATTTTGCAGTACTCGTCTGCGGTTCGTAAACGCCCTCGCATTCGGCTCGGGCTAACTCGCCTTGACTCGTACTGCAAAATCCACACTCGGCCTAAAAAAGCCCACTTTACGCTTTGGTACACAATATACTATTATATAATGAAATAATGAGTACTTAAAAAAAAGTTTACCCTAATACTTGTCGGGAAGCTGAGATATTAAACGATGAAGTTTTCATCGCCAAACCGTATAAAAAATTAGAAAATTCTTGAAACCCACAGTTTTGCACTATTGCTTTTTAACTTTTCGGGAGTCAAACGAAAGATTTCAACAAAGGTTATTACCCTAGCAAGGTTTTGAATTGGCGGCGCACTCTAAAGAGATTCAGCCTGGGTTAAATCCTGCAGAAAAAAAAAACAAAAGCAACAAAATATTCGTCTGATAAATTTTTTTCTTTTTACGTAAATTAAAAAACAAAAAATATCTACTGAAAATATTTACAATACACACTTTTTCTACCGAAAAATATCATACATTCATACAAAATCACTGACCAAAATGCATGACATTTTACTATATAAATAAGTGTTTTTAGTCACTTGACGGTCTACTTTGATAATATTCAATTAATATTTTTTAGAATTTCTTTCATTAGATCTGACATGTTTAGGTACGTTTTAAGCCAGGGTAGAGCAAAGAAGACGGTCCAGATCTTTCACAAAGTCGTGGCAAGTAACTGAAAACACTTATTTATATAATAAAATGTCATGAATTTTGATCAATGATTTTGTATTATATATATGATATTTCTTGGTAGAAATAGTGTATAGTGTAAATATTTGCAGTAGATATTTTTTGTTTTTTAATTTACGCGAAAAGAAAACATTCTTGAACGTATATTTCCCGCAGTAAGGTTTTGATTAAACGATGCATCCTTAAACCCGTTTTTTAGAGCAATATTTGGATTTTTGCATACCACCTCTAATGTTTTTCGATTGGCAATAAAATCACTGTATCTTCAGTAAAGGGGTTTTATTTCCGTAATGTGATTCGAGAGAATTCAATCGTGTGAATAATAGTATATTACGATACAAGTGGCATAAATAGTCCATTACGGCACGGCGTGTATCGAGGGTAGCACCCGAGCGTAGCGAGGGAGCTAAACGCCGTGCCGTATCGGACTATTTATGCCACGGATAGGCGTGGCATAGGTGCAGATTTATGCCACCCAGTGATATAAAAGAATGTTGTAATTTTAATATGATTTAACAGATTTACACCTTAATAATAACAATTAGAATATTTCATCGATAAATGAGAAGACGACGAGACGGCAAGTGTGCATTCAAATAATATTTTTGAAAATTGTAACCTTTTTTATAATAACCACTAGTCAGCTGATCTTATCTCACCCACTGAACTTAAATGCTTGATGCTTGACAAATATAAAATTGATTTCACTACACTCATTAGCGTATATTTATGCCCTGGTAGAAGTGCTTACTAACGGTAAACTGTTGGCCAAATTGACGGTTTTAGCAGGTTCGTTGGCCAACCATATAATCAACTGTTGGGTTATTTTCTGCCAGGGTGCAGACCAAACTTATAGTTGCCAACATTTTACCTTGTAAATATTTTACTACAAGTATTTGAAGCAGTAATAATTTTTCACATGAATTATCACCTCCAAATCTGCATAAAGACATTAATATTTTGGACCAGATAATATTTTGGTGAATGATTGAAATTTCATAGCATAATAAGTTATGGAATCATAGCTTCGAAAGGCGTATATGTATAGAAATAACATAAATATTGTATAGAACTTATAAGAAAAAAAAATACTAAAAATATTAAATAAAAACAATTTTATAGTTCAAGACAATCCCCTAAATATTGAACAACTATTCTGTTTGAAGCATTGAGACTACACTATGATGACCTTAAAACGCAATTTCTTATTACATCGGATAGCGTAACTACGAAGAAAAGCTCAATGTTCTACCAAATAATTTAACCTTTTTTTAGTTTTTGATTTTTAGTTCAAAAACTAGTCATCAAAATGGTTTAAAATTTTCACATGAAATAGATATTATCGTTTTTTATTGTCATATTTTTTTTTCAAAACGTTTGACGATTTAGTTTTGAAGATATTAAATATTTTTTAAAAATCACCTTTTTTAGCATACGAATTGAATGGAACGGTCAATCTGGAAAATCTTGCGGGATAAAGTACGCAAATTTTATACTCTTTTAGATACACTATTATTGAATATATTGTATAGAACGTATTATCAAAAAAAGCAAAAATATTATTTCGAAAATGGAAAAATGGCTATAATATAGCCATAAAATAGTCAGAATCATAAAAAAAAATGTTTCCCGAATTTAGAATCAAAAAACATATATGCCAAATTTTATTAGAATTATGACGGTATATGTACACACACACACACACACCAATATCCATACGGACATTTACTATAATACCTAAATAAAAAAGTCATGATCTGATGTTGTGAAGCCAAGATAGACGTTTTGTGATTGGCTCATGTATTGCGCATGCATCTAAGTCAGGAAGTCTAAAAGTCTTTTAGGTTAAGGCGCGCGAAGCGCGCTGTTCAAGCTCTAGTACTATAAACATTTGATTTGAACTTCTAACACACCAAAAAATATTTTTTTGAAGTTTTGACAAAATATTTTATTATTACAAAGCTTCCTCTAGGAGGAAGCAATACTTTGGCACATCGCCGGAAGACGAACAAAAAGCGAGCAACAAATCTAAACCCGTAATGCGTAAAACCCACCTACCCTACTCATGGCGAATTTAATAACAAGATACGGCAGCAAATAAGAGGAAGGCGAGCAAAAGCGAGAAGGAAATTGGCATTGAAATGAAGGTTATGTTAAAAGCTTAATTACCTTCAGGTATATCTTGATGCAATTTTAACGATAGTCTATAATGCGTCGCTGTTCCAGTTTGTCGTGTGGTCAGAGAAACGATAAGTAGGTTATAGAATTCATGTAGTTTATTTTTCTTTTTACAAACTGAAATGGCTTCACTAAAGTGATATAAATGACACCGTATTAGATTTATGGAAAGCAGGTGCAGACAGAGAACACAATGAAATAAGATTTAATAAGTCCTTTTTATTTCGTGCTCTCTCTTGTGCAGCCAAACTCGAACTAACTCGATTGGTCGTATGCCTCATGCTCGAGACCCTACTCCCTATGGCTATTATCGCTATTTTGTTTATGAAATTTGACTGTGTGTGAGTATGTGTGTGGCCGTGAAACTATTTCTTAAAAGTATGATCTAATTGAATCGGACTTCCTATGTAACTTTAGGAGCTTTTATACACTACCCTTTCTCAGTAGAGAATAAGAAAAGTTTACAGTAAGTTAAATTGATTTTTGCATACATATCAGTACACCGCTCGCGGTTCCCTCCAGCTACCTGGGCCTTATCGACTCTATAGGCCGAAGTCACCTGTTGCACGCTCATCAACCTGACAACCATCTCGCGTGCTGTGAGCTTCTTATACTCCCGGCCGTGCGATTGACCCGCGCTTCCAGCACCCGACGCTTGAACTCTCTCTTCTCTTAGAAAGAATCTTATTTATTAGCCGCAATACATGTTTACATTTTAAAATCAATGGATTTATTCTTCCATTTCCTCGTATAAGTTTCATATACTATTTATACATCATACACGAGAGAGCAGCTGCGCCCGCTACGGCACGCCTTGACAGTAAAAACGAACGCTTCATAGGGGTGAGGGTGAACATTTTGAAAAATAAAGATTTGAAAGGAGAAAATTACGAATTGGTTTATAACGAAAGATAAAATTTAAAGTCTCAAAAGATTGGAAAGGTATAACATTAAAAACCTAAATTTGGAAATTCCTAAAAGTATCTTTATCGCAATATTTGAACCACAAATATCGCATTTTGCAATTTCAATTCAACATTTCTGTTCTATAAATTTTTTCATTTCAAAATCTCAGTTTATAAATGTTCAATTTCCAATATTTACCCTTTCTAGTTTTTATATTTCAAAATTTTTATCCTTACCCCGCTTCACGGTACATAGGCCAAGAGTGCTGGCCTTCCTAAATACCTCATACCTGTACCAATGCCCCACCTTCTTGATCTTGCCGTCGCATCCTATTGTCTACACTCTACGTACTATTCATATATGGATGGGATGCACAGGACATATATGGATTTTCCCCAAATATTAATAGAGGTCTGGCGCAATTTTAAATTATAATAAAGATTTTCTTACTATAATAAAACTTGGCGAGAGACAATTGCGCTAAAAGTCAACAACATTGGTGACAACATCCGGTTGGTGAGCGTGCAACAGGCGTGCCTTTGACACCCGCTTGCGAGCGCCAGTTGCCTATAGGGCTCAGGTAGCTGGAGGGAGCCGCGAGCGGCGTTATATTTATTTATATCACTTTAGTGAAGCCATTTCAGTTTGTAAAAAGAAAAATAAACTACAAGAATCCTATAACCTACTTATCGTATCTCTGTCCACACGACAAACCGGAACAGCGATGCATTATAGACTAGCGTTATAATTGCATCAAAATATACCTAAAGGTAATTAAGTTTTTAACATAACCTTCATTTTAATGTCAATTTCCTTCTCGCTTTTGCTCGTTTTCCTCATATTTACTGCCGTATTTTATTATTAAACGCCATGCGTAGGGTAGGAGGGTTTTACGCATTTCGGGTTTAGATTTGTTGCTTGCTTTTGCTCGTCTTCCGGCGATGTGCCGAAGTATTTTTTTATGATTTTGATGTTAGTTTTATGTTTATTGAACGCCAAAACCTTTAGTTCTATACATGTTATCCCTTTTATTTTTGCGTTCTTTCACAAACGCAGTTATTATTTATAAAAGTGTAAGAGGTTATCTTATTGTGTATATTTTTATTCAAAAGCTAATTTTAGGTAATTCATTTTTATCATTATAATTCTTATCCTTGTAATCTATATTAATCAATAGCGAATACAATTTTTTCGAACATTTTCTTACTGTCCCACATAAAATTTTGTTTCCGAAAATTACTAAAATCTTTGCTTTTAGCTTAAATCGGTCAACTTGGATTTTAAAAATGATGAGCGAATACTTATTGTTTTTATAGTAATATTTTTACAATATGAAATAACCGTCCGATGTTGCATTTTGCTGCTAAACTTTGCATCTATAGTCGCAGTGCTCCTGACAAGTGAAGTAAATAAGAGCGTTTAAGCTGTTATATAGCTCTAGCTCTGCTCTGTTGTGAACTGTACAGTGTATATAATACCATTGGGGCGCTACCCCTTGATACCGATTTCGGACGATCGCGTGTTTTAAGAGCCCTTGAGCATACCGTGATAAATATATGGTAACCGAGAAAATGTGCCGTTCTTTTGCGATGTATTTTCGAAAAAACTGTTGCACTTAGGATCTTGAAAAAAAATATATGAAATTGTTTGCTACGCGCTCTGTGCGCGGAAGCAAGTTAAAATTTCCTTCCGTGAGCTAAACCATTTACAGTGGACAATTCAAAAATATATAACTGCCCCTTTGCGTCGACAAGACTATTTAAATTTAAATAACAGATTTAGTAAAAAAAAGTTTTGGATGATCAAAAAAAGATATGTATGAAATTAACCTACTATCAAAGACACCTATATTGTAACTTTTTTGCAAACACTTTTATAAAATCACTTTCATAAAATTCAAATTTTGAGAAAACAGTAGAAAAACGTTAATTTAAAATATCTTAACTTTCATCCTCAATTTTGTACCCAAATTTTCTGTTTTGTATAAAAATTGAAAAGAAGTTACCTAAAAATCCATTAAACAACATAATATTTGCAATGTACATCAATGAGGACCATTTTCTTACTTTGTAGGTGCCTTTTTGGGTCTGCTATTCTGCAACCGGCATTTTGAATTTGAATTTTTTCATCTTTAAATTCAAAAGTATTGATCTTAAAACATTATTAAACAACAGTTTTTGTTCAAATTTAAATCAATTTTGACCGCTATTTTGAATATTGAAATTTTTATTGCATTGTTGAACTCAGCGACCCCCCGAAAACCCTTAAACCTTTATTGTATTTTAAAAATAACCAACCGTTCTCAAGAAAATTTAAATACCTCCAATTTTTAACATATTTTGCAATAATAAACAACTAGCAAAAAACTTTGTGTTACCGTTTCAATTTAATAATTTGTAACCGCTCAAATGTTAATAATTCTTTTATTTATAAAATTGTAAATAAGAAACGAAACAAGTTTTCCGACGACCGGTGACAGTCGATACTGTGTCGTAGGCCGCGTGCACGGCGTTCGTAAAGGATCGTCCAGGGCAGCTTTCCTCCTTCGACGATTTTGACATGATATCATGCAAATAAGTAAATCGGTAAATGAAGGAGGGTACGGGGTGAAATGCGCAGAGGCTTTCACGGACGATTGGCCATAGGAAAACTTGTGCTTAAGAGAAACGTTCGAAAAGAAGTAGGTTGCCTAGTGATGAAACAACAATTATGTTTTTTGACAATTGAGCGAGCAGGCAATGGAAAATTGGGCAGATGTTGGCGAGCGATCGAATAGTTCGGACGTTTGGTCTGTCAATAAAGTTTGTCTTTTCTAATTCAGTGTCTCTGTGTCTTCTTTCTTCGTGCGCACAGCTGATAGTGATTAAGATCAGCTACACTTTGTGATGATATTTAAGGGGATATTGTCCGAAAAAACACTGGTTTTCTATTACATAAAACTTTTTAAATAAAGCTTGCAAATGAAAAACCGAGTCTGTAGCGCCGTAGTGTTAAGCTTAATGAATCGTTCTACCGAAAGAAAAATTCGATCGGACTTTCTGTTTTTCTAGAAGTTTGAAAATACAAAATACGACTATCAAATAACGTATCATAAAAATTACCGTCGAGTATAAATGAATATATTCAATACAGCCAAAATTCTAGAAAAGTAGTTATAGCTATTAGTACACAGGACCGGCTTTAAAATTATAGAATAAAATAAAAATAAATTTTGAATATTAAAAAAGGTTTTTTAAACTATTTGTAATTATTTGATGACAGTATTAATTAAATTAACAAAATCTAACAAAAAAATAATATAATTAAACATTTTTTTTATTTACATGTATAAAATAATGTAAATTGTGAAATTATAACAATCATACCATTTATATTCTGTACTAAAATGTAATACATAATACGATATTTACTTTTATATTAAATGATAACGATATCTTCAATCCCTAACGAAAAAGAAAAATGAAAATAATTGATAAAAAAAAAAACGTTATGAACTGCAGATGATAGCAGAAAAATGTCGGAATTGAGACACAGATAACAGTAATCTTTTGTTGTCTTCAGTTTTACTTTTATATTGCTAGATACTTCAGTTGGATTTATTTTTTTCAGGCGTAAAATTTTACAATTTAGAAAAGTGTAGACAACAGTTATTTCATAGTTCAGAACAGTTTTCTTCGTTTTATAGTTGCTTTCTTCTCCGTTCACGAGTTTGTTCCCAATCAAAACAGTTATCTTCGGATTTCTACACATTTTGATTAACTGTTTTAAAAACACGCCTTGAATAACATAAAAAATTAACTTTTAAAAAAAGTAAAAGGTTATAGGCGAGTTTGATATATTCCGCAACGAAATAACAGATAAAAAAGAACTGAGATCAATGAATCAAAGTCAAGTTTATTATATTTAATAATATAATGAAGCAAAAAAAAATTTTATTGGTCAATAAAGGGCTTACTTAACTTAAAGTTAAATAATACACTGATCAATTAGGAACAACTCTCAAGATACTTACTACGTAACTTGCCATGACCGTTTCATTGTATTTATGGTGTTTTATGACGTTATAATATAGAGTTTTGACTGTAGTTTTTTTGCACATTTTATTTTTTTGTAAAATATTTTTTTTTATAAATATAGAATTTTTATACTGCACATGCGGTATAAAAAAAAATTTTGACTTACAAAAATTTTGCATAACTAGAAAAACTATTTTTCTATTTTCATTTTGTACTCTTTTCAACTCCGTTGAAATGGTTTTTCAAAGAGTCTACAACCCACTTTAACATATACCATACATTCTTTTTTTTCTTGTAGAAGTAGAAAAGATGTAGAAAGTTATAAAAAAGCATATGAGATAGAGCATGCGATAGACATAATTGACATAAAGCGGTTTCCATAATCTGTCATTGATGTTGTTTGCATAATATTTGTGCCAGCATTTTTTTTTATTTAATGTAATAATTTTGTTTTGCTTTATATAATTTGTTTTTTTTTTGCACCACAATATATATAAACTATTATCAGAAAAACTAAAAATAGTATCTTGTGTCCCAAGGGGCATTCATAGACCTAGTGTGGGGTATGTGTATGGTCGAATTGGCAGCGATAAACAGTCGGTTTGTTCGATTATTGAGATTGGACATGAACTGGACAGTCTAGTTCACTAAATATAGATATACTGCAGCATGCGCTTCGGACAGTTCTGGGCAGAACTGAACTGTCTAATCTCCAATATTGAACAAATCTAGTACTTAAATTATTTCTGTCCTCTGATAGCAATGTCACATAGCTACCAGTAGGAGACATGGGAATTACAACATTGATTCCACTCTAAAAACAGATCACACAGTCACATAGATACTTATTTCACTACACATAACACAGTAAAGATCTGTTGTAAACATAATAAACACAAGAATAACGAAAAATCTGTTCTTAATCTTGTGTGATGGTGAATCTTTATCCAGACATCATCTAGCAAGAATAATGTATCAGTACATCAGTAGAATCAGCAGGAGCAGTCAGAAATACAAGGGATAACCTTCAAACGCCAAAATCTCAAGTTTGTTACTGGAGTTACGTATCTTCCTATACTGCAGCACTCCTTGATGGGATCGCGGGGAGCCGAGCGGAGGTTATGTCTCAAAACAGATACGGGCGCCACACTAGCACTTCTGATTATATAACTGACACTTGTCGCTACATCGCGTTGTCGCTATCACTGCGTAATTATGTCCGAAAAGTCGATCTGAGCAAAATATCGCGGTTCGCGGAGGTCCTCAAGCGGCTTCGAAACGATCAAAACACGCACAGGCGGGAAGGCAGAGATCATGAACGTGCTAGCCGCTCGCCAAATAGACGCGCACAATGCTGTGCATAGCGCAGAAAAGCTGACAGCCTGTCGAGCTTACTTCTCCAGAGCCAGCGAACAGCTGTTCGACTAAGTCTGGATGATAGTAAAAATAGGAATAAAACATTTTTTTATTCGAATTAATCAAATCCAGGACACATAGTTGCCGTTTGGCAATAATCTATCCATGTAAATTTCATGACTTTAGGAACGTGATGAAATTCCCATCTAATACTTATAAACTTTATTTTAATGAATTAAAATACTATAAATAGATAATTTCTTATTTTTTTTTTTTTACATGGCATTTGGAACTCGAAAGTTCATCGCCTCATCTACGCAAGCCTTCCACGCTGCCCTATCTTGTGTCAACCCCACCCAAGATGCACCTCTCCGATCGACACCCACCCGTCCTATTTCTACTAGATCCGCTTTTACGTTGTCCTCCCATCTACGTCTAGGTCTACCTAGAGGTCGCGTTACCATCGGCCTGCCCTTCATGACACGCGCTGCCGTACGGTCGTCTCCCATTCTCGCTACGTGCCCTGCCCATCCCAATCTGCGCGATTTTATTATTCTGTTAATATTTGGTGACGCGTACAGATTGTGTAACTCATCATTGTGTAGTCTCCTCCATTCCCCGGTTTCCTCATCTTTCTTCGGCCCGTATATTTTTCGCAAGACTTTATTTTCAAATACCCTAAAACGGTTGTCCGCCTGCTTAGTGAGAGCCCACGTTTCGCACCCGTACAGAACCACCGGCAGTATTATTGTCGTGTATATTCTTATTTTAACGTTTTTAGACAACAGCCTCGACTTAAGTAAATTACTCATGGCGTAGAAGCAAGCATTACCCGAATGGAGTCTCTTATTTATTTCGACATTAATATCGTTTCCATCATTTATGGTCGTACCCAGATACCTGAATTCGCTAACCTTTTCAAAAGTAATATTCCCAACTCTGAGATCTTCCTCCCCTCTGCAGATGCCTAGCTTATCCACAATCATGTACTTTGTTTTTGATTCACTCACTTCTAACCCTGTATACTCCACCGCTTTTATGAGGATTTCCGCGTTTCTTACTACCGTTTCCCTACAATCCCCCAGTATATCCAAATCATCTGCGTAGCCTAGTATCTGCGTTGTTCCATTAAGCGTTGCGCCCAGCTGGCTAACCTGCATTTTTCTAACGGCATACTCTAACGTTAAGTTGAACAGCACCGTAGAGAGCCCATCCCCTTGTTTTAAACCATCGCGTATCATGAAGGGTTCTGATACATTACTGCCTACTCGGACCTTTCCCGTGCTTCCGTTCAGACATATTTGAATTAATCTCACGAGTTTTTTCGGTACACCGAGAAGTACTAGAATTTGATACATTTTGCTTCGCTTAATAGAGTCGTACGCTTTTTTAAAATCTATAAATAGTTGGTGTATGGTTTCGCAAAATTCCCACTTTTTCTCTAACAACTGTCTTATGGTAAACATTTGATCGCTCGTCGATCTGTTGCGCCGAAATCCGCACTGATAATCTCCTACTATATCTTCCGCGAATGGAGTGAGTCTAGCTTGTATTACGTTTGACAGAACTTTGTAGCACGTTGCTAAAAGTGAAATACCCCTATAGTTATTGCAGTCTGTCTTATCACCCTTTTTAAAAATCGGTATAATGATAGATTCCTTCCAATTTTCGGGTATTGTTTCATTTTTCCAGATGGCACATACTAGTTTATAGATTTTGAAAGTGAGCTCGACGCCCCCATGTTTGAGTAACTCAGCTGGTATAGAGTCATTTCCCGCGGCTTTGTTGTTTTTTAGTTTTTTAATCGCGGCCTCTACTTCTTGGTAGCTCGGTTCCTCCACGTGGGGTTCAGCAGTGTGAATTTCGTCCCCTAATTCTTCGCTATTTTCGTGCACGTTTAATAATTTATCGAAATAATTTTTCTACAGCGACAGTAATTCGTTGTCATTTGTTACGAGGTCCCCGTTTTCGTCCTTCATCAATTGCGCTCTACCCCTAAAACCCTTTCTGATGGCGTTAATCCCTCTGTACATTTCGCGGGGGTTATTTTCCTTACTGTTAGTTTCTATTCTCCTAATAAGATTCTTTTGATACTCCCGCTTCTTATTTCTGTAGATCGCGCTCGTCCGTTTCCTTACGTTAGAATACTCTTCTACGGTCCTATCGCTTCTATTTTGTAAGCTATCTAATTTAGCCTTTTTGCGCCTTTCAAACCAGAGTTCGCACTCTTCGTCAAACCATGGTTTGCTCTTTGGCTTTTTCTTTTTACCCAGTACTTTGTTCGCGGCCTCTTTTACCGTTTTTTCGATGTCCCCCCATAAGCTATTCGGTTCGTCATTCCCCTCCGGCGATGTGTTTGCTTCTTCAAGTGCCTGAAACCTGTTATTAATTTCTATCTGGTACCTAATTCGCTCTGTTCTATCTCGTAGTTTCTCAATATGGAAGCTTTCTACCTTGTTTGCTCGCTTACTATTTTGATTCGCTACTAGTCTAGCTCTTAATTTGGCTACTACTAGGAAGTGGTCCGAGTCGCTATCTGCCTCTCTGTAAGCCCTTACGTCAAGAACATTAGTATGACGTCTTTTTTCAATGAGGAAATGATCAATTTGGTTCTGTGTGGCCCCGTCCGGCGATGTCCACGTTGCCTTGGGTATGTTCTTGTGCTTAAAACACGTAGTTTTGATTATAAGATCTTTTGCCGCCGCGAAATTTATGACCCTAATACCATTATCATTGCTGGCTTCGTGCAGGCTTTCCTTACCTATAGTAGGCCTAAACATTTCCTCCCTACCTATTTTAGCATTGAAATCGCCTAATACTATTCTTGTGTCGTAAGACGCGAATTGGTCGATTACCTGCTCTAAAGTTTCGTAATAGAGATCCTTAGCTTCTTCTTCTTTGTCCTCCGTAGGACAGTGTACATTAATAAATACATATCTATACCATTCACCTTCGATAATGATGTACGAGAGCCGATCATTGACGGATTTAAAACTTTTAACCCAATGTATGATGCTTTTGCTTACGAGAAATCCGGTGCCTAGAGATCCCCCACTCCCGGCCCCATACAGGTACGTGAAGTTACCCGATGCTAGTACTCCGCCATCTGGCCACCGCGATTCCTGTATTGCTACCAAATCTAGATTGTACCTATCAGCTTCCTTTACGAGTTCTTTAAACGCACCTGCTCTGTATAGACTGCGAACATTCCAAGTTCCGACCCTTAAGTCCCTTTTGGTTCGGATTTGATTTTTTTGAGCCATGATGTTATGTTAAACCCGCGCGCTTCGGATCCTGTTCCGATCGCAGGTGAGTCCACCGTTCTAGAGGTGATAACCCCCATACCTCTCTAGAACTAAGTATGAGAGCTTTCCGACTTTGACGAGGACAGTGTCAATTCGTCGTCAGACACACTACGGTTTCATTCTCGCATCCTAACGCCCCCTGCAAGGCAGCGCGCCTTCGCTGGCATCGTTACCGCGTAAGACCAGGTGACGAATCATTCTACACATCCCCTTTCGGGGCAGTTGTCATCGCTCCCGCATCCTCCTCGGCAGCAGGATTTTGGCCCATTTTTGTAATGTGTGATGAAAGAGATAGATTGAGAGATAAGAGATAATGTGAAGTGTTTTTGTTGTTGTGGTGCTTGCGTAGTGTTTCTAGATGAATGCGTTCGACAGTGTGGGCTCATCACACCCACGCCTGTTCCTATCGGCTGTCCGCGGCTGCTTATTCAATTTATTCGCAGCTAACCTCTTTCTCAGGGGCTGTTCCTCTATCCGCAACCTAAGGACGCGCTGTGTAGTGGTGATAGGCACCCACCCGTCCGATCTGGACGACAACGCCCAAGACCCGCCTAGGGTAGCAGCATTGTAACAGAGATAATTTCTTATAAATTTTTTAATTTCCCGAAATAATAATGGTTTTTAATAATATTTATAATAATTTCGCTGAGATAAAAGAACGCATCTTAAAATTATGAATGTATATTTCAAAATAAACAATACTGAAAATTCGAATTCATGAGTCGAAATTATTCACAAAGAACTAAAAAACTTCGCATATGATATTGGATACTTGTAGAATGGTCGTATATAACTCATATAAGCTTTTATAAAACTACCGAGAGCACTATATAGAGCCGATATTTTCACGTAGAGCTAGAGTCTGCGGGGACCGGGCAGCCGTTTGAAGGATTGTTGCCCGGTCCCACAGGTTCCAGCACGTTGATTATTATATCTTCATATACAATATGCACGATATATATATATATATATATATATATATATATATATATATATATATATATATATATATATATATATATAAGTTTTATTGTAGACCTTCATCGACCTATAATATGGGGTATGGGCATTTGTCTATAAATGTTTGTTTTGCATTTTGTTAGTATATAGATGTATTCACGGACAGTATAAAATATGTAGTCTGCGGGGACCGGGCAGCAGTTCGGAAGGACTGTTGCCTGGTCCCCACAGGTTCCGGAAAATTGTTTATATCCTCCTCTACTTACATACGATATTGAATACTGATCGCGAGGTCGAGTATAACTTCCCGAGTAGAAATTGACTTTACGGCGTCGGTTTGGACCGGATTCGATGCCTTAAGTTCGCTGCCAGGGCCTGATTCGGCAACCTGATCATGTCCAAATACGACTTGTAACCTGGTAAAGGTCCGGGCCGGATAAGGTGCCGGAAGTCAAGATATTTTCAGCGTGCAAAACCGGCACGGATCCGGCCCAGATAAAGTGTACCTGAAGTAAAATCCACAGCAAGCATGCAGCGACTATCTGGGCCGGAACAGGGCCGGAAGAATTATTAGCCAGTGCATGCATTCGTTACAGAGATCTTAATAGAAAAAAAAGTAAATCGTAATATTAAATAAGAAGTTTTTTTATTATAAAAATACAATTCGGACGTTTATGACTCATTTTCAGCTTGTCTAGCTCTTTTGAAGCGATGACCCTCCCAATCCCCTGCATTATTAATAACAGCGCCAATAACTACTAATAAGGCATTCTCTTCTATCATTTTCTTGGAAGCGAAGGCATGTTTCATTGATTCTATAATACGAATAAAAATGTACATTGTTAAATTCTTAAATTTTATTATAAAACAAAATGATTTATCGTGAATGATCTTACCGTAGAAGCATTTATAAAAATTGGTGTCCTTAAAAATATCTTTTTTAACTTTACTTTTTTTTGGGCTGTAAATGAAATCATTGACTCTCTTCCGAAAAATCTTTTAAACAGCGATTTACAGATTTTTAATTCCGGCACTGTTGTATTGATATTGCAGATAAAGAACTTTTTCTAAAAAAATATTTAAAAATCGAATGCTAACAATAAATTACTTATAAAACATACTCTAATAATGTGCAAAGAATGACTGACCATATCATTGTATAAGTCTCATATGATTTTTTCATCAAAAGCTTTCCGCTCTTCTACGGATTTTGTTGGCAAACTCAATTGATATTTTTGCATTATGACTTCCAAAGTCATAATGCTCTCATCTTCTCCAAAACTTCTCTTATCACAAGTATATGTTTTTATATCATCAACATCCGTTGAAGTAAAAAGAGTTTGGCATCTACTTTTGAAATTTCGTCTTTTACATTCCTATTGAATTGAGATGTGAGTTCTACAAAATTAAAAAGGGATTATAAACAGCATTAATGATTCGAGCAGGAATTTTGTTTGCATTCGTATGCATATATTACCTTTAGAATGTTTTTTTACTTCATCCTTGAAATCTTTAAAAAAAATAATAACATTAGAATTTCAATGTATAATTACAAATACAGACTAAAGGGAAGTTTTTAAAGGAATACAAAAATTACCGTTCAATAAATTGTGAAGATATGCTTTAATTTCTGTAAGAGTAAAAACAGTTTTCAATTTCTTATAATTCAAAATAATAAAAAAAAAATCTATGTTACCTGACAAGTAAGATTATGTGGGCAAAATCGCCAAACATTTGTGCGCAGCATATTTCTTCTCAGTAAATAAACATAGAATATAATACATACAATTCTCAATTTCTGATGTGAGCGTTCTGACTTCACTGTTAGGTTGTTTAAAAGGTACTGTTTCTTTTACGATGACTTCTTCAGTGCTTGTTTCCATGTTATTATTTTCAGCATCCCGTAGAAGCTCTTGAAGATTGTTTTGTTCATTATTGACATTGGACTCGGGTCTACTTAAGGTAGAAAGATGCTTAATCAATTTTTCGCTTTCAAAGGATGATTGATGTTGTTGATGTTTAACAGCATCTTCATACGTAACTGTGAAATATCAAAACAAATATAGAATCAAATATGAAATAAAATATAGAAAATATTGAGATATTTACCGTAACCATTCATAACTGCGCATGACATGGGTTCCCATGTCTCTGGTGGTGTTGCATTTACCATTGATACCATGCCGTTTATCAAATCTAAATCATCGCTGCTATGTGGTGGCTCCAAATAATGGACGTATGTCTCATTATTCTCATGCAATGTAACGAAATTGATGGGAACAATCACAATGTCGTTTAACATTAAGGGATATCTTTCATCAGTAATTTTGACCGTAGCAAAGTTGATTTCTTTCTTGGAAGACATCTGAAAATCAAATAAAATGCAATACAACTTTATCATGTGTCAATTGAAAAACTGACTAAGAAAATGCATCTTTTCTCTTTATAAAGTAGTTACAAGATTGTGGTATAAATTTGGAACATAACCACAAACAATATACATGCATTTAACAGTATAATATTTTGAACTATTTCATAGTAATAAATACAATAATGAAGACTTTTTATGAGATTCAGGAATATTAAATTACTGTTGAAAATAACGTGTAAATAAATGAGATTCTTTCTTTAAAGTCGTCCTTGCAGTTTGCCATGCGAAATCCCCTTTTCACTGACACCTGAAACTATTCAGAACAAAGGAATAATTTTTCCGGATTATCAGAGAAATTCGAAATAAGCGCAAAGTTGTGGGATCGTTGTAAGCGCATAAAGTTGCGCGCGCATCTATGAGAAGAAGTTACGGCGCGAGTCCGGCCCAGATTCACCAGATTTGTATCAATGTTCATTTTTTATTTGTGCAATTATTATCAGTATAATGTTGTTATGTTATAGTGAAAAATAAAACATTATTGTATGTATTTTCAGAATTTTTATTTATTTAAGAGTTTAATCCATGAATAAGAGGCATTACATACAAACATGGCTTGTTGTCTGCCAACTCATAAATGGATAATAAATAAATAAATAGTATATTGTGTACCAAGGGCGTAAAGTGGGCTTTTTTAGGCCGAGTGTAGATTTTGCAGTACGAGTCAAGGCGAGTTAGCCCGAGCCGAAGGCGAGGGCGTTTACGAGCCGCAAACGAGTACTGCAAAATCCACGAGGCCAAAAAGCCCACTTAGCCCTTGGTGCACACCATATTTTATGTAACGCGCGGACGTATTTTCGCGTTTTTTCGTACGTGTTAAGAGGGACTGATGTGACTATTTTTTGACACGGCAACCGTGCTCTTGTCTTGTTCAAACATTATATAAAATAAATAAATAATGCAAATTTATCAAAATCAACTTTTTTTTACAATTACAAAAAAAATTTTGCGGGCAATAAAGGCCATTATTGCCCGCTGTTTGAATATGCGGGCAATAAAGGTTTTTATTGCCTACTAAAATAACTTTTTTGCCCGCTGGTCAAAAAAGTGTCACTTTAGTCCATATTAATAGGTACTAAAAACGCGAAAATCGTTCGCGTGTTACATAAACCATTTTACATTCAATATCACTTAATGATATGTTTATGCTCTCACTATAAGTTTATTTGACTTGATAAATATTAAATTTTGATGACTCAATTGGGTAATCCAACGCAGCTTTTATAATTTTTATTGTTTTTCCACAGATGCAAAGTTTGTTTATATCTTCACATTCGTTACTAGTTTTGTTTAAATACATGCTAGAAATTTCAATGATTCGCTTGTTTTTTAGAAGTACCACATTGTTAGGAGCTTTGGTGGTTAACTTGCACTCATAAAACATTATCCGTTGAACTGTAAATTTATCTTTATGGTTTATCGGATGCTTTTTTTTATTTTGCCAAGTTTGTTTTCAAATGGGAAAGCCGTGATATCACTTAAACAACATTTTAGATTGTTCACATCATTTGTGACATGTATGAGACTGTGCATGTTAAGAATAAGTGACTCCATACATTTCTGTAGACAATTTTACAAATTCATGTAAATATCTTTGAGCTTCATTCTTATAAATGATATAACTTTTTTTGCAATTTAATATACGGCTAGCTATACAGAGAAGTAAAAAGTGTTTGTGCATCTTATCAGATAAAATACCATTCATAACTACCATTCCACAGTACAAAAGAAAGAACCGATATTCAGTTGCTTTCAATTTATCTATCTCACCTAGAGAACGAGTAGTTCTTTGAAATTCACTTGGCACTTGCGATGAGAGATTTAACATTCTTTGAGAAATTCTTAGGATATTGTGTCTACTTAATTTTGTCTCCTTATTCTTTATCCAAAACTCATTTAAAATTTTCTTCATAACTCCTAAGCAACCCAAATGCATGAAATCCAAAACAAATGTCTTGATCATGTCAATATGTGGGGTGATACGTGTTAGTGGAGAGACATCATGGTGGTTCTTGTTGTAATATTATCAATAGGGAAGACAGTTCTCTTATTGATCTTGTGACCAGAAAAACAGCATCGCTCGCAGGCATAGAAACTAGTGTATCCTTTTATGCATTTCAAAAAGGCACGAGCAGGGGTATCGCATATAAAACACATCTCATTGATTTTAAAATGTCTCACTGATGTCAATTCCATCTCTTAATAATAAGTTCAATTCTTCCACAAATTCATCCAAGTATTTTTTCACACACTTTGGCTTTCCTTTGCCACTGTGTACTGCAATCAAAAACGATTCATAAAACTTTGTGGCCATATACACTTTCCCCAATATTGGCCAAAATTCTACAGTACTAGAGTGGAATAGAGGTAAGCCATCAACGCTGAATTGCAAATTCAGTTCTAATTCTTGATGATATTCAACTTTGACAGTTTGTCGAAGCTGACTATAAAAGTTCTGATTCGTTGGATGGATCTTCTGTATTAAATTTTTTTACTTCATATATTTTCTTGATAGGTATTTTGAGCAATGTTTTTGATGATATGGGTAGTTCTGGATGATGAGGGTGAAGTGTTTTCAGGAGAGCATCTAAGTAACTGTATGGGATAGGAAACTCATGGAACCATTTTCTCAAACTTGATACGATTGTTGAGTTTTCATCAGAGTTATTAGGATGTGTATTACTTGAGTGACTATTTTCTTAGCAATATCTATATTTCATTCCGACTTTTTCAAAGCTGGTGTAATATCCAGGTCCTCGTGCACATCACTTACTGCTACACTCGTTTCATTTGTATACACCTTCTGCTGCTGCAGTTTATAAATAATTTATAAATACTTTATAATAATAGGTTACCATTATAACAGTAAAACTATGAATTATACTCAACTGTTTTTGGTTTCTTTGCCTCAGTTATAACCTCATCATTATCAGCATTAGCATTACTGTCTTCCACCAAACTCATTTTTCTTATTTTTTGTTTTAATCGATAGTTTCTTACTCTGATTTTGCGTAAACGCACCGAATTTTCGCTCATTTTTATCACTTATTATTAAATAATAACAGATATTATATGTCTGACTCAGAGGTTACAAACAAACAGTTATTACGGGCCTATTCCGGCTCTATTACGGCGCTAATTTTGGTCTTGTATCAAATACGGGACCCGGAGCTGGGCCGGAACTTTACCATGTTACACGACGGATCGGGTGCCTGAAGTTAATCCAAGTAAGGCCCGGACAATTAAGTCCGGCACGCCGTATTCGATTTCTACTCGGGTTATTATATCATTTATAGCACACTAACCTCAAAATGCCAACTTCATTGTCGATTTTGAGATTGTTGTGCTATAAAATATCACTGTTGTGTCATAATATACTATTTTATAGATAATATACATGAATAAATTTGAGGGTACGTTTTTTTTTTCTCCGTGTAGACCTCGTCATCGGCCACCCCATACACCGAGTAAAAATTAAATCAATATAATTATCGTTCAAAAATGTACATTTAAATAAATATTGGGTTGGGGAAAAAATAATTTCGGTTCTTTCTAATAGATGACGCTAAAGTTGTATATCTATAGTAATGCTTATTTAATGAAGCCACACTATAGCATGTTTAGAAGTTTAAGGTCTATAGTATATTCTAGAGTACAAAGTAGTGTCATCCGTTTACTGATTCAAAAATTATTGCGCTTTGACAATGGAGATTCCAGAAGGCCATTTTCGTCACATTTTGCTTTTCTACTTCCGAAAAGGGAAAACATCAAGGAGATTTTTCGTGTAAACCGTAAAATATGAGTTTAAATATTTTCTACAGATTTAGTTTGATTTTATTTCGTTACTCCGTGCGTTAATCATTTCTCATTTTCTATGAATATTTACAGAAAAATAAAGAAACACGCAGCGGAAAAAGTATAAGCTATGGTCAGTTTTTTTACTAGTGTAGTTTCTCCTTAGATCCGGCACGTACGCGCCCGTAAATAGCGAACGATTCCGCCTACTGAAATCTTTGGTACTTATTGTGTTGCGGGTTATCTCGTGCTTTTTCTGTCTCTGTACGAGCTGACGACAAGCTTTACCTTTCTCTCGATCGGCTCTGAGCGATGATAAATGCTTCTTTCTTCGTCGTTAAGCTCCCGTGATTTGTGATCTGAAAGATGGGTCAAGGGTACATGTTCGTTGCAGTGCATTTTTTAAATATAAAATTTTTATATTAAAACAAAATGTTGCTATTCTTTATTTGAAAATTGTTAGTAATTCTTTTTACACGATTTTTTACAAGTTTAAAGAAAATAAAAATTTTCTATTCAAGCTTTCATTTTTTGTTAAGTTATGAATAAGTGAGCGTATAGTGCATCATTATATTTATGTTACATGTTATCTTTAAAGATAGTACATTATACATGGATAAGATTTTACAAAAAAATATCTCTGGTGGAAATACAAAAAAGTTTTTCAATAGGAATTGGCCATTTTCACTATACTACTAGGCAGGAACTCAACATTTTTTCTACCCATATTTATTTTACAATAATGAAACGTTTTTTAACAGTTGTCAACCATTAGTTATAAGATTAGTGCATTTCTGAGCATTTCCTAGTGAGGATCGCATGGATTCGATATGATATAATCGAGAAATTGTTCATGAACAGGCTAGTTCTAGAGTATAAAAATTCTAGAATAAATGTGTTTGTTAAAAAATTCAAAGAACAAAAATATCGCACATATTTTTGTACGCAGTGTCCGCAAGAAAATCGTGAGATTGATTTCTCAATGTCTTTGAATTTACTATGTATCATAATTGCTATGAAATTGATTCAATTATTTTGCGGTTATGTTTATCCTACCTTTAAGCTCAAGAACTGGTGGAAATAGTATATTACGATACGTGTGACCTAAGTAGCCGATTATTGCACGGCGTGTATTAGCGCCCGAGCGCAGCGAGCCGTGCACTGATGGGCTGCTTAGTTCACGAGTATCGTATACAATTTTATAGCACAGCTGCTTAAATCTGCCAAGTCACGCCTATCCGTGATCTAAGCAGTCCATGCATAATGCATTATTGTACTGCAAGTGCGATATTCACGGTGCAATAATGGACTACTTAGATCACAGATAGACTGACTTAAACGCAGATTTAAGCCACACTGTGCTATAAAAGCGTTTCACAATGAGCTAATTTATTGCTATTTTTGCTGGGCTATTTTTACTTCCGAGGCCATTTATTAAAGTTTGGATTTCCACTAGGGATGTTAAATATACATTTAATTATGTACAGATAAAATAGATGAAATCGTCAAATAGAGAAAAGAGAGAACATTGCCTTTTTCTGCGATAAATACTTGATGGGGTATTCAGTACAGCATATGGTTATTTAAGAGAACTCCTGAAAAATAAAATTAGAATCTGTCATAAATTTGTCACTCTTTAATGGGTTATTTGCCAATGCGTACTGATAGCGAACCTTCCCCACCGTGAGTTTTTCGCTTTGCAGAATATGCGCTGCATTCTATGAATCTTTGTTAGGTAGCTGAATGATGAAAATGTTAGAACTCTACTAGTTTTTATACAATTTTATATTTAGTGGGAATGAATAATAGATAGTCATGATTTTAACTTATAAAATATGATTATAATAAAGATACGTAATTAATCAACTATTGATATGTAGGTTATATAATTATATTATGTCAAACATTACACTATCATAGACAAAATATTATATTTGGTATGACAAATTAAAGTTTTCCGCAAAAGTACACTCCTGGTTAGATGTTAATATTTATTAATTAAAAAGCAAGTGTATAGTAAATGCGAATAAATATAACGAGAGAATTTTCGTGCATGAAATCATAAGATTTGTTGAATTTAAATATAATAATTAATTTTTACGATATATACATTGCGTAATCTAATGTGTGGTATACATTATGCAATTAAAGAAAAAATAGCTAGTGTTCTTTTAAAAGCAAACTCACTATATTTGGTTTTGATAAATTTAATTTTAAAATCTCAGGTATTAAAATATGAATCTTGTTATTGGAAATACGACGTAATAATGTATGATTAATCAGTAAAATTTTCGTTGCATATTTTCTAGGTAGAAAACATAGCTGTTAATATAAAATAGTTATGGTGATAAACATTATAATGAATTCGTTAAAAAAAGTTGGTTTACTGTAATTTTTTATGGAATACATTTTCTTTAGGTAACACTATGCACAATGTATTTCATGCATTAAAAGACATGATTTCATATTAAACTTTCTTATTTTCTACAGTTATTATTACATCTTGCAAGTACAAAAATAACTTTAACGTCGTTTATTTTACAAATGATATATCTAAATTATTAACATTTGAAATCGGAACATAAGGCACGCCAATCTCATTGATTCAATGTGAATAACTAACTCTATTTTATATTAGTTTGTTTTTGAAAATCATAGTCAATAGATTAATTTATTATATTCACGATACTCGTGATCTAAGTGTAACACGATCTGCACGGAATACCACGCAAAGTACCAGCAAACGAAGAGCAAATATTAGTTTACAATTTGAATCTCAAAATTAATTTCGAAGAATATCTTTCGGCTTTTCAGGTACACCAAATTAAAGCTACTTCTCTTGTATAAAAAAAAATTAATATAAAAATTGATTATTTCTTCATATACAAATGACGTCTGGTGCACCGCGAGGTCTTTTTTAGAGTCCACTGCACTATCTCAATGCCAGGACCGCGGTGCTCTTTCAAGTGAAGTTTCTCCTCGGCCTGGCGTAAATGATGCGTTCGCCATCCGGGGGCGAGCGGAGCATCGTAGCGACACCGCCAGTCGCCGATGCCACCCCAGCAAGCATTGCTTTGCCCTTACCGTGGAGAAAAGACGTAGTTCCGTCACCGCCACTGCTTGGTAAAGTGCCGATCGAGCCAAGCGATCGCGGAGGCTGCGGACGCTCCTGTATCACAGTCTCCGTTATATTATTGAGGTTTTCAGCTTCCGAGAATGTGCGCCGATGAACTGTCGAGTAGATGGCTGTACTACTATTGAATGCGTTGTTACTGCATAATAAAATAAAAAAAAAATGAAGATAATAAAAGCTTACACGAAATGCATAATTAAACATTTAAAAATCTATTGCATTGAAATACTATACTATTCGTGTATATCTCTCGTGTATATATATCTACTATTCGTGATTAAACTATTGCCCTATGAGTTTTTTATTTTATGCTAATAAATTTAATAATGTTCTAGTTTTTAACTTAATATGCCAATCACGCAAGTATAATGAAGTGCATGCGTTTTACCTGTGCCTCTGTTTCTGATCTAGCATCATCGTTTGGAATCGCCTATCGCACTGCAGGCCTGCGCTTCCACCACTATTTGGCTCCGGTTGATAAATCGATTCGAGATTCGTAAAGGAGTGGAATCGGTGTCGTTTGTGCGAGAGTTGTGAGCTATGCGGGTTGTTGCTGTTGCTGCCGTTGCCATTGTTATTGTTACCAGATCTGAGGTCGTGGCCATGACGAGAGCGACGTTGCTGCTGCTGCTGATGCTGGAGAGACTTCAAGGAGTCCTCGTAGCCGCTGAAATAACCGAGAGATTGAATTTCCCGAGTCAGTGGACTGCCTGCCGCTTTATATATAAGAGCCTGAATGTGTTTTTGCGAGCCTTTTCTACGGGTGTATTACTTTCACTTAGCAGTGCTTTTTATCCACCTTTGTTTCGGTATTTTTTCGTCTCGTTTTAGTAGAAACAGTTTGGGAAATTCAATTTCAGTAAGCTTATCTTTTTTAGCCGTTCGGATCCAGCCTTAATATATTTATCTTCATCTTCTTAAAACGTGAATTCTCTGAATCTATTTGAAGTACTATGATACGTTAAAAATACAATTATGAAGACTCAAGACTTTTCTCCATCCAGTCATTTGAACAGTTCAGTAACTCTAAAAATGGCACTTCTGTTAAACATTTACAAAATTAATGTATGTAACATCTCCGTCAAGTTAGCAGACGGCAATACGTTATCTCTAAAATACATACAGAATTACTATTAATAAAAAAATAAAGAAACCGTGCAGGAAAAGAAACAGTTCGAAAAAATGAAGTATGAATAAAGCACAAGCAAGCATGACAACAGGAGCCCAAAAAAAAGAATCGTCCTTGAAGACTAGTTTCTTCTTTTCTCGGTTAAAGCGGAGTGGCGAGTTACTTTTGTGAGTTCCGGTAAAAGACTGACTTGCTACTTTCGCCACTGGAGGGACTGGAAGAGTTACTGCAGTGGCAGGGACGCAGGCCCCCTGCAACGATGCCCGAATCCTGGCCGCTCGAGTGTAGCGACGTTGCTGAAGTCTCCAGGCCTGCAGTAGTACGTCGTACACCACGCTTCCCACCGCCGTTGCCTGCGGTACTCGTATTGCTGCAGCTGAAAGGAAAAGACGGAAATTAGATGACTGCTTTTATTAGCCAACACGGTTTGGTAGAAAATGAAGTCCACCTTTTGGATTTTAGAAAGCGTTCTATGCTTGGAGACTACAAAATTCAAAAGGATCGAAATGTTTGAGCGTTCTTGAACATTTGTTTCGCAAAAAAATAAAAAATACTAGGAAATTTCTGAATATTTGTTACGTTCCTCATGTATTGTATTATTTTGTTATAAGTAGAAACTATTGTCATACTGCTTTTTTAATCTAAAAGAGTGAATAATCTCTCTTATAAACTTTTTTCAAAGTTCGCAAAGAGTCGCTAATTTCTTCTCTTAAAGAAGTGATTTTTTACTCTTTCAGACTTGGATAGTGTGTGTGTCTTTATTCGGTAAAAATGATAATCATCATCTCGCAAATTAACGTTGTAAAACAATGATGACAAGCACAATAATCCGTGAACATATAAAGGCAGAGATGACTCATGCTGATTCTGAGGCAGTTTATAACGTTGTGGACACCTTCGGTAAAGTAGCTCATAATTACCTGTGAAAACGGACGCAATTAGGCTCGTGTTCGCAGAAGCTGTGTTGGCGCATCTCTCCGGAGAAGGAAGCAGCTGGATCGTAATGGTGGAGTCCACCCACGTACGAGGGAAACAGCGAAGGCTTCCGCAGCGTGCTGCCCGCGCCGGGCTCCGCCAAAGCGAAGCCAACCGGTGCTCCCATGTGAAACACGCTCGAGCCATACCGTTGACGCCTGGATAGAAAATAAATTTGATTTATCTTCCTCTTTATCGCTCATTATAAATTATAATAATTCCTTATGCTCGTGTTTATTGTTTCGTTGGGGTTTCGACTTTCATAGATAAATTGTTTGAATAAAAATCCTTTCTTTTATAAAGTTAAGGATCATAGTTATGGATAGTATGTGTCTTTAATTTGGCGAGTTGTGCATTATTGAACGAACAGTTGAAACAAAGTATTGGTGATTTTTTTAATGTATGAAACAATATACTTACACCAAGTTTGATCTTACTTAATAGTAGAAGTTCGTCATTTATTGCTTAAATGGTTGGAAAGGTATACTGTATATATTTTGAAAATAAGTAAATTAAACAAGTCTTTAATTCAAACATGCGTGTTTATTATAAAGCACAAAAAAATCGAGCATTTTCAAAGTTTCTATTTTACCATGAAATCATCGAACACTTTTTGAAACGAAAATAAAAAAAATTCATTCTGGAAAGCATACTTATTGAACAATCTTACTATTTAATGCTTAATTCCCAACATAGAGATCATAGTTATCAAGTTCAAACCCTAAGCAAGTCGTTCATCACAAGAAACAGTTATTACTGACGAAAATCGCCATTTGCTGGTCAACTTGAAATCGAAACTTTTTTTAATGAAATCTATAGTAGTAAAAGAATAATTAATGTTTACTTAAGCTAAGTGATTAATCTTGTAAAGATAAGTAGTAAGTTCTAAGTAAGCTCTGTTTCTTTCAAATAGTAGTCTGTTCCTGTTTCTATTATGAACTCTATATTATTTAAAATTTCTTTTGGATAATACAAAAAAATCGGTTCAGTTAGTGTATCCATAACATAGAAAGGTATCCGTTTTTATAAATCTAGAAATGTCAGACTTGAGGTGAAATTTTATATCTAAGTGAGCATGTTTTGAATCCCGCCGTTAGAATAATTTATTCTGATGAATAGGCGCGCATCACTCTGGAACATTTAACATTCGCACAAGTGCGGGTCAACAGTGCTATTAACCTCTTGCTCCGTTGCTCGCTAAGCTCCGTCCATGCATGAATATATATGTTATCGATAACGTTATCCTAATCCAAACGATCAGCGGTATTTTCCTCGCCTCCGCCTCTCCGCACTTCCGCCTCGGCGTTAAAGCGCGGCTCTCTACACACTCGACTACGCTGTCGAATTGCCTGCAATTTGTCGTATATGCGGTCCGCATAAAGGCATAGAGCACGGCGCGGGGACACGAGCATTCGAGGGTCTTTACTCTCATACATACATTCGCCACTGCCGCTGACACTCAAAGTTCAAGGCCGGTCCGACAAACTCAGCGCGCTCGTGTAAAAAGCACTGTATAGCACAACCCCCTCTCTCTCTCTCTCTCGCTCTCTCTCTCTCCTCCCCCCTTTCTCATTGTCGATGCTCAACTGCTGCCAGTCCTCGGGGCTCTTCTTCATGGACGTGTGGTCGCTGCGGAATAGCTCAAAATCAATCGATCACTTTGGATTTACCACTTGAATTATCCGCTCTGCGAGCTTGAGAAATCGGGTGAGAGCGCGAGAAATTGTTCATGCGCAGAAATTTTAAGAGATGTTATTTTTGGTTTAGCGTTGAATTTTTCAGTTTTGAGTCGAAGAAAAATATTTCTTCGCTGAGTTAAATTCGTGACGAGAGTCATAGGTAGAACGGCAACTAAGCTTCACCTGTTTTTTGCGTCTGCAAGGAATGAAGGCAAATGTTTAGTCAGGCAATGTTGAGAGAAAATAATGGACTTGAAGTAAATAGAGTATATAGCACGTTACAAGTTATTGACAAATTCGAGGAAAACGAATAAAAATTCATTTTGGAACACTTATATTATAAACAAATCAACATGAACATATCGCAGAAGAAATAAGAAAATCAAATAACAAATTATCTGCGTGATGAAATTCGGTTTATGTTTCCCGAAACGGTTCAAGTAAAAAGAGCAGAGAATATCGTGAATTTCCTTTTTTTTTGCTTCAAGACTAATAATCTATAATAATAACCTCTTTGTCCACTACTTCCTTTTTTTATAACTCTACCTCTTCACCTCTCGCCCCTCGTCGACAGTTTTCCGCTCTTCAGCGAATAGCCCGTGACGAAGACGTCTGCACCGCGACGGTATAGCGAACATTTTTGATTCGGCTCCCGCCCACCCGCCCATCAGTGGTGACCGTTCGCATTCACTTTGACTCCCCCAGCCACGTCGCGGCGGAAGAGGAAGAAGAGAGAACTTTGCCAACGGCGGCGCGCCCACCCGAGCTTTTTCGCTTTCCATTACACGCGAAACGGCGGCTCTGTTGATCTTGCGATCACGCCGTAACCGTCCGCCGAATCTCGGACTTTTTTTCGTTCAGCTTAGAACGGATGGACCGACGTGTACGTGAATGACTTGAGAATATGCTGGAAAAAATTGGCAAGTTCCAGGGTTTGGGATTCGATTATATCGCTTGGTGATTTATCGCGTGATCTGCTACTTGGAATTCTCCAATAAATATTTTATTAAACTAAACGAGCTTGCTCAATGTATTTATATAAGTCTCATCTAAAATCTTTTTGGAAAAGTTTTTTAGTCGTTATACTTGGCAATATCCATATGCAAAATATCCGGAAAACAGTTATTATTCTAAGAATCGTGGAAAAATCGAAGAAGAAAATGCTCGATTAATTAACTACTATTACGCGTTAAATAGTTGTACCGACTGATTGAGAATCTGCATCAGACAATTAATTAGCACAAGCTAAGAAGTAGTTTATACTGTTTATTAAAATTCAATTAACTTGTTTCATGACAAATTTTCTCTTTAAACTACAATCATAAAATTACTCCTTGATATTAAACGGCGAGAGAATATATTATAACAAGAAAATAGTACGTGTTATCATAGAGTATCTAATTTAGAATCATTATTTTCCTTACTCTAATATGAATGGATATAATTAGTGAATTAGTAGAGATTAAATGGAATTTGAAGCAATTGATGAAAATTAGTCGAACTCTGGCAGTCTGTTAATCATAAAAAGGATGATTCTCCTCGGAAGTCGTACACTGCGCGAGGAACAACACTGATGTTACTGTTAGCCCTACAAATTAAATGCAAGGAATTAGTCGCTATTGTTGGTTAAAGTCTTACGGTGCGTGTATAGGTTTCCCAAGTGATTAAAAGAAGATAAAAGGTTAATTAAAAATGGAAATTCATCATATCTATTTCGTTTAAAAAACTTCTCTGGTTCTGTTTTTTCAATCGAATCATTTCAATAGTCTATAATTAGAAATCAATATTTTTTGGGATCAAATATATAAAATAGCATACGTCAATAAACCGTCAATGCAAATGTACAAGTGTCCCGTAAAATAATTGAGCATTAAAATAGCTTTACGAATTGTCGGAACACTTGTTTCATTTCTCTTGGCGCACAACCACACCCAGGAATTTCAATTTCTAACGAATTATTCTATCGGCGTTGAAAGCTAGAGCATGTAAAAGAGAACCCGTCTAGACGTAAAAAAAGAAAGGGAGACGAGTAGTGACAACGGATAGCCGAAAAGCACCTGAAGAAAAAAAAAAGAAAAAAACGGTGCTTGATGAGTTTGCGAAGGAACAGAGTGTATCGCCGGTGCGCTAATGTAGGTGGGCTATACATTATGTACGGCTGTATGAGTGGGTTGGGTATAACAATTGGGGTGGGAGCTATTTGCCTACCGTTTATTTCGTCGAACGCACGTGACGCAGAGAGCTGTGACGAGGGCGCCGACGAAGACGACGCAACCCAGAACGACTACTGCCACTTCCAATGTCGATAGAAGATAGTGCTGGCTCGACTTGCGCTGCTTGCTGCCCGCTATGTCCAGTAGCTTGTAGCGCTCCAGTTCGCGCTTAATTTCCGACTTTTTGCTCTGGAAAACGCTAAAAGTATGGCATGAATAAGATTTTATTATTATTTTAGCGCTTCAAACAATGTTATTTGCTCGTGAGCTCAAGATATTGTCGCTTTTTTGAAATTTCGATTTGGTTTGTTTGTTGAACAGTTTAATTAAAAATACATATTTTAACCTTGTTCCATGCTTCTGTGCATATTCAAACAGCGCTTCCATTATTTCAAGTTTAAAATGAATAAATTTCAGATTTTTGCTAACCAAGCATTTTTACAAATTGCAAGATTCGCATTTGGTACATGAAGTGCAATGAATAAAGCTGAACATAAGTTTGGAACGATGAGGGGTGCAGGGATGTAGGTGCAATGTATATACTGTGCATCTGCCGCACCAAGAGGGTTCAAAGAATTGTCAGCGGGACCTTGTAACAGTTTCAAAATGAAAGTATGGCTTGTAACATTAAATTTCATTAAATTTTCTCAATTACTTACTTTTGGAGGGTATCCGTGTCTATCATGACATTCAGGTTCGGGTCTACAGCATACAAGTACATGTCGCTCCTGTTCGCATTCAAAACGAAATTTCTAAAGAATGATCATTGCCACAGTAACGCTACGTTATAAAGTTCAAAACTTACGAAGAAATATCAATAAGATTCTTTTCTGTGTGCGGCTCGACTTTTCTAACTCGTACATCTAATCCGGTAACGTTTTGTAGCGCACTAAAAGAAATAAACTGATTTTTGAGACGGTCGATAAATTATGAATAACGAGTAGTCAACAAAACTTGTCATACCTAGTGATATTTTCAATCTCCGGCTCGATTTCTCCTGGTTTTTTCCCCATTATCATAACTAGCTGCTTATTGTCATCGAGAACGTAAACCTAAAATACAAACGACATGTTTGAAATGTAGATTGCAACGTGATGTATACATGGGAAAAAAGCGAAAGGGTCGGGATATTCATCTAGCCAAGCCATTTAGCGAGGGAGTAAATTAACTCTACAACCATTTCGCCGAGCGGCAGATATATTTAACATGGTTTTCGCAACGGGAGCGAAAGAAATCAGAGGCGCGCAAGTGGCCATTACGCGTGATAAACGGGAAATTAAACGGGCCGCGAAGGAAACGGAATCTCGATCTCAGGGTCTTTGTCGCCGTCAGAGTTCGCAGCTGTGCGCGAGTAGCGCTACACTTACAAAGACGTTGGCGATGCTGCTGCGCCCGTCTTCGGCGCCGGCCCTGTCGGTAGCCTTGACATCAAAGCCAAAGACTCTGCCGGCATCCCTGGCGAAGTTGCCCGCTGCCTGCACTTGACCACTCACTGGGTCAATGGCGAATTTAGGCGAGTCCTGCTCTCGGCCCCCGAGTATCTGATAGCGCACTTGGCCGTTTGCGCCCTCGTCCGGATCTTCTGCCTGTGTGTGATGCGATTGAAAATTTGATAGATATCTTTTGGCTCGGCTCGCTTTCGATGAAAGCAAAAGGAATGAAGTTTCAATGGAGCACTGCGCCATATACATATTATGTGCGATGCTCGATGAAACTTAAGCATCGTTGATGTATTTGAGCTATAATTCATCTTCGATGAGGAAGGTATCGCTGTTTGTCATGAGCAAACAGGGATAAAAATTATACTTTTGTGTTTGGTATACGTCTCGCAAAATAACGTAGTCTTGCGGGAGGAATACAAAGATCAGTAAAGGCATTTTTGTAAAACATGCACGATTTTCGCATTTTTTGACCTAAAATTAGGAAAAAAAGTTGTCGTTTTCCGACCAGCGGGCGAAAAAATGCAGCAAAACTCCCACTCGTGTAGAATCAACTTTTGCGCACTTGTATCGAAATATACTATTGCGCTCGCTACTCAATTCATTATTGGCAAATATTCTAAACTCGCGTGAAATTCAACAAGTGCAGTTTGAAACGCGAAAATCAGTACACCAAGGGCTAAGCGGGCTTCTTGGCCTCGTGTGGTTGCAGTACTCGCCTGCGACTCGTAAACGCCTTCGCCTTCGGCTCAAGCTAACTCGCCTTGACTCGTACTGCACTGCAAACTCCACACTCGGCCTAAAAAAGCCCGCTTTACGGCGTTGGTACACAATATACTATTGTATTGACAAATTTAAATAACTATTAAAAAAAATCATCACATCGTTATTTAAAATAATTATGCTCTCATATTTTATAAACGTTGAGAAAATAGATGGAAGAAATAAAATTTATGACACACGAGTACATTTTTTTTTTGCATAGAAAAAAATCGCTACGAATTCGACGATTCATAATTGTAAATATCCGTATGCTTACCTCTACTTTGATTACGTTATAGCCATAATAAGCCGAAGTGGGGAGCACCGCCAGAATGGGCCTGCCATTCGTCTTGAATCTAGGCGCGTTATCATTCACATCCTTCACCTTGAGGATTATCTTCGCCTCGTTGGGCCCTAATCCGTTTAGTCTCTTGCCCACTACCGGGTAAATCATGACCGGCATGCCTCTGGAAGTCTTGACTTTGTCCACTCTGACCTTTAGTTCGTAGCGATCCCTGACTTCTCGATCCGGGCTTGTTAGCAAAAACAGTGAGCCATTCTTTGGATCGAGAGAGAAGTGTTCTCGCCCGTCGCCCTCGTCCAAAATGATGCTATATCGGATCTGCTCGTCTTTGTTGTTATCAGATACATTTAGATCTAGAATCCTCATCGGTACGGGAGAATTTTCTTCCACCTCGACCTCATAGTAGCGGTGCTGAAAAACTGGACGTTTTGGTTCATCTGGCCCTTCATCTACGTCAAGGATTCGCACTATTAGTAAGGCGGTGGAAGTCAGACTTGGTGATCCCAGATCGCTCGCAACGATTGTCAAGTTATGAACGTTCTGAAATAGTATATTTGCAAGACTTGATAAATATTTTATTTCAAATACGAATAAACTTTAGGAAATTACAATCTAATGCGTCATTTACCTGGGTTTCGTAGTCGAGATTTCCAACGGTGGTCACAAGTCCTTCCTTATTGTCGATAGAGAAGTACTGCATCTGCCCCCTAACGTGCGGTATGTCAAAGAGAATAACTCCATTTCCATTTCCAGCAAAGTCAGAGTCGTTGGCATGAATTTTGGTAACAATCGTTCCTACTTGACTATTCTCCGGTACCGAGGCGTAATAGATAGGCACCAGTACCTGCTTCGAATCCTTTCTATAAACATCAACCAAATTGCTCGGCAGTCTTCCCATCTCTTGAAAGCCATAGAATCTCGGAGGATTGTCGTTTACGTCTTGCACGTGTATCTCAATGTCCACGCTGGAAGACATTTTAATTTTGCCACCGTCTTTTGCAATGACTTTGAAGTTGTACAAGTCGCGCGTTTCTCTGTCAAGATTTCCGCCGAGAGAAAATGTCCCCTGGTACCTAAGCATCAAGCGTAAAATCCACGTATTAAAAAACATCTCACGAGAACAGTCAACAACTATAGAAAATTTAATGATATTTGTAAAATATGAATATTTCAATACCTAGATACTTCAAACTTGACACTGTTATCCAAATTCGTAGGTACAAGCTCGTAAGTGATATTAGCATTGTCCCCAAAATCTGCATCAGTGGCCTCGAACCTGCCCATCTCAAACCTCTTGAAATTTCCTTCGGGTACATCAAATAAGTACCATGACTGTTTGAACACCGGCGCGTGATCGTTGACATCGAAGGCATGCACGCGTATGGTAACATTATCCATTAGTCCGCCATGATCTCTGGCAGCGATTTCAAGCACGATATCAGTTTCAGCAGGTAAAGCTCCGGCAACCGAAATCTCGCCGGACCTCGAGTCCATGACGAAGTAGCGCTTGACAACTGAGCTAGACTTGGTTTTGCTATCGAAGGAGGTTCGTCCACCGATTTCCGACAAAATGTTGTAAGTGATCTCAGCATTTTTACCATCGTCGGGATCACGAGCTACCAGTCGAATTATCGGTATTCCGATCGTGACGTTTTCCGGAACGTAGAGAAGCGGGGAACGGTAGTCGCTATTGGTCACGGAAGTGAGCTGCGTTGGTGCTGGATCTTTATCAGTTTTGTCTTTGGAAACGCGAATGCCCTGGTCTGGCAAAATAACCATCTGCACGAAACTTGGTGGATTGTCATTTTCGTCATCCACATGGATTGTCAGCGATACATTTGACGATTTTTTCTCTGTTAAAAGCATGATTCATAAATTTAATTAAAATGCGTATCAATCTGATCGTATATCATATAAAAGAAGTTTTCTTAAGAGATGAAAGCAACGTGGTTGCAGTTAAAATTACTTTCCACAATAATGGAGATCCTATAGAATGAAAGACAAATATACGTGAGATGAAAGTCTCATTTACAAATAAAGTATTTTTTCCTATTTTTAAAACGGAAACTTGAACATGTGTTGACAGTGAGAAAGCGATAGCCATGAAGATGTTCACTCACTTCTTTCACCGGCGACAATTTGGAGATTGTAGAGAGGCTTTTCTTCGCGATCAAGTAATTCCGTGGCGTTACCGATGAAAAAGACCCGTCCTGTGTTTCGATCGATCCGGAATAAATCGCTGCCCTCGCCCCTGAGAGTAAACATAAAACTGGAATCTTCGTCTGGGTCTCGAGCTGATACGTGATTCGTCATAATCACCTCCGTGCCCGTCTGACTATTTTCCGAGATGCGTCCTTCGTAAGCACTCGCCGAGAATATAGGAGCGTTATCATCTTCGTCGTCGACAATTATCATAACCTAGATTTCATGAATCAATTTAAAATAATTCTCACTTTTTTAAGGTTTTGACCAATTGACAAATATGATTTGGATTACGAGTTCGCATTCAAGATCTTAGATCCTTTGAACGCAAACAAATGTAAACTCCAAAAATTATCTTTCCTTATTTTTGTCAAAGCCAGATTAAATTGTGTACTTTCCGTTAATTTATTAAACAACTACATTGCAAATCAATTTTGCCGGTATGTCCTAATCGGTAAGCAAAGTTAGAAAATTAACAAAATTACATTCGAAGCACTTCAATAATTCAAGCAAAGTTATATCCCACAGGAAGAGAAAAAATTCATCGAAAAAACGCGGCACTCAATTCATAAAGCTAAAGGCATACGGGACTTTCCAAAACGAAAATACCCGAACTTACTTGAAAGACGCCGACGCCACGGGGGCTTTCGGCAATAGCGGTGAGACTGTAATTCTGGCGCTTCTCTCTGTTTAAGCCTGTGGGCGTGTATAGTACCCCGGTGTCGGTTATGGCGATTTCAGCCACATCCTGCTGGTTGGCGATGAGGAAGTGTACGTTCTTAAGGCTGTCGCTGGCGTTAGCCGGCACCACGTGTCCGATAAACGCGCCTGCGGCATTTTCCCTCACGTGGAACACCAGCGGCGCCTTCGTCGTGCCCCTGAAACGCATGTGATATCTCGTGATTAACGGCACCACGCTCGTCAATGGGAAAGATGAGCTTTCGCCGCCGGAATGATAACGCGCCGTTATTAATTATTTGGGTGACAAATGAATTTTTAGTTTTTCCGAGAAATAAGGGAGCGGGGGAGGAAACTTATTGGGGAAAAATGTCCAGCATTAATTGTTCGATATAATATTCCGTGGCGATGAGAGATTGATGCGTAGAAAAAGTTGAATTAAGGACGAAGATGAATTGATGCAATTTTCAGAATGTTTTTCCTGAGAGGGTCGCTAACGTATTTTTACGTTGGCGTTACTATCTCTGAGTTTTATAGTTAAAACTGAAATCGCTCGTTCCTTACATATTGTTACAATTTCCTAATTAGTACTATTACGAACGATTAGTGTACAATCCTTAAAGAAATTAAATTAAGTTGCACTCAAGAAATGATCGTACATTTAAGAACGCGTTCGGAATAATATAATGTTTATTAGATTAAAAGAAAAATATAATCTTTTTTAAAACGAAATATATTGAATTTGAATTAATGACAGACATTGCGTCTACCCAGTGTTGAGGATGTGAAAATTCATCTATTTGTATTCTACAAAAATGAATAATAGTGAGATTTAAAAACACTAATATCTTGATACCCATATCTAAGTATATTAAGACGTTTATACGTTCAAAATTTGTATACAATTTATGAAATTTGTGTAATATCGATGAACTTGAGCGGTCCGTTTGAGTTCGTTCACATGTAAATTTAAGGGGACACAACACCTTTAAATCCTGAAAAAAAGAATTATGAGTAAAAATGACAAAATTAGAGTGAATCATTTGAAATTTTTTTTAGTGATATTTATTATAAATACCTTTAACTTTACCGTGCCTTAATTATCCCTGCTGGTCCATTGTGGCACTCAGTGCAATATTTTGTGAATTTTTTCACTGTCGGTAGATTCTAAGTGAACAAATGGTTCTTTTGGGCTCAAATTCAAGGAGGATACTTTGTACACCTGTAGTTTTGGTATGATTGCAGAGATTTTGATTTGAATGTTTAGAAAATGTTTCATACACAAAAAGGTGGCATAATAAACGAAAAAAAAAGAAAAAATTTAGTATTTTCATCGCTAAACCATTTCTTGTTCTATTGCACCGAGTACCACAATGGGCCAGCAGGGATAATTAAGGTTTTAGCACGGTAAAGTTAAAGGTATTCATACTGAATATCACTAAAATAAAATTTCAAATGATTCACTTTAATTTTGTCATATTTACTCAAATTTTTTTTTCAGGATTTAAAGGTGTTGTGTCATCTTAAAAGGACCCTTCGTTTATTCAATAGTTTTGAACTTTAATCACTTTCCAGTTCCCTCATAGGTGCAATCAACTCGTTATCGTGGAACTTGCTCTATAACATTTGTATCACTCCTTTTGCAAAGGATAGCGTAAATGCGCAGGGCTGCGATCGACCGCGTAGCTCTGCGCGCAATTTTGCGTTCGACGACTCTCCGCCAATGCGCTGTGAAAGAGCAGCGTGCGAGTTAAACTCCTCCCTATGCGCTGTGAACTCACTCGGCTCTGCTTGATCCACAATATAAAGCGTCTCTATCGCAGAGTGTCATAATGATCCGGTCATTACGCTTGTTGTCTCGAAGACAATCAGCTGTGTTTTTTCACTTACTTGGCGAAAATGCCGCTTTCGTCGTTCGGGTCGACCACGTGTATGGAAACGTTGGTCACAAGGCTCAGACTCTTCTCGTTCGTAACGACCGCTTCGAAGTCGTAAGACGATTGTTTGTAACGCTCGATCTCGTCCACCACAGTTATTGTACCCGAGCGTTCCTCCACAGCAAACGGTACTGTTAATGTGCGTAAAGGCAGAAACAACTTTGTTTACTACTATGCTCATTGAGATGTAGTATAAGGTATTAAGTTTTTTTACACAGTCTAGTTGCGAAAGTATATTAGTGTAGAAATACATACAATTGCGAAATGCACAATTATTTTCTTTTATCTTATATAACAGTTTAATGAAAAATTAAGTGTGAACAGACTATTTGTAGAAGGCGTAAAGTGCCATTTCACGCGCACTGACAAAAACGCATATTTTTATGGCGCTCAAGAGTAGTCTTCGTTATTTGCCTTGAAGAGTAGCATGTTTCACGACTCAAACTAAAATTGCTCTTTGCATGTTAATGTTATTCATAAATGTCACACATTGTTTAAACAGACAGCCCCGAAACCGCTAGTGTAGTGAAAACTGCAAAGAGCAACGATCAGTAGTAGTGGTCGTGTTTAATACGCCCATACATTTTTGGATCCTTTTTGAGATAGTAATCGAAATTTTTGTTACCCGAATTCGGAAAGTATAAACAAAATAACGTGCCAAATTTTAACAAAATGATACCCGAGTTTTACAGAAATACGTTATACATTCACATTTACTGATTTCTGCGGTTTTATGACTCAAAAATATGGAAATCGTGGATAAAAAAATGATAATAATAATAAATGAATGGCTTTTCCGAACTCGAAAGTTCATGGCTTCAAAGGTTGAATTTTAGCGTTCGAAAGTTTCCAGGGTAGGCTCATCACACCTACGGCTTTTTCAAACTGAATGTCGTGAGTAAGATTTTCATTGAAACCGAGAAAACGGATTACGGTCATGGGATCCGAACTCACGACCCCTCGAGCGTGAGGTACGTGATTTACCACGGAGCGTCACTCTTCAGAAATCGCGAATGCGTTAAAAAATGATGTTTGATATAGTGCAAAAAATGATTTTCTATTTTTATGATTGACGGTCTCGCCTGTTTCTGATGCAGACTTAAAATTTATGTGTTTTAAATCATTCTCTAAAAGAAAGAAGGACAAATTTAAAAAATATAAAAACAGGAATAGCGGCAAAGTAGTCATATTTGTAATTAGAAACATTAAAATCATTCTGAGTAATTTGCATTCCAGAATATTTACATCTGGAGTCCTCTTGGCACAACTGATCAGTTCTCTCTTTCTCTCTCTCTCTCTCTCTCTCTCTCTCTCTCTCTCTCTTTCTCTCATCATAACTCACCTCCCTCATGGTAGCTGTGCAGAAGATCGTAGACCACCTCATTTCCATTAACAGCCTCGTTCACTCTGATTTGACCAACGCTGGTGCCAACCGGTACGTTGGCTCCGACCCAGAACTCATACGGTGCCCCTATGAAGTCAGGAGCCTTCGATCCTTGGCCTTGAATAGGAAAAAGCAGAGTGCAATTAAAACAATTGGAGAAAGCGAACAAGAAATACGGTGGACGGATTAATTTTAGTAAAGAGGACTTGGGATTTGATTTAAAAAATGTTCTTTACTATCTTGAGTAATGCTTGTTGATAATGTTTTTGCTTTTGAAAGTACCGACAACTTAGGAAAAAAATTGTAAAAAGTTTAATTAGATCAAAGAATAAAGTAATAACCCGTGATGCACGCAAGTAACAACACTTTCTAAATCTTTCAAATTATAATTTATTAGTTTCGTATCGAATAAATAACAGCTTTGCTAAACTAATCACCTAGCACTTGTTGCATAATACTTTTTACAAGTTGACGTTCTAATCTTATTAATTAACCAGATTCGAAATATATTAGATGTAACAGCGTATACATATAAATGTACGTGAACTATAATGTTTCATCATGTTTATCAAGTCCAAAAGAGAAAACAAAGAAAAAGCTCTTTGAGCTGATTGAGATATAATTAACAGGGAGCACTGACCTTCAGGTCTGAAGACATCTATGGTGACCACAGCGAGGGAGAATCGTCTCTCGCTGGGGTTGGCAGGCTGATCCGCTGCCTCAATGAAGATTGCGTGGCGACCCTCGAGAATCGGGCTGTCGGCCACGGTTATTACTCCGGTATCTGAATTCACGGCAAAGGGCATCTTACCGGTGAAGTTGCCTGGCCGCTGCAGCTTGTAGCGCACTAAACCGTTGGTACCCAAGTCGTTGTCGACTGCGTGAACCTGTTTTTTAATTCGTAAGTTATTTTCTTGACTTTTGAGAGTGTGCAGCGTTGAAAGTTCCCAGCGTTACGAAATTGTAAATATTATATAGTAAATGTAAAAAAACCAATAGTTTATTATGTTATGTAACTTCAATAATAATTTGAAAGCTGTTAAAGTATACTAATCAGCAACTATTAGGTACATTTTATGCTTAATATCATCATGTCGTAAAACAAGTAACCAAAAGTGTAGCATCGGCAATATTAAAATTGAAAAAAGTGATTATTTGATGTAAAACCACATCTAGAAACTAAAGAAATTTACTTTTAACAGAACATTCTAAATTTTTGATATTTTCTTCGAAGATTAAACTTGTCACTAATTTGCACAGGCCGCACTTCCACTTGAAAATTAGCAGTTAATTAGAAGCAGCGGTGCTTGAGTGAATAGTACTTTGTTTTATTATAAGGGCCAACTCTCCTATCTCATTTTCGCAGAGAGCATTGGTCAGCAATCTAATTTATATTCATTACGACAATAATTTACCATGAAACGCTCTATGTGCTGGCAAAGATGTACTACTATGAATAAATTTATAGACATACTTCATTAAGATAATTAGTTCTAATACTGATTTTGCAAACTATATTTTCAGGTCAAAATAGATAATATTACCTTACGTTATTGATATACTCATACAATTTTTGTGTGTTGCATTCATTTAGAACTATACATATTATATGGTCACCAGAATTTTGAGAACGAATTTTTAATCGTTGTTAAATTTTTTATTAAAACTATTAAAACTACAAGCATGTATAGTTCCAAAATAAAGTTTACTCTACTAAAGGAATAAAAACTTTGTAAGTAGATGTAAATCACAATGAGAAATACTGTACAAGAACATATACTGACCTGTCCGAGAATCGTGCCCACTTTGAAGTCGCTCTGCGCTACAAGTTCGAGTAAGTTTCCGGGCACGAATACTGGATTGTTGTCATTGGCGTCGAGTAGCGTCACCTCGACTTCGACCGAGGAGGAGCCGTTGTAAGGTTTGACGACGCTCGGCTGCTTTTCCACGGCCAGGACCTTCATCTGGAGGAAGGACTTTTGCTCGCGGTCGAGGACGCTTTGGTCCTGTACCGTGAGCCATCCAGATATCGGATCGACGGAGAACGCGCCTGATGGATCGTTCAGCTCGTACGTAAATTCACCGTTTACGCCTTGATCGCGATCGTAGGCTATTACCTGTCAACAGTGCACAAAATCAGTATCTTTAAAACAGCCTTTCAGTTATAAATTCCATCAAAAAATTATATTTTATTTTTACAAAATAAGTAGTTGATAAGCATAATATAACGGATGAGTATGCCAAAACAAGTATTTTTTTTTGTTTAATTTTTCACTTCATCTCATTAACCAAGACTGAGGTGAATATTGAAATCTGAAAGCACAAAGTCTGCAGTGTGAGCTTTTTCGCTTTCGCGGTGGAATTCACGCACAAAGAAAATAAAGAAGGGGCCAACCTGAAGGACGCTGAAACCATTGGGCAGGTTTTCGACAATGCTAATGTTGTAGAAGTCGACCTCGAATTCTGGCAGATTGTCGTTGAGATCGAGGACCTCAACCTCGACTCTAGCGCTGGCGACCTTGAGGGGATTGTCGATCTGGCTGGCGTGAATCTGCAGGACAAACGTGTTGCCGGGCAGATTACGCTCGGCGTCAAGGTCGATCGCTCGATCCAGGAAGAGTGTGCCGTTGCGGGGGTCCAGATGGAAGAGCCCGCGCTCGTTGCCGGATATGATGTCGTAGAGCACTGGCACGTCTATATCTCGGTCCTGGTCTATCGCGCGGATTGGCGTCGCGAATTCGATTTCCTTATGAATCGGATGACTCTGCGAAAATGCATAGCTTTTGAGAATACCTTTCGAAGAATGATCGAGTTTTCGTTATCATCTTAACTGACTTGCATAATCGCAGCCTCTTAACTCTTTTGGATTTTTCGACTGTTTAATATTATGTTTAATATTTAGCTTCGTTTACAGCCCCGTCAATAGTTTTTGACAACACCGAAGATTGAAACTCTCGATGCATTGTACATAAAATCGATTTTATTTATATGTTTTATAGTACAAAACGTAAACGCGACTTACTGGCATCGGATAGAATTCGAAAATCTCCGTACGATAAACTTCCTGGGTAAATTTAGGATCCAAATCATCATTGTCGACTACTGTTATTGTAATAGTCGTATTCGTACTCTTTGGTGGTGTGCCGCGATCCTTAAAAAGAATGCAATAGTTTTGGGTTCATAATAGCGTAATATTTAAATTTACCAAACAAACTAAAGTATCGAGTATAATTACATTTGCACTTATGATAAGGACGTATTCTCTATCGCCAATGTCGTAATCCAATGGCTTCCTAAGAATCAAAGCAGTCCTGTGCCCTGATTCTAGAGAGAATTTACCTTGCTCATTACCCTTTATTATTGCATAATGTACATCGCTATTTGGAGTATTAGGTTTATCTTTGTCAAAAGCATGAATTCCCCTAAAAATTGTTAGACCTGCAACAAACGATATTTTGTTAATTTTAATTAGCGAATCATATTCTTTCAAGGTCATTTTTTTTAATTAAAAAAAATTATTTTTTGTGCTATTTATATCGCGTAACACCTTATAATAAGCGAGCTTACATGTACCCGATGAAATGCCTTTTTGCGCAAGTGCGTGAAAGTGAAATAATAATTCAAATAATGTAAACTTTGTAAATCAAAATATCGTAAGTGTAATTGATGTACACGACTTTCTTTCCTTGAACGTATTATGCAAAGTTGAATTTTAAGGGACACAGGTTGTGCCGGCTTTAAAAACGCAATCTTTTGAACTATTATTCTTTCAAAGCACGAAAGTTCATCATTTCAAATAAAAAGTAATTTTGATAAATCTCATGTCAAGGTCAAAATATATAAATCTTAAATAATGCAATATTCAATGAATCGATATCTGAGTTGATTAATATCTAAATTTGATAAGCTAATACTATGCATGCATCTTTTTATTATTACCATAAATATAGTCGGTAATTATAATTACGAATACTTTTTTTAATATCAATATCTATTGTTTTAACAATTTTTTGGCGAAGTTCGAATGTTTCCTTATACACGGAGTGTCAAAATAGTAAGTTTCGATACTAATGCGAGAGCATAATTTTAAAATTACATTTTTGCATGTTTATCAAACCGTATTTTTGACACTGCATGTGTGAGTATCGATTTGCAATTAATGATTCATTATTTTAAACGTCGTCATGACAAACAACTTATTAATAAAGTACTTGCATGCGTTATTGTATTATTACAGACCCTTGGCATACATAAGCATCAATGTCATCCACATAACGATCAAACTGAATCACAATGCATTTATCTGTTGATGACACTAAATAAAGCTCGACGAGTCTTCAACAGAATATGATTTGTCTGGTTTTTATTGAGTTATTACAAAAAAGACATACAAACTTATAAGCGCATTTATAAGTTGGATTACAACATTTAATAGATAAATGTAGAGAAATACTGTTGCAAAAAGCCAAAAATGAAGCCGTATACCTGTAGGTGTTAGCTCGTCTACGGTGACGTGATAAGGCGCGTCGACGAATTGTGGCGCATGGTCGTTCACGTCCTCCACGTAGACCGTCACGGACAAGTGCGATGAGACCTAGAATAAAGGAAGAGGATAGAAGAAAAAAAAGAAAATCCCCCACTCGAGACTAAGTATACATTCCAGGCCGGTGAAATTTATTAACCCGCCTAATTGAAAGAGTTTTGGGATACTTTGGGTGGAAAGTAGGAGAAGATCCTTTCCTTGAAAAGTTGTCCGGTCGGCGGCGGCGGCGGGCGATTCAATCCACCTAAGCTTTCTCTTTCCGCGCCCCTTTTTCCACTCTCCTTACAGTCTTTGCCGCGCGCGGAGGCTCTCTACCCCCGCTCTTCTTTCCCCCCTCGCATATCGCGCATCATCCCTTTGTCTCTATTATGTAGACCAGAAATCTCCTATATTTCGATTTTGACATTTTTTCTTATCTATTCTTTTGCCTATCCTATTTTTACTACTAAACTAGTTTCTTTTTTTCAAAAGTGTAACTAATTTGAAACTTTCCATTATCATTTTTCGTAAAACATTAATTTTCATTGTAATAAAATCACAATTTTGTGTAGTGATTTCAGTCCCCCCAGAATGCGTTCCGTAATTTCCTATTCCTTAAGTATAGATGGTTTTCAAATCATGAGTATAAGATTAAAGAAAGATTGCTGAATTTTGATAATTTTCGGCCTCCATACGAAACAGTTCAAGACACGTCCGATATCCACAGTCAAGGAGGCAAAGTTTAGGTATACAATATCCACGCGCTCGGCGGTCACTCAGACGTAAAACTTTCGCGCAGACTTTTTCCTTGGCAGAAAGTCCGCCGAGAGGAAACGAAGCGCAAAAGAGTTGCCAGACACCGAAAAGGGCTTCAAGGCGAAAAATATAGTCGACGAGAGAGCGCGTCCAAGAAAATCAGCGCGAAAGTCTTACTTCACGGCGCGAATAAGCGAAAAATCACCGCGTAAAAACGCGCGTCTATATCCTCACTCCTCTATACAAAGACTAGCATCGTTCAAATTTTCTACTCATACTGGATGGTGGCCCTATATCCATATACGCGTATATAGAAGCGCGAATGGCATCACGCTGCAAGGGCGCATCCTTATAGACAACGCACACAAGCGCGATACCGACGACTAAATTAGGTGACCGCAGCCTCGCACGCGAGCGCATATTATTGAAAAAGTGAGTTGGCGCAAGGCCAGCGCGGCAGCGAGCATCAGGAAGAGTTTTACGTATCATGCACGTACCACCCGCCGCGCCGCTCGGATGCAGCCCGATTAGCGCTCGAGGGTATTAAAGTTTATACAAAGAGAGCGAGGTGCGGTAAAAATTATATGGGATACTTACCAGGGAATCGCTGCCGTCCGAGTAGTCGCAGCCGAGGCGAAACTTGAGCAGATTACGTGGCGCGTCCGCGTCGACCAGATCCTCCAGCGACTGCGCTAATACCACCGACACGTGCGTTTTGTTTACGTCCTTGTAGGCAAAGTATTTTGAGTCTTCTTCCTGCGAATCACGTTTTTTCTCCTTTATTAACTGCGAGTTTCATGTCAATTCGTAAAATGCAGCTCTGTGCATCGCAAAATATTGACTGTACTAATATAAATTTTTATGAAAGAAAAACAAAAACAACTGCATTAAAGGTCATTTTGTTTTCAAATATATTTATTCGAGTGTCGTTTAAAATTATTTGTCAAATTGGCATGAGTACTGTTTAAGGATGCTTTATTATACGAGCAAATCTGAGTATTATATTTATGACCATTAAATAATTACATAGACGTATGTTAAGGAAATTAAAATTCTCATTTACTTTGTCGACGGGCATTATTGTTAGGTGATTTCGTGGGTGTGCTTCCAGGGTAAGAATCTCCACTCCGACGCGCAGATTCTCTGCCACCCTCACGAACTTTAAATACTCTCCGACCGGATAGAACTGACATCCTGTAACAAAAAAAAAAGTTCGATTGATGATCCATTTATTATCAAAGGGAAATTTTAACCATTGCACCGAAATAATTTAATATTCATTTTTAAAATCTAGTTTTTAAAGAACACTTCAAAGAGAAAGATTAAATTATTTTCCAAGACTTTGATTATTAATGATATGCAACCTCAAGATTCTAATGCAAAGTTCACGAAATGATCTTGGAAAGTTAGTATATCTATATTTTGGTTGCATAATTAGTTGCGAGCAGAAGTTGCGTTACCTTGATAAATCCGTAGGAATATGAAAGATGTATGAGTTTTGCGTTATTTCGCGAATTAATGCACGTCTTATTCTTCCTTGAATATTATTACGTAAGTTAAATTTCATCTATATAATAATACATTTACTCTAACAATATTTTAAACCTTTGTAAAAATTAATATACGTAACAAAATTACTTTCTCACATTCGCATTGCAATATTATTTTCAATCCTGTTTCAAAAATGTTTACTCGATATAATTATCTTATTTTATAAAATAATTCAAAGAAACTTATAAATGAATGTCTGTTGGGAAACGTCCAATAGGGTGAACGGAGTGGAAAAGTAAAACCCCGCATTCGAAAACTAGCATAACAAGTTCTACGCAAACCACCTGATGGAATTTGTCCGAGTAGTCCATATGAAACCTTTAAATTGCTTAATTTCCCAAACTGATCAGTGTACAGGTAAGCCAATAGTTAGCACTTTACCATGCAGCAGGGATCAATTATCTTTCACTTTCTGCGGATCAACAAAAAAGTCTTCCTCGTATGTTCCAACCAAACGGGAATCTTTATTATTTAATGAACGAGTGGAAACAGCTGGAGAATTTTCATTCTCGCTGCACTCATTTAAATAACTCACTCTAATTTATCGAACCAGGACACAGGCCGCAGCCTGTACAATACAACAAGAAATTTCTTTCTTGTATGTGGAGAACGAAACAACGACATTCCGCGAGAAGAAAGAATTTCTCTTTTTTACTCATTTTTTTCGTCCTACGCCCGACTGGCAAACTCATTCTCGTAACAAGCTGCTCCGTTTTTGTCGCGAGAAAAGTCGTTATCTCAGCAGAAATGCGAACGCACCCGAGATTTTGGCTAAAATGAGATACGGCTAAGTGGAGCGTCAACTACTGCTCTCTCGATTTGTGTGCGTATCATGTATACAGAAATAAACACGCAAAGGAGCGCGTGCGCAGACTTTCTCCGCGATCGCGCCGCGCGAAATTTTCGAAAGGAGATAAAATCATCGCGGCCGCTGTTTAGTTATGAATGTAAAGATATTCGGAATTGAAGCCTCATCACATCGTGTTTGCGCGCCTCCGCATTGCTGCCTTGTAGAAAAAGCGCGCAAGCGGACATTGTGCAAAGGTATAGGAGCCATTTGCTAGAAACTCGTGCTGCTTTGATTTACGAGCATTCAGAACGAGTAGACTGCCGCAGTTAAATGTGCACTGCCGCGTGAATCCCCGATCGCTGTAAACTTTGCCGTGATGTAAATACCGTTTCCGTCAAAGCTTGCAAACGATAACAATAAAATCTTTCGACGATTAGCATTCGTTCTAGTTTATTCTTTCGAACACAGGTGGATAAATTTATTCTTTCGAGACAGTGCAGCAGAAGCGGTCCGGAGGACACAATAACTTTGCAAAACGCTACACGCCTCAAATGAAAAAAAAAAAACGATCAGATATAGTGCGCAGTAAATTCTTCATCGTATTATCGGATTAACGCAAAAACAACTGCTTGCATAAGGAAAGAGAAAGAGTTTCGACAGAATCAATTTCACTCTTAATTTTCGAACAAGCTTCGTTGCTTTCCCATGGGCTCTGTGCATTTCGCATTTGAATACAAACATTGCAAGCCACGCATTATGATCTTAAAAAGTCCACGCTCGCAGTGAGAATAGTATTTGACTGGATGCAGGTATATGATCAACTCTGCATCAATAGTTGAATGTGACTGCAATATATTGGGAGTATCGTTCCGAATGCGTGAACAGCGCCACGCTATGAGAATAGAGGATTTTGACAATTGTGACTTGGGTTTTGAAATGTGTTACAAACAGAGAGGAGACAGAGTCGAAAGCGAAAAAGTAGACGACGGGACTCGAACTCGCGGACCCGAGAGCCAGAGGTCTGTGCTCTAACCACTGAGCTAACGTCTACGATGCATTCGGGCGCTATGCATCGTAGTACGGCTCGGCGGACTCTTATCGCTGACTCGTCTTCGCTGCTCGCGTTGCAGACGTGTGCGTCTGTGACAATTGGGGTTTTCAAATTATAAAGATATAAAATTTGAAATGTCGTTATCCGAAAAAGTTGATCGGAAAATTATAAATATAATCTCAATCCATCAATCACACATTTATAATATACGTCTGAAAAACATCCTCTGTTCAAAAATTAATACAGGTAAATAGTAAGAAACGAAATTCCATGTATGAAATTTCCGGGCGTGAAATATCAATGACCCCAGAGCTAGAGCAGTCCCGCAGTTTACCTATCTTACACAGATCGACAAACTCAAACAGCACGTGCGCTCGAGCAGCAACAGGAGCAGGTCGCCTTCGCATAGGCGTGCCGTAGCCGCGGCGATAGTGAAAGGGGCATCGCGAACCGCCGTTTTTTTACCTCCCGGTCGGCCTTTCCCGGCCCATAAGTATACCACTACCTGTGCGCGCCTTCCGATCGCGCCCAGCTCCGTCTCGATATTGCACTCGTCGGCTACCTCTCTGTGCTCATTACTTTTGTATCCGCGCTGCGCAAGCAATCGCACTTGTATTCTTGATACACTTTTGATTGATTGGATTTTCGTGGATAAGTATTGGGCGCAGCTTTTTCCTGGATAATGAACGGAACGCGTATTTGTGTGCACATGCGCGCGTTTACTTACTCTTTGCAACAAGAATTAAATTTACTGCTATAATGTGAATGAGCCTTTATCAACACTGCAATTCCAAGCTGCAAAATTAAACACATGATGGCGAGCCTGCGTACATATAAAATTTATCGCCAAAGAAGTCGGATCATTGCAAGTCTGGTGGGCGAGTACATTGCGCACACAGAATCTAAAGCTATCCTCTACGTAATCGCGAATTTTACGTACACCGTGTCTTGAGGAAAAATCTAAAAAAATAAACGATAAATGGCATGTTGAATAATTCAATGAAAGTTATTTTCGTAATTTATAAATATCATAATCTGGCGAGGCGTTGGCGGCGGCGCGCTCATTGCTTCTCATCGCCGCTCTTTCGACAAAGGCTGGATGCGCAATAAACATAACTCAGCGGCGGGTAACATTCTTACGTTTCAGCAGCCTGCGGCCGTTACACGTTGTTGCGCCTTATTACGACTGCTCCATAACGCCGTTTTAATTGTACGGAACTAGCGAGATAGAAAGAGAAAGAAAGGAGTAATTGCCCATCGCATCACGCCTTCGCTACTCGTTCCTTCCATCGCTTGTCTGCGAACGCGGAGAGAATATAAATACGGGGTGAAAGTGCAACAGCTCTAATGGTTATCGCGGAGCGCACGAGCCTGCTGTTCACGCCCAGAGTCGTGTGTAATCTGGAATTTTCGTGAAAAACGAGTGGGAGCGAAAGAAGTGACCGCAAGAGTAATGCACCGGCGCGATGACAGCAACGCGTGCTCGACTAATCGTTCATGTGGAAGTTACGTAATCGTCGTCAAAGCTAGTTTTTGGCTATGCGTCCGAATGCAGTATGATTTTTGCAGTATTTTTAAGTATTCGCGATTTTGGCTGCTTATCTGCACACGCTCGCAAGTGTATATTATTTTTGTATAGGAAAAAACACTTCGTTTTTCGTGTACTTACGCTCACCATCCATCAACCGTCTAAGTACCTATCAAACGTGCATTTATGCAAATTTCATAGTCCGAAAATCGCAGGTTTGTGTGAAGTACGCATAATATCTGATGAAGCATGAGTGGAAAAGCTAGGTACACAATATCCATTAGCTTATCCTAAAGTAGCTCGCCGCGCATTTTTTGATCATTTTCTTACGTTTACAATAATTAGCAGAAGTATGGGTCGTGTAAGATAACAGCGAGAAAGATTGCTTTATAACGCGATTGCGAGCCAGATCAGAAATTAAGGTAATAATGCAGTAAAAGTCTAACTTTATGACTTTTCCGTTTTTCTTTTCATTTGAACAACGCAAGAGACATTAGGCATGCCAAGTATATGACGGGTCATTTCTATTGTTTGCTCAATGTTTTCACTGGTGGGTTTCTACAATCTATAAACTGGTTTTAGCTTTTTCAATTCACTATAACATTCTTCGCGTATACCGATATTATCATTATTGCTACGTCACAGATAATGGGTCGCGGTATTTCGATGCTTGTTTACAATTTAAATTCGATTTCTTGCGATACTGTGAAAAAATGCTACATAGCAATTATAACTTATTCAGATAATGTCGTTGATTTTCAAGTTACGCTCGCTTATTAAACGAGAAAATAACTCCCACAATCCTGAGAAAAATGATGTATAACTTTCTGTAAAAAGCGCGCTAGTGGAGCGATCCCGGTGACGCCCCAGCGGCTGTGAGCGAGTGGCAATTAAACTGTTCATTGCAAAATGTCGAAAAACGAGGGAAACCATCCTCGCCCACAGCGTGACTCCTAGATATCATCGCGCAGCACATAGACGTCGAAGCTTTGAGGTGTCGCTTGCGCGATCAGCCATCCAAGCCATCCGTCCATCCGTGCAGCCCTGCACGATTGCACAACGGGATACGCGAACTATAACGTAAAAAAAGAAATCGGCCGTGTGACACGTAACCGTAACCGTTACATGCATAGTGTACGTTCAGGGCCCGATCCTAGTCGTCATTAGTCGGTATATTAATTACAAGCGACCATCGGCGTGCGTGCATGCGACGGATGGCCTACATACTCCACGGAAGGACCTTCGTAATGGGGTTTTCGCGCTGCTTTCGCATGATGCGAGCTGATTCCCGCGTAATCAATGCTGGGAATATGTTCAGCGGTATTTGGGATGTATATTAAGCGAGCAGTGAACGACTCATTTGTCATGCTACGCTAGTATGGCGTGGAGGTTGTTTCTTATCATCTTGCCTGGTCGGTAGTTTCCTTTCTATTTTTGGAAGTGATACCGACCACTTTGATCATCGGACGTTATTTCGAGAAATCGCGCTATTGGCGAATGTCGATCGAAGAGACATTTTCCGGCAATTGATCGATTGCACATGTAAGCAGTTTGTCGCCTAATTGAGTCTGGATTTCAGGGCTGCTGTTGCTGGCTAGACGACCGCTTCGTCACGTGTTTCGCGCGATTTTACGGACTTCATTCCTTTTTTAACGGTTTGAGCAAAAATGTACATCGGAAATCTTTTTTAATTAAACAGAAAAAATGCGATAGCGCGATAAGAAGAATCGAGGAGTCGTTTGTTCTTTTTTATTTTCTTATTTTCCAACGATTTTCGGTAGCAATCTACCTGTTATTAGCGTAATCCGATCTATAAAGCAACAACTGAGCAGTCCCAAACGCTCACACTTTATACAGCGCGTCTCGGCCGCTGTAAAAACAGGAATGATCGAAAGTAATTAGAGCAAGTGCCCTGATTTCACAAGCCGCGGCAAAAATAATTGGAGTTAAAGAGCCCTGGAAAGGGTTGACAGGAGATAAGCCACGAGCGTTTAGCGCTCTTACCGGTGCGTGCGCGCACGCGACTCGTGTCCCCTGACGGCGCGTCTAATAAGTACACACGGAAACGCTCGGCGTAACGCAAGCAATGCAGAGATACTACGTAGAAACACTTATATGTTTTTTTACGCTGGACCCGGAAACCCATAGAAAGTACTTATACGCAGCGCGCCACTTCACGCACGACTGGTCTGGTCATTCGCGTTGATCGCATCTGTGTATAACGAACGTACGCATATACCTGTGCAGTTACTTGTGTGGGATTCTAATAGAAAAGGCTCTTCCATAGCGCTTTACGCGTGGACGACTTTGATCTGTCGCTTGATAGCTGCAATTAGCTGAATTCCTGAGTTCTGCTTCGATCCGTAAGCAATTGTATTTAAGCTGATATTTATCTCTTAATATAGAACTCTGTACCTATTATGTAGACATAACTTCATGCATTTAATAATATAAAACAGATCTTGTTGATCAATTTCATTTCTCCCAAATCATTCTATTTGCTTGTACGACGAATGCATACTTTACAAATTTTTAGGTGTATAATTAGCAATAATAACTCTGTAAGTATTACGAAAAGATTGTAATGCCTACATTTTATGATCATCATAACAGAAATTCTCAAAATCAATCAATGTTTTTTTTTATATAGCGCCGTAAATGATCCATTAATACAATTTATGAAAATTTCGTTCGATAAGTATGGAAAATGCAGCTCATAAAAGAACAAAATACAGGTGATAAATGTGCGCCTTAGTATAGACACAAAATAATGAATGACATGAGCACATAACTGGACTACTAAGAAAACAAGCAAGACATTTCGTAATAGCACACCGCTGCACACATTTTTTCGGGTGAAAATCCAGATTTTTTTTTCATTCTCTGCGCACATTATCCATGCCGCAAAGTGCGCGAACCACACTGGATAATTTTAGGATCGATAAATTCTCGGCGAAAAAATATACGACGCCGCGTTGCGTATGACGTAACGAACGAGATATAACGAGTCTTCGTTTCGTTGACCATTATATGCCTATACAGCATCGAGTCGTAACGACGCAAGAACGTACGATGATAATTAGTGCAACTGGCGGCTAAGCTCGGAAAAAAGAAAAAAATTAATAAGGTGCGCGTGTGCATTGTGTGTGTGTGTGTGTGTGTGTGTGTGTGTTTGTCTGCGCGCGCGTGTGCGGACCCCAATCTCACGATCTGAAATGGAAATTATGGGAAAAGTCCGCGGAATCGTGAGGAAGTCGTATCGCGAGCAACCCATTTTTTCTCCTTCATTTCGAGAGACCGCCTCAACGCACGAAATCGGTTTAGTGTGCGCCGAACAATGTGGACTAATTTTTACAAGCAAAGAATTTGTCTTCGCTAATGAGGAGCTCAGGTTTTCGTTTTTTCTTTGTTACTACTTGAACCGTTTGATTTTCAAACTGCGTAAAATGATTTTAAAGAGTAGTGTTACGAACTTCTTGTTGCACTAACAGAAACAAAAATAATAGTCTATTAATTTTATTTAATAAAGAATGGTTTTAAAATCATTAGCGAGTCTTAGAGAAAAGAAATATGAACATTGTTATACGAACAAATTAAACTATTAATTACTAGTATTGTATATTAAAACTTTAAGCACGTGTACTTTATCTGAAAAATCATTGCTTTTAAATTTGGATACAATATGCTGTATAACTAATTTTGGATGATTTATCAGAAAGCTATATAGTATTAAAGAATAACAAGGAATAAAAAAAGTGGTTCCGGCCGGGATCGAACTGGCGACCTTCTGCGTGTAAAGCAGACGTGATAACCGCTACACCACGGAACCCGTATGCTGACAATTCACAATCAGATACTGCAGAATTTAAGACGTTCTAATTTTACACATAAACTATTATGATAGCCTATTATGTAACCCATACATCTTATCGTTCTACTCAAACCATTCGTATCTGCAATGATAAAGGCACGAAGTATACCAATTATTTTTCTTTATATTATTATTATACCCTTACCTGTTGTTAAGTGAGGCAAAATTGTGAGTGTTATTAGCAGGGCTAAAACAGCGCCGCTTTTGAGAAAACCGCTTTCCGTTCTTAGCATGTTTTGAACTCGTCTTCTTTATTGGTAGACATATCTGCGACAAGAAAAATTAATTAAATTATTAAAAATAAAAATAAAAACAATGTAATAATTTTTTTTTATTTTCTCTGAGTCATTCTACGAAAAGTTTGACACTTCAAGGTCGAAAAATCGAGATTTTGAATTTTGGAGGGCACACGCATAGCAGACCAAGTTTTTTATATGCTTTAAGGGCCAATTACTAATTGCCGAAAAATAGCCTTTATTGCGACCCGGGTGATTCATTACTTGACCGAACGAGCGCATTAATGGACAGCTGAGCTCAAGATCTTAAATAAAAAAAAATTTCGAAAATTACCCTCCCCATCTAAGTTGCGAGCAATTTAAAATAGGACAAACTTCGTCAAAAATGCGAACATTCGAAAAAAAGTAAAAATTTTGGCTTTTCAGGCACTTTTTCCCATTTTCGACAATTTTTTTTTAATTAAAGATTTCGGTCTCAACTGTCTATTAATGCCGGAAAAATAATGCTCGCTCGAGCAGGTAATAAATTACTCGAGGCACAATAAAGGCTATTTATTGGCAATTAGTAATTGGCCCGTAACTTTTTGTTAGCATATGATTTGGATGTGCTACCCATATTTTTTTACATATTTAAATTCATTGGCACGTAGCATTCTCCAACTAAATTTATAGGTCCAATTAATAAAATATTGTTTTAATATACAGTATATTTGCCTGCTAATGTATTAGGCGGTTTTTCATACATAATTTAATATATAAGTTTTTGATGGTTCATTGCCCAAAAGTTTGCAGACCCCTCTGTTTTTTATTATAAAATACGAACACTGCCGTCAATTTTTTTTCACAGAAACTCACGAATGTTTACATGTATTCCTAACCATCAAAACAACAGGCTATTCATTAAATAGGTCGCTCGCGCAATTTACGAAAAATCGATTTTTATATTGTAGTTTTTTACTAGAAAACCGCTCGACGAAATCGTTTAAAAATTTAGCAGCAGATAGCTTTTTTTATGACGAATCACCAAATAAAATTTTGAAGCATTTGACTACATTGTTTTAGAGATATAAGGCATCAACAAATTTTCATAAAAAATTGATACCTTAATATCTTACGAACCATAGGGTTTTGAAAGCTGTGCAATAGACTTAGCCAAAACCCATAACATATCTACTTTTTCCGAAAATCTCAAGTGCAATAAGGCCTTTTTACGTACGTAATCGAGGCACAAAACAACTCATTTTTTGCTGTTTTCGATTTATTACTGAAAAAATAAGTAGTCAAATAATTTGAAATTTTAATGGAACATATTTTGACACGTGGTTTTTTCGCGGGGTTATGATTTTTAGTTTCAGAGATAGGAATTTAAAAAAAAAATCACCAAGCGAGGAAAAGTAGGTAATTTTATTCTCTTTCAAATGCATTCCCACACAGCATGAAAGATTTCAATGAAATATTTCGAAATATTTCAGTGAAATATATCCATGGAATATTTCTGAAACCTTCCAGTAATATTCCATAGAAGAGCTATCAACCGACTCAATGGAAATATTTCGTGAAATATTTCAGAAATATTCCATAAATATTTTGTTGGAATCTATGAAATTCCTTTTTAAATATTTTAATATGTTCTTTAGGAAATCTTACATAAATATCATAAAATATTGCTCAGAATTATTTACTTAATAATACACTGAAATATTTTGCGGAAGATTTTTGAAATCTTTTTTAAACATTTCTTTGGAACTTTTGTAACGAATTTTTAAACATTTATCAAAAAATTTATGAAATATTCCATAGATATATCTTGTAAACTTTTACATAATTATTTCTTCATTATTACAATGGAATATTTCTTAAAATATTTATGAAATAATTCTTTAATATTTTATTGGAACTCTTAAAATAAATTTTAACTCTAGCTGCCTGAGTTAAGTGTACGTATTGCAGAGCGTACGTAGATTCGCAGGTAAGTAATTAAATAAATTGAATATGGATTTGTTCAGATTTATTAATCCGTCTTTACAGCTTGGAAACCCGACAGAGACTAACTCGTTACCAGTGCAAGAGCCTTTTTAAAAGGTTTGTAACTTTGTTTGTTTAATCTTTCCTCCATTGTTCTCCATGCGTGCTCGATGCGTGCTCCGCCGTATGTGCCAACATAAACACCTTATTGTTGCAGGTCTCGAGAAGCCAAAGCGATCGATACGGCATGCAGAAGGCGATCGATAACAAGCGATGAATAAGCGACGACTAATACGGCTCATATAACTCCTCCATGCCCAAGTTGAATGACGTCCTCGTTATTTGTTATCTCGGTATGTTGTGGGCTCCTGTTTGGACTCCTGCTTTTACATGAACCCCTGTTTTTACATTTATATTTATAGATAATGAAAATTATTCCAATTATTAGAATCAGTATGACAATTATAAATGACGCTATTGATGTATGGAATTCGATTCCGAATTTTGTGAATTTTGGTGTCTCCATCGTAGGTACTGCTTGCGTTTTTAGCGGTTCGAATCTCCGTTGATGATCCTCGATGATCAATGGTTGAACTTCCGACACCTTAAGTTCTCCGAGATTGTCGACCACCCTATGTCCCTGTATCAACAGATTGTTTCCTCCAAAGATCTTCGTTCCAAAAAATGTTTCCTTGTTCTTGTTATTTTCGATTTCTGTTTTATAATTACTGGATATCAGCGTCAAGTTGTTTAGGAGTGGATACGCCAATGCTAGAGGCGCATTTATTGAAATTGTTATTGTTTTTGCGTCTTCTGCGAGGATTTGATAGCATACATAGTCGCTCTGATAGATCAATTGACATCTTCTTGAAAATAATTTTATTATCGAGCCATCCAGCTTCCACGGTATCGTTACGATCTCCGTCTGATTATTTCGGTTAATTATAGCAAGTCTTTGAAAAAGGGAGAATTCAATGGAATTTAGGATAGGAATTTTTATGGTATAAATTATGGAATTATGGATAGTTACGACTGATCCCTGAGCAAATCGAAAGTCTAACAAATTATGATAATGTGATATTAACTCTTTTTGGGAATAAAGTTCTAATAGATGTGTCTTTATACTTAGTATTTGTTCATGGGTTAATATTTCCAAATTAAATTTTTCATCGATGAAAACGAATGATCTTTTTATTTTCCCTAATAGATTTAGAAAATGTTGCTCCTGCACAATAAGAATTACAACTGTCTCAATTAATTCAAATCGCGTATTTTGATCGTTAAGAGTTTTCATAAGATTCCGTAAGTTTTTGTTTCTCTTTCTGTCTTTTATACAATTCGTCATAGAACGGTAAAATTTCATTTTTCCGTATTTCATTATATTCTTCGGTTATGTCGACTCCAGGTTCGATGACATGCTTATGCAGTTCCTCATATGGTCCATACAGTAGAGTAAACGGTGCAAAATTTGTTGATGAATGAATGCTCTGATTATATATTAGGATTGCTGTAGTCATATGATTCTTTATTGTTTCTCGAGGATTTTTATCGACTAAAATACTTAATTTTTCTCTTAAAGTTGAATGTAATCTCTCTATTGGTCCATTTGACGTGTGTCTATTGATTGTAGTTTGATGATATTCGATTTTGTGTATCCGACAAAATTCTTTAAATACAGCGGAGTTAAATTCACTCCCATTATCCGTAGTAATTTTATCTGGGAAATTGTGATGTGATGCGAAATGCCTCAGTTTGTTTAATACTGTTATAGCATTCCCATCCAATAGATGATAAGCTTGAGCGTATTTCGAAAATATATCAATAATTGTCAGAAACTTTTCTTTTCCAACATGAAAAACGTCCATATGTATGTGCTGTAAGGGCCTATTAGCGATAATGGGTCCATACTTTCCTGTTTCGTAAGGCTTTCTCTCATATTTGTGTTCTAAGCATAGTTCGCATTGGTTAATATAGTTTTGTACGAGCCTATCCATATTTAGTGTATATAACTCTTTCTTAAAATGGGCTATTGTCTCTTGAATTCCATTATGGGTTCTATTATGATATTCTTCAAGTTTCTTCAAAAAATTATTTTTGTCTATTACGGGTGTATAAGTGTTAGTTTTAATCAACTTTAGTTTTTCATTGAAATGTTTTAGCAGTACTCTGTAAGCGATCATTTCCAAATCATCATTTGTAAAGTAAATCCCGTATTGTTTGTCTGGTTTTACGTTTTCATTTAGAAATTTTAATAATTGTGTTTCAGCTTCATCCTTGTTTATCTTTACCATATACTGAATCTTGAGCTTATCTTTATTTACTTTCGCATTGTAGTCCCTTCCCGATTTTATTATAATGCTATAATTAAATGCATGAATATTTTTGTCTGTTATAGGCAATGAAAACACTGGATCTTCTACAGCAGTGTGAGCTGTTTCTAGATCATCGCCGGGGCTCTCGTCCACTTCCTCGATTCGGCGCGATGTTATATCCGAGACTTGAGGAATCATTGAAAGTGAGTCATCATTCTCTTCCTGATTATTTATTTCTATTCTGCTTAAGGCGTCAGCTACATAATTTTCACTTCCTTTCTTGTATTTAATCTCATAATCATATTCCTCTAATTTTATTTTCCATCTAATCAAACGTGAATTTGGTGTTTTTAAAGACCAGAGCCAAGTTAGTGGTTTATGATCTGTTTCGATTGTAAATTTCCTCCCGTATATGTATGGTCTAAAATGTCGACACGCCTCGACTATAGCTAGTAGTTCTTTTTCGATGGTCGAATAATTTTGCTCAGCTGAATTCAGGGTTCGTGAAAAACATGATATGAGGTGTTTATCTTGCGATAGAACGCTACCAATAGCGACATTTGACGCATCAGTTGTGACAGTGAACATTTTTGTGAAATCTGGATAAGCTAGTATTGGTGCATTGACGATTAATTCTTTAAGTCTATTGAATGCTTCTATATATTGTCTATCCTCTATGTTTATTTTTTCTCCCTTTTTAAGCGCTTTCGTTAGTGGTTTTGATATTCTAGCGTAGTTTTTTATGAATTTTCTATAAAACCCTGTTAATCCTAGAAACGCTTTAATTTCTTTTTGTGTCCTTGGGATGGGATATTTTACGATGGCCTTGATTTTATCTGGGTTTGGTTTAATTCCTCCTGGTGTAATTATATGTCCCAAAAAAGGTACTTCTTTCCTTAAAAACTCACTCTTATCTAATTGCACTTTCAAACCGTATTCCCGAAGTTCTTCAAATACTAATTTTAGATGTTGTAGATGTTCTTGGAGAGATTTTGAAAATATGACTATATCATCCATGTATACAAAGCAAAATTTGTGTAAATATTTTCTGAGAATTTTGTCCATTAATCGCTGGAATTTAGCTGGTGCATTTTTTAAACCAAAGGGCATACGACGGTATTCGTAGTGTCCATTTTCTACTGTGAATGCTGTCTTCTCTACTGAATCTCGATCAACTGGTATCTGATGGAATCCTTGTGCTAGATCTAATGTTGTAAAATATGCGCATTTTCCTAAATTCTCTAAAATATCGTCCATTCTCGGCAATAGGTATTTATCCTCAATAGTTTTATCATTCAACTTACGATAATCAATAACCATTCTCCATTTCTTCTTTCCACTTGCATCTTGCTTTTTGGGTACTATCCAGACAGGTGATGAATAAGGTGAATTACTTGATTGAATAATTTCGTCATTTAATAATTTTCCCACTTGATCTTGAATAACCTCCTTCAGGTGATATGGATATTTATAACTTTTGACATAATTCGGATTTTCGTCCTTTGTCCTTATTTTATGTGTGACTGCATTTGTGGCTGTTAATTTTTCACACTCATTATAGAAACAGTCTCTAAATTTCTGACACAAAGCTATAATTTTCTCCTTTTCCTCTTCATTCATGTGTTCCGTTCGGATTTGCACTTTTGTCTCTTGATGATTGCTCAGTATAACCATTTTACATTTATCCGGCATATTGTTTAAATAATTAATTTCAAATCTCGGTGTGCTAAATATTTGAGTTCTATAGTTAATATTTGCTTTTAAATTTTGTAGGTCCTTGTGACCTATTAGACAATCATATGTAGAATGCCAAGGAGCAATTAAAAATGTAATTGGTGTATTGTCACCTAACTCTTGCAAAATCGGAAAGGTGAGTGCATGTGTCCCTTGCGTTATTTTATGCAAAGATTTAATTTCGAATTTATATGGAAAAACGTAATTTGAAAATAAATCGTAGGCTACTTTAGGGTTAATAATCGATGATGATGCTCCCGAATCTATTAGTACTTTAAGCGATGGATTTGTAGTTATTATGTGTGGTAGTTCGGGCGAACTGCCTATGTTATTTAAATTTACTATGTTTCTTCGGTTGGATCGGAATCCCGTTGAAAATTTTTCATTTTCTGAATTCTCTTGATTTTCATAATTGTCGTCATTCACGTTAATATCTTCTTGCTCCTCATTGTAAGCATCTTCCTCCGTTTGCTGCTCCTCTTGATAATGCAACTCTTCGGAAATGAAATTCGGTGGTCCGGTACTCCTAAAGAATTTATTCTGAGGGACAAAATTATTTGACCGGTTGCTCTGATTATTATTTGGCCGATTGGTGTTTCTGGTATTAATCGACATCGGTGTCGGTCGATTTTGCTGAATAGGTCGTCCGAAATTATTTGCAAATGTCGGTACAAAATTATTTTGTGCAGTTGCGGGTCTAGGTGCAAATGAAAACGGACTTTTATTTGCTCCAGAGTTATTGAACGGACTATTATTTCTCTGATTCATAAACGGGCTTGTACCCTTTGAATTATTGTTTACATTATTGGTTTTTGGTTTACTTTCGCGTTGTCTCGCGAAATTTAAACATGCAGCTTGTTGCTCGTGATTGTCAAGCTTTCTGCATTTTATCAGACAAGCCTCTATATCCGCCAACTCGAAATGTGTAAGATGTGTGTGATACGGCTCTTTTATTCCGTTTATAAACGTATTTTTCGCAACATTTTCGTAAAACCCAATCTTCATACTTATAAAGTTACGGTCTTGATTGTTTAAGTTTATATGTTCTTTTAGCTTATTTAAACGTTGTTTAATTTCATCAGCATACTTTTCATAATTTTGATTCGATAGTTGAAAACAAGAGCTAAGTTTATTGTATAGCAGGTCCTCCGAGCTGGGATCGCTATATCTATTTATTAAGAGATTTTTACAATCATTCCATGTTGCTGGATCATTCGCGACTATTAAATTTAAAGCTTCTCCGCGAATTCTTGATTTAATTAACGCAAATAGCGCTGTATTTAATGCTTCCTCTGCAGTGACTAAATTTTCAACAAATTTATCGCATGTTTGGAGAAAGTGAGAAAGGAGCTTTGTTCCTCCTTCATAAATTGGTATCGCGTCACGCCATATGGCTAACCTCAATTTAAATTGTTCCACTGTGATTTGCTGCGCCATTTTGCTCTCAAATCAGTCGTATTTAGGGATAAGGTAAAGATAGGTGAATAGGGAATTTCAAAGACTTACTCTCTTCTTTGATGATTACAGGTGAATCTCTGTTCGAAGGTGGGCCTCAAACTTGACGTCCCAAAAGTACTGCGACGAAGGGGTTGAAACACCAGCCGCTTCCTCTCTGATGATTTCCGTCACGGTATTGGAGGAGAATCTCGATTCAGCAGCCTCGCAGTATCCTGTCCGCAGCGCCAGTTAAGTGTACGTATTGCAGAGCGTACGTAGATTCGCAGGTAAGTAATTAAATAAATTGAATATGGATTTGTTCAGATTTATTAATCCGTCTTTACAGCTTGGAAACCCGACAGAGACTAACTCGTTACCAGTGCAAGAGCCTTTTTAAAAGGTTTGTAACTTTGTTTGTTTAATCTTTCCTCCATTGTTCTCCATGCGTGCTCGATGCGTGCTCCGCCGTATGTGCCAACATAAACACCTTATTGTTGCAGGTCTCGAGAAGCCAAAGCGATCGATACGGCATGCAGAAGGCGATCGATAACAAGCGATGAATAAGCGACGACTAATACGGCTCATATAACTCCTGCGCATGAATTCACACTGGATCAATTATGTGTTTGTACCTGCTGTCAAACTATGGAGTTATTCTTTATATTCAAAAACAAAAGGGGTTCGAATTAACGAATTAACAGTTTATCCGCTTACATGATTTCAATTATTTTTCGTATAATTTGATCCAAAAGTTTAATATTACTAACATTAACAATAACTTTGCTTTACGCGCCACAACATGGCGGCAAGTCTTTTGTTGATTGGGCTTTCAGAACAAGGTGGCGCATCGGCTTCGCAGTCGCATAGACAGTGAACCATGGCCATAAAAAGAAGAAGTAGAAGAAGGTTAGGACGGTCATGACGTCAGATATCGCTTTCCTGATAGTCATGACCGATCTAAGGAGTCGTATCTAAGGACTGTACCTTCAAGCAATTCGGGAACATTTGAAGAATATTTCACGGAAGATATGTGGAATATTTCTGAATTATTTCAGGTGAAATATTTTATTAAATTTTTCAGAAATATTTCTGAATCATCATTTCACTAGTAACTTATAGTGATTATTAAACTTAGAAACATTTCAGAAGTGTTTCTCAAATCTAGGAAAGAAATATTTTATGAAAGCTTTCTTGAATATTCCGGAATTATTTTACTGCAAATTTTCTAGTAAATATTAAACACATAAATAATTCTGAATGAAATCAGAATTATTTTAAAGAAATATATTTTGGAAGCTTGCTTAAATATTCCAGAATTATTTCAAATACAAATTCCAGGAGACTACGGGCTAAGAAATAATTTTGAAATGTTGCTTAAATCTAGGAAAGAAATATTTTATGAAAGTTTTCTGGAATATTCCAGAATTGTTATACTGAAAATTTTCCGGTGAAGATTAAACACTGAAATAATTCAGAAATAAATCAGAAATAAATCAGAAATATTTTAAAGAAATATGTTACGGAAGCTTGCTTAAATATCTAGAATTATTTCAAATACAAATCCCAGGAGACTGCGTGCCACAAAATAATTTAGAAACATTTCAGAAATATTTCAAGGAAATATTTCATGAGAGATTTGCAAGGCGGGGCATTTTATGAAATGATATTATTGCAGTAATATTTCTGAAATATTTCGTGAAAAATTTCAGAAATATTTCTGAATTCTTTAAAAAAATATTTCAATATAGGAATTCGAGGGACATAACATTATTTCAGAAATATTTCGTCGAAAGATTCCTGGAAGATTTCAAATATTTAGTTCCAATATTTCCGAAATATTTCGGAAATATTTCATGCTGTGTGGGTTACAGCTAAATTGTTTGTAACAATGGGAATTAAAAAAAAAACAAAATAGTATGTTTCAAAAATAAATATTCGAATTCAGAATCCAAAAATTTGTATGCATGTCAAATTTTATTGATACTGACGGAGTAGTTCCAAAAATATTACGGTATATACATACACACACATCCATACGGACATTTTCTAAAAACACTTGATTTGAACTTCTAACACGCCAACAATTATTTTCTAGAAGTTATGACAAAACTCAAAATTTTACTATTACAAAGCTTCCTCTAGGAGGAAGCAAAACTTGGTTTGGTGAGTGTGACCTCAAAATTACAAGAGCCCCATTTTTCGACCGCGAAGTGTCCGACTTCTCGTAGAATGACACATATAACAAAACAATTTTCTACATAGCAAAGCTTGTTTTTAAACGTTTCTAAAAAACTTTTCTTCAAACTTTTTAAAATCTGGAAATGTCCGCTCTCATGTTTCTTTGGCAATGTTTTTCTGAAAACGCTCTGAACTCTATATAACACTAAAGTGTTGAGAAAAGAACTAGCGCGCCACGCGCGGCCTTACGGCGATGCAAGGCACGCAAAACGCTCGCGCTTCGCGTTTTGCGCATAAGGCACGATCGCTGACGCTCGCGCTTCGCGTTCGTAATGCCTGTCGGTGCTTATACAGTATTATCCTGTTTTTTTTTCATTATTGTTGTCAAAGTTTTGATTATTACAAGGTTTTCTTCTGGCGGTCATCAACACTATCATCAAAACTACTGGAAAATTAGTAACTTATTTGTATTTGTATCAATTATTTATTTTTGTTTGTAGATATTCTTAAAATATATCTTATTTTAATTTTATTCTATTGTAATTTCAGATAAATAATACAATACTTTTGTATCGCAGTTTTCAAGAGGAAGTAAACAAAAGGATGATATTTCGTTTGTAGGACTTTAGTGTAGTATTTAGCATAGTTTAGAGGGATGTAGTAAGCTACTTAGAGCCTTTCTTCAATCTAAGCAATTTTCTTTATTGAGTTTAGGTTTTTCTAGTTCAGTATATACACTTGAATTTTGAAAGTGAATTGTACTGATTCAGCTTAAAAGATTTAATTAATATAGCGTACGTCGTTATATGATGCCAAGTTACACGGATTGTATTCGGCGATTACGTATTTCCTAAATTATGCATTTTTTATAATTTAATTTAAAAAGTGGTTTAATTTTGTATATATGTATGAGATAAAGGCCAAAATATAACTTTCAGCTTTTAATAATATAGGAAAATTGCTAAAAATAATTGGGTTGGATGGGGCATGTTGCACCGAAGTTATTATTGAATTTATGTATAAAAAAATCGTAGACGCGTAATCCACGGCGCGCCGGTGATAGCTGTTCGCCAAAAATATGCACATAAAATGCCGCTCGATCAGCTTGGCTGATAGATACGAAAGTGATTGCCAGCGTCCGCAGCTCGCTCTCGCATTTACTCGCATCGGAAAATATCGGGTCTATCGCGGGCTTGCCTCGACAGATCCAATCAAATCGCGCGCTTGTCTTTGCGCAAATATTTTATACATGAACGCATCAGGTATAGTATGCACAACCTCTTCTATATTTGTGAAACCCACGTGTATCCTGGGAACTTTGAGAGGAGGCATATGTAGATACATGGATACATGTATATTTGCTGCGGTATACTCGAGTGCTCATCGCATTTATTCGGCGGGGAACGTATAACGTTATTCCAGGGCTCGATTTACAGATGCTTTGCATTGAATTTTCACGCTGGGACGACTTTTACCATTACGTGCTTGACTCCTAAACGAAGACATTGGTTCACTTCATTGTTTATATTACAGGATTTTAATACATCGGCAATAAAGAAGATCTTATAAACTGCCATCACGGTTAAAGTTTTACATAAATAAACATGTTTCAGAACATGTACCTACGTGTGTGTTCTTTGTTAAATCTTCTTACGTGTACTTATTTATATTTTTACACTTTCGGTGACGCTGACATAGCTAGCATATATTTAATATAAAATCCAGTCTCGATATTCTATTATGCTGGAGCGAGTATGATGCCAATCTCTCTATAAAAGGTGTTGATCCATAAATTCAGAGATACGTAGTGTCATAAAAATAAGTAATATACCGGGCTTATCCCCCTAAATACTGAAACAGTATAAAATATTGAGAACAAAATTCTCGAGCATTTATGTAAATTACTTTTTAATTGTCAATTATCCGCAACTCTCAAAATTATTAATTATCATAAATATATTTTATCGAAACAAGAAACGTTTACCCCTGTGTATAAACAACTTACACTAAGAACGTTCATATAATAAGAAGTGTGTTCCAATATTCTGTAGGTAAGTTATCAAATATTATTGGAAATGAGAAAACGATCTTCGTGATTTTGAGGTTAGGGCGGTATAACAACATTTTTGGTCCTATAAACACGTACTCGCTCGCCAGTGTGTACGTATATGCGCGTATACGTACGGTAAATATCTTAATATCTTTAGTTTAAATTTATTACATGAATAATTAATAATTAGTTTAGTTTGTATGTTTAGGTAGTTAATAATATATAAGATTTGAAATTTTGGAACTAAATGTTCACTTAGGTGAATTACTCGACTTGCACGCCGAAGATCCCAGGTTCGATCCCGCCCGCCGCCGCATCAATAATTTTTATTTTTTTATTTGTTTCAGCTTTCTCTTCTAATTTAATAATTGCTTAAAACTTGTAATATATAATAAATAATAATGTATAATTAGAATATAATAATTGCTCTCTGACCATTAAAAGCTTCTTCCTAAGCACAAGATGGTTGGAGAACATTAGTATATTACGTGCCTAGAGAGAAAAAAACTTGGACAGTCCATATCTCGTGTAAATTGTCACCCGAGCCAAAGGCGAGAGTGGCAAATACCAGGTATGGGCTGTTCAATTTTCCTCCCGTGGTGCCTATACTATTTTTCTTCACACCAGCACCGAAAATTCACATTCCCCTCCAGTCGCCCGGGAGGAAATGTGGTACTTTCGGTGCAGGTGTGCAGAAAAAAGATTCTTTTCATCATACGTGCACGAAAAAGGCCACTTTCCATGCATATAAAATGAATGGAAAATCGAGTTTTTCGTTTTCTCCTCCCAAGGGAGTAGTTTTTTCCTCACCCAGCAGCCTATCCAATGGATCTGTGTGTCTATATAAGTAATTTCAAAATTTTTTTAATTTACAAAATTTTATACATTGCCAAAGTTTTCAAAATTTTTTATATTTTCAAAATTTTTTATATTTTCAAAATTTTATAAATTTTCAAAATTTTTTATATTTTCAAAATTTTTTATATTTTCAAAATTTTCAAAATTTTTTATATTTTCAAAATTTTATAAATTTTTTATATTTTCAAAATTTTTTATATTTTCAAAATTTTATAAATTTTTGTAATTTTCAATGTACTATTATTTTACTTTGAAAAGTTCTCGAATTTCCCATTTCTTTCATATGTATGATAAGTGGCCTATTCGTGCACATCATAAAAAGTACGGTGTGCAACAAGGGAGGAGTGGCTTTTTTAGACTTGGGTGAAATCATCACCCTCGCTAGAAAAAGCCAATTTTCCCCCCTAGTTGCACAATATACTATTACGATCTTCTTTCTATAAAATTTACTATGTAGTATAGTAAAATTTAGTATCTTCAAAATTTACTATACTGGTATAGCAAAATTTAATAAAATCTGAGTTTGCGCTCCCGTTACTATACGGTATAATAATTTTTCGTGAAATATATTTCAATATTTACGTGAAAATTTCTCTTCGTGTAACGAAAGGTAAAATTTTGAGTTCCAAAATATTAGAAAGGTATACAGCTCTAATAATATAAGTATATATATATATATATATATATATATATATATATATATATTGTGAGACTATCGCTCATTTAAAATTACAAAAGATGTTAAAATGACTCTATCGGTCTATACGAGCACAATTAATTTCGAAATAATAGGCTGTTCGTTCTCAAAATTTGAGATCTCTGAACAGGCATGCCTGTTTTTATTTTATTTTTGAAAGGCATACCTGTTCAGAGATCTCAAATTTTGAGAATGAACAGTGTCATAGCCTATTATTTCAAAATTAATTGTGCTCTTATAGTCCGATGGAGTTATTTTAACATCTTTAGAAAGGTATAATTTTGAAAACCTAAATTTGGGAATTCATAAAAATATCCCTTGCGCAATATTTTGACCACAAATATCACCTTTCGCAATATTTTAATTCAATATTTTTGTTTTATAAATTTTTTTTATAATTTTTAAATCTTAGTTTAAAAATTTTAGATTTCTAATCTTTACCATTTCAAATTTTTATTTTTCAAAATTTTTACCCCCCCCCCCCCCCCTGCCTTGCGACGCTTGTACTTTTTGATGATCGCATGCAAAAAGCCAGATAAAGAACGCGTCGTAATGTACTTTACCTGTTACGATGAAATCACGGATAGAAAAAGTCGATGCAAGAATGACTGCCGTTGACTTTTTCTCCGCGCTGCGGCGAGCGATTTCTCCTTCGTCGGCGTCGTTGCGCGCGACGAAAAAATCTGTGCTCGTAAAGTGCTTTGTTTATAGATTCACCAAGTGCTGCAAAGTGGCCCATAGCGATTCTCCTTTCCATCAATGTGGGGACGAGCTCTCGATATAATAATTTCAAAGCCTTAAGCTTTGTGCAACGCGGAGGAAAGTGGCCCATTACGTTAGACGCGCACTCTACATGTTATGACGCATAGACTGATTCGAATTATCTGCAGACCAAGTGCAGCCCGTATAGATTTATACATTGGACAATACGTTTATTTAGTGGCAGAAAGTGATTTTTCGAGTTCTAATTTTATAAGGAAGAGAAACAAATTATTAGACTGGATGATTAAATTTATTCTGCAGATGTAAAAATTAACGTGCTAAGTAGCCACACGAAGGGTACAGAATTTTCATTAACTTTATTTACCTCTAATACAATTACGTTTTTGCTTTCTCAAAGATGTGGAAACGCCAGTAATTGGAAGTTGATTAAATCCAACGAAAGCATAGCTCGTTAGGGACAAAATTAGCTTATTTACACTTGGCAAAAACTGCAGTTCGTATTTTTATGTAAGTATGCTTATTACAGAAAATTGCATAAATAAATCAAAGTTACAGTTATTTCGCGGATTTATCTATCGAATGAGAAATCCTTGATCTATGTAACAACGCGTTATTTCATATCGTTGTAGAAAAAAAGCTCTAAAGTATGGTTCATTAGCATATTACTGAGACTGAAAGCGTGAAAACTTGTACGTAAGAAAAAACAAGCACCTATGTATAAGAGCCAATTATTATTTGAGTTCATAAAGAGCGTATATAAGTAAAACGTATTCTTCGTTATGGTACATTAAAATAGTTTTCTAATATTTGAAAACTATTAATTTTACACATGCAGTGCACGCTCTTATTTACGTAACTACCGGAGAAGAAAGTTTATTTCTTTATCTTAAAGTCGCATCGTGTATCAATTATTTATTTACTCAAAATACCTCAGAACATTGCGCAAACTCTATAGTAAAAAAACAAACAGTCGTATAAAATAACTATAGATACAGAAACAGAAGCAGACAGAAGAAAGGCCGATAAACGATGACATTTACTTTCGATAAGTAGGATCTGGCGCCCCGCGAAGCAAATTATCCTAGTTAGTCGAGAATGAATTAGTCGAGTATGAACGTATGCTCACCGCATAATAACGGGTCTCCTCTGTCGACGTGCGCTCGACTAGCGATACTTCTTTCCCTCTCTGAACTTTCCAGGCGATTTCCGCGTATCGCTCAGCACAACGACGACTTTCCCAAGAAGAGGCTCACCGCCGCACCGGTTGCCGATTATTGTCAATCAGCTATTATAATGCTTCGACGATTCGCCCGTTGCGCAACCATAACTGTACTCTGTCGTCGTTCACTTTAACTTGGTACAATGCACATTACTGGTCCTAGGGAGAGCCACTGATTAACAACTCCCTATTTCGTGAGAAACTTTCGATTTATAATAATATGTATGTTTGACACTCGATTTTTACATGCTTTGTTTTTATATTCGGGATGGTGTCTGCTAGAGACTCAACTTGCTCTCTTCGTTGGAAATGTCACAGAGCCTAGTATGGAAGAACGCTAGCCTCGCGGACCAAAACTCAAGTTCAAGGATGTCTTGCGCGAGCGTACGTGACGTCCCGTGAAACCAAACAAAACGAAAGCATATCGCCGCTCAGGATTCGAACTTTCGCGCGGTTTCGTGTTTCGCGAGCGACTGCGAGCGAGTAGCGGCGTTTCCTGGCAGGTTGTTGTTGCACTTGGTCTGCGGAAGGGGAAAACGGCGAGCGCCAGGTGAAAGATATAGCGGAGCTGCAAGCAGGGATGGATACCTTTCATTAGCAGACGCTCAGAAGTTTTTCAACGCCGGATCCGAGATTTTGTAGCGCCAATTGATCGTTCGCGAGTGTGGAGATTTGGAGACACCGATTTCGCGAGTGTGAGCTGTGGAAACTTGAGGTATGCGTACAAGTATTTGTGAGTGGTTTTGCTAGACCGAGAAATGCTTTTGCTATATTTGGATATTGCTTCTAATAAGCGCGTTTTGATGTATTCAAGGAATTCAGCCAGCTCTTGTGGATTGATACAAGGAATTAGGATGAGAAAAGTGATTGTTTATAAAGAAAAACAGTGAATGAAAGTATACGATTGTTGTATTTAATTATTGTTCTTGATAATTCATTTGATTGCAGAAAAAAATTATTTGTAATCTACTTACGATCTGCAGAACGCGATGCGTGTATGCACAAATTGCATTAGAAATGTATTTGGACTAATTATTATAAACGTTGATGATCGCGGTACCACACCTCGTATTGATTTTGAGAGGGTTAGATAATCTTCGGTTACGTCGAACTAATTGTGAATACATTCGAAAATGTGCAGTATATCGTAAGCGTATTAGTAAAATTATGCTGGCAACCTATAAAATAGTGGATGAATTAGGGCAGTAAAACACAGCGGATGTAATCGCAGAACGGATAGTTTATTGGAGCCATAAGTTCGTCTACTTACTTATTCTATGCCTAACAAAAAGGTTACCGAAATACATTTTACACTTTCTCAAAATTAGTTCCTTCTAGAAAATGCTTTTCTTACTAAAAAAAGTTGTTGCGCAAGTTACGAAAAAAAGTTGAATTGTAACAACCATATGGGTATTGTTGTAATTATGAAAGTTAAAATAAAAAACATTGTTTTTTATAGTAGTCTTTGATATGGTATGCTAGTAATACACATGTAAACATTTTTGTACATAAGATGTTCATGAGTTTCTCTGGAGTTTTTTAGATTATCGAATACGCAATTATCTGCAAAGATTAATCAGCCAAAAAGTGAATTACTTTACTACAATTTTTTCCGTTTTGATATACGCATGATGAACTGTTAAAATACAGTAAAAATCATTAAATAGGAATTATAAATACTACAGTATACACTTTCACAGCAGTGTACAATATATAGAAGAAACGACAGTGTACACCATAATATACGGAAGTAGAAGAAGGAAACTATAGTCGAAAGAAAGAAAAATTGCTATCGCACGCATCATCTTGCGCTGTTTTATGGCAGCCGTTTAAGAAATTGAATGGCATTGTGTTGAGTTCAGAGCTTAGTAAGAGCATTGCTCGTTTCGCTCTCTTTCTCAAATAAAGTATCACGACTCTTTAAAATATCCCCCAAAGAATAAATATTAATATGGATTCTGTTTTATTTTTGAAAACATCATGAGATTTTTAACTATAAAAGTATATTTATCTGTAGTAACTCAAGATAAGAGTAAACAGCAAAACGACATGCGTGTTTTATTGATATTGTATTGAATAAAATGTATTACAAATGCAAAAGTATATTGATGGATGTTATAATAACTACAAATAAAAGTGGCTTAAAAGTCATAAATTAAAATTCAAGTTTTTGGTTTCCGTTTAGCGTGAAATGCATAGGGTTTATAGCAAGAAGAAAATCTTGGCTGAAATTGAATAAATACTTTATCCTTCTCCTCTTGCCTCGTTTCATATCCCGCGTCCATTACTTGCGCTAATAAAACTCACATAAAATTGGCCAATTCGCCGGGTAGAGAGCGCGTCGAGACTTTTATATCTCGTCCTGCAAAAGGTGCATTTCTCATATTATCTTTTTCTCTCTTTCTTGCAGTCATCACTTCTTTAATGATTTAAAGGGCTTAGACCCTCGAAAGTAATTCTCGTGAGTAGAGAAAAATGTGGTATTAACGAAAAAGCATTTCCAAAAAGGAGATGAAAATCTCCTTCTTTCATCGGCGATTCGACGTTTTCTTAAACAATCTTACAACGAATCTCAATAAAACGTAATAAATAATTCAATAAAAACTCTTATTTTTTTGTTTACAAGCCAACGGTAATTTTCTTAATGGCCCTAAATTATCAAACACCGATAAATCTTACCAATAAAATTCTGGCACGCAAACTCGAATTTCAGCACACTTATTCAATCCACGCTCAACAATCTCCTCGCGAATCGAGTTGGAAATCCGTTCTGCAGCGATTCGCTAAACAAATAATAAGCCAACTCTCGCTTTCGCGGAGACAGAGTATTTCGCATTTGATTGATCGATCGCACGCCGTCTCCCCAATTGACTTTTCTCAGCGAGCAATGCGCGACTGTATTCCGGCTGGAGTCTCACAACGACAATCCTCTCGTCGATTTTCATGAAATCGCGATCTCACGGCTCCTCGAACAGTGACTGACCGGTTGTTGGTTTGCGCGACACGGACCAGCGGCCGTAGACTCGCTTTCAGCGCTCTTCTTCTGCTCTCGTGCGCTCCGCAATTTTCACTTTCGACGAACGCCGGCTTTTCGGATGTTAAGAACGCGAAGATCTCAAGGGGGAAACCATAAGTATATGCAGTCGTGTATCGATCTTTAGCATGCCCGAGGCATCGCCACGGCTGATGCTGTTACGTAGAAAATGTTAATTGCAGTTCTTTCAATTTGTTGGTACTTATTTACATATCAATCGTTGTCAAGCACTGCGATGTTGAATTACAAGTTTTGTACTGAAATTTGAATTTGATATCGCACATAAAAAGGAAGATTAACAACAATAGAAGAGCTGCATTCACAGCGTGTTGGATTAATGCAATAAGCTTCATATTGATTTATCTCGCAGTAGATTGCAGTTTTCTTGCTGTATACAAGCACTAGTTTTATAATGCGTATCGTTGCAGCTCAACAGTACGTTCCATCTTCTCTATTTAATTTCCTAGCATCTTGGGTAGATAGATTTATTCTCTTTTCTTTTTCCTCAATGCTTCCATTATCACGTAAGCTGCATCAGTTCTCTGTAAATACATCTCAATCGCCTCGACTAGGAGCACGGCTTCTGATTACATTTTTGCAGCATCTTATATCCCAGAGGAGCAGTTCTTTGAAAGAGCAAACTATAACGATAATGAGCAGCTGTGCTTAAAGATTTTTACCTCGACTGTGGGTTTTCCATATTATTGACTATATACAATATTTTTATGGAATCCCATTTGATTCGTGCTTAATATTTTTATGTCTACGTAAGAGTAATAAAAATTTGCATTTAATGTGACTGAAATTTAAAAAGCTAAATACGCATTTTTGCGCAGTCCAGAAAAAAAGAGAAAAAATTTGAAAAAAATACACACGCGTCTCGACTTTGAAAAGCGTGTGCTGATTGGCAAGCACGTCGATAAAGGAAAGTTCCCAAGTACACGTTTGCACATGACTTGCAGTTGTTTAATATTTTTCTCTCCTCTTCACTACCCGCAGTTTTCTCCTATACAGGCCGACTGGCATCTTGAAAGTGCACCACTTGCGCGAGCGCCAGTGCCAGCGTCAAAGAAACGAGTGAGGCTTACAAAGTGTGTGTAGGAAAATTTAAAGCGACGCGAATTAATTAGCCGTGACTGGACTGTGCGGGACCGAGCAAGAGATCGCCGACTGCTTTCGAGTTTAATGCAACGTTTCTTTTTTATTAAATTATTGGTTGCGCTAACATCGGACGATACGAATTAATGATTTATTCCGGCAGGTTCTCCGCAATTCATTCGTGGTCATAATCGATGGTGTTTATTGAAGAAAAAGCAATGAAATCGAGAATCGAATGAAGCATTGATTATTTTCACCTCTTGTATTGTACAAAAAATTTGAAAAATTGTAGGATATTGCATATGAGCTTTATTTTGATTATAACAATATGCCATCAAATTATTCATTAAACGACTTTCTTTTATAATTCATTCATTACTTTAATGATTATGATAACGTGTCACACTCCACTAAAGCATATTTAAATCAAAGGCATATGAACTAAAGTTTCCAATCTCATTTCTTTTTTAAAGTTGAAGCATTTTCGAATAAGAAACAAAAAATCGTGTGATCTACTAGTTCTTGCTAAAACTTTACATTTTCTTTTTTACGAACATGCTTTACGGGAATATTTTATGATTGTATGTATCATATCGCTCAATAAGTGCTCTGATCTTGTTTAATGAGTACGCAAACTGTTGAAAAAAAAAGATTTATTTATGTATTACATGTTTCTTTCCTTCTTTTTAAATGGAAACTGGCATAGGTTCGACGTTTAATTGCAATTTATTCGGACAAAGAAAATTGTTTGCACTGCTTAACAAGCACAAGTGAATTCTGCGTCTCCGCCCTTTTACAGAAATTCGTAAAATGCGCAGAGGCTTATGCCTTGCGGAGAGACAGTGAGTTTTAAAAACTCGAGCAATCCTGAAAGTTCGTCCCGCAGCTGAAGCGGAAGCGAAGCGAAGGAACTCGCGTCGAGAGTGTCTTCGGGGCGCGATGCAATTTATCGTGCGGACGACGTCGCAGCAGCGCTATATTGTGATTAATGACACAAGCGGCCGTTACAATTTGGCAGCTTCTTCGGCGGCCGCCAACCGCAGGATAGCCGGCAATGACGGTATATTGGAATTTCAAGGACCGCGCGTGCGACCGTATATAGGATCCTTCTGAGCGCGCCTAATTAACGACCATCGATCCTCCTCGGGCCGCTGTCTCGCACTTCTTATACTCAGGGTTATATTTATTTGCGTCTTGTTATATAGCGCCGACGGGATGCAAGGACTTCTTACCAGCCCTCGCTTTGCACTGAAAAGGGCTACCTTCTTACAAGTAAGCGTAATCTTCATTTTCTCGAGATTTTCGAAACCGTGAAGATCCGTTCCAATATTTTTTAAATACTTCTACCAAGTTTCTTCACAGACACTTTCACGTGCCAAAATAACCCTCGTAAAAAATTAAGCATATTATGGCAATAATTTTATCGGCAACGCATGTTAAAATGACGTATATCTATAGAAATACTGGAAATACTTTGAAACAAACTAATAGTTACCTTATTTAAAAAATAAATTGTCCAAATATCGCCATAATATACTAATTTTCTACCAGGGAAATGATACACGAATCACGTGAAATTGAAAAATACGCGCGCTGTTCGAAAATTTCTCATATACGCACTATCGATATACATTCTAGTTTCGCCTGCAGACAATGAAAAAATATCGTTCTTGAAGCATTCTAAAAAATAATTCTAACGGAATTATTAGTCTATCAGTGCATATATCATAGACTCGTATAATAATAAGATTTCTCAATACGATAATTCAGGATATCTTTACTACTGAATACAAAGCCTCATCGCAGTGATAGAGAATGTAATGTCTAATGAATTCATTATCGTATAGCGCATCCGTTCTGCATATCTCTTTCATTTTTTCGCCAGCCTCGTAGCGTGGTGATTCTTTTAAGCACCGCGCAAGTGTGTGAATTATCATACACCTATTAAAAACAGAATTACAAAGTTAGTCACCAAATGAAAATTCTCATGTTAAAGATATTTTTTTATTGCTTGTTAATCAACATGTCCTGTCATTTGTAGTTTTTTTTTTCAACAAAGAAATAATTCAAGTTTTGTTTTTCTAAATGGTGCTACGAACAAAATGAAACTCTACCAGTGACTCGAGTAAAAAAAGGTGTTATGGATAGCAAAAAATAACAGCTACTCAAATTCAACGAGAATTAGACATTGTTCAACGGCGTGTACTTAATTTCTAAAGGCGCAAACAAAACATGTATATATTAGTTGGATGAAAGTACTTAATAAAAGAGCTTAATTAAAAAGGGAAACTCATCAAAAATGCTTGATCTGGTAAATGGTTGATCTGGTTGTCTACAAGTAAAGATATCGAAAAATCAAGAAAACTTCAGGATTATTCGGTATGAAACAACTTTGATATAAAATTAATTCATATGATTTGCTTTTCATATATTATTATTTTCATTTTTTGCTAGCTAAAGTTATACTCCTCTCTTTGGAACTCCATCCAAATGTGTCGCCTGTACGCATCATTCTTCCAGCGAGTCCTCCCTGCATCTAGACCACAATGCGCTTTCTTGACTGTCACGCGGACTCTACCGCTTTTCAAGGATCTCCAAAGTCCGGTGTTCGCGCGGGGCAGTATTGCTTTTCCAACTCGACCGCCGTCTTCTCTCGTTTCGTACGTGACGGTATTCTGGCTAAATCCGCCCTTGCCACCACTTTGTCCTTTCCACGTGGTGCATATGTATATATACTAAACGCTCCGAGACTGAATGTAGCTCTCTGAGACTCCATCATGGACGACGACGCGGAACAAAATGCTTGACGCTTTCAGAGGCTCGAGCGTGACTGCACGTACTTTTTGAGGATGCTTGATTCATAATTGGATAATGGCGATTTTACCACAAGTCATAGAGCGACGGGACTTTGTTTGTATTTTCTGTTTGCAGATATGCTCAAATCATAGTTCACATCACTGAGTATATTGCGAACTGTTTTCATATAATCGTAAGCCTTTTATGATCAGTTAGATATTTATTTTAGCCAATAATCAGAGTTTATTGAGGTAAAAAAGTATCGTTCGTCTCAGTGGTGAATCAGTATAAACGATGTTACAATGATCTCTATAAAAACTATTAATTAATCACTACGTTATACGAATTCAGACTAAATCGTTATGAACGAGTGAATTATATCACTTGATGATATTCAATTTTTCTCATCGATTATAAGAGACAGCATTGTCACCGCAACAAGTTTGCTCGTTTATAATAAGAAGGTGGCACTTTTGACACGCCAATCCATTTCTGCTTTCTAGCCGCATAATCCTCAATCCAAAATGATCGAGAGCTCTCAGTTGAATGATCGGATGCTAATTCATGAAAAATTTGAATATCGCGTTCAAAGCGATCCCTCCACTCACGCGGCTTTGCAGAATCTACGATACCAAAATGTATGCCCGACCAAGCTATGGACAGAAACATATGCGTCAACCGCAATCAATCGCGTCATATATCGAAGACCATTAACCCGAATGTAACGACCGCTGTCACGCAATTCGTATACACGCCCTACCTAAATATAGCTTATGGGCTCGAAAAAAATGATCGTATATCGAGCGAAAAGAAGAAATCGTCAAATGTAGCGTGCCAACTGGAGAAAGAATTGTTGGCTAAATTTCGCGAAACCACCCTGGTAGAAGCGTTAACGGTTAATAAGCTAAGTTTTCGGCCACTTAGCTAAGTTGTGGTTAACAATTTAAATAAATAAGAGTTTAAACATTATAAATGCATAGATATACACATTAACTCAAGATAAAACAGAAAATTTGCTTGAAATTTGTCAAATGACTGTTACAATCCAGAAATTATAGAAAAATATCTTGCAATCGTGAAATATCCAAATATTTATAATAAAACATGCAAAAGTTTTAATGCAAGAAAAAAAGGAAAAAACAATTTTTAACTTAAAAATAATACTGTGTTGGTATAATAGACACGCATACTAAAATATTAATAATATTTTGCTTTATTTTTTACATTCAAATTTGATAATAATGGTCAACTAAACTTAACTTTTTAACGGTTTTCACTCGTTAATTTTCTACCAAGGTGACTGTTCAGGTATATCCTGCATGGCAAACGGAAAATCGCTAACTCCAGGGCTTCAATATTGTGCTATATGTATATGTACGCCAGATTGATAGCTCTTCGGCTTTCGTATCGATGCGATTTGATGTCGTTTATGGCCAAGAGAAAATAGTTACACTGAAACGAAGTGAATTCTATCACTTGATGATATTCAATTTTTCTCATCGATTATAAGAGACAGCATTGTCACCGCAACAAGTTTGCTCGTTTAATATATAGTTATAATAAGAAGGTGGCACTTTTGACACGCCAATCCTTTTCTGCTTTCTAGCCGCATAATCCTCAATCCAAAATGATCGAGAGCTCTCAGTTGAATGATCGGATGCTAATTCATGAAAAATTTGAATATCGCGTTCAAAGCGATCCCTCCACTCACGCGGCTTTGCAGAATCTACGATACCAAAATGTATGCCCGACCAAGCTATGGACAGAAACAAATGCGTATATATGTGAACAACATACGTCCCACCCCTGTGGGACGTATGTTGTTCACATATATTGTTATACTAGGAAAAGAAGAAAGCGATAAAATGGAATAGATGTACAATTTCTGCATACCAATTGTAAATTGTGCGAAAGGCTTATTTACAAGTGAAAAAATTAGGCATCTCACAAGGATGTTATATTTAAAACACCTCAGAGGACTTCAATTATACTGATAGTCGAAAGCAATTTGGCTATATAGCAGACGCGCGTATCGGTTGGACTGTCTCGACGTCGCGACGCAAGTCTATACCGCGTAGCCATAAAAATAAAGTCGAGACCGTTCTGGAAGTTCGGTATCTGGCACAATTGTTCGAAAAGTCTCTGCCGTTTTCGTCTGCATCGGATGTATAGCCGTACGTTTTTTACTTTCTCAACAAGTTGGGGATGTTCCATTTACTCGGACTACACGTTGTTTCATGTGGATTTTTTTCTTTATGAGCAAGTACTGTTTCCCTGGTGGAAAAGCGCCAATTCGAAATGTTTAATTTTTTTTTTTAATTTAATTTCGTTCTTCGTTGATCCCTTTTATCACACTTATCAGATAATATTATTGTTATTTAAAATTATAAGTACTGAGAGATATAAATTAATGAAACAATTTTTTTAACGGTGACGAAAATCAAACCGCATTTTTTTTAATTATTCGTTTGCTTTATTGTCATAAAAAGTATTACAAGGATTTGGTTGACTAAACAAATAAACCGATTTTGTTAAATGATATTGGCCATGCTCGCTGCATCATTTTTACTAAGCTTAGTTCTATCAGGTTGACAACTTTACAGTCGATATTTTGTACCTTACATGCTTCCAATTTGTCTAGAAAAAATGACTCGCTTAAAAACTAGACTCTTGTTACTCAAAAAAGGTTTCTTTTAGTTATATTTTTTTCTCTGTAACAATATTGCAAAGCTCAAAACTTCTCTCTATTTACATATTTACATACAAGTTTTATCAGGACTATCCAATAAATTATTTTTTATTTTCTACTCTATAATATTTAAACTTATTAATCGTGTCTTTGTCTAGTTTATTAGTTTATTGATGTCAATATTATAAGAGAGATCATAAACATATCTTTTTTGGGTTACAGAGTCCCGTGTAAAAAAAATAATGCATATGGCATGCATCTTGCAAAAGTCCGATAAAAAATTTTTGTAAGTATCTGGCTTTGGCCACTCAGCCACACATTTAATTTTTAGTGTTTTCATCTTCAAGTCTGGCTTTTTTTGTCAGATTTTTATTTTGACACTTTTTTCTTTTTCGAAAGTCTGACAACAAAGCCATACTTTAATATATTTCGGTTTTGCAAAAGATGGCAAAACAGCCAGATTTTATATTCAGGTCTTTATATTTTCAAAAGTTATTTAAAAAATTTAATATATTTTTTATATCTATCCTTATTGACAATAGTATTAACAGGTATGATATGGAATTGACATTAGATCACTATCATATTAAATTGTAAATATTATAATCTATCGACGAACTTTTGTGTACGAAACGTTCAAGTTTTCGTTGAAATTTGTAACTGCAGGTGCGAAAAGAATTCTAAAGAATGTGACAGTAACATTTATGAAACATCATATGTTGATATCTATTGATAATATTGAAAAAAAATAAACGTATAAAACATGATGAATATAAAAAAAAATAATTATTCGGAATGGACTGGCCAGTTCCTTAAGCAGTGACTGCACCTAGTAGATGCGCCATTTTCGATAGATTTTTAAATACTTTATTGCGCAAGAACTTGCCAGTGAAGTAACAAAAACCGCTGCCAATTCATTGGCACGTAGCGTCCTCCAACTAAATTTATAGTTTCAATAGATAAAATATTATTTAAATATACAATGTTAATGCTTTTTTAAATATTTTCAATCTCGATTATTTTGCTGAAGGAGCAATTAAAAAATAATACAAAATATTGTGGATCTGAATAAGTTGGAATTGAGTACAGGGCAACTACAAAAGAAAAGTTTTATTTATATTTCAATTGTATTATTAATATTTTACAATATGTCAATGTTTGTGATTAATATGTGGCATCGAATATCTCTTAGACGTAAATTTTCGATCACAAATGGTACAAACTAAAAGACAAGTAGCAACGTGCCGTTTCATTGATCCACTCCCCTGGTAGAAAATTAACGAGTAAAAACCGTTAAAAAGTTAAGTTTAGTTGACCATTATTATCAAATTTGAATGTAAAAGAATAAAGCAAAATGTTGCTAATATTTTAGTAATGCGTGTCTATTATACCAACACAGTATTATTTTTATTATCAATTGTTTTTTCCTTTTCTTCTTGCATTAAAATGTTTGCATGTTTTATTACAAATATTTGGAATTTTCACGATTGCAAGATATTTTTCTATAATTTCTAGATTGTAACAGTTATTTGACAAATTTCAAGCAAATTTTCTGTTTTATCGTGAGTTAATGTGTATATCTATGCATTTATAATGTTTAAACTCTTATTTATTTAAATTGTTAACCACAACTTAGCTAAGTGGCCCAAAATTTAGCTTATTAACCGTTAACGTTTCTACCAGGGTCCTTATATATTTTTTACACTTTTCGCACCTCATCCTTTTAGAAGAGTACACATCTTGCTCATGTTTATATAGATTACGCACTTGTTTACCACATGTTCTGCATGTTTGTTTCTCATTATCATGAAACTTTATGTGACGACTCAAATTGCTTTTTTTACGCTCAATTTTCCGCGAAAATGATGTGTTTCTTATTTCAAAAACCCAACGACTCATTCCCATTCCTCTTTAATTATACATAATCATATTGATAAACTTCAATAATAAAACTAGTGTATTATGTACAACAAAGATTATAAAGAAAAGAGAAATGTATATTTTATTATTTTTCTAATAAAAAAAAAAAAAAAAAACAAGTGAATGTCTTGAGACTTTATTTTTTTACTCTACACCACTTCTTTTAGAACGTTGATTCACCATTTGCATTATTCATACACAGTGTCGTATATCAGAACTCCGAATACAAAATCAATCAAATTATCAGGTTCCAAATCTTGTGGATCTGGAACGGATGAAATCGCCGAAAAAGTTTAAAATTATAATTCAAAAATTTTAAATGTATTGTTTTAATAAACATACAATATATGTTAATGAAATATAATTTGAATTCAATATATTTCCAAAAAGTATTTTTACTGCGTATAAGCAAGCCATCTGCGCAAAGATTGGCAGTACTCATGTACTATATGTCATACTGATGTGTATATATATATATATATATATATATATATATATATATATATATATATATATATACAGAAAAATCAGTTTTTACATTTTGGCTCTTTACTTGAGAGCCGCTCGACTAAATCGTTTAAAATTTTAGCAGCAAATTGCTTCTTTTGTGGTTAATCACCAAATAAAATTTTGAAGCGTTTGACTGCATTGTTTTAGAGATATGAGGAATCAAAAAATTTTCAAAAAAAAAAAAAAAATAGAAACCTTGATATCTTAAGAATCATAGGGGTTTGAAAGCTGCGCAATGAACTTAGCCAAGACACATAAAATATCTACTATTTCCCCAAATCTCAAGTGCAATAAAGCCTTTTTACTTCCGTAATTGAGGCACAAAAAAACTCATTATTTCCAGTTTTCGATTTTTTACTGAAAAAATAAGTAGTGAAATCACTTGAAATTTTAATGTGATATAGTTTGACACGTGACCCATCGACATGATTTTTTTCGTGAGGTTATGATGTTTAATTTCAGATATATGAATTTAAAAAAAAAATCACCTTTTTCATTTTATCTGCGAAACAAAGCGATCGATCCTGAGGACCAAGCGGGGAAAAGTAGGTAATTTTATTCTCTTTCAAATGTATATTAGCTGAATTGTTTGTAACGATGGCATGATTGAAAAAAAACGCAAAATAGTGTTTTTTAAAAATCAAAAATTGGCCATAAAAAAAAATAGTTAGACAAATAAAAAATAAATGTTTTTCCTGAATTCAGAATCCATAAATATACATGCATGTCAAATTTTATTGATATTGACCGAGTAGTTCCAGAAATATTACGGTATACATACACACACACATTCATACGGACATTTTCTAAAAACACGTGATTTGAACTTCTAACATACCAAAAAGTATTTTCTAGAAGTTTTAGCGAAACTCAAAATTTTACTATTACAAAGCTTCCTCTAGGAGGAAGCAATACAAAATAGTAATAATTGGACGTTTTTTACTATTTTTAGGATTTAAATTAGATAAAAAGTCCAGGTGTACGGTATTCATTCATCTGGAATGTTTTTTGAAGGGTAGATATCATTTTTAAGGTGCGCAAGTATGTATAAGCATGCTGTACTGACTAACGTTGTGTAATTACTGTGTAAAAAATGTAATCTCATTTGAAAACTATTCCCTAACTAATTAGTCAAGAAGTCGCCAGAATGGCTTAAAATTTTACTTGAAATAGATATAGATTTTTTAATGCCATAAATTTTTTGAAAACGTTTAACAATTTAGTTTTAGAGATATTACATTTTTTTTAAAAATCACCTTTTGATCGATCATAACAGATGAATGGATCGGTCAACCTTAATAACCTTGCGGGAAAAAATAGGCAATTAAATGCTTTTTTAGAAACACTATCGCTAAATTTATTGTATAAATCATAATTAAAAGAAGGCAAAAATATTTTTTCAAAAATCGAAAAATGGCCATAAAATAACCGTAAAATAAAATGGCCATAAAATAACCATACGTATGGTCAGAATTATAAAAAAGAATTTCCCGAAGTTAAAATTAAAAAATATGTATGCATATCAAATTTTGTTATGATTGATCGCGTACTAGCAGAATTATGATGGTATACATACACACAGCCATCCGCACGGACATTTTCTAAAAACGTATGATTCAAACTCCAAACACCTCCAAATACGTTTCTATAAACTGTTAGCGAAACTGAACATTTTACTACTACAAATTATTATAAGCGTTGTTAATTTATAAGTTTTTTTTCCGATTTCCCTCGAGTAGAAATCGATATCAGTTTAAAGCTACTACCTCGTATTACTAGAGATGGGTCCATTTTTCGACCAGCGATGAAACACTTTTTCGGACATTTTTTACACATTTATTGGAGTAAGAATAGAGTCATACCGTATTACAAGCAATTTTCAAGCTTGTAAAAATAGATTTCATTGTCTAAAGCAAAGCACGTGATAGCTAGTTGATGGCTACGAAAGTGCTATGCAAAATAAGTCGGGTCGAAAAAGTGAAAAAATAAGGAAATCACGAATATCATCGCATGTCGTACTTGTATAACTATAATTGACTCTTAATTCTGAAAACCGTTTAGAAATCGATTAAAATCCGTAAGCCTCTTAGCAATTAGTGTACGACACCGGAGGAATATCAAAAAAGTAATCAAAAAAGTAAAAGATTAAGCGAGTTTGATATATTCCACAACGAAATCACAGATAGAAAAGAACTGAGATCAATCAAACAAAGTCAAGTTTATTATATTTAATCGTAATAAAGCGAGGAACAACTCTCAAGATAATTACTACGTAACTTGTCATGCCCGTTTCATTTTGTTTATTGGTGAACAACTAAAATTTTCTTTTTATGTATTAGAACGTCATACAAACATCATAAGTGCAATAAAACGGGCATGGCAAGTTACGTAGTAATTATCTTGAGAGTTGTTCATCGCTTTATTACGATTAAATATAATAAACTTGACTTTGTTTGATTAATCTCAGTTCTTTTCTATCTGTGATTTCGTCGCGAAATATATCAAACTCGCCTAACCTTTTACTTTTTCAAACACCTAGACACCGCCCTCGAATTATTTCAACACCAAAAACCACGGAGCGAACTACCTAGACCTCGTCATCGGCCACCCTGTACACCTAGGCACCGCCCTCGAATTATTTCAACACCTAGACACCAAAAACCACGGTGCGAACTACCTAGACCTCGTCATCGGCCACCCTGTACACCTAGACACTGCCATCGTATGATTTATTTACCTAGACACCAAAAACCATGAAGCGCAGCACCTAGACGTCGTCATCGGCCACCCTGTACATCTAGACACCGCCCTCGAATGATGTATTTACCTGGACATAAAAAATCACGGAGTGCGCCACCTAGACCTCAAAAACATAACCTTAAATTTAAGCAGAGAATGTAAAGACATTTACTCTGTGGGAAAGCGATACCCAACTGTATTACACATAATAGCTTACTGTGGGAAAGCGATACTCAACTGTATTACACATAATAGCTTGTGCGGCCAACTTCACGCTCCTACCACTTTTCAGCTAGGAAGCCAACTTCACGGTCCTAACACACTGGAGAAAAATGTAGAGAAACTGTTCCGAGCATTCGCGATATATACACTCGTTTATTATTAAAAAACGGCTTATTTACAAAAATTTTCGTTGGAAATCATAGTTCAGCTTAGAAAAGATACCAATAAGCCAAAAAAACTCACGAACAGTTACGATAAGCATTTTTTTTCTGTATCATGAAAAATCCGAACATCAATATAGAAGTAAATGTCACGGGCGCCGCGGCTCCGTCTGCTTCTCAAACTTGCCTTCGTGGCGCTACTACCGCGCCACTTAATATGAAAGATTTAAGGTTACTAGGAATGAAGGCGCGCTTCGCGCGCTCTTGATTCTATCTCTGTCTAATAACACTGGTAGAAAATCTATTATTAGTGTTGGGCGGCACTCTAACGTCTGCTAATATTTTATAAGCATGTAACATGTTACTAAATCCGTCAAAACTATTTTTAAATAAATATATTAATAATGCTCAATGTCGTCATCATTGGTTTGAATAGTGAATTTGAAGAAAAGTTCAGTCTAAGAGTCAGTGGGTTTGTCTATCATTACAATGCCATTTATTTGCATTATAAAAAAGCTATACAACTGAAATTTTACACAGATACTTACTATGCTAGCTAGAAAACATGTAACCTACAGGATTATGATTTAACTGTTTTCATTCATATTTTCACATCGAGGCCCATATGAATTTTATAATTTAGCGTATCAAATTTTGCTTGTAGAAAGTTACACAGAAACTACCATCTCTAGCACATTGTATTTCTGGTTTCCAGTGTATTTTTACATGAAGAAAGTGATAAGTATTTTAGCTTTTTTGTTAAGGCATTAATTAGAATTTTGACTTTTAACAGTTGTGAGAGATTTTGAAACCGATACCTGTTTCTCCATTTTTGCATTTTTTCTCATTCGAAAAATAACACGTCTAGAGAGCTCATATTTTGCATATAGATTTCTTTTGTGATTGTGAAAAGATATTTAAAGTTGAATCAACGTTAACTGAAATACTTTTGTGTTCGACTACAACACCCATGATAATTATTTAGTCGTATAGCATGAGTTTGCATTCACATCAGTGTCGGAGTCGAAATCAGAAGTTTTTCAGTTAAGGTCGATTCAACTTTAAATATCTTTTCACAATCACAAAAGAAATCTATATGCAAAATATGAGCTCTCTAGACGTGTTATTTTTCGAATGAAAAAAAATGCAAAAATGGAGAAACAGGTATCGGTCTTAAACTTAAACTTACTGACTCGGATACTGAACTTTTCTTTAAATTCACCTTTTAAACCCCACCGAGGGCGACTTTGGGCACAGAGACACAGTATAGCTTCAAACTCTTTATTCTTTTAATTGAACTTCTCACTGACATTTAAAAAAAAACTAAATAATATTCACACACTTTATTACTACTTCAAATAGGATTAGGGTGCCACTTTTCAATACACATGTTGTAATACTACACACTCTTGGTAATGATTAATTTTTACTAATATTTCTTGCTAGTTATATTACATATATTGTATCTGTTATCAAGGTTTCCACATTTCATTTTAAACACCTTAAACATTTCTACCAGGGTTATGAGTTATGACTGTTTTGAGGGTTATGAATTTAAAGCGCGGTTCTGATCTCGTTGCCTAGGAAGCCAACCAGCAACCAATCAGAATCACGTATTAAATGCTTCACAACAAAGGCCATCATTTTTTTAAGAGAGGATGTAGATTCCAATAAATGTTTAAGAAATGGGAGAAAAAGCGTTTCATCACATGTCTAGGCTATTTCTCATATCCATATCATAGTTTCCAGCTCATATTAAATATTTGAATTTCTACCAGGAGGCCGTGATAAAGTCACCTAACGATGATATGACGGCATAATTATCAGGAAAATTCTATTAAAGTGCTTTTCCACTACCGTAACCTCCCTGCTCCCTGCTGTATACATATCCCAATGTCCTGCATCGCGCCAGTGATAAATTGAGCTCCCCGTCCCGTTCTGGCGCGCACGATCACTCTCGGTGGCACAATTTTTTCGTGAAAGTAGAAAGCGAAGGCGCTCCGATCCAAAAAAGCGTCCACTGCATTAGAACGCGCGCGCGCGCCGGCTCCCAGAGCGAGGTCGCGCGCGTGCAAGGTTGACTTTGCTCCTCTCCGAACGCGAGTGCCAGCCGCGAGTAGAAGGTTGGCAAACTCTGCCGGAGGAGGAGAGCGCGTGTATTGTGCATGAAGCTCGGCGCCCCGCTAATGACCGTTAAAACGCGCGTAGACGCGTGAAGAGGCGCGTGCCGCCTGTTTTTTGCTGCATGTATACGAGCGTAACGCGGATATATGCGCAAACTGGATTAAGCACTGCGGATCCTCTATGTATAGGCAGGAACGTCAATTTCGCGTGTGGAATAGCAATTTATGGGGTTCTTGAACCTTCCCTCGCGGTGCGTAGATTCGGTTGTGTGGGCTTTACGATCGGACCGACTCGCGCTATATGGATGTTCGATATTCATGTTTTATAGGTCCGTAGTCAAAGACGGTTTACATTTAGTTGACTGCTGCCTATAGGCTCGCGGTCTGTTTATTAAAATTATTACTACTATACAATTTTGTATGCCAGTATTGATTTATTACTGTTTGAATTAACTTCGTTTCAATTTTACATAAACAAAGTTCAATGAAATTTTACAAGTGTAATTGCAGTTTACAAACATATTTAAAAATAAATAATTTGTATGTATTAATCTGGAAACATTGCACGTTTTCCTGCGTACGTCTTTTTTTTAAAACGATTTTCCCTTGGCTGTCCTCCAGTGAATTTCCATTAAACGAGTTTTCATTCTGTTTACATCAACATAAGATTATCGAGGATTAACTTATATCAGAGTGATACTTTGATATAAATGGGTCACGCTGCGCGTCGATAAAGCATCACACCTCGGAGCCGTAAAGTACATAAACAGGTTTCCCTGAATCTGAAAATTCTATTCCCGCTGTCAAATACGGGACTATTTAGAACGTCTAAAAATTCCAACATCTTATTTCTTATTGAGCTATTAAAATATGTTTCCGGCTACTAAATTATGCCTCTGAGCGACTGCACGATTTTTGGTCAAACTTCAAAGAGTCAACGTAGATTTCTCAATTGTACAGGAGTTATACCATTGGAAAAATAAAGCAATCACGTCGATGAGCGACGCCTTGCAACAGAAGCAAGACCAAAAGTTTTCTCCTCGTTACGGAAAATGAAAAGCACAGCGCAGACTGCAATTTTTCTCACGAAATTTGTATGAACTTGGAAAGCAAATCGCGTCTAAGCAGCTGCAACTGTACGCCGATGGCAACGTGCCCGATGATGCGCGATGATCGGCGGCGTGACAAGCTCTGCAGCGCACGCAGCTATACAGCGGCGTAAGCTAGTAGGTCAGTAGCCAGTGAGATCGAGCGGCCCGAGATTCCATCATTGATGCTTTTCTTATCAAAGCCGAAGAAAATGATGACGCTCGTTTCAACGGCGCAGCGCGGCGCTTTCGCCGCGTATGATTCTAGCCTTTCGTGCCTCCAAACCTGATCCATTACACGTATGAGTACAATAAGCCGGTATTATATAGATCGACCGCGGCTGTAATCAGCTGCTCTCAGGATGCTAAACCGTGATGATCGAGGCTCGGATCGAGGGTAAAAATCGAGAGAAAAGAAGAGCAGGAAGAACCGAAGAAGCGTCACGCTCGCGAGGTAATCGAGTGTTGTTACATTCAACGGAACATCTGTATTGTCGCGGCCGCGCGCATTGATAACAGACTCGCGTGCGCACGAGAAGGGGTCGTCAGACGTGGTGTACTTTGAGGCTTACCGCATCGTATATAAAACGGTTTTTTCACTTTGCGTTACACTTCCTTGTTGAAAGTCGATATACGTGTAGGAGATCGATCTTCGATGCGACAGACTGAACGTGCCACGAAAAGAATCTTTGCTGAGTTATTGTTTTCGCAAAGCCTTGCGAGCTCGCGCCAAGTTACGCAGGCAAGCAGCGCGGGACTTTCGCGCATCAAGCACCCTGTCTTGCAACTTTAAAATACGATTTCTGCGTTGTCCCGCAGTTGATTCCACGAGGTACATCACTCTTTCGCCAGCGTACAATGCCTTTGGATTTCAGATTATTTAGCGATGAAAATAACTTTAATTTTTGGATCAGCTGAAAGCCTAAGTAACGTTATTTAAACACAGCTTTTATATCGATTCAATCATAAATTTGCATAGCTTGTTTCGAGACATGCACCTTATTACATCGATCGTTCCGTGTTAAAAATAAAAAAATTACGATGCCCATTTTAATTTAACAGTTCAGTTATTATTTTAAGAAGCGGAGCCAAAAAAAAAGTTCCCGTGATAATTAAGTAGTAAACATTATAAAATTCCTCATGTCAAATTATCACTTTCTCAAACAGCAATAAACTCGACGAGAGCAATAAGAGAAATTGCGGCGGAAAAGAAACTGAACAACATAATTCACAAACGTTCATGAAGAGTAGCTCATTAATATTTCTCCTTTTCAAATGCTGAAACGTTTGCCATTAAAAATGCAAACTCTTGCAAGCGCGCGGAGCAATAAAACCTGTGTATAGCGTAAGTTGCTCATTTACGAGTGTTTTTCTGCCCCCCCCCCCTTGTGGTTCCTTCCGTCTCTTTTATATACTCGCATGTTGTGTATAATTCAGTATTAGGATAAGCGGCTCCAGCTTTGATCGGCTAAATAATAGGAGCGAACGTTTGAGTATATCCATTCGGATTATGCTGGGTCTCGCACCTTGATTACTCGAATGCGTGATACCGTGACGCAAAGTCGCCGGGGCGACTTAATCTCCAAGTGGGCATTGCGCCGAGCCTCCTTTTCCGATGTTGCGAAAATTTTGTGCCAAGTGCAGCTTTCACAAAATGAACAAATCGCGATGCGCGCCGTGCAGCTGTTTAGAGGATGCGATTACTGAGATAAATTTGCTGGTTTCGTGCTAATGCATCGGCATATTAGGAAACACTCCCTATCCGTGATTCGGCTTGCGCGATGCTGAGATTTCTGCGGCTTATTTTTTTATACTGATAACGTTAATTGATGAAATCACCGTGCTCTGCGTATGCGCTAAATGTGTAGGTTCGCGCGACCATTTCTATAAAGAAGGAAACCCTTGAATGACGCCTAATTGTTCCAGGGTTATAATAATCTCCAATTACTCGAGCTTTTCGTTGGGTGGATTTTTTACACGACAGAATTCAACTCAATGTTTCTTCTCAAATGCGCTCAACCGGTTCCTTGACACCGAAAATGAAGAAGTAATAAAGTTCCAAAAACGATGAGTAAGAAAAAACGGAAATATGGTACAACCTCGAAATCTCGAATAAATTTGAAATTCAAGAGAGCACGGAAGCCGCCAAGTTAGCAGTATAGGACAAGCTCTGCCGAGGAGTCTCTCTCTCTCTCTCTCTCTCTCTCTCTCTCTCTCTCTCTCTCTCTCTCTCTCTCTTCCCCTTTCTCTCGGCGCTTATGAAAATCGAAAGCGATTATACGGGCCGTAGACGAAGTTTACTGCATCAAGTCCAAGAGTGCGCGCGCGTGCAGTGCCAAGAAAAGGCGAAAGAGCGAGAAGGCAATTAAGCTCGTGGCTCGCGCTAAAAACGACATTGCAACTGGATTAGTTTATGCGCATAGATTAAAACACGACCTTTCACGCCCTGCTCGCTGGCTTGCTGCTCCGTTTCCCAAACGAGTGTCACATTCTTGCGTATTCTAAGCTATGCGTATACTGTTATATACGTGTGCATTATGCATACACGGCTGTGTGGGTCTTGTACCGTACTAAGATAATTTGCCGGTGATATTGCGTCGGTTATGTTGCTGCACCTACTGATTTTATAGCTGTAAAAACGCTCGGTTTGTACTTAAAGGATTTTCAGCATTTTCTTAGTATCGTTAAATTAGCCGCCGGGCCTCTCGGAAAGAGAACAAAGTTCGCATTATCTCGGGTTATATTGTCACGCACGGCCAGTTTTCCGAATGAAACGCAAATCCAGGCTTGAATATCTTAATCCTAAATATGAAAACTGTGAAAATCGCAGAGCGTTAATTAATTGCGTTACGAAATAAGTCGCGCTTGCGAGCGATAACGAAGAGGCTCAGTTTAAGAGATACCGTAAGACTACGACGAAGAAACTTTGATAGAGAAGTTACATAGAAATAGGGCTTACTACAGCGTTTACTTCACAGATTGTTGTCAGTTACGATCGAAAGCACGTCGGAGCTATTATTACCGTCGCCGATTATACTTTCCGGGAAATGCGAATTTCATAATTAAGCCCAGTTAGGCCTTTTACTCCTCCATGACTGAGTTGATATTTTTGCCTAACTAAAGCTGTCGCCGAGTTTACGACCTCGCTGATCCTAATGAGAGAGCAGCAAATTCCGCAGGTTAAAGTCGTCTCGCAAGCGGGTGTGCAGCACGGTCGTTATTGGGCCTGTCGAGCGATCATACAATACTTTCGCATCGAGAGAAAAAAAAAGGACAGTATATTATATGAATAGGCGCGCAGGCTTGAGTAACATAGGAGCGAGGAGTATTGCGGACTTGGCGCATTACACTCCAGCACACGGAGAGAATCGCGAGTAATTTCAAAGTCGTGCATAGTCATTTTTTCCGAGGCCAAAAATTTTTCCCACAAGCGCGAGTGCGATCGATCGAAGGTGCAGCGCCGTGGGTCTCTCTCTCTCTCTCTCTCTCTCTCTCTCTCTCTCTCTCTCTCTCTCTCTCTCTCTCGTACACATGCGTTGCGAAAGTTCTCACTGCACGGCACTGCATATGTGCGCCTTAATTGAGAGCGAAAGAAAGAAGAAATGGGCAGAGTCTGCGAGAAGGAGAGAACGAGTGCGCATGTGTGCATACTCGCGGGAGAATCTGGTAACGATCTCGTAGCCGTTATATTGTACCTGTTGTCTGCTTCTTTATTGGGTCAGAAGAATTTAGTGTACACTTACAGTTACTTGCCGTCGAACTATAGGTTAAAATGATTATCGAATTCGTGTTATTTTCTCGATGAGCTACAGCTGGTACGCGTTTTAGAAATCGAAGCGATAGCACATTCCTCTTTGTCTTGTTTTGTTGCTTTTTTGTGTCATACTTTCTTCGCGAACGAATCTTGATTATCATTTCACTATACGTATATACATTTTATAGTATAGTGTGACCTAAGTCCGCACTTAAGTCACGCCTGTCCGTGGTAGTGCTTTTTTGCACTGTCTTTGTCACACTCGCTACGCTCGGGCACCTCACGCCGTGCAGAAAAGTGCTACTTATGCATCATAATATACTATTATTCTGCACAGAAGGAACGCTCAAGTACTTGATAATGACTATGGTAATATTGTAATATCATAGACTTTTTAACAAACTGTTTCTAAAATCTAAAGTTTCTTATATGCAATAAGATCATTTTCGTCGATTCGCCTTATTTTTCAAAATGAGCAGATATAATGTGCCAGCAGTCGGCAGTGTTTCGCGCTGCGGCATGAAATTTATCGTGTAAACTAGCAGCGCAGCCCAACGGCACTTTTTTTCTCGATCATCCGTGGAAGCGGGGCTTTTTGCATTATGCATTGACGTTTTTGTAGGTCGGTGTTGTAAATGCGACACGCGTCATAAACACTTATTATACATTATATTATACACTTTTCTCGGTATACGAATGCGAGGGTTGTAAAATTACAGTCCATAGTCTACATAAGATTTTTCTACAGTTTACTACGTCAAAAATGTCAGCTTTTCTATAAACAGAATAAAATTTCGAATAACAGAAAAAGATTGATTCATGAGGATGAATGCGCACACGCAAAAAATTAATATCGAATCATGCACTGTTTTTGATTTCGCATCAATTTGTCATGTGACAGCTTGTAAGTTATATCCACATAGATCTAGATTCGCGTAAACAGATAAAGTTGAATTAATTTCGCATACGAATTTAGTCATTCGAATTTCATCGTCTTGTATTTTATCTATCTATCGCTTCAGGCGAGTAATATGCTTTTTGATCAAGCAAATCGTACAGATTTGATTACACAACTAGACTGACAACTTTCGTTGGCTTATATATCGTTACAAAAAGAAATAAATCTTCATGTGCAAATTTACGCAGAGACACGAGAAAAATAAAGAGAACACGCTTGGTTTCGTAATCTCGAAACAGCAAATTATAATTTTGCTGTTATCTATTCTAAAAACTATCGCTTATTAAATCAGAAACAGAAATCGTCCTCAAAGTTGGCATGCTTGCGCTTATAATAAAAAGAAAGAATCAAAGACTCACCACGCGCAACATCCAAGTTGTTTGATCGGCTGCAGCGTCGCCTGCCAGATGCATCGGATATGCGGCACCGCACACAGTTGTTTTTTCCGAAAAGCTCGGGCAGAGTTGATTCTGAACTCCGCGCGGCGTGTAACCCTGCGTCTACGCGGCTGCACTACACATGCTTCTGAATGATTCATGCGCAGCTCAGCACGGAAAAAGTGCGATACGCACTAACGCAATCTGAAAACCCTCGGCGAATTTCACAATGACGTAGCTACCTCTGCGCCCGCGAGTCGCGCACTCGAAAACAGTCGGCGAAAACCTCACTCTCCTTACCGTCCAATTGCTTCGCCTCGCGGTAAGCCCGTGCCGTGTCTCTACCTGTTGTGGAGTCGGTTTTTCTCGCGAATCAGCGGCCGCGGTCACTCGCGCGCGCACAGGTGTAATAACCGCCGGTGTCTTATTGGCCAGCGTCCGCGGGTTGAACGTACTCTCGCTGTCTTATTCTAGCTTCTTTATCTACGGTCTGCGAGATGCCGCGCCGTTTAGCGGTTAGCTCTCCCAGGTCACTTGATCCTCGTGGCCAGCAGGGCGCTGCTTCGCATGCACCTATGATTTTCGATTGCGGACAATATATTGATAAAATAATTATATTGTACAGATCGCGATATGTTCGGCGAAAATTCTAGAAAAAGTTTTAGTCAAATTGTGCATATATATAATTTCAAAACCACAATGGCACCGATATAAGAAACGCACTATTCAAAAATAAAAATAGTAACAAATAATCGATGAGCAATTAGTGAAAATCATTGGGACTGCGGCGTCCAGAAAACTGCAGTTACATCGGTTACGCGAATCCTCGTAGATAAAGCGAAGTATATATACCATTCCTGGCTGTTTACAGCCTATAGCCAACTCCACGCTTAATACTCTGACGTTCTCCCTCCCCGTCTTTCTCCGCTCGAGATAACTGCGAGCGACGACGGCTGGCACTGGACTGGCGAGCGTGCGGGGGCCTCACCTGCGCGAGGTCCCGCCGTATAGAAAGACAGAGAAGGGCCCTTCGCGCGAGTCGAGAAACTTGTTCCTTCCGGGTCGCGAGCACGTGCAGGAACAACGCACGGTTGAGCCGCTGCATCAGCGAGATTTCTTAAAGCGCATCGGCATAGCGCACGGATCCACTCTGATTCGCGCTTGATACTTTTGCCACGTGTGTAGGGTCCAGAAAAATTGTACATTACGGGAGGAAAGGTGTCATTTATGATTATGAGGTATACCAGCTCAACCTGCTGTCGCATTCCTCATTTTATTTAACTGCAGGCTCTTGTCATTTTCAAACACTTGCATTCTAGCGTAAATTTAATGCTTTTTCTTAATAATAAAACCAACTTTTTGAAAGGGATTCAGATTTTGCTTGGAATTATTTTTACAGTATGATACTGCTGTAAAAAAAGCTTATGAAACATTCACTACTACACTGATACATGAAAAAGCTCCACACAAAAGATTAAAATAGAAAAAAGAACTGAGAAAGATGTAACCTGGAGCCGAGTTGATCCTGCTCGGTCGTAAGTAAGCTATTTGTTTTTTAAATCAATTAGCTAAATCTAATGCGCGCTCAATTTTCTTAATGTTAGAAGTTCAAAATCGCAACAACATTAAGACCAGATATTCGTTTTTCAACCAATTAAATCGCTTTATTAACGGCTTCACAACATCCGACCATCTCTTTTTTGAAAGAGGAATTTACTTGACAGCTCCCAGCTTGTTGTGTAGATTTTTGCTTCCTTCTAGAGGAAGCTTTGCAATAGTAGAATTTTGATTTCCGGCAGAACTTCTAGAAAACACTTTTTGGTGTGTTAGAAGTTCAAATCAAGTGTTTTTAGAAAATGTCCGTATGGATGTGTGTGTATGTATGCCATAATATTTCTGGAACTACTCCGTCAATATCAATAAAATTTGACACGCGTATCTATTTTTGGATTCTGGATACGAGAAAAATAGTTATTTTTTATTTGCTTAACTATTTTTTTTCGCCATTTTCTGATTGTTGAAAAACACTATTTTGCGTTTTTTCAATCATCCCATTGTTACAAACAATTCAGCTATAATGCATTTAAAAGAGAATAAAATTACCTACTTTTCTACGTTTAGTCCTCGGGATAGACCGCTTTGTTCGGTAGATAAAACGAAAACGGTGATTTTTTTTTAAATTCATATCCCTGAAACTAAACATCATGACCTCGCGAAAAAAATCATGTCGATGGGTCACGTGTCAAACTATATCCCATTAAAATTTCAAGTGATTTGACCGCTTATTTTTACAGTAATAAATCGAAAATTGAAAAAAATGAGTTTTTTTTGTGCCTCGATTACGGACGTAAAAAGGCCTTATTGAACTAGAGTTCGGAAAACCGATTTTTCTCTAAACTACAATATTTTATTTATTAGACCTATAAATTTAGTTAATTGACAGCGGTTTTTTCTATTTGTAAAAAGTTATACTGCTAAAATTTAAGCACAATTAGTAAGACTTTCTATCAAATAGACCTTATTGCATGGAATCAGAGGACTTTATTTTAAGATTTAAAAGTATGTTTGAAAAATTTTAAGGTTACTGTCTCGTGCGTACTTTAACGACTATGCTATTTAAAAGTACATTTTCACAAGACTAGTACATTTCGAACTCTTGCGTCGAAGACATATGGTATTTTCGTATCGAAGACTAATGCATTAGGTAATTTGCGGAAAAAATCTATAGCTATATGTTATCCAACGACGTAAACTTGACAAAATGTTGCTTCTTTTTAGAGGGAGCTTAGTAATAGTAACATTTTTTATTTCATCAAAAATAATTTAGGAATAGATTTATTCTGAGGTGTTGGCGTTCGAGTCACGTGCCTTTAGAAAATGTCTGATATCGGCACAGCTCTGTCTGTACATGGACGTGTGTGTGTGTGTGTGTGTATGTGTGTGTGGGCGCGTGCTTTCTAACCTTCAACTACCTTATGCGCAGTTAAAGCATTACAATGAGAAAAAGAGACGCTTTATACTCTGGATCAAATTCATTCTCAAGTTTTATTACACCGAGATAATATCGTACCATTATTAGATAAATGGTCGATAAATTGGGTTGCATTCATCTACATATGATACATTGTATCAGAAGTAGATATAAAGCAAACGCGCTCTGTCGATAATGATGCGGCGTTTCTTGTGTATGCGATGCATTTCTTTTCTATATCGTTGTAAAGCATATCATGAAGAAATATTATTACACTGATATAAAGTCTTTATACGAATAATACAAGATAAATTATCTTTGATCGTAAAGATGATGTGTATAACCCAATGAAATTGCGAAAAACTGCTGTTTAAGATATCTTGCGCGTAACCAAAAAAGCTAATATGGTACAATTTGTTATATAGCTTAAGTAAATACTTAATGTGCACATATAGGGGAGATAGATGTGTCCAGTACAGATTTTGAGTCCATAAAATGCCCTCAGCTATTTTGGAAATTGAAAATTCTAATCCAGCGTATTTGTGCAAATTCTCGACCAAGTATAAGAAACAACTCGGGTGCTGCTAGTTGAGAAATTCAAATTGAGAGCACACCTATACCAGACCAAGTTTTATTGGTACTTTGACCCTTTCTACGCGAGAAAATCCGGGCGTGCATCGCCGACCGCTTGCCAAAATTTTTTGCTGGACTCCAAGTGGAAAAAAATTCTGTACCAAACTGTGCCAACACCGTGCCAAAACTGTGCCAATATATGTCAAAATTGTGGCATAACTGTGTCAAAACATGAACATTTTGGACATTTGACACACTTATGGCACAGTTTGGCACAATATTGGCACAGTTTGGCACAATATTGGCACAGTTTGGCACAATATTGGCACAGTTTGGCACAATATTGGCACAGTTTGGCACAATATTGGCACAGTTTGGCACAGTTTAGCACAATATTGGCACAGTTTGTCATACTGAAAATTAATAGTGCAAATTTTATCGCAGTGTCCGGCACAGTTTCGTACAGATTGGCACAATATTGGCACAGATTGACACAATATTGGCACAGTTTTGGCACAGCTAAACTGGCACAATATCGACGAAAACTGTACCAATATCATGGCCAAAACTGTTCCACAGCTGTGCCCAACTGTGCCATAAGTGTGTCAAATGTCCAAAATGATCACGTTTTGGCACAGTTTGGCACAGTCACGGCTCTTCTAGGTCCGGTACAAAATATTTAATTTATATTATTATTGAAGAGCTGTGAACATTTACTGCCCTGTGTCGTAATTCTGACAACAGGTCAAAGAAGAGAAAGAAAGTTGAATATAATTAATGATTTAAGTATAGGTCAGGTCCGGGATACCAGGTAGAGGAGTTTTATTTCAATAATCATAAACTTTTGTTTTGCATAGAAATAATATATCTATTATGAAAATTAATTAACAAAAGAATAATGCTTAAATCTGCAATTATTCTTATTGATGTACATTATTTACAGTTTTGTCAAGTTTACGATGTGTTTTGAAAATATAATAATTATTGTAAATTTTATAAGTTTTTAAACGGATATACATAAATTGTTATATCTTATCAAATTTATATTCTACACTGAGAATTAATTAGAGTTTTAAAATAAAGCGCTGATAATGCTACAAATATATTTTATAAGTATATTAAATTTTATAAATATCGTAAGTGTGTATTCTATGCTATATACTACTAGTTTGTGTATGTATGTTCATGTTTCTATGCTTAAGTTGCTGTAGAGTGCGTAGTGACTAGAGCGCTGAAGATGCGACAACTAGTAGCTAGCCCTAGACCGCGCATGGCCTTTTATAGGGAGCTAAGCAAGCGCGTATTGAGCCGCCGAAAAGATCTATGTAGTCACGCTATTATATATACGTCGTATATATACGCTATTATATATATATATATATATATATATATATATATATATAATAGTGTATATATACAGCAGTGGCAGTAAGCGAGCTACGACGTATATATATACATATATATATATACGTCGTAGCTCGCTTACTGCCACTGCTGCTTGTAGGAAAGGAGAGGGGGAGCGCACGCACACATGTGTGTCGCTGAGCCTGCTGCTGGTGGTTGGGCTGTTACATAATCTTCGAGTCCGCTGCTGGCTTTGTAGCGATAGGCAAGAGTAGGAAGTCGAATGTTTTTTGATTTGTTTTTATTTTTATTTAAATTACACGATGGATCGTGTGCAGGGCATTACACTCTGGCACAGTTTTGGCACAGATTGGCATATTTTTCATTTTCACTAGGGACGTTTTAAATTCTCTTATGGGGATTTAAAATGGGAAAAAGGAGCAAAAATTAGCCACGTTTCAACTTAACCTACTCAGTGTCTGAAGGCGTAATCCAAAAAAGTGTATTAATAGTGATGTTAGTTTTTGTATATACGTTCAATTCTCACAATTACTGATTTGAATCGCGCGCGCTATTACAGTTGTGTAGTTAGATAGAGTAGTTGTAGGTACGAGTACACAATATGTAATACGTAGTGATTAGATAGTATAAATAGAGGCGCCAAAATTCTACTCCACCCTTTCCGGCAGACGCCGACGTGATAACACGTATCTCGACCTCTCTCACGTGTAATTTACAAAGTACATAAAAATCGAATTATCAACGTTCACCGAGAGTTATATTATTTGTTCACCTCAAGTTCACCACTCCGCTTCCTATGTTCATAAACCAAAATATCAAATAGGACCTTAGTATAAAAAAAAAATTAATCGGAGGACTAGTGGGTTAAAAATGGTTGCCTAGGTCAAAAGTTGTCTAGGCTTGAAAACAGCAAAAATTCACAAATACTCAAATTTTTCGCAAAAATCAGCAATTTTTCTTTTTTTAGAATTTTTATAACTTTTGATCCAAGCGGTCAATTTCAACCAACTGGGAATCAAATTAGAGCTCTTTTCTTCTACTATCGTTTTGAAAATTTTGATTAAGATTTCACTTTTACGATCAGCTATATATCGTCGCTCCCTACGAAGACTAGCACGTTTCAAATCCCACTGGAAGAGTAGTACTTTTCATTTTTCGCCGCGAAGAGTAGTACAGGTCAAGCTTTTTCCGCAAAGACTAGCGCTTTTCACAACTTTGCGGCAAAGACTAGCGCTTTTCACAACTTTGCCGCGAAGACTAGCTCGTTTCACGTCATTGCCTCGAAGACTAGCACTTTTCACGAAAACACTAGCGGATTCGGGGCTTTATGCTCAAAAAATTGATGACATTTATGAACGCTAAAGTGGTACATAGTAACATTCACATGCAAAGAGTCAGCTAGTACCAAACTTATTAAATTATCATCAGACTAAAATAAAAAAAAAACATCATTCAAATAGCTTTAGTAGATGCTGAGAAATGTTAAGGCAACGTGCGGGCTGCACGCCCCTATTACTATATATACGCGTCTCCTCCATCGCTGCTCCGTCCCCCACCACTCGACTGTGAGCGCGCGCTCGGCCGATTTATCGCATAGACTTGGCGCAGTGCGCTGCGCGCACTGTAGTAGACTACAATTTCATTAACTTATTAAATGGAATATAAATACTTGATTGATATTTTTAATATTTGTTTTCTATCACGGAAATATATCAAACTTTACAATATATGATTCATTTCGCGCTCATATAAATTTCAAAATTGCCGCGGTATCGTTGCCAACTTCCTTTTAAAATTTTAAGGTTATGTCTCGAGAGTAGAATGTCTCTAGAATATTATAAATACACAAATTATAATTTGATATGTATTATAGTATTATATTACATTTTTAATATTAGAATCAATTTTAGAAATCAAAAACAAATCAAAAAATTCTAACGATACTTTTGACGCATGCGCACTACATGAGCCAATCATATTGACACATTCTTGGCTTCACTTCATCCGGTCATGACTTTTTTATATAGGGATGCTACCAGGCACTTAATTGAAAAACTAAAATCTACGTTTTGTAGTGCACGATTTCAACTTTTCAACCCTTTTTATGAAATTTCAATCGGACTTACGGTAGAGCATACAGGTCTGCCGGAAAAAACGCACCTCAAACTTTGAATCGCGATTTTGAGCAAACTAATAATCCGACATCACCCAACTTTTGTACATACAAAGAACATAATAATCCCTACTATTTCCCAAAATTTTAGCACTCCAGCTCAAAAAATGACGGAGCTATGAATTTTCGAAAAAATGCCTAATTTTCCGGTTTTTCCTACCCATGTAAAAATACTTTATAAAATCTTCATAAAATATTTATGAAGTATACATTATATAATGTATATAAGGACATTATAAGGAAATGAACTTATACAAAATTTATAAAATTATTATAAAATGTGTATAATGAACTATGCTACACATTATTTACAAAAAAATACATTTTTTCGAAGCTCTTTTATTGAAATCATCTTTTTTCGTAAGTATTAGGCTGTATACATATGCAATCATTGACGTACAAAATTGCTTCGTCAATTGATTTTAAAGGCCCTAGTGGTGGCCGATAACATAATGCAGCTGCGCCCCAGATAACAGCACGTGCCGGGCATAACGTGCTCTTGACGTGCCGCACGTCGTGCTGTCACTGTGACGCCACTTTGCAGACACCCCAATAACATTAGCTCTCTACTCTTCCTAACCTCTTTCTGATGTTCACTCCTCCCCTTTGTACCCTTTTTTCTATACTTTCTCCCTTATTTTGGTTTATTACCTGTTTTTTCCTCCTCTCTTCTCTTTATCTCTGGTTCTTATTTATTTTTAGATATAAATTGAATAGAATTTAACGAGCGTGTATAAATAGCTCAATTAGTAAGATAATGCGGATTCTAAAGTTGAAGATTGGGGTTCGATCTATGCTTAAGGAATTTTTTTTCATTATTTGCGGTCAAATTATTTGGATTATTTATAAATCTATTATTTGTAATTTTTTAGTTGAAAATAGTGAATTTATTTTTTTCAAAACAAGTGTTTTATTTTATGAGTGATTTTTGACATGATTTTCAAAGTGATCTCTCACGTGAGGAATGACGCTAAATCGTCGTGTGAGAAATCACGTGAGAATGTACGAGAATCATGAAAAAATACATACATATATACATACAAATACTAAAAATATGCTAGACGTATAAATTATAATATAAATAAAATTTTAGAAAATTTTATACTACTAAAATGAACTCTATTTTTCTCAGTGTATACGCACACGTAAAAATGCATGCACAGTTTTGGTTAATTTATATAATATAAAATTCTACATTTTTTACAGGTCATGTGCTAAGTCGTTTTGGAAACACAAAGGACAACGTATCACTCTTCAATGCAGACGTACGTTGCAAATGCAACAACGCAGCCAAAACTCGAAAGAAGCTCGCAAAGCAATAGAAATAGACTGAAATAATTATATTATAACTATAATTAAGAAAGTTTGTTTAAAAAATATGTATAAGCATTAATAAAGTTTATTTCATGTTAAAAAAAAAAACATTCAAGCAGAATAAAGTTGTTAATTCTGTAATGAAAATCTTATCTATTCTATAATAAAAAACAATTTCCTGTCCTTTCAAAGTTCCAATTTAAATGATGCTATACGTATGTCAGCAGAACCTATGTACAACATTTCCATTTTATTTCTGATGGGCTATTCGTTTTTGCGCATGACTATGTATAATTGAATTTCTAACCTAATAAAATAATATTTCTGAACTATACAATATTGTATATTCAGAAAAAGGTAGATATTACGCGCGTCTTAGTTTTTTGTTTGCTTCATAAACAAATGAATAGAAAAACATCCTGTAGTTTTCCAGTAGTTGAGCCATAGTCTAAGAGCAGTCTGAACAGATAAAAAACACCCTGTAGTTTTCCAGTAGTTGAATATTAGTCTACAAGCAGTCCGAGAGAGTAAAAAAGTATCCTGTATTTTTCCAGTAGTTGAAAATTAGTCTACAAGCAGTCCGAGCAAATGAAAAAATATCCTGTAGTTTTCCGGTAGTTGAGCAATAGTCTACGAGCAGTCCGAAACTAATAAAAAAGTATCCTGTAGTTTTCTAGTAGTTGGGCAATAGTTTACGAGCAGTCCGAAAATTATAAAAAAGTATCCTGTAGTTTTCCAGTAGTTGAAAATTAGTCTACAAGCAGTCCGAGCAAATAAAAATGTATCCTGTAGTTTCTTAGTAGTTGAAAATTAGTCTACAAGCAGTCCGAGCAAATAAAAAAGTATCCTGTAGTTTCTTAGTAGTTGAGCAATAGCCTACAAGCAGTCTGAGCGAATAAAAATATGTCCTGTAGTTTTCCAGTAGTTGAGCAATAGCCTACAAGCAGTCTGAGTGAATAAAAATATATCCTGTAGTTTTCCAGTAGTTGAGCAATAGTCCACAAGCAGTCCTAACAAACAATAAAATATTCAGTAGTTCTCCAGTAGTTGCGAAATTACTGCAGAAAAAACTACAGAAAATAAATAGTTCAACTAGTGGTTACGCAGTAGTTTTGCCAGTAGTTCAAGTAGTAGTTTACCAGCAGTTCAAACAGTAGTTATGTTCCTTGAGGGTATGTTATGCGTAAGAGCGCTTCAGCTTATTCTAGACAATAATCGCTTTTAAAATAAAAAAATTTTTTTAATTTTCATTTTATTTTTTGTTACTATACATATTTATTTTGTATACACATTATCATCATCATTTTCATATTTGTACTGTCCAAACGGTTTATTATTATGAATATTATTTACTGCCATGTACGAATGTATAGCAGGGCTTAATCTTCCTGCAATATACTTACCATATCGAGAGAGAACTAAAGCCAAAACTGGATTTATTGGTTGATGAACAGCGCTATTATAACTTCCTTCGTTCAACAAAGGTTTTAGATATCTATCTAAAGATAATACAGCATTAGTTAGTTCTTGAGATGAATGATAAGCTGGCATTGTCATAAAATCACCCTTCAATGATGTTAGTTTGTCATAATAAGGTCGATTATAAATATAATCAGTAAAATTATGAATAAGTGGTGTATAGATATCTTTTTTATATTCTGTTTCATAAATGGGTTTAATAGTATCAGATAATTTTAACCCTTCTAATACCAGATTTCTTCTTAAAACATTTTTTGAAAGATTAGCTGTGTGATATTTTGCATTAGTAGTAACTCTGTAAATAGTAATATATTCTGATTTATATATAGGTTTAAATTTTTGTTTAAAATTAATAATGAATTAAATACTTTGATAAGAACTAAATAGTAATTTAAATAATTGTGTCCTTGCTTCCATTTTTTAAATATGATTATTTGATAATTATCAATTCAATAATTAATTATTATAATTACAATATAATTATTACAATCAATTCTGGAGTTGCATTGCTCAACTTAACTTAGTAATGAAGGAGCTGGTTTTACATGATGTTTGAATGTATTTATGTTTTAACATTTTAAATAATTACTTGATTTCGACTTGTATATTATTTATAATATGTATCATTCATATTTATAATATATTATTTTACATTTAATATTATTTTATTTACACAATAAAGTGCTAAAAGTATGAGCAAATCATTAAAAAAATAATTGATTCAATTTTGTATTTATGTTCACATTCCTTGATAAAAAGTAATTTGTAAAAATATCAGAAAAGTATTTTGCGTAAATCTTATATCGTTTATGGTTACATTTTCTGTATAAATAACATTACTTGTAGACAATTTACAATAATACTTACATTGTAGGAGATATAATTTTGATTGGATTCCTGTGATGTATAGAATTCAAAAAGTAATTGTTTTTGATTGAGTCATACTTAATAGATCCGGGTTCTAGTGTATTTTTCAAATTACGATTTAAATTTTCTGATGAATTCAAATTTATCAATAACGTCTTTAGAGGTGATTCAGAAGTGCCCTTAATTATAATTCCTGTTAGGAAAGTAATCTCCTGCACCTTAAAGATACAAAAATGTGTGATGATATAGTGAAATAACGTATTAAAATACATCGCGATATCAATCATTAAAACTTACGATCAAAATTGCACTAACAAAGTTGCGAACCATCTTTTTATAATAAGGAGAATACACTGCAGTCTCCAGAAACACTTTACTGTCTTTATAGCAGTTTTAAGTCTGTAAAGGCTTCAAGTAGTTGAAAGCTAATCCGTGTAGACGACCGGAAAACTGTTGTAACTGTGCAAGATCGAAAGCTTTCTTTTAGAAACTGCTGATAGTTTCTAAAGCAACCATGAACAGAAATGAATTAACTGCGTTCACAATATATAAGTGTGTGTGTGTGTTTGTGTATGAGTGTGTGTGCTCTTTTGGGGGTTTACCGGACTAGTATACTAATTTTGGCCAAGATATATATATATTTGTGGTTCTCTGTGAAATCAGAGATGAAAATTTTAATTTTTGCCTATACTGTATATACAGGGTGGGCCATTTTAATCAAACCAGTCTAATAACTCCTAAATTAAGCCATGAACAGAAAAATTGTTCAGATGAAAGTTGTCCAGCATCAAGGGGGACATCTTTTTGTGCAATTAGTTTTGACCTTGAACTCAAATTTCAAGGCCATTTGAAGTTCAATTTTTTTTAAATATTTATGATAGCAGATTCGGAAAGAACAGGAAATTTTACGTCCGAAACGGTATTTCAAAATTTTTTTCATGACCTTCACAAGTTCATTTCAAGGTCAAATGTTAAGAAATACTGTAATTGCTATTTAATCGCATTTTCTGATTGAATAATCGTAGTTAATGTACTTTTATGATGAATATTCAAACCCAATGTGACAATGACCATGAAAATATTTACCTTGAAAACAAAATAATTCCCTAATTTCAGCGCTACCCAGGAACAACGACGTGGACGTATTAGGATTATGTTCCCTTTGGGGTGCTTTTTTAACGTGAGTCCCCTTGCATCTTACTGGGGTGCTTGTTTACTGTGAGTCCCCTTGCCTCTCACTAGGATGCTTGTTTAACATTCGTTAACAAATTTTTAGTGGTCAAATGTAAATTTTGAAGTAAACATGATAATTTTAAATATCTGCGTTCTTAATGGGAGTGGGAAATGGAACGTTAAAAGTCAATGTTGTCAATTCATTCACGGTCGAAGCAGAGTCAAGTAAAAGTTTAACGTTTCAAAAGCGTAAAAAATGGTTAAACAATAAAGGTAGGATGTTAAAAAATACATTATTTAAGATAAAATATTAAACATCATTTTGATTTTGTAATATTAAAAAAAAATTTTAATAATTGTATTTGCCAAAGTGCATCATTTCCAGTTTAGATGTTTTTTTTAAATTTCTTTAATCTAATATGAATTGTAACGATTGTTCTCACGCTGTCTTCAATTTAAATCACAATGTCTTAACGTAAGAAAATATGAAGTTACAAATTTGATTTAAAAATTATACAGTTTGAAAATTTCTCCTTTTTTTGTTGTCACTTTCTTATTTTGGTTTAATTTCAATTTCAATAAAGAGTGAATGTAAATAAAATAGTTTTTCTTGTTATAAACAAAATTTTCAACATGGGCGATTATCAATCCAATGAAATTGTTGATATGATAAAGATCTTAGGCGAAACCCAAAACAATGCCAGAGCCGCGGTGCGACTCTACGCTGAACGCTTTCCACTAAGAAGGCGTCCTACTCACGACACATTACTCATCAGATTACTTCGAAGAGCTCGTGATGGACATCTTCGTCGTCAACGCAGACACCACGAATACAACGAAAATGATCCTAATGTTATAGCCGCCTTAGCAGCTGTTCATCTCAATCCACAAATTAGTAGTCGACAAATTGAAAGAGAAATCGGTATACCACGAAGAACAGCATTGAGAATTCTCAATAATCTCCACTATCACGATTACCACATAAGATTAGTTCATGAGCTGAGGCCACGCCATTTTCTAATGCGTATTAACTTTTGCCAGTGGGCTTTAGGAGTTTTTACAAAATGATCCACATTTTTTCAGATTTGTTATGTTTTCTGACGAGGCTATATTTCGCAGTGATGGTCAATTAAATAGGCACAATAGTCACTACTGGTCACCTGTAAATCCCCACTGGTACAGAGCTATTGACCGTAAAAACCGATGGAGTTTAATGGTGTGGTGTGGGATCATTAATGGTTACCTGATTGGGCCATATTTTTTCGGTCAAAATGTTAAACAGAATAGCTATTTGGCATTGCTCAGAGATCGACTGCCAGAGTTTTTAGAGGATGTTGACTTTCGGACGTTTCGGACGTAAAATTTCCTGTTCTTACCGAATCTGCTATCAAAAATAGGGGTTCCTATTTAAAAAAAAAAAATTGACCTTCAAATGACCTTGAAATTTGAGTTCAAGGTCAAAACTAATTGCACAAAAAGATGTCCCCCTTGATCCTGGATAACTTTCATCTGAACAATTTTTCTGTTCATGGCTTAATTTAGGAGTTATTAGACTGGTTTGATTAAAATGGCCCACCCTGTATATGCTCTATATGTTGTACCTGACAACCGAAAAAAATTTCAGCACGATTTCTTCATTTGGCTTTGAGTTCTGGCTGGTCAAAGTTGAGTTTTCAAGCAATTTTTGCATTTTTTGCCTATTTTCAATGATTTGTAGCTCATAAGGGATGCATTTTTAACTAAAACTACCCTATTGCTTTTTTTGGTGAAATTTTCTGAATTTTTCAATAAAAATACTTTGAAAGCTCTCTATATATGTTAAGACTAACTTAATTGCATTTTAAACCTTAAAATATAAAAATCTGACTGTTTGATCCGGACTCTGACAACCTCAATACAGTAAAAAGATACTTTTTTATAGTAAAAAAGTAGCTGCAAAGATTTAGTATGCACTTCTGCTAGACCTTCTAGTAGAAGTTATGTAGAACAAAAAACATAATATAATGGCTAATAAGTGGTTTTACATGCAAATTTGACATTTATAAACTAGTGAATTTCATGTCCACCGATACAAACACAAAATTGCACTAACAAAGGTGCGAACCATCTTCTTATAATAAGGAGAATACACTGCAGTCTCCAGAAACACTTTACTGTCTTTATAGCAGTTTTAAGTCTTTAAAGGTTTCAAGTATACAAACACATGTTGGTATCGATAGTTATGAAATGTACTAGGTTATAAGTGTCAAATTTAAATGTAAAACCACTTATTAGCCATTATATTATGTTTTTTTTCTACATAACTTCTAGTAGAAGGTCAGGCCCATTCTAAAACTATACAGCTATTTTTTTATTATAAAAAATTATCTTTTTACTCCATCGAGGTTGTCAGAGTCCGGATCAAACATTCAGATTTTTATATTTTAAGGTTTAAAATTTAAATAAGGTAGCCTTAACATAAATATAGGGCTTTAAAAGTATTTTTATTGAAAATTTCAGAAAATTTCACCAAAAAAAGCAATAGGGTAGTTTTAGTTAAAAATGCATCCCTTGTGAGCTACAAATCATTGAAAATAGGCAAAAAATTGCTTGAAAACTCAACTTTTACCAGCTAGAACCCTTTTGGGAGTCAGGTACAACATATAGAGCATATATATATATATATACAGTTTGAGCAAAAATTAAAATTTTCATCTTCGATTTCACAGAGAACCACCCATATATATATATATATATATATATATATATATATATATATAAAGGGGTTCTCCTGCTCGTTCCGCTTGCTACCCTCCATTAAAATTTATTTGATATTTATCTGAATAACACAATAGGTAGTGAATTATTTATACATCCATTTTTCCCACACCACCCGTGAGGTAAATAGAAAGGCGCGTTTTTGTTCTCTGTTTACAATATAAATGTTATGCTTTATTGTACTCGATTAAAATTTTAAATTTACATTAATTATCTCATACAAATTTGAATATATCTGCTTTGTAATTTATTCGTGAATATTTAATACTTTTAGCACTTTTATTTAAAATTATATGAGTACACACAAATTTCGCAAGATAAATATCTTTTTTATTAAACATTTTTTCCTAACATTATTTGTAAAAAAAGATGTTGTTTCTCCAATACGCCTAATCCATAAAATTTTCGTATTTATATATATTTTTTTTATAATTTCAAAATCATAAGATATATCCAATATAATACAATACTTCATAGACATCTGAATAAATTGCTTGTATTTTATTCGTAAATATTTAATACTTCAAGCATTTATTATTCAGTTCTATATGAATATATAAAAGTTTTGTAAAGTATGAACTGAGAATTTTATAATGCATGTGTTATACAACTGATTTTTTAAGTATTTGTATCCTTCAATATTGATTTATAATGAATAATTTTTGCAATATTCAATAGATAATTTGTATATCTATCGTCTTTTTTTCTAAGATTTTCAAACAAGGAACTTGGATAAGTTTCTAGTCATTATTGAATAATATCTTTTGATTTAAGTAAAATCATATTAGGTACCCTTGTAGAATCGGTAACCCATTTAATGGCCAGTTCTTGGAATGGAATCTAAGAACTAGGCAGTTTTCTTTGTCATTTCTTAGGCAGAATGTAACGCTTTTTCTCCAACTTAATGGGCAGTTCTTGGATTCAATCTGCTTACCTTGTTCTTAAGTACAAACTGCCCATTATAGTTGGTCGAGTAATACAGCTGGGTTACACGTGTTTATCACAGCTTGAGGTTAGAATTAGGAAATGATATCTAGCAGGCTTGGATTCGAGTTTTTATTTCAAAGGAAAGTATAGAATAATGTTTTGCATCCGAAAAAATTCTGTCTGATCGGAGACTTGAACCCACACCCTGCACGAGGCCAAATAAGTACGGCCGTGCGCCTTAGCCGACTGAGCCACGCAGACGTTGTTCCACACAAGCCCTACAAGCTTCGCCATATGTTTGAATTATTCAAATTATTCAGCTTACGCTTAAATATTAATAATTTTGTATTTTACATCCGAAAAATTAATTGATTTATTGATATTTTCATGAAATATAATTCTCAGCCATAAAAAATGCCAAAGATATCTTTTAGGAAATTTAAAATGTCAAGTTTTTTCACATTTTACTTAGCCAGTTTTTGCCTTTACAGCCATTTTAAATGGGTGATTTTCTACCAGGGTACTAATGCTAATGACTCAAAATATGTAAATTGATTTACGTAATTGTGCTCATGTTTTTTAATCATAGTGTTTAATTGTATGATTTCGTTTTTTTCTTTAATCATATGATTAATATATTTATCGTTACTTGCTTGTTCTATTTGTCTATTCAATTCTTGCAAATATCTTGCCTCTTCAATGATTCCTATAACAACGTAGGCATCTATTCTTGGATCTCATTCAATTTTATTGGATAAATTCGAAAAATGTCAATTTAAATATCTGTAAAAATAATAAGCAAATTAATTAATTTTTAAAAATTGCATCCCAAACAATATTAGTAATTTTTTCTTTATTAGATAATTCATTTTGTATACATATATACATTTTTCGAATTTTCACATCGTAATAGAGCAACGTATAATTGTCCATGAGGATCATGGTCTTCTAATATATAAACCTACATAATTAAAACTTTTTCCTTGAGATTTATTAATTGTCATTGAAAAAACTAAAATTAAAGGAAACTGTTTTCTATAAACAATAAATGGCAACAAAGATCCAGTATTAAGTGTTATTTTAGGTATAAAAACTCTATTTCGACTTTTATTTTTCGTTATAATTTCAGCTTCTATGTTATATTTTAAAAGTTTTGTAATTTTCAATCGTGTTCCATTACATAAGCCATCACTAATACTTAAATTTCTTTTCAAATTTAATTTATGCAGTTAAAGACCTTTTCTACTTTGATTCAATGTTTCTGGAGGAAAATTTAATTGAATATTTTCGTCACTTTGATCTACACATTTTTTAGTTGCATAATCTATACTATAACATGTTTTTATTTCACCATCAAGTAAATTTAGTATTTTATTATTAATATTATAAATATCTTCATTATGAGGAGCTAATATAACACGATTATCATTATTATTAGAATCATTTATATTATTATAAATATTTGAATTTTTGTACGAATCTGGTATTCTAAGAGGATTCATTTTTCCATCTCCAATTTCTAACAAAAACAATAAAAATTCTTTGTTTTCTGAGTGCCTATTTTTGTGTAATTTCATTATACAGAAAAGAGGCCAAAGTGTAGAATATTTTATTGTGTCTTTGATTATTGAAGATCTAAAACCATGTTTCATTACTGGTATTATTTGTCGAAAATCACCTCCTAAAATAATTAATTTTCGACCAAAAGGTGAATCATTATTACATATATCTCTCAAAGTATTATCAACTATCTCTAAAGCTTTCTTTGGAATCATTGAAGCTTCATCCCAAAGAATTACATCTCCATCTCGTAATTTTCTTTTATCTGCTAATTTCAAAAATGCGATGTCTATATAGTCTAAATCAAGAGGAAGTCTGAAAGTTCTATGAATTGTAAAACTCTTAGGTAATAAAATAGAAGCTATAGCAGTCCAAGCCATTGATAATATATTTTTTTCTTTAGATGTGAAATAATATATTAATGTTTTATATAAAAAGGTTTTACCAGAACCACATGGACCATATATGAAATAAATTTGATTATTTTTATTAAAAATTTCATCAAAAATATATTTTTGGTCCGAGTTTAACTGGTTATAAATATTAAAAATATTTTTACTATTTAAGACAATATTTTCTGCATTTATATCATTATTTTTTAAGTTTAAATCTGGTTCTGGTAATCCAAACCAGGCTGAAAATAATCATATGATAATCATATGCGTGCTCATATGATACTTTCGACCGAATCCTCATATGATTATCCTATGAGCATTGTATGAGCACACAAAAATTTTATAAATTTAATAATACCAATTTCCAATTCATACCTAAGTTAAAATTTGTTTAAATTTTAAAATAATTTTTTATTCATGATAAAAATGTTCTAAAATTATGTGAAAATTCTGATTAAAAGGAATTAAATTATTTCTATAATAATAATTTATGTAATATTTTTATTTATTTATGATTACATTGTAGGTTAAGTACTTTATTAATCTCAATTTGTTTCCACTATAAATAGTGAAGACTTTACCAAATCAATCATATACTGATGAATCATTAATTTGTTTCTTTGATTATTTTAAGATCCACCAAACACTATTTAAATAGGTTATAAAAAAAAATATAAAATGTCGCAAAACAATAACAACCGTAGCATTACGTATTGCCTCAATTCTTTCTTTTTGCGGCAGATCCTGTCGTTTTTCCGTGTAATCGTAGAACACACCTGAATAATACACATACAGTTAGGTAAATAAAACATTTCATAATTGTGTCATTAATTATAAATTTAGAATAGATACTTAAAAATAATCTTAATAGTTCCTTCTCTATTTGTTTGCATGGTGATCTATTAGGAAGTGGTTTTCTATTTACTCGCTTTACTTGCAAGGCACGATTCACCAAATTTTTTTCTCCCCAGATCTCAATCGCAAGCCATCGTAAAAACCTTTTTGGAGGCTCTTTGAACATGAAATTATAGGTCATGCTAGGAACACTGATGCCATCTCCGAGGTAAATCTACAAAGTAATTTATAGCATTTTTTAAATTGTATATAGTATATGCACATGGTGCATTCTATTCTTCTAATGTCGCTATAGTAATTTGATAAAATACACTTTACCATGTTCTCAGTAACTTGGTAACCTTTACGATAGTCTTCATGCCCAGGTGCATTTTCACCAATGTAAAATTCACAGCAAGCGGTGATAAGTTTTGTCGCATCTCCTCTAGTCTTATAATCTGCGAATAAATTCTAAAATATATGATTGACAATCATATTAGGCATCATTTTGTATGCATTAGTTCTTATATTAAGTAATTAATTACTTTTATTATTAATACATGATATACTATTCTGATTATTTAAACGATTTTGTTGGTTACGATCTTGATTATCATTACGATTATTAACATTATTTGGATGTAAAATAGGACGTGGATTATCTTGTCTGCTTCTGTCTACCACATTTTCAATAGCATGATTGTTGTTCGACTTTCCCACAAAATTATTATCAGGACTTTGTTCGTTGTTGCTATCAACTTTATTAAGATTATGATTTTCATCATTATTATCGTTAGTTATGCTCTCAATGTCATGGCCACCTGTTATCAACTTATCTTGTTCATGAGTCGCAACATTATTTTCTGTTATTGTAATATTATTATTTTGAATAGACAAATCATCAGTCGCATGGTCATCTGTATTTTTTGTACTTGAATGATTATCATTTTCTGAAATTAAAATATTATGTATCTAATATATATATATATATATACACATATAATTAAATATCATTAAATATAATTATAAGATTTTCTACAGTAATAATCTGAATAAATATTTAACCTGAACATACAATTAATAACTACTTAGAGTTGACCAAGATATTTTGTTAGACAAATAAGCCGTATAAGTATTAATGCTATAGTGTTTATAGACTTTAATGCTCGTTGTTATTTCAAACTTTAGGCATAGAATAAACTCTGCAAGCAATTTTTAAATTTAATTAAAAATTGCTCGTAAATATCATTCTATGTTTAAAGTTTTAAGTATTAATGCTGTTGAACAATAGATAGAAACTTGAAAATTTGTGTAGATGTGAGAAAACAACATTTCAATTGATCATCCTAACCTCCCTAATGAGACTAAAATATTATCATAGGTGTTAGGATTAAGTATATTCTCGTGTTTCGATATATATATATAATGTATATCGATCGGTTCTACACTACCGACTGTAGACCGATCAGTCTATCAAGAGCCTAGTGTAAGAGTGGGGGTAACGACACCACCGCGCATAGCACGGCGTCCCTATCGCGCTCAGGTCTGGCCTAGCGCTCAAGCGAGTAACATCTCCCTTTACTCCTTTTATTTCAATAAACCTATAATACTTTTCAAACACAAGCTTTTTATTTACGCGCACCCTATCCACGTTCTCTGAACAGGTTATGGGCCCAGGGACGCAGTAGCCTAGAGAACAATTTTTCGCGTAAAGTTTTTTTTTGTGTTTGTACAGTGAGACTTTTGTGTAAGTGCAAAGGAAACTGTTCGTGCCCCCGTTTGACGAACTCACGTTACTTTTTCGCAAATCATTCATTATGTCGGAAGTTAACGTTCCGGATTTGCGCAACGTGACCAAATTCAACGGTCAAAATTTCCAACTATGGAAATTCCAAATGAGAGCCATTTTTGTATCGCAAGGGCTCATGGGCATCGTGGAAGGTGCAGAAGCTCAGCCGGAAGATACAGAAAGACACGCTGAAACCCGCGCCGAGTGGACAAAGAAGGATGCCAAGGCGATGTATATCTTATCGTCATCCATGGATTACACCCAGCTCGACTACCTGATCACGTGCACATCCTCGCATTCAATGTGGGAAAAATTATCGAGCATCCACGAGCAGAAGAGTGCAACAAACAAGTTGGCACTAACAACAAAGTTCCACGAATACAAGATGGCGTCAGGCGACTCAGCGGCGCAAAGGTAGAAAACCTCGCAAACCAACTCAAGGATGTCGGAGAGAACATTTCTAACGTTATGATAATGGCGAAAATCATCGGGACGTTGCCACACAAGTACAGCCCATTCATCTCGGCATGGGACAGCGTTGCTGAAGGAGATCAAACTTTGCCCAAGCTACGCGAGAGAATCCTGCGTGAAGAATCCCGATTGATCAACATGGACGACGTGACCAGCGCACTTGCGACCACCAGTTTCTCGAAAGACTCTGGTAAGAAGAATTCGCCGAATACCGGCAACGCAAATAAAAGCAAGAAAAATATTGTCTGTAACTATTGTAAGGTAAGCGGTCATATAGCGAGATATTGTTACGCGAGAAGAAAGAAAAATGCACGTAAATCATCTAACGAAAAGAAAGATTCTCCCGGAGACGGTAGCGATTCTGTTAACTTCAGCGTATTTGTCGTCTCGTCGAATTGCGAGCAGCCGAAAAAGGTCGAACGAGAAATTCAGTACTCGAGCAGCGACGCGAGCTGGTTCCGCGAAATGGACGACAACGAACTCTGGCTTCTCGATAGTGGCGCCTCCCGCCACTACTCATGCCGACGCGAGTGGTTCTCGGAATTTACGCCTTTACGCGACGAATATGTACATCTCGGAGACGACACGCGACTAAGAGTTGAAGGATACGGGAAAGTCGAAATTTCGCGTTTAGTAAACGGCCAATGGCTTGATGGCGAAATAAACAATGTATTGTACGCCCTTTAAAGAAAAATCTGCTTTCAACAGGAGTATGTACCGCTTCCGAATACACTGTTATCCTTACCGGCGACCAAGCGAATATTTTCTCGAAAGAAAATAAGCCGATTGCGCAAGGCTTGAAGCAACGCAACAATTTGATTAAAATGTTCATCAAATCAAAAGTCGTTACGGTAAATCACGCGAATGTAGCTTCGACGAAACTATGGCATGAACGGCTCGGCCACGTAAACACCGGCACTCTTGAGAACATGGTTAAATGCGATGCCCGTTGGGAAAGCAGTTTAAATTCCCGTTTAAAAAACACGAAAAGGACGCGAATGTAGCTCCAGGTGAAATAATCCACACTGACCTATGCGGACCCATGCAAACGTCATCAGTTAGCGGTGCTAGATTTTTTATCCTGTTCAAAGACGAATCGTCAGGTTTCCGAAGCGTAAACTTTCTCAAGCATAAGAGCGACACGGTCGATCCTCTAAAGAATCAAATTGTACACGTGAAAAATCAATTCGGCAAAGAAGTGAAAGTCGTACGCGCTGATAACGGTACCGAGTTTACAGATAGGCGTGTGAAAGACCTCTTAGCCGCCAAAGGCATTAAACTTTTGTTTTCGGCTCCTTACACGCCGGAGCAAAACGGTCGAGCAGAACACGAGATGCGCACTGTTGTGGAATGTGCTCGAACGATGTTGCTAGCGCGCGCTTTGCCCCAACGCCTTTGGGCCGAAGCTGTAAACACTGCCGTGTACACGTTAAACCGAACAATCGGATCAAGATGTCATACAAAAACACCTTTTGAGTTGTGGTACAATAAAAAACCCGATTTGTCACATATGCGAATTTTCGGAAGCGACGCATACGCACTAGTTCCGGATGTTTCTAGAAAGAAATGGGATGCGAAGTCTACTAGATTGACGCTTGTTGGATATGAAAAAGACTCGCAAAATTACCGTCCGTTTGACTCAAGTACCGGCCGAATTACCATTTCGCGAAACGTGTTATTCGATGAAAAATCGTGCATGAACGCGAAACAAGATACAGTCTCAATCCCGATCGAAAGTATTACCGAAGAAAAACGGATCCCTCAGGTGCCTCAGCACGCGGACGCGAACCGCGAAATACTCGACGGCAATGCAGGCGCACAAGGGAACGATGAACCCGAAAACGGTGACGACGTAGAACCGACCAGGTATGGCTTACGGCCTCGCGAGAGTCTACGTTCGCCGGACCGACTCATTTGTCAAATAGCTTACGATAAGCTCTACGATGCTCGATAGTTACAAAGACGCACTAAGTCGCTCGGACGCTCCGCTTTGGGAACAAGCAATCAAAAAAGAACTCGACGCTCACTCGAAAAACGGTACGTGGGAGGTTGTAAAAAGACCAGAAGGAAGAAAGCTCGTTGGTCACAAGTGGGTTTTTAAAATCAAATCTACCAAAGAGGCTGATCAATGTCGCTATAAAGCGCGATTATGTGCGCAGGGTTTATCGCAATAGGCAGGTCTGGATTATAGCGAAGCCTTTTCCCCCGTAGTTCGTTTCGAGTCTGTTCGAATTTTACTGTCGATAGCCGTGGAAGAAAAGCTATGTTCCTTGCATTTTGATGTCAGCACTGCATACTTGAATAGCGATTTAAACGAAACGTTATATATGCGATTTCCTGATGGATTAAACATAGATGGTAAGAATTTCGCTTTAAAGCTTAAGAAAGCTATATACGGCTTAAAGCAATCCGGACGTTGTTGGAACCAAAGGTTCGACAAATTTATTGAGGGTTTGAATTTTGTGCAAAGTAGTGCGGATAAGTGTGTATACACTGGATTATTTAAAAAATGTAAAATTTATTTAGCGCTCTACGTAGATGACGGATTGTTGTTATGCCGCGATAGAGATATTCTTATCGATTTTGTTAACCTTCTTAAGAAAGAATTCGATATCACTGTAGCCGATTTGAATTTCTTTGTTGGTATGGAAATCGTACAGCGAAACAATTGTATATTCATAAGCCAAGAGGCGTATATCAATAAGATTCTTAAAAAAATTCGAAATGTCAGATGCGAATACTGTCAAAACACCAGCCGATCCAGGCGAAAAGTTAACATGCCCAACTGATAACAAACCAAATTTTCCGTACCGCGAATTAGTTGGATCTCTCTTGTCTTGTATCTGTCGATAATTTCACGACCCGATATTACGTATGCAGTTGGCATAGTTAGTAGGTACCTCGACAACCACGATGAATCACATTGGCGCGCGGCTAAACGCATTCTGCGATACTTAAAGGGCACACGCTCCTTCGGATTATTGTTCTGCGAAAATCGTGCGAATAACGGACTCGAAGGGTACTCAGATGCCGACTATGCTGGAGACATTGTAACTCGTCGATCAACCAGTGGTTATGTATTTTTATTAAATGGAAATTGTGTAGCCTGGTCTTCAAAAAGACCGAGTACTGTGAGTCTCAGCACAACCGAGGCTGAGTTCATAGCAGCGAACGAAGCATCGAGAGAAGCCATTTGGCTCCGCAAATTGTTATCAGATATCGGACATAAATGTGTTGGACCAATGACGCTATTAAGTTGACCCGCAATCCGGAATTTCATTGTAGATGCAAACACATAGACGTACGTTATCAATTCATATGCGAAAAAGTGCGTGATGGCTTGATTGACACTATATATGTAAACACGAACGATCAGTATGCGGATATATTCACGAAAGCTTTAAGTTTTGTAAAATTTAATCTAATGCGCACCAAAATTAATGTAACCGAGTCATAATGTTGTTGTAATGAATCAAAAAACGATAAATAAAAGAAAACAAACGACACCGAAAACACTCAAATAGTGGGGGTGTTAGGATTAAGTATATTCTCGTGTTTCGATATATATATATAATGTATATCGATCGGTTCTACACTACCGACTGTAGACCGATCAGTCTATCAAGAGCCTAGTGTAAGAGTGGGGGTAACGACACCACCGCGCATAGCACGGCGTCCCTATCGCGCTCAGGTCTGGCCTAGCGCTCAAGCGAGTAACATCTCCCTTTACTCCTTTTATTTCAATAAACCTATAATACTTTTCAAACACAAGCTTTTTATTTACGCGCACCCTATCCACGTTCTCTGAACAATAGGGGTCTGAATAAAAATTTAAAATATTTTTCTGAACGTACTTTCAATTCTAAATAATGTTTCATAATCATAAAAGAATTTTATATGCGAAAAAACTACAAAATCAAAATTACAATTTTTTATTCTAACCAACCCAATTAATCTAATAAAAGCTAATATTAAGATTAAGACGGTGACATTGGTAACGAAAATTTATTACATAGGTTCTCTACCAGCAAAATTAAGATTTTATTAATAAAGTTTAATATCTGTATTATTTTACCTTTACATTGATTTTGAGACATTTCCTCAATATTGGTTGTATCACTTGGTGCTTCTGATTCCGGGAACCTATTGTTCGACTTATTGCTTGTGATAGCACTTGTACTTGTTCTCAAAACAAAAGCTCTCTTCTTACGAATCTGATCTGCCATATCAATACTGTCGAGTGATGAATCTGAAAAGTTTTCTAACTCAACTCGACATTTCAACGAGTCTAAAATGGATTGACTCATATTATATTTTACTATTTTTTTTCAACTGTGCCAAATTTCTTTTGATCTGTAATAATTTTATTTTAGTTTGTCAATTATATTTAATACAAATATTTATGGAAAATCTAATGCAATTTTTCACAAATAAAACATCGTACTTTTCTATATATATATATATATATATATATATATATATATATATATATATATATATAAATATATATAATATATATAATATATATATATAATATATATATATATATATATATATATATATATATATATATATATATATATATATATATTATATATATATATATATATATATATTATATATATATATATATATATATATATATTATATATATATATATATATATATATATATATATATATTATATATATATATATATATATATATATATTGTAACGGGGTGAGGATTTATTCAACAAACCAACGTTGAATAACCGAATCGCTATCCCGCGCTGCGGCGGAGACCATCTCATCGCCAGCGATCAACCCACGTTGCAACGCAGCTTACTCTGCTGCTTTCTCTCTCCTGGACTATGCACCGCCTGGTGCGTGCGCGGCTGCTCAGATGCGTTAAAATCGCGTTATTAACGCCCGCGTAGGCGGCGGTATTCGCGGGAAGGACGTAAGAAAACGGACTTTTGTAATCGAGGTCGGCAAATAACAACAAAATCACGTAAAATAATAAGTCTACAGTTATATTTCAATCCGCGATAAAAGCGTGATGTTACAAAATAACAAATGCGAGTCGCTAACAAATTTGCGACTCGCCGCGACGCCGAAATACTCGCGCGCCTACGCGCGTATCGCCGAGAAGGTCGCGCGCGATTACCCTCGCACGAGTGATATACTCACACACACTCACTCTACAGACACTGCTCGCATTCACCAACCTTCTCCCGTCGGCTATCACGACCCTGGTCCCGTACAGGCTCTCACGGACGTTGCGCTGGATCGCAGAAGCAAGGAAGAAGAGGGTGGCCGGATCTCGTGTCGCACTCACACACCGGGAAAGGCTGGGCACAGCACTTATCACGAACGCCGAGATTCCGAAAAGTTTTTCGAAGGAAGTCGCGTCAGGTAATCGGCGTTTACCTTTCGCAGGCCGAGAACTATCTGTCCTGTATTCGCAGGACTAGTCCGCGCGCTCGCTCGTTCTCTCTCTCTCTCTCTCTCTCTCTCCCTCGCGCCCCCGAATTCGCGCGTGTTTATTATCGCGCGCGCGACTCTATGTTCTGTCTTCGCGGCGCAGCGGTACCCATACCGCTACGAGTTGGCCGCGGTGCACAACTCGTTATAACCCCCCCCCCCCCCCCCGCCCCCCTAGAATCGATCTATCGACCAGATGGCGATTCTACCCCAGTACGTCCGCGACGAAACGTATTGGCGTGTATCGACGAAGGATCTGGGGAATGCTGGGGCAATGAAAGAAAAACACGCTGTTTTGAATTCATTCGTTAGGCCTTATTTGGCCTTGTGCAGCCTGACGTTCGGGCATCTATTGCTCCGCGACACGTTGGGGTGTCCGCAGACGTAACAGGACTTTTGTGACGTCCTGTCTGCCGTCCCTGGTGTCGTATCGCGCGCCGCGCTCTTCGCGCGTGGACGTCGCTCCACGTCCGGCGCGCTGGTTCGCCCTGACGCCTGGAATTGTCGGGCGCGAGCTCTGGCTTCGGCTAGGGCTGCTTCAGCCCGGGCGACTTCTCGCTCGGCTTCTTCGCGCTGGCGCCGCTCTTCAGCCAGCTGGCGCTCGCGGTCTTCGCGCTTGCGGTCCTCCCGCTTGCGGCAATCGCTCATCCTATGTGTTATGACTTTCCTCGATGAGCGCGCGTACCATGTTGTTGATGGTGCGATTCACCCTCTCTACCGGGTTCGCCTGGGGGTGGTAAGTTGGCGTCAATTCATGCCGCACGCCTTGTTCTCTGAGGTACTGATCAATGGCTTTATTTTTGAACTCTGTGCCATTGTCCGACAGGAATACCTCTGGCGCACCGTACCGCAAGAAGACTCGCTCTCGGAGATGCAGCAAGATTGTCTTTGCGTTCGCCCGCTTAATCGAAATGCATTCTATCCGGCGGGTAAACAAGTCTTCGAATATGAGAATATATTCGTTTCCTCGAGCGGTCTTTGGTTTCGGCCCCATGACATCTCTCGCTATGATCTGCCATGGCCGAGTAATCACTCGTTTCCCCATCAGGCCGTTTGGCGAGCGCTGCTCGACTTTGCATTGCTGACAAACGAAGCATCGTCGAACATACTCAGCGACGTCGGTGTACATACCAGGCCAGTAATGGTACATTGCGACGCGCGCACAAGTTTTCTCACGCCCCTGGTGACCAGCTGATGGCTCGTCGTGACATTCTCGCAAGATTTCTGCTCGCTTTTCTTTTGGCACGACGACTTTCCATGCCGTATCGTCATTCATAGATGCTGGCAATATCTCATCCGGGCAGAAGTAGTACAGCTGCCCGCCGTACATCTTATACAGCGGATCTTTGCTCCGATGCAGCTGTATCTCACGGACCTTTTCGCAGTACCATTCGTCCTGGGTCTCACTTGCCCATCCGACTACCTCGACTAGTACTGCGTCCTCTTCGTACATACGCGACAATGCGTCTGGTACGGCATTTAGCAGGCCTTTCCTATGTTCCACAGTGTAGACGTAGCTCTGCATTTCTAGTGCCCATCTGGCTAGGTGTCCGGTGGGATTATGCAAGTTGCATAACCACCGCATACTACTGTGGTCCGTGATGACCTTAAATTGATACCCCTCATTATAGGGTCTAAACTTCCGTATAGCCCAGATGACAGCGAGACATTCTCTCTCCGTGACGCTGTAATTTCTTTCGGCTTTCGACATCGTGCGGCTCGCAAA